>NC_089503.1:251509088-252109088 GCF_036850995.1 Saccopteryx leptura | reverse complement strand
GTCACTGTCTGTTCTATCACACTGTTTTGTTTTTGTCAGAGCTCTTATTAACATCAGTTATTAATTATCCTGTTTGCTTATGATTTTTTTCTGTCTCCCACACTAATGGCAGAGAGTTTTGTCTTGTTTAAGGCTGTGACCCCAGCACAGGCTGGGGACCCAGGAATGTTGATGATCCCAATTCATAATGCCTTTCTCCTCTTCACACTTTTGTTCCAGGGCCTGGAGCTGCCCAAACATCAGTGAAGCCCCTAGAAGCCATCATACCCCGAGGTGGCTCCATGAAGGTGAACTGCACAGCCTCCTGTGATCAACATCCCATTTTGGGTCTAGAGACTCCACTGACAAAGAGTGTTGTGGCCAGTGGGTCCCACTGGGTGACCTATGAACTTAGTGACATACAAGATAACAGCAGACCAATGTGCTTCTCAAACTGTGGCACTAAGCAGTCGGCAGCTTCAACGTCGATCACTGTGTACTGTGAGTGGCTGGGCCCAGGGGCTGGACTAGGCATGTTGGGTGGGGAAGGTGGGCAGGGGAGTCCCCAGCAGTCTGTGAATGCCTTTGAAGTTTGGTGGTGGGCCCAGGGAGGTTCTCAATGAAGGGCAGGTGGGCACATCTTCAGAAAGCCTCCTTATCATTTGAAACCCTTCCTTGAACTTCCTAGGATGTAGTTAGAGCATCAATAGAGATTCAGCACATTTGAGAATGCTGGCTCTCTAGGCCACTGACAAGACCTTAGATCTGACTCTTTAATATGTGGCTTATAATCTTTTTTTTAATTTATTGATTTAGAGAGAAAGGAAGGGAGAGAGAGTGAAACATCAATCCATTGTTCCAACTATCTATGCATTCATTGATTGATTCTTGTATCTGCCCTAACTGAGGATTGAACCCACAACCTTGGCTTATAGGATAATAATACTCCAACCAACTTAACTACTCTGCCAGTGCCTGACTCTTTTTTAAAAGATGCAAATTAAAGCTAGCCCTGAGGTGGCTTTTTTCACATATTAGTAACAATGGAAATAGTAACAGCTGTGCTGGCAAGACTATAGGACAGCAGGCAGTGCTGGGACACTGCTGACCGTGTGGGAACATAAGGAAGCACAACCTTGGCTTTCAGAGAGAAGTGGGCCTCAGTTCCTCAAATGATACGTGCATGTGTCCTTTGACACGGAAACCCTACTCCTGGGAAATGCGTTTACATGTGTGCCCGCCCACAAGGGAACTAGGGGTGGGGTTATTCACTGCAGTTTGATTTGGAAGGGCACATAAGTTTGCAAGCCTCTCAAATGTTAAGGGCTGGAGATAAAGTATGATTTGACTATATAGTGGAATAGTATACAACTGTGTACAAGACTGAGGAAGCTCCTTTTGTTCCAAAAGAGAGTGTGCTCTAAGGGTCTAGACAGGTCAAGTTCAAAAGAAGTAAGGTATGCCCAGAATGAGTGGCATGCCATTCTGGGTGTTAGGGAGTGGCAGGAGTGGGGTGAGGGAGGCTGTGTTTACTGAAAGAAATGACCATATTAGTTTGGGGAGGGGGAGGGGGCTCCAGGAGAGGGCAGGAGTGAGTTTTTTCTCCTTGTACTTTTTTTCCCTTTCCTCTCCTTTCCTTTCTTTTTTTCTTTCTCTCTTTCTTTCTCTCTTTCTTTCTTTCTTTTTCTTTCTTTTCTCTTTCTTTCTTTCTTTCTTTCTTTCTTCTCCTTTCCTTTTCCTTCCTTCCTTCCTTCCTTCCTTCCTTCCTTCCTTCCTTCCTTCCTTCTTCCTTCCTTTTTACCTTTGAGCATTTTGAACTGTGAGAATGAGTTACTATGACCATAGGCAATACATAAAATTCAAATTAGAATAAAACAAACCAAAAAGGAAGGAAAGGAGGGAGGGAGGGAGGGAGGGAGGGAGGAAGGAAGGAAGGAAGGAGGGAAGGAAGGAAGGAAGGAAGGAAGGAAGGAAGGAAGGAAGGAAGGAAGGAAGGAAGGAAGGAAAGGAGGGAGGGAGGAAGGAGGAAGGAAGGAAAGAATTGACCAACTGGCTTTGGGATTAGACAGCCTAGGGTTCCAGTCCCAGCATAGCCCTTACTAATTGGGTGACTGTGGGGGACATAGCTTCTTGATTGACTTTCATATGAGACCTCCTGGGAGGGGTATAAAGACACGGTGAGGCATGAAGGACATTCCATCTTCATGGTGTCTGGGTGAGGAAGCCTTTGGGTAAATATCAGCTTTGCTTCTGATTTTGAGGATGTCTGAGCAGATGTTGGCCAGGTGGGGGAAGACCCCAAACATTCCCGGTTGCCTCTATAAACCCTGGGGAAACTTCCTAGAAGGACCTTCCACAGCTTGGCCTGATAGTTGAAAGCCCAGCCCTTCAGATGTGAGTGCCAGCTCTACCACTTTCTCCCACTGTAACTCTGGGCACCGAACTTTGCCTTAGTTTCCGCCTCTGTGAAATGGAGCACATAGCTGGCACACAGTAGCAGGGGTGTCATCTAAGAGCCACTGTGACTTGGTCCTGCCCCACCATCAGTGGAAAGATGAGGGGCATCCCTGGGTAGTCAAGCTTTCTCTAGAAAGCTTAGTGATAATTCCACAGGAGGTGACCCCTAACTGGGCCTTGAAGGATGCATAGGAGTTTGTAGACAAGCATTCTGGGCAGAGAGAACAGCCTGTGGGAAGGTTTGGAGTGGGGAAACATACTGCTCCGGGGTTGGGAAGGCAGGAGGGGCTGAACACAAACAGATTGCTTGAGGCTGGAGCTGAGGTTGGCAGGTCTTCATATGCCAGGCCGAGGAGTTGGGAACTTCTTCTCAGGGTGATAGAGTGTGTGAGCAGGCCAGGGATCTAGCTAGCAGGAGGCTAGACATGTGGGAAGCCAGAGAACAGTTGGCCGAGGGCCTTGTCTAAGCCATACGTGTTGTGGGCAGTGGCTGAGTACAGGAACAGAAAAACTGACAAATATATGAAGAGCAGAGTGACCTGGACTTGGTGAGGGACTGAAGGTAGGGGGTCAAGAAGAGGGACAGACCTATTTCACCAGTCTGGCTTTCAGGGCAAAGGGCTGGGCTTGGAGATGTGGGGGTTGAGGTTCAAGAGGACCTCTAGCTCTGCAAGTTGAGGTTTGCAGCAGATGATTAAATGTCAAAGCTGGATGTCTGAGGGTTTCTCAGCCTTTTTTTTTTTTTTTTTTTTTTTAAAGAACCAGCTTTATAGTGTGCAGTTCAATGAATTTTAGTGTTTATAGAGTTGTACAAACATCGCCACAATCTAATTTTAGAACATTTTCATCACCCTAAAAGGAAACCTTATGCCCATTTACACTCACTCACTCAACCTTTTAAAATGGATTAATAATAGTCCTACTTCCAATAGCCCCACTTTACAGCACAGGAAACCGAGGCTTTGTTTTTGCAGCTCTGGGGGCTGGGACTGTTTTAGAGCCAAAGTCACTCACCCATAGACATTGTAAAAAAGCAAAAAAGCTAGGAACCAAACCCAAGTCCCTGACACTTTAACAGCATCACTGAGTGGCATTTCAGTGCTTTTTAAGAAGGGGACAGTGACTCTGAGCCCTCTAGATCCCTCCCTGCAGAGCCTGGGGGGATTTCAGCACTAAGTCACAGCTCACCAGGATTCTTTTTAATTTTATTTATTTATTTATTTATTTATTTATTTATTCATTTTAGAGAGGAGAGAGAGTTAGAGAGAGAGAGAGAGAAAGGGGGGAGGAGCAGGAAGCATCAACTCCCATATATGCCTTGACCAGGCAAGCCCAGGGTTTTGAACCGGTGACCTCAGCATTTCCAGGTCAATGTTTAACCACTGCGCCACCACAGGTCAGGCTCACCAGGATTCTATTGTAAATTTTCACAGGCAGTTTAGGCTCTGAATTCTGTTACCTGGTGCAGAGTGGAAACCCCGACCTGCAAAAACCAAGCCCACAAGTTGTGTTTTCAGGGGTTATTCAGAGTTGCATTTTGAGTGTCTGTGGGTTGTTCTTACATTTTTAACATTTCAGGGGATCACACAACACATTCAGGGAAAGCCCTTAAAACAGGCTCCTGAAAGTCCTCAAATCAGTGTGGGTGGCTCAACCTCATTCTTTCTAAAACTATAGAGTATCTACTGTGTACCAACAACATGACGGACACAAAGCAAACAAAAATCCCTGCCTCCTGGGCTGACATTCCATGGGAGGAAATTGAGGAGGAACAGTTCACTGAGTAGATCAGTGGTTCTCAACCTTTCTAATGCTGTGATCCCGCAATACAGTTCCTCATGTTGAGGTGACCCCAAACCAAAAAATAATTTTGGTGGCTACTTCAAAACTGTAATTTTGCTACAGTTATGATTCGGAATGTAAATACCTGATATGCATTATGTATTTTCCGATGGCTTTAGGTGACCCCACCGGGGTCGCGACCCACAGGTTGAGAACCGCTGGAGTAGATGATCTTGTACATCAGAGGGTGAGGGGCTCTACAGAGAAAAATATGACCAAGATAGGAGAAGGGGGAGGAGGAGTCTTTTTAAAACAATCTCTAATGGACTGGGCAGCTGAGATTTACTGTTTATTTCACCTGATACCTGGTAATAGGCTGGGAGGTTCTTTTTCACTTTTCAGTCTTAGATACTGCAGTGAATAAAGAATTGTTTTTGCCCCTTCACAACCACTTGGGGACTTCTCACAGGTTTCCCCTGAAGTTCTTAACATTCCTGTATGGCTTAGGTGGTTTGGGGTGTGTTTAGGGGAGAGAGAGTGGCGAGGCTTCCCTGGCCCAGGTGCGGCGCCCCAGTGCCCCCTGCTGGTGGGTGTCCTGTCCAGTTCACATGACACTCCCTCTCTCCTCCCCCAGGGTTCCCAGAGCGCGTGGACCTGGCATCCCTGCCCCACTGGCAGCCTGTGGGTGAAAACCTCACCCTACGTTGCCAGGTGAAGGGAGGGGCACCCCGGGCCCACCTCTCCGTGGCGCTGCTCCGAGGGGAGGAGGTGCTGAATCAGCAGCCTGTGGTCAAGGAGCCTGCTGAGGTCACAGCCACGGTGCTGGCACGCAGAGATGACCATGGCACCAATTTCTCTTGCCGCACAGAACTGGACCTTCATTCCCTTGGGCTGGGACTGTTCCAGAACAGCTCAGTCTCCAGACAGCTCCGAACCTTCGGTGAGATATTGGGGAGTCTGTAAGAGACCAGGCTTAGGCAGTGTTCCTGCTTGGGGTGCAGGGTTTCTGGGAAGGAGGGACTCCTAGCTATGCGGGTACTGAGAAAGTAGTGACCGAGATTGCAAAGGCTTTTGGGCAGAGCATGTTCTTGGCCTTTAGGGTGGGGTGTTGAGGGATGAGCTGAATGGAACACAGGATCTTCTGAGAAGGCTATGACCCAGGATAAAGGGTGCAAGTGTCCGGGGCAGTTTCCTGGGAAGAGGAGTTCCAGGTGACGGAATGAAAATGCTACAGGAAAGGGCTTCAGTCTCTTCTCTGTTCACACCCATCCTCTCTGGCTAGTCCTGCCAAAGATCCGCCCACGTCTTGCTACCCCCCGGATCATGGAAGTGGGTACACACTGGCCCGTGAACTGCACCCTGGATGGGCTTTTCCCAGTCTCAGAGGCTCGGGTCCACCTTGCACTGGAGGACCAGAGGCTGGAACCCACAGTCAAGTACAGCAAGGACTTCCTCTCGGCCACTGCTTGGGTCAACGTGACTGGGAAGGACGAAGGCATCCGACAGCTGACATGTGCAGTGATGCTGGGAAACCAGGATCAGAGGACTCAGGAAAATGTGACTATCTACAGTAAGTAGAAACCAGTGTGGGGCCTCTGAGGGGTGGGGCCAGAACTAGGGGTGAAGTTCACTGTGTGCTCCTCCCCCAGGCTTCCCAGCTCCCAGCCTGACCCTCCGAGTTCACCACAGTCCATTCGAGGACCTTGGAAACAAGTTTGAGGTCTTTGAGTCGACTGTGGTGATCGTGGAGTGCAAGGCCCATGCCGGAGCTGTGGTGACGCTAAGCGGGGCCCCCACCAAGCCTCCAGACTCCAGTGCCCAGTTGAAGCTGAATGCCACTGCCGAGGACAACGGGCGTAACTTCTCATGTTCTGCTGCCCTGGAGGTGGCTGGGCAGATGCTGTATAAGAACAAGACCCAGGAGCTCCATGTCCTCTGTGAGTGGGGCCGCTGGACAATGACCCCTGACCTCCAAGGCCTACCTCCTAAGACCCAATGAGCTCCTGTCTTCCCAAGCCTACCTCTGTCCTCACCCTGGGTTCCCCACCTAAGTGCTCCAGTCTTGGGTGTTGAGGGGTGTCCTGGTCCCTAACTCCATAGCTCATCTTGTTTCTCCAGATGGCCCCCGACTAGATGAGAGGGATTGCCTCGGAAACTGGACTTGGCAGGAAGGCTCCCAGCAGACTCTGAGGTGTGAGGCCAAGGGGAACCCAACCCCCAAGCTAGACTGTCGCCGGAAAAAGGATGAGGCTTTGCTCCCCATTGGGGACCTGAGGCCTGTCAAGTGGACTATTTCAGGCACCTATACGTGTAAGGCCACCAGCCGTCTTGGTGCAGTCACACGTGAAGTGGTTGTGAACGTGATCTGTAAGTGTGCCAGTGTTCAGGGCAGGGCAGGGCAGGGGCAGTGAGCCTGGCCAAACCCCCACCTCCCCTTATTGTTCTCCATACAGCCCAGCCGAATAACATGGTCATCATTCTGGTGGCAGCTGCAGTCACCTTGGGCACTGTGTGCACAGCTGCTTACCTCTATAACCGCCAGCGGAAGATCCGGGAATACAAGCTACAGAAGGCCCAAGAGGCAGTCGCCATGAAGCTGAACACACCACCCTGAGCCTGTCCCTGGACAGGGCCTCCACCAGTGTGTCCTGAATTGAACAGTGGCAGACATATCCCATTCAGCAGCACCCTTCTTAGGGTGCCAGAGGACAGGATAGAGGCCTCGGTCAGAATAAAGACGGCATTTGGGGGTCATGGCACCTGCACACTCAGGACTCCCAAGCCTCACACCTGACCTGTAGCAACAGGACTGAACCAAGACTCTGGGGCAAGACTATGGGCATGACTGCTAGTGATATCAAAGGCTGACCTGGCCAGAGGGGTGTGATGGAGACAGGAACCTCTGGCATTGGGACACCCATCTGGAAAACATAGAGACTCACCCCCTACTGCATGTGCTAAGGCCCTATAGTCCTAAAAGAGAAGTGGCCCTGCCCAGACATGGGCAGCATAGAAACACAAACTACCACACTTCCTCCGACAGAGGCCAGCTCTGGCACTGCTGTCCACTGACTGGTCCCAGCTCGTAATGATGACATATCGATTCATTTGTTCTTTTTTTTATTATTTATTTATTCATTTTAGAGAGGAAAGAGGAAAGGGGAGAGAGAGAGAGAGAGAAGGGGGAGGAGCAGGAAGCATCAACTCCCATATGTGCCTTGACTAGGCAAGCCAGGGTTTTGAACCGGCAACCTCAGTGTTTCCAGGTTGACGCTTTATCTACTGCGCCACCACAGGTCAGGCCTATTTGTTCGTTTACCAGATATTTATTAGTGACTTTTATGGGGGGTAGAATGGTACACAGATGAACAGAAATGCCTGACCTGTGGTGATGCAGTGGGTAAAGTGTCAGTCTGGAATGCTGAGGTTGCTGGTTCAAAACCCTGGGCTTGCCCAGTCAAGGCACATACTATAAGAAACCAATGAATAACAAAAATGAAACAACTACGAGTTGATAATTCTTGCTCCCCCCACCGCCTCTCTGTAAAGTCAATTAAAAAGAAAAGAAAAGCCTGACCAGGCAGTGGTGCAGTAGATAGAGCGTTGGCCTGGGACACTGGGGACCCAGGTTTGAAACCCCAAGATTGCTAACTTGAGCACAGGCTCACCAGCTTGAGTGCAGGGTCGCCAGCTTGAGCGTGGGATCATAGACATGACCCCATGGTCACTGGCTTGAGCCCAAAGATCGCTGGCTTGAAGCCAATGTCTCTAGCTTGAGCCCAAGGTCGCTGGCTTGAGAAAGGGGTCACCAGCTCAGCTGGAGCCTCTTGGTCAAGGCACATATGAGAAAGCAATCAATGAACAACTAAAGTGCCACAACTATGAGTTGATGCTTCTCATCTCTCTCCTTCCTGTCTGTCCCTCACCTCTCTCTCTCTCTCTCTCTTTCTCTCTTGCAAAAAACAAAACAAACAAACAAAAAAAACAACCGAAGTTCCTGCCTTCCAGAAGCTCAGTCTATTCTCATTCAGGATGGTGAAGAACAGTTGTATGGGCTATGCATTTTACCCTGCAAAAAGATCACATGGGGTGGGATTTCCCACTGCATTGGCCAAACTGCTTTCCCTGAGACGGGGACTAGCAAGCAATTCAACATGGTTTAGCTGGTGACATTCCCAGGGACAACCCACAGACTTCTTTTTTTTTAAGATTTTATTTATTTTTAGAGACGGGGTAGGGAGATAGATAGATAGATAGATAGATAGATAGATAGATAGATAGATAGATAGATAGAGACAGAGAGAGAGAAGGGGGGGAAGGATCAGGAAGCATCAACTTCTGTATGTGCCTTGACCAGGCAAGCCCAGGGTTTCAAACCGGTGACCTCAGCATTCCAGGTTGACGCTTCATCCACTGCATCACCACAGGTCAGACATCCATGAAGTTCTTAACCCCCAGCACTGGTGCTGATCTCAGTTAGCCACCTCTCTACCTATATGCATCTCTTCTAGTGCTCACAAAGACACTTGGCATGCCTCTAAACATGAGTGCTCACTCCTTAACAGCTAAACCATGGGGTCCCATGAAACTCTGCCCAATCCATTTGCCCCTGCTTTGTCCTACCTGTTTCCATCTCATTGGGACCATGTTAAGAATAGAACTCTGGCAGCTCCAAATTTCCGAGAGCCATGCAGACAGTGAGGAGGACTGCTTCCCAGCTTGGAAGCCTCTCCTTTTTGTGCTAATAAAGCTTTTTCATTAGGCCCAGCCTTGTATGAGTTAAGGGAGGTGCCACGTCTAGCTGGAGCCCTTTTCAACCCCTCTAGACAGCCCTGTCCTCCTATTTCCTCCCCCAAGAAAAGACTGCTGTTCAAGGCCCAACCCTGAGGCCCTAATCTAAATCTGGGTTTGTTAGGATCTTTTGAGACTTGAGGGAAAATTAAAGACCCTTCTCTGGAAAAAAAAAACAAACAAAAAAACCACGAGATCATTTGGTTTATAATGGGGTCTGGTATCCCTTTTTTTTTTTTTTTACAGGGACAGAGAGAGAGTCAAAGAGAGGGATAGATAAGGATAGACAGACAGGAACGCAGAGAGATGAGAAGCATCAATCATCAGTTTTTCGTTGCTACACCTTAGTTGTTCATTGATTGCTTTCTCATATGTGCCTTGACCATGGGCCTTCAGCAGACCGAGTAACCCCTTGCTTGACCTTGGGTCCAAGCTGGTGAGCTTTTGCTCAAACCAGATGAGCCTGCACTCAAACTGGCAACCACGGGGTCTCGAACCTGGTTCCTTCCGCATCCCAGTACAATGCTCTATCCACTGTGCCACCGCCTGGTCAGGCTTTTTTTTTCTTTTTTTAAAAAATTCCATTCGTGAGTTGTTCACAAAAATTAGGGGAGCAGGGAACCTGCAGCTACTCCAGTACTTTCAGCCTTTTGTACAGTGCATTTTCATCAATTAAATAAAAGTTGGTTTTTCATCTCATTTGCATAATCAAACAATTTTCTTTGACTTGTCCTTTGCTTTTCTGTTCTTTTTTTTTTTTTTGTATTTTTCTGAAGCGGGGAGGCAGTCAGACAGACACCCGACAGGGGTCCACCCGGAACGCCCACCAGGGGGCGATGCTCTGCCCATCTGGGGCGTTGCTCCATTGCGACCAGAGTTACCCCAGCGCCTGAGGCAGAGGCCACAGAGCCATCCCCAGCGCCCCGGCCATCTTTGCTCCAATGGAGCCTTGGCTACGGGAGGGGAAGAGAGAGACAGAGAGGAAGGAGAGGGGGAGGGGTGGAGAAGCAGATGGGCGCTTCTCCTGTGTGCCCTGGCCGGGAATCGAACCCGGGACTTCCACACGCCAGGCTGACGCTCTACCACTGAGCCAACCGGCCAGGGCCTGATGTTCTTGTTTAATAAAAAAAATGCTTTTTTCTTTAATCGTTTCATATTCATTTTGAAATATCCCCTAATTTTTGTGAGCGGTATATTTCAGGGCTCCTGGCCCTCTAGGAGCCTCTGTCTCTCTGGGTGGGGTCGAGGAGGCGGGGCTGTGGGCTCCCTTATCTACAGAGCCTGCTTTGGCTTCCTGGCGACCGTCCCTCAGTTCGGGCTCCTTGCCATGGGGTTTCTGCTCCCGCTCTCGCTGCTGCTTTTGCTGGCGGCAGCCTACCCGGGAGGCCCCAGGGCGCGGAGGCGCGGGGCTGCACGGACGCAAAGCCCAGGAGTCAGCTCTCCTGCGCCCTCAGCTACCACCGCGCCGTTCTGGGTGCGCATAAGCCCCAAATTCATGGCCGTGCCGCCGGGAAGTTCAGTGTGGCTCAACTGTAGTAGCAGCTGCCCCCTGTTGGAAGGTTCCACCCTGCATACTGGGCTGCGGCGGGGCCAGACGCTCAGCGGGCCCAGCTGGGTCTCCTTCCAGCTCCTGGATATTAGGGCCTGGAGCTCCGACGTGCACTGCTTCGTCACCTGCTCAGGAGTAACGCGGGGGGCCACGGCCAGGATCAACGCCTACAGTGAGGGACTTGGGTTCAGGCCCTACTGGGGAGAAGGGAGGGGGACAGAAATGGGGCAGTTAACAGTTGCGCTAGGGGACGCGCACCGACCTTACTCAGCGGCCCCCTCTTGCTTTAGAACGGCCACACAGCGTGATTCTGGAACCTCCAGTTTTAAAGGGCAGTGAGTACACTCTGCGCTGCCACGTGACGCACGTGTTCCCAGTGGGCTTCCTGGTGGTAACCCTGCAGCACGGCGGCCGGGTCATCTACTCCGAGAGCCTGGAGCGCTTCACAGGCCTGGATTTGGCTAACGTGACGCTGACTCATGTGTTGAGGGCTAGGCCCCACGATCTTTGTCAGCCCGTGACCTGCCACGCGCGCCTCAATCTCGACGGCCTGGTGGTCCGCAGCAGCTCAGCTCCCATGACGCTGAAATTCTTGGGTGAGGCACCCTTGTAATCCTGGGGACTTGAGGAGGTGTGGGTAGTAAGGGTTATGACCCCATGAGGGTGTGCTGGCCAATCTGAACTCCACGTGAGTCATCACGCCTTCAAGTGTCCCATTCCTAATTCTCACCTCCTACCCCCAGCTTGGAGCCCAACGTCCAAAGCCTTGACATCCACCTCCATAACAGCTCTTGTGATTATTCTTCTCATCGTGGGGGCCTCCTATCTTCGAAAGTACCTACTGATGCAGTCCCCCGCGTAGAGGGGGTGGTCCATGCCTGCTGAGCCCGGGCAGAAAGGGATCAGGAACAATTTGAAGACCCCTGCCTAGATCAATAAAGCCTTCCTCAGCCAGCCCGTCCCACGGTCTGAAGGTTCCCCAGTAGAGCACTGCCTCTGAGAAGTGGTCTTTTCTTGGCCTTTTCACAGTCACTTTCTCCTAGTCCCTTGACTCCCTGAGGTTTCCTCATGCGGGTCCACTTGGGGTTCCCAGCCCCTCAGCATTTCTAGCAGGTGTAGTAAACACCTCTAACTAGTGGTATTATCAGTGCGGTGCAGATGGGCAAAGCCTGAGTGCTGCAGGGCCTTGGGCTGTGGGTGGGCACCTTTACGTGGCTCTAGCTGACTGGCTCTGTCGCTATCAGGCAGTAGCTCTGATTGGATGTTACGTTTCCTTTCCCCTTTTCACTTAAAATTATTTAAGGAAAATTGATTGATTTTAGAGAGGAATGGAAAGAATCATGGACTGTTGTTCCACTTATTTATGCATTCATTGGTTGATTCTTGTATGTGCCCTGACCCAGAGTGAACTCGCAAACTTGGAGTATCAAAAGATGTTCTGACCGCCCTGAGGGTATGTATAGCTCGCTAGCTGGAGCATCATGCTAAAGCACAGAGGTTGGAGGTTTGATCCCAGGTCAGGGCACATATGGGAACAGATAGATCAATGTTCCTGTCGTCTCTGTCTCTCTCTCTCTCTTTTCCTCTTTCTCTAAAATCAATAAAATAAACATTTTAAAAAATTTTTTAAAGACGTTTAGACCAACTGAGCTACTTGCACCTTTGGTCCTGCACTTTGGAGGGCAAGGGCGTATCTAGAACTGATTCCCATAGCTGACTTGTTAGCGCTGGGGACAAGAGCACAAATGGGCTGGGTCACATGGACATACTGAGGGACGTGGATATACAGAAAAGCTACCCCATGTGTTGACTAAGGGAAAGAAGTAATCAGTCCATGTGGGGTGCCACAGACTCGCGTTCTGGCAACGTCCTGATAGTCACCGGGCCTGGTGGGCACATGGGGGCCCAGATGCTGAGTCAAAAGTCACAACTGGTCTCATGGTCTCGCGTGGACACAATCGAGGCCGCGCTGGATGACTGGCAGGGCCCACACGGTTGAGGGCCCTGCCCACCGCACAGAAAGAGAATAAGGGCGCTCTTCCGCAGCTCGCGCTCGCACAGTCGGAATAAACACGTGCCCGCTGCACGCTGGGTAAATACAGACCGCCAGCCGAGCCGACCCTAATTTGGACGCCCACGAACGCTGCGCACACGCACACGTGTTCCTGGCTCGCAGGCACTTTGGTCCCCACCCCCTCTGTCGCGTGCGGGGGCGGAGCTGGAGGAGGACTAGGGATTTGGTCCTAATCCTCAACTCCCCGGGGTTAAAAGGGTAAGGATCTAGGAGGGAGGCATTCCACTTCCGTCCCTAGAACTGTACCTATCCTATCCTGTGCTTCCCAGTCTCTCCTAGCCCACAAATCTATCCTGGTTCCAAGGGGCGTTGATGGGAAGGGTAAAATATGGGGGCGGAGCTCGGTGTCCAGCTCCTCATTTTAGCATCTAAGCTAGAGGTGGAGTGGGGGTTTGAGAAGGGCAACCCAGAACACCCCCACCCCATTCTACGACCTACGTGTCGCCCCGGGGAATGATGCGGGAGCTCGCGGCCGCCCCCACAAGCCACCAGGCGATAGGGGCGGCTTCCACGTAGATCCCCGGGGGTCGCTAGCTCTTGCCAGCACGCCTTCACCGAGGCCGGCAGCCTGGCGCACGCTCGCCCTCCCGCCTCCCGGTCGCCTCTGACACCTCCCCCTCCTTGGAAACCAAGTTACCAACGTTAAACCAATCCCAGAGCTCAACTGTGCCTCCTCCATACCCCACCCGCGGCGCCGCGCCGTCCTCGATCTCAGCTCAGCGCTCGCGCTCTCCTTTCCTCCTGTACTTACCCCGCGGTGGCGATGCCAGGGCCCTCGCCAGGGCTGCGCCGGGCGCTGCTCGGCCTCTGGGTTGCCCTTGCCTTGGGGCTCATCGGCTTCTCAGGTAAGAGCCAGTCCGGGCTCTAGGTGGACAGGGCGGGGGCGGAGTTCCGGGACCTGAGAAGCCACCTGCCCCTCCCGGCTCCGCCCTCGCCTCGCTCCCACGCTTTTTCTCCCTCCTTGAGCCCTGGGCTTTCTTCTCTATATCTCATCCCCCAACACACATTGGAGACCCAGCTTTCCGACTCCTCGCTGGCCCAGGTCTCTACCATACCCCCTTCGAGATCCTGGGTGTTCTTCCGCATCCAACCTCATGCCCCGGAGACCCCGCGTCGCCATTGTCCCCTCCGGGGTACCTCCTCACGCTCTGCTATGCACCATGGTCCACGGATTGGCATCTTTCCCATTTGCGGCCCACGAGGATCTGATCTCCCCAACTGCCGTGATTCAGAGGCGCTGTTCCGCTCCACCGCGGAGTCCTGACAACCGAGTCCCTCGATGTTCCCGTGGTTCCTTCCTTGAGCCTAGCCCCGGATCCTCTTTTTGTGTTCTTCACCCGGGTTTGGAGTCCTCCCTTATCCTTGATTCCTCGCTTCATCTTGTCTTTACCCTCACCTCAACCTCAGTCTCCCCCTCTCGGTGGTAACCCTGAGAACCAGTTCATTACCCTTCCCCTACTTGGAGCCTCCTCCTCCCAGCGTTGCTGTGTGTCGAAGACCCCATTTTCCCTCTCACCTTCCCTCAAACTCCCATGCTTTCTCATCACCCCATTGGCACCTTGGAGACCAGAGCTCTCCGCTGTCCTGTCCCAGAGACATCCTCGAGGTTTTGTACCCTGGGAGCGTGCCTCCAAACCTGAGGCTGGGCTCCTTCCTATGGAATCCCTGAGTCAGCATAGGGGCGCTAAGATGCTAGGAAGGTGACTCCCCAGGCTGAGCCCACATTTCTCTGGGTAGCGGTCGCGCAGGAGCCTTTCTGGGCGGACCTGCAGCCCCGCGTGGCGCTCGTGGAGCGTGGCGGATCGCTGTGGCTGAATTGCAGCACTAACTGCCCACGGCCCGAGCGCGGTGGCCTGGAGACCTCGCTGCGCCGGAATGGGACCCAGAGGGGTTTGCGCTGGTTGGCGCGGCAGCTGGTGGACATCCGTGAGCCGGAGACCCAGCCGGTCTGCTTCTTCCGCTGCGCTCGGCGCACACTGCAGGCGCGTGGGCTCATTCGTACTTTTCGTGAGTTCTCTTCAGCCACTCTCTAACTCCACTCCTTTCCCTCCCCTCCAGGCCCCGCCCCCTGGGTCACGAGGTCCTCCCCTTCAGGCCCCACACTCTGGCTCCCCAAACCCTTCCGGCTTGGTCCCTGGATACCACTACACGTACAGCTGAGCCCCTGCTTTTCTAAGAGCCTTGGTTCCTCCCTTGCAGAGCGGCCTGATCGTGTAGAGCTGGTGCCGCTGCCTGCCTGGCAACCTGTGGGCAAGAACTTCACTCTGAGCTGTAGGGTCCCTGGCGCTGGGCCTCGTGGGAGCCTCACAGTCACCCTGCTGCGGGGCGCCCAGGAGCTGATCCGCCGCAGCTTCTCCGGGGAGCCACCTCGAGCACGGGGCGCAGTGCTAACCGCTACAGTACTGGCGCAGAGGGAGGATCATGGGGTCAATTTCTCATGCCGCGCAGAGCTGGACCTACGGCCCCACGGCCTGGGGCTGTTTGAAAATAGCTCGGCCCCCAGAAAGCTCCGAACCTTCGGTAAGTGTTTGGGGAGAAGGGGACTCAGAGACGCGGGCCCAATGCTCAAGAAATTTGGAGGTAGAGAAATCTGAATTCTAATCCTCACGCCAACACTCACTAGCTGAAAGCTATTTTGCCCTCTGTGTCTCGAGGGTAGCAGGTTAACATAATGCATATAAAGCACTTAGTACATAAATATTGAGTGTTCAGTACTTAAATTCAAGCTCTCTTGTTCGACTCTCAGCACTGTCTCCGGAACCCCCACGCCTCGCTGCCCCCCGGCTCTGGGAAGTGGGCTCGGAAAGACCTGTGAGCTGCTCCCTGGACGGGCTGTTTCCAGCCTCAGAAGCCCGGGTCTACCTGGCATTGGGGCACCAGAGGCTGAGTCCTGATATCACCCTCGAGGGGGACGCGCTCATGGCCACTGCCACAGCTACAGGTAGCGCAGAGCAGGAGGGCTCCAGGCAGCTGGTCTGCAACGTGACCTTGGGGGGCGAGAGCCGCGAGACCCGGGAGAACGTGACTGTCTACAGTAAGAGGGAGTGAATAGGACTTCAGAGGCTTGGGGGTGGGGCCAGAGGAAAGGGAAAGCGGGATAATGATGGGCGGGGCTTCTATTTGGAATGGGGGGGACCCGAGAGTCCCGAGGGGCGGGGCAGATGGAGGGCAAACTGAAGAGCTAGAGAAGCGGAGTCTGAACTTCCGGAAGGGGGTATTGCTTTTTACCACCTGGAAGGGGTGAGGTGAGAAGGGGCGGAGTCTGAGTAGTTCGAGAGGCGGGGCATGCTAGCTAAAAGAGTTCCTGCAGGTAAGGGGAGTGGTCAGTCGACTCTTTAGCATTTGCTCCTCCCCAGGCTTCCCAGCGCCCCTCCTGACCCTGAGCGAGCCCAGCGTCCTGGAGGGGAAGATAGTAACAATCACCTGCGCTGCTGGGGCCCGAGCTCTGGTTACTTTGGATGGAGTTCCAGCCGCGGGCCCGGGACAGCCCGCCCAGCTCCAGCTAAATGCCACTGTGAACGACGACAGACGGAGCTTCTTCTGCAACGCCAACATTGAGGTAGACCGAGAGATCCTGAGCAAGAACGAGAGCACTGAACTGCGAGTCCTCTGTGAGTTGAGCTTTCTCCTCCTTGTGATCTCCAAGGACCTACCCAGCCCCTGGCCATGTCATGGAAGTGGAGCCTTTCTCACGGTCCAAGTGTAGCCTCTCTATCCCACACCCCTGCCCCCAGATGCTCCCCGGCTGGATGATTCAGACTGTCCCAGGAGCTGGACGTGGCCTGAGGGCCCAGAGCAGATTCTGCGTTGCGAGGCCCGTGGAAACCCAGCACCTTCTGTACACTGCGCCCGGCCCGATGGTGGGGCAGTGTTGGCGCTGGGCCTGCTGGGTCCTGTCACTCGCGCGCTCTCCGGCACATACCGTTGCACCGCAGCCAATGTCCATGGCAAAGCGGTTAAGGACGTGACACTGACAGTGGAGTGTGAGTGGGGGTGCACAGGGTGTATATCTTTGTCTGGTTCCAGAGTCTAGAAGTAGCCAGCTTATAGGGAAAAGTCGGAGCAGAGCCTGAGGGGTGACTTTGGGTAGGATTTTGGGAAAGGGAACAGACTGCTGTTCGGCATTAAGGGAAGATCTTGGAGGGGAGTGGGTTAGTGGTGTGCAGGCATGGTATTTGGGCAGAGTCTTAGAAAGGTGTGCTCCAAGCTATCTAACAGTTTTGAGGACAAAAAAACTGGGGGGAGGTCCTGTGGGCACTTTACAGGAATCAGAAAAAGGTGTCCCTCGCGGTTCATGGGACTCTAAACAGCACATGGCTTGACTGGTGTGAAACCCCTTTGGTTCACTGTCCATATGCAGGGTATTAGCCTGTCCAACCCTATGTAGCTGCCTTGGAACAGAAAAGAGATTTAGGGAAATTAGGATGATTCCCAAACCCAACAACACTCTTGTCTCCAGACGCACCAGCGCTGGACAGCGTGGGCTGCCCAGAACATATTACATGGCTGGAAGGAACAGAAGCCTCACTAACCTGTGTGGCACACGGGGTACCACCACCCAACGTGAGCTGTGTGCGCTCTGGGGAGAATGAGGTCATCGAGGGCCTGCTGCATGTGGCCCGGGAGCACGCAGGCACCTACCGCTGCGAAGCCACCAATGCTCGAGGCTCTGCGACCAAAAATGTAGCAATCACGGTGGAATGTGAGTGGGGGCAGCAAGGGGCAAGTTGCAGTATGTCTGAGTAACTCTGCCCTGACTTTCAATTCCTGTGTTACCCTTTGCTCCCCAGATAGCCCCAGTTTTGAGGAGCTGAGCTGCCCCAGCAATTGGACATGGGTGGAAGGATCTGGACAGCTGTTTTCTTGTGAAGTTGATGGGAAGCCACAGCCAAGAGTGGAGTGCATTGGCTCCAAGGGCACCAGTGAAAAGGTGGTGCTGCCGCTGGCACCGCCAGACCCTAACCCCAGAGCTCCCAGAATCCCTAGTGAATTTTCCTCTGGTATCTACACCTGCAACGCCACCAACCGGCACGGCTCCATGGTCAAGATGGTGGCCGTGAGTGTGGAGTGTGAGTGGGCCGGGGTGTGGGGGTGTGGGCAGGTGGGCTGGAGTAAAGGGTGTCCCATTCTGGCTCTTCCTTGACAACCCCATGGCTGCTTTGCAGCACCTCCAAAAATGGATGAGTCCACCTGCCCGAGTCACCAAACGTGGCTGGAAGGGGCTGAGGCTACCGCACCCACCTGCGTTGCCCTGGGTCGCCCTTTCCCACAAGTGAGCTGCTCTCGGGAAGGTACTCCCTGGCCTCAGCGGCTGCACGTGTCCCGACAGGATGCAGGCACTTACTTCTGCTTGGCCACCAATGTGCATGGCACAGACTCCCAGACCATCACCGTGGGCGTGGAATGTGAGTAGGGGCAGGACCAGATAGAGAGTCCTCAGTCCTCAAAACGTGGACTTGGCCCTGGCTGGTTGGCTCAGTGGTAGAGCGTCGGCCTGGCATGCAGGAGTCCCAGGTTCGATTCCCGGGCAGGGCACACAGGAGAAGCGCCCATCTGCTTCTCTACCCCTCCTCCTCTCTCCTTCCTCTCTGTCTCTCTCTTCCCCTCCCGCAGCCAGGGTTCCATTGGAGCAAGGTTGGCCCGGGTGCTGGGGGTGTCTCTATGGCCTCTGCCTTAGGCGCTGGAATGGCTCTGGTTGCAACAGAGCAATGCCCCAGATGGGCAGAGCATCGCCCCCTGGTGGGCATGCCGGGTGGATCCCGGTCGGGCGCATGCGGGAGTCTGTCTGACTGCCTCCCCGTTTCCAGCTTCAGAAAAATACAAAAAACAAACAAACAACAACAACAAAAAAACCGTGGACTTCCAGCAGTGGGACTGAGCAGGGGAGTTCAAGGGTACCTCCCCTGGTCCCATTCTCTGGGACAAGGGATTGGCCTAAATCTGAGGGCCGAAGGAAACTGTAGGGACCAAGAGCCTGGTCCCCTCAAGTACTGGGTGAGGACACATGGCATCCTCCCATTCAGTGAAGTAAGGCGTGGGATTTTAGTACCTACTACAGCCAGTTTGTAGGGGGAGGAGGCTCTGATGCAAGGCAAGATCCTGCCTGTGCATCAGAACAGGGTTGGTCTCAGATTATGGTGGGCGGAAACAGGGCGCTTGGTCAGCGTCAGGGCTGGCGCTGAGCCCCTAGCTAACCTCCCGTCCCCTGCAGACCGGCCAGTGGTAGCCGAGCTGGCAGCCTCGCCTCCAGGAGGCGTGCAGCCAGGGGGGAACTTCACATTGACCTGCCGTGCTGAGGCCTGGCCCCCGGCTCAGATTAGCTGGCGCGCACCCCCAGGGGCACTCAACATCGGCCTGTCAAGCAACAACAGCACGCTGAGCGTGGCAGGCGCCCTGGGTAGCCACGGAGGCGAGTATGAATGCTCAGCCACCAACGCACATGGGCGCCATACGCGACGCATCACCGTGCGCGTGGCCGGTAAGTGGCAGAGGGGTGTGGCCTGCATCTTGGGATATCTGACCCCATCCCTGCCTCCCGCTCAGTCCCCACAGATAAGACTGAAGGAGGCCGGGGTAGAAGTCAGGGCCTTCTTGATGGGTGGGGCTTTTGATGTTTAGTTGGGGGTGGGAGGAAAAGGGAGCTGAATGAACTTCAAGAGGAGGAACCCTCCAGGGCTGTGTCTGCTGTGGGGAGGGACTTACTAACTTGGGGGGACTTTTGGTTAGTTGAGACTTGGTCCAATTCACTCTCCACTATATCGCTGTGGAGAAGGGGACTTGGAAGAGGACTTAGGGTAGAGGATTGGAGTGGGGGGCAATTGACTAGATCCCTTCTCCCAGTTCATGCCACTCCAAGGCTTGGTTCTTTCTGAGGTAGAAGAATGACATGGTACCCGCCTCACCCTCATTGTTTTTGGGGTGAGGAGAGTTGACTTGGTACCTATGGTCAGCCAGGGTGGTATATCCCCATGTGCTCTGGTGGCATGTAAAATGGGTTATGGGTCACACCAGCACTGGGGATGGCTCGGGCTTGGCATCTTGTTGGAGTGGGGGGAACCCCAAGCTCGTCCACCCTCTTTGAGGGCCTCCACCCCGCAGGTCCGTGGCTGTGGGTCGCCGTGGGCGGTGCGGTGGGGGGCGCGGTGCTGCTGGCCGCGGGGGCCGCCCTGGCCTTCTACCTACAATCCACCGCCTGCAAGAAGGGCGAGTATAACGTACAGGAGGCCGAGAGCTTGGGTGAAGCTGTCTGTCTGAACGGTGCGGGCGGTGGTGCAAGCGGGGGTGCCAGCGCTGAAGGTGGAACAGAACCAGAGGGCACCACAGAGGCACCATCAGGGGGTGAGATCTTCGCCATCCAGCTGACATCAGCATGAGCCAGCTACCCTCTCCCCGCAGGCCGGGGGACATCCCCCGACACATAGGGGGCTATTTGTTCTATTTATTCCTTCATTTATTTATGTATTCAACTCCAGGGTGTCACCCCCATTTTCTAATGCCCCCAATAAAGTTTTTACAAAGGACTCAGGATTTGTGTCTGGTCTCCCCATGAGGAAGCAGCCCAGCTTTCAAATCCCAACCCCATGTGTTATTCATTCAAAAAACTTTGTTTTTGACAGCTTACAATGTGTTGGGCACAGTCCAAGCTGTCTTTGCACAGTGTGACCTGGAGCTTCTCTCTGTTCCCCATTTCTTGTTTTCATTTGACACTTGGGCCAGAGTGGGGACCATGCTCCTTTGTCCCTTTCTCTGCTGATTATCATAGGCCCAGCACTGCCCTCTAATCCAGCTAACTCTTAGGGGTGAGAGCTAGGTGCTCCCCAGGCCTGGTTCTAGACAGAGCTGAGGCTGCCTTCCCAGGATGGATATGCCCCCTCTCTTGGGGATCTAGTGTGGGGACTCTGCCCTGAGGCCTCGACTGGATGGAAGGGGGAGGAGGTGGCTGCAGCTATGGGTTCAGCCCCAATATATTGTTGTCCCACTTTCAATGCTTCATTTAGTGCCTCAGTTTACCTCATGATTCTGAAGAGACACGCAGGGTATCAGCTGCAATCCCCACTGCACACCAATATCCCCCTCATTCCTCATAGCATAAGAAGAAAACAGGTGGGTTCCTTACCTGCCCTTCACCTGCCTCAGTCTTCTCCTCCCTCAAAAACAGGAACAAAGCTGCAGAGAAGGATGCAGGTCTGGACAGCTCCAGCTCCACTGGCTGCCCATGCAAACATTGCATGAACAAAGGTGAGAGCAGGAAAGGGAGGAGCTAGAGGCCAAGCCAGTACTGCATGCCACGTACAGAGGCAACAAGGTGCAAGGGTGGTATAGCCCCTGTTGTCTGAGCCCCACTCCCACAGCCTCCTCCAGATTCCCTGAACCCATGCCATAGCAGGGGTCCCCAAACTTTTTACACAGGGGGCCAGTTCACTGTCCCTCAGACCGTTGGGGGGCCACCACATACAGTGCTCCTCTCACTGACCACCAGTGAAAGAGGTGCCCCTTTCCGGAAGTGCGGCGGGAGCTGTATAAATGGTTTCAGGTGGCCACATGCGGCCCGCGGGCCGTAGTTTGGGGATGCCTGCTAGGGCTTTGCTCTTGCCATTCTATCTGCCTGGAGTGTCCTCACCCCAAATAGTCCCATTGCTAGTTTCTTAATTTCAGTCTCTATGCAAATGTCACCTCCTCAGAGAGGCTTTCCTGATAACCATGGCTAAGCCACCCAACTCCTTATCACCTGCTATACTTTTATTCTCTCTGTACCACCAATCACTACTTGACATTCTATTAGACATGTCATTGAATATTTCTTTCCCTCAAATTTATTTATTGATTTTAAAGAGGAAGGGATAGCAAGAGCAAGACAGAAACATCAATCTGCCCTGCATATGCCTTGACGGGATTGAACCCACATCTTTTGCGCATCAGGAAGACAATCTAACCAAGCTTTCCAGCCAGGACATAATTGAATTTTTTTTTAACTGTAATTCTAGTATACTGGCTGCAGAGAGTAGGGATCTTTGTTCTTTTTACCATGCAGTGTCGCAATGTCCCCTTTAAGGCCTGGCACACAATAGTTGCTCAGTAACTGTTAAAAATAGTTGGCAAGTATATCCAAGAAACATCTGATACAGCCAAACATTTTTAAAAATTTATTCATTTTGGCCCTGGCCGGTTGGCTCAGCAGTAGAGTGTAAGCCCAACATGTAGAAGTCCCGGGTTCGATTCCCAGTCAGGGCACACAGGAGAAGCACCCATCTGCTTCACCCTTCCCCTCTCCTTTCTATCTTTTTTTTTTTTTAAAGATTTTATTTATTCTTTATAGAGAGGGGAGAGAGAGAGAGAGAGAGAGAGAGAGAGAGAAGGGGGGAGGAGCAGGAAGCATCAACTCTCATATGTGCCTTGACCAGGCAAGCCCAGGGTTTTGAACCAGCAACCTCAGCGTTTCCAGGTTGATGTTTTATCCACTGTGCCACCACAGGTCAGGCTTCTTTCTATCTCTCTTTTCCTCTCCCACAGCCAAGGCTCCATGGGAGCAAAGTTGGCCCGGGCGCTGAGGATGGCTCCATGGCCGTCGCCTCAGGCACCAGAATGGCTCCAGTTGCAGCGAAGCAACGGCCTAGATCGGCAGAGCATTGCCCCCTGGCGGGCTTGCCAGGTGGATCCCAGTCAGGTGTATGCAGGAGTCTGTCTGCCACCCTCCCCCCTGCTTCTCATGGAAAAAAAATTATTCATTTTTAGAGAGAGGAAGAGAAATATTGATTTATTGTTCCACTTATTCACATATTCATTGGTTGATTCTTGTATGTGCCCTGACCAGGGATCAAACCTGCAACCCTGGTGTATCGAGACAATGCTCTAACCAACTGAGCTACCTGGTCAGGACAATAAATGTTAAATAAAGGGCTAAAAATAGAAAATAGCCATGAGTTTGCAGACACACAGTCTGAGACCTTTGTGTGTGTTTCTGAAGAGGTTCCCTATGCTGGGCACTGGGGTGATGTGTCATGGTCAGGGACACAGATGTAGTGGTAAGCTTGGACCTTTGAAGTCATGGTCCAGTGGAGGAGGGGAATGTGAAAGAAATGACCTTGGAGAAGCAGATAACTAAAATTTCTGGCAGGTTCTAAGCAGGAGACCACAAGGAGCTGAACTTGAGTCTGCCATGGGAAGGAATGAAACGTCTGTTTTAGATGAGGCTGTGAAGGGGACTTCACTTTGGAGGCTAAACCTCTCCTCCCCAAGTGGTGAGAAGGCGGCAGCTACGGGAGTCATGGGGGGACGGTGTTCTGTACCAAGGAAGGTTGGAACCAAATGAGTCAGGGATGGAGTCAGAGGAATCTGAGCCCAGGCCTTCTGTACAGGCCCACCCGGGAGACGATGGGGGTCTTGCAGGGGCTTGCCTTTCTAGGGCATGTGGCCAGGCAAGTCTCACTCACGCCCAAGGCAGTGACCACCTCTGCCCTCACTGCGTCCCACCCATCCTTGACTCTCACCCTTCCCTCCCTCCCAGTGAGCATTGGTAGTCAGCATGTTCTGACGGCAATGGCAGGGCTGAGCTCTGCTCAGGGCTTGCTTTTCCCATAAGGCTTTGGCTTCAGGCTGGGGACATCTTTTGTTGTGGTTAGAGAGATCTTGAAAGAGGGAGAGGCGGACATCGCAGGGATTGGTGCCTATAAGGATGCAAGAGGTGACCTTCTGCAGGCAGGGGTGGAACTGATAGGTGAAGGACCAATATATGTCATATGTGTGTTTCATGTGTCCGCTGACATGTGCATCTATACTGTTTATCTGTTGTGTCTATCATGTATCAGTGGACATGTCAACCCATGTTATCTTTCGGTCTTGTGTATGGTCTGTCTCTATGTGTGTGTTTGTCTCATGTGAGTGTCAGCACATATGTATGTCTCTATGTGTGTCCTGTGTGCTGATGTATGTATCTGTGTTGTGTGTGTGTTCCGTCTTTCTACCTGTTGTCTGCCTGTGTGTGGTAGCTGTTTCCTTCTGTGGGACACTGTGATGAATGTGGCTAATCTCCTGCGGAGGGGCTGGTGCCTTTACATATATGACGGTGTGTGTGTGTCCCTCTGAAGCCCAATAAGAAAATGCCTGCCCCACATTCTGGGGCTGGGGGAGTGGCAGGTAAGGGCGCACAAGGTAGGATCCCTGAGTCACAGTGCTCCTTCTCTGAGTAGTTCTGCTCTTTATTGTCCCTGCTATTAACAAACAGTATGAATGTCACTATTGAGAACATTTCCTGAGGGGGAGCTTAACCAAGCTGATTGGAGCAGGGGCTGAGGAAGGGGCCAGTGACCCCCTGAGACAGGGACTCTGGGACTTGAGGCCTATGTCATCTGCTTGGGGTTCCTGAATGGGGAGGGGGAAGAGAGGAAGAACACTGCAGCCCTCAAGACCCAAACTCTCCCCATTCTCCCTCTAGAGAAACTGAGGCGAACAGGCTTGGCTAGATGAGGAAGGGCTTACCCTTCCTGGCTTGGGCCTTGGTGAGAGTCCAAGGACATCCCACATCTGCCACATAACCTCTTAGGCTGGACGTTTTTCCTGGGCACCAGCCAACAGCTGGAGCACCGGGTGCCATATTTCTTGTACCTGGGGTGGGGGAACAAAAAACCAACATTCAGGATGCACCAGGGGCACAGAAACCACCACACGGAAATCCCTTCCTTAAAGGTATTTTCCCTTCCCAATAGCCCATGCTAGCTAAGCACATGCTGATTTGGGGACCCCACCCCAACTCCCTCCTCTACTCTGCAGACCTGATACCACAGGCATTGCAGAGAGGTGTCCCATCTTCAGCATCTCTCCAGAGTGGGGTTCTCTGGGTCCTACAGGAAGCACAGCACCGGGGTCCTGAAGGGGCAAAGGCCAAAGGGAAGGTGTCAAAAGCCAAGAGTCCCAGTTCAGGAGGCCCATGTGGGTTGGGGAATATTGGGAGGGTCTCCGTGAAGGCCCCACCTGGCTCTGGGCCAGCCCTGGGTGTCGCCAGATTTAAGACAACGGAAAAGTGAAGAAGGGAGACAGATGGCAAAGCTCTGGCAGAAAAGGAAGCTGGGGGTGGGAGTGACTCAGCAGAGTGAAGGGGGGCACTGAGACTCATCCTGGATGTGTTTAAATGGGGAAGCAAGATGAGGAGAAAGACAGGGAGGATAGAAGGTCACCTCCCCCACCCCCTAATATTTATAGCTCTCATATCTCCAGGACTTACCCAGGGCCTCACTGCCTCCTGGGTTGGCCTCAGGGTCCCCAGAGGGTCCTGTAGGGGGCCCCTGAGAGCGGCTGCTGCAGGCCAGGCTGGGGATCAGACAAGGCATTAGTATTGTGGAAGTCTGTCCTGTCCCAGAAAGCCTCCCAAAATGGAGATTTACTATCAAGACATCAGGCATTCCTCAGGAGGCATCTGATATCTGAAAGGCCTGGCTTAGTCTCTCATCAGTAATAGTAATAATTTGAAGAAGCAGTGGGCCTGGGACCAGCCTGCCAGGTTGAAATCCCATTTCTCCCTGTTCTTGCTGTGTGACTCTGGACAGCCACGTCCCTCTCTGTGCTTCAGTTCCTGAATCTGTAAAATGGGCTTTACCAGGCTTCAATGAAGCCATATACATCAAGTGTTACCTCTTATTGTTGTTCCTGACGAATGCTAGCTATTATCATTATTGAAAAAAATAACGGTAGCAGCAGCCTTCAGTTGGTCAGACCCCTTTCATAAAGAGGAGACACGGGTTCAGACTTGGGTATGACTGGCTATGGCATCAGAGCAGTGACTGGCAGCAGTCTTACTCAGAGATTGGGCCGCTTGTATTCTAGCGCAGGTGTAGGAGTTTGTGAGCCCACGCCTGGAGGTGCCTCCCCACAGGCCTCTATCCCTACCGTTATCACTATTAACTGCATAAATGGCACCCTATTGGAGGCCAGTTCCTACCTGTAGCTGGGTATGATCTGTAGGCTGGAATCCGGCTTAATCTGAAACTTCAGAGTCACTCCCTCAAACTGGGGGTCCACTTTCTCGGCACCCCGATGTGGGTTCGACTGCTTCCGGGGTCTCCTCTGGGGTGGGGCTGAAGGGGCCGGAAAAGTCTCCAGTGCCACCAGGCCTCCTCCTTGCTGGCTGATTGGGGTCAGCATGGCCTTGGTATCCCTGGCCAGAAGTGGGGGTTCCAGGACCCCCAGCACTTTCAGCTCCCAGCAGGGCCCCAGGGCCTGGCTATCCTGGGTGGGGAGCTGGGCCAGCCCCTCAGTTGTCTCTTGGAGGAAGTGCAAGGTGGTGACCGAGTCCTGATGTGCAGGCCACAACGACCTGAGGAGAAGGGCAGTGTGGTCACCCCCTTCTCTGGGCAGCACCTACATAGTCCTCGAGACATGGGGCAAAGGCAATTGCAAGGCCTCTGACCACATATACATATGACCCCACCTACCCCTAGGAACCAGACCCTCTTCTTTGTAAGTATCAGAAACTAACATTGTGACCCCTGAGCAACCCCAGGGATCAGAGGTCATGACCCTTTGACCACTGGGCCAGTTTGGAGAAAGAGGCAGCTCCTTAACGCACCTGACATTGGGTCTGAGGCATCTTGGGATCCTTGGCGCCTGCTGGGTGGGGGGTCTGGGGAGCGGATCGGGGTCCAGACAGAATGGCGCCAGCAGATCTCGCAGCATCATGGAGAGGTCCCGCGCTGGCTCGGCCTCCATCATGCCCCAGCCCACCCCCACCCTTGACTAACTTGCCCCGCCCCTGCGGGCCCACGGATGAGCGCCACCTGGGTGAAGCGAAACCTGCGCGGTGCAGGAACTTCAGGCAGAGTGGATAATGAGCCTCACGTGGGTGGGGCGGAGCGATGCCAGAGGCCTTTTTCCTAGCCCTCACCCTCAGGCCAACCCTGACCCCTCTTTCCCTTCCGACTTGGCTCTTCTGCTCGGTTGGATTGCACACCCCTCGTGGCCAAGAGCGGCTTGGGACCCTTCAAATCCCTCCGCGGCTGCAGGGGCGGGGCCTTGCCACACTAATGCACGTGGCTCTCAGACTCCCAGGCTCTCTCCTCCAAGGCCTCTGCCTCAGTTTCCCCACTGAACCCCACTGTTGTGGGAGGGGAGAGCGGAGGTCCTGGAAGAGTTATAGGCTTAGGGGCTGCTCCCCACCTCCCCGCCAAGGACACTCAAGATGCTGGAGTTCTGTAAGATGGTTTTAATGTCACTCTAATTAGATTCCAACCCTATCCATACCCAATTTCTCAGAGGCTTGGAGCCTGTATGGAATCTCTCTTAAGCATTTGACCTTCTTAGCACTTCTGACATCCCTCTTGGCCCTGTCCATGCTTGGGATAGGCTGGAAAGTTGGCTATTCCTCTAGTCCTGGCCCTGGGGCCGTGAGTGTCTGAAATGGTCCAGCTGCCCATGTCAGTGCGGCTTGGGGATATGGCCGTCCACGTAGAAGTTCCTAGTGATCTTGGGCAGGGTGAATTCAGCCCCTTCCAGCTCCGGAGTCAGCATGATCTGGCAGCCCAGCCGGGAGTTCTCCTGGAGGAGGGGAGCCATGTCCAGCATGTCATCCTCCCTGGACAAGGGGGAGAGTGGTTAGCAGTAGTGAGGTCGATGCAGCTGATGAGGGTCCAGAAGGGCAGCCTCTCAGGCCAGGAAGGGGCAGGTTGACTGAGTCCAGAGCAAGTGATTAGGGGGCAGTGCCCCTGCCAGCTACTGGAGGGGAGGAAAAAGCTGGGGCTGCCCTTTGCTATTGCCCAGTGGACCTCTGGACACCAGGAATGCAAAGATGTAACGGAAAACCCTGCAGTTTGGAGCTGGGAGGGGGCTGCTTTGCTCACCTCTCATCAGGAGAAGGCAGAAGTTCCAGGTGGTCCTCACTCACATACACGTGGCAGGTAGAGCACGCCAGGGAAGCTTCACAGGCCCCTGGGGGACAGCAAGTGAAGGGAGCATAGATGAGAGGAATGATTAGGCTGGTGTCATCCAGTGAAAAACAAGTGAGAAGCCCTTTGTTTCAACATATATTCCCTCATCATTCCCTCCGAGGCCTGGATGCCCACTGTGTGCATCCTCCACCCTGTCTACTCAGCTAGCTATTCCCAAGCTGTGAATAGGTGTTTCAAAGGGATGTCTAGAATCTCCCATTTCCCAGGGGCTCCCCAGCAAGCTGAGGACCAGGCTGGGTACAAGGGACCATTAATGAGTGTGGACTTGACTTCAGTGTAGCAGGGAGGGGAATGGCCAGGCAGGTTCCCTGTAGCTTTTGAAGTTCCTTGCTGTGACCCTGTCAATGCGTTGAGCAATGTGGTTCTGCCTCTCTTCTGTTTCTGAAGGAGGAACCCACTCACTTTAGGGGGTCATGCCTTGCGGGCATGCAGAAGCTGGGGTTTCCTGATTGTCCTTGGACACACTCCCAACCTTCTGACTGAAAACTCTGTTTGGGGGGGATAATGTCCCTCCTGGATTAAAACCTTCCAAAGGGTTTTTACAGCCAGAATAAAACCCAAAGTCCTCTACTCAGTCCTGGTGACCCTCCTCCACAGCACTCACTCCACAGCAGCTACACCAGCCCCTTGTTTAACTCCAACATCACAAGACCTTTCCCTTGGCCTGGAATGTTCTCTTCACTCTTTCCAGATCTTATATTCGGAACTCAACTGTCCTGCAAGTCCCCCATCTCCTGTTTCTTTTTTTTTTTTTTTTTTAATTTTAGAGAGGAGAGAGAGAGAGAGGGAAAAAGAGAGGAGAGACAGAGAGAGAGAAGGTGGGGAGGAGCTGGAAGCATCAACTCCCATATGTGCCTTGACCAGGCAAGCCCAGGGTTTCGAACCAGCGACCTCAGCATTTCCAGGTCGACACTTTATCCACTGCGCCACCACAGGTCAGGCTCCCATCTCCTGTTTCTTGTCCTTCCTTCTGCCTTGTTAATTCTTACTAATTTCTGTGCAGCATTTATCACAATCTGAAGTTACCATCTTAATCTCTGGGTTTACTTGTCCTATCAACCTGTCCTCCTCTTTTTGAACTTGGTATTGAGCCTGGCATGCTGTAGATCAGGGGTAGTCAACCTTTTTATACCTACCGCACAATTTTGTATCTCTGTTAGTAGTAAAATCTTCTATCCGCCCACCGGTTCCACAGTAATGGTGATTTATAAAGTAGGGAAGTAACTTTACTTTATAAAATTTATAAAGCAGAGTTACAGCAAGTTAAAGCATATAATAATAATTACTCACCAAGTACTTTATGTCGGATTTTCGCTAAATTTGGCAGAATAAATCTTTATAAAACAACTTACTATAGTTAAATCTATCTTTTTATTTATACTTTGGTTGCTCCGCTACTGCCCACCATGAAAGCTGGAATGCCCACTAGTGGGTGGTAGGGACCAGGTTGACTACCACTGCTGTAGATGGTCAAGAGACATGTTATAAGCGAATGATGGGACAGAATTCTTTCTCTTCCAAACATGTCGGACAATGAGGGTGGAAATGCAGGCAAAAGTTGTCTCCTGAAGAGAAATTTGGCCTTGAAACTCCAAGCAGTCCCTGGCATCTCTTCCTAACTCTCTTTACCACTTTATTAATATCTTCATCACTTGAGATCAAGATTACCTAATATAAATATCCCAGCTTGTCACTGCACACTAACCATGTGCCAGCTACTAAGCATTAAGTATGACATCTGTTTAATTTTCCATAGCAACCCAGCAAGATGGAACTAACTTATCCCATTTTATAGATGAAAAAACAGACACCCAAAGATACTAAGTACATTGTTCACAGTCACACAGCTGGTAAGAAGCAAAATTTGAACACAGGCCACTTGCCTCTAAAACTCATGTTCCAATCTTTCCTGGACAGCTTGCCACTGGATTCCAGAACAAAATGAGGTAGGCCTGCCATGATGTAACCTCTCCAGTATCTCCACTCCCACTAATGATTAAGTCAGCCTACCTATTGGATTCACCCAACACATAACCTCGTACATTTTTTTCAGACCACCCTTCTCAGCTGCTGATGATAAAATTACATATTTACTCCCTATTAGGTGAAATGACAGGAGCCTTACCTATTTTGTATACCGTTGCCTGGCACAGTGTTCAACATTCATGGAAGAGCAGCACAGTTGTTAATGGCTAAAATTGCCTGGGTTAATCTAATTTTGCCACTTCACCTTGGACCAAGTCTGTGTAACCTGGGGCTCAATTTCCTCACCTCTAAAATGAGATATCCTCCCCTGTTGCATAAAATTGTCATGAAGAGTCAATCAGTATGTGTTAACATGCTTTGTAACTTTTTTTTTTTTTAGATTTTATTTATTCATTATAGAGAGGGGAGAGAGAGAGAGAAGGGGGGGAGGAGCAGGAAGCATCAACTCCCATATGTGCTTCGACCAGGCAAGCCCAGGGTTTTGAACCAGCAACCTCAGCGTTTCCAGGTTGATGCTTTATCCACTGTGCCACCACAGGTCAGGCCAACATGCTTAAAGTAATGTCTGCTATTACCTATCCTTCAACAAATACCGATTCAATACCTGTTTTATTTAAATACCATGACAGGCAACAGATACATGTGAACAAGCACACAGGGTTTCTGATCTCATTTTGGGGAGAGATGACAAAGAAGGAAACAAAATGATGAGAAGTGCTATAAAGACAATAAAAACCATAATATAAGCCTGACCAGGCGGTGGCGCAGTGGATAGAGTGTCGGACTGGGATGCGGAAGGACCCAGGTTCGAGACCCCGAGGTTGCTGGATCGAGCAAGGGGTTACTTGGTCTGCTGAAGGCCCGCGGTCAAAGCGCATATGAGAAAGCAATCAATGAACAACAAAGGTGTCGCAACGCACAACGAAAAACTAATGATTGATGCTTCTCATCTCTCCGTTCCTGCCTGTCTATCCCTCTCTCTGACTCTCTGTCTCTGTAAAAAATAAACAAACAAAAAACCCCATAATATGAGAGAGAAACTTGGGTTTGCACACTTTAGCCCTGCTGAGGAGGGGGTGAGATCATCAGGAAGATGACATTTACATTCCGACTTGAATGATGAGAAGAAACCAGAGCATCTGGTGGAAAATCACTTCAGACTCTGAGAGTAGCAAAGGCCCTGAGGCAGGAATGATTTTGGAAGTTTGAGGCATAGCAAGTAACCCAGCATGGCTAGAACAGCAGAAGGAAGGAGAAAAACAATACAAGCTCCCAGAGACTAGTCAAGTTTTAGTAACCTCTAGGAAGTGCTCAGTAAACAAATGCTGCGGGAATGAAAGTAAAGAGCTGCACAAGGGTTGAGGCAATGGTAAGGAGTCTAGATTTTAGTCCAGGACTGATGGGAAGCCATGGGAAGGTTAATCAGTGGAGAGACATCTGATCTGGGGGTATTGTTTTGTTGTTGTTTTTTAAACGAATAAGGGTCCCCTAAATTTCCTGTGCCTGGCTCCCACCTTCTAGGTCCACCCCGTGGCGCTGGGCCAGGTGAAGAACACTGTCCCCGACTCTGCCTCTCACCGGAATCCGTTGGCCTGATCGGTCTATGAACACCACGTTCACCCTGGGGACAGATGGGGATGCGGATGCCGAACTGGATGATGGCCCAGGGTTCAGGTGGAATCTGGGGTGAGGAAGTCGGGCTTGGGCTTGACGGACAGGGAAATAGGACCAAGAAGAGGGAACCTCAAGGATGAGACTACAGAATAAGGTGGGGATTAAAAAAACCTCGTGGAATGAGTAATGGGGGACTTGGGCCCCTCACTCACACGTCCCCGGGCTGCTCAGGGCCGCTGGATTCTTCCTCCCCAGCTAAGCGCGAGCCTGGAAAACAGTTGGGTGAACCATGCGCAGCGCCCTGCGGGCATTCGACCAGTTCATGTTGCCCCACCCCCACCGAGGCGCCCCAGATACCTGTTACCCGGAATTTTCTGGCTGTCGCAGGCGCCGCTGCCTCCCCTGATCGGCCCCACCAGGGACCCTTGGCTACCCGTAGCAAGAACCCGGCGTTTACTCCGCCCCGACCCACGGAGGCGGCCATGACAGGCACCACATGACCCAGGACCAGAGCCTGCGCTCTGGCGCACAAAGGGCCCATAATTATCCGAATATAAGCGCAGACGTCTGTGTGAGGGTTGAGCGTCTAGCCAGGAGCAGGCTCACACACAACACCGGCAGGGTCCATCCCACTGGGGCCCATTGTCTCAATAAAGAGTCAACTCTGCTTTCTTTAAAACCATTTACTTACAAACTTTAATTCAGCAAAGGTCTGTGTGAGAGGACTGGGGATCCCCCCCCCCCAAGTGGATGTAAACCCTGCCCACCCCTCCAAGAGAGGAGAGGGAAGCTGGTGGCCTAGCCAGCAAAGGACAGGGCCCAGGGTAACTTCAGGCCAACAGGTCCTGCTGTGGGCAGGGGCAGAGTTTATCTGCATGGAGTTGTTGGGGAGTCCAGCAATGGGCCAAGGGAAGGCCAGTTCCAGGTGACCTGGCCTGGGGATGGAGTGGTGGTACTCATCTTCAACATAGGAGAAGTCAGCAGAGACTCAGTGAGATGCACAGTGCCCGACTCCCACAGATAAAGAGCAGGGAAACTAGTTTCAGCTGGCAGAGAAAGCCTATCTCTGCACCTAGGCCTGGGCAGAGGGATGGAGTTGGTTTGCCAAGACCAAGGCTTTGACCTACAGTCCCCAAGGTGGGGACCTCGGGTAGAGGGACCCAATCCCCACAGGCCAGAGCTGTTTGGTCCTGAGTCAAGCTTCCAGAGCTTGGCATCTGAGAGGTTCTGGCCAGTGGGGCCTGGGGCCCAGCTTTAAGGCATCAGAAGGCAAAGGGATTGTGGCAGGGAGCAGGGAACCCAGAGCTGGATAGAGCACAGGCCAGACTGGGCAGGCAGGGGCAGGAGATAGTCATGCCTGCAACAGACATGGGAGAAAGAGAAAAGGGATGAGCCATTTCAAACTGAAGAATGTGGAATGGAGGCCAGATATGTTGAACCTTGCAGGTATAAGAGCTGGGGGTCATCCTAGATTGTTTAAAAAATTAGAAAAGGAAATAAAAGTCAATTGTCAAAGTTAAAAAAGGGGTGTAGTATCTGATCCTCACAGGAGGTCAGGGAAACCTCCAAGGCACTCGAAAGGCCAAGATACAGGAGCGATGAGGCAGGAGAGGACGCAGGCAGACACAGGGGAGGGCAGAAAGGGGGGGGAGGGCCAGCCTGCCCTTTCTCTTAAGGCTGCAGGGTTTCCATGCCAGGAGCAGGCCAGAGATGTAGAGTGGCCCCCAGACTCTCCCACATTCCTTGGGCTCCAGCTGGTTTGTCAGCAAAGTCTTTCAGAGATTTTTCTATTACTGAAAGGAAAAACAAACAAAAACATAAAACACCAGAAAATCCCAAAGCAATTTGGTGCAAGCCCTGGAGCATCTCTGGCACTAGCCCCTTAGAAAATCCTCTTGCGCTTCAGGTACGAGTCTGCGTAGTGGCCACCAAGGCCTTGGGAGTGCTGTCCCACGTAGCTGCCTTCTGGACTGGGCTCTGGTGAGGGCAGCAGGTGGGCAAAGCTGCGTTTATGACCACCCAGTGGCGTCTGGAAACAGAGGGGAGGAAGTAGCAGGTCAGGGGCTACCAGGGGGGTGGGGGGGCTGTCACCATTCCCCAGCCCTGTGTGTCCCCACTCCTTGCCCATACCTTCAGGAGGTGGCTGTGGCCATTGGGCCCAGGGCCAAGACCCAGAAGCCCTTCCCCAGAGCCCAGAGGGGAACCAATCGCCTGGTAGAAATAAAAGATGGGAATGGGAGAGGAAACATCCATCCCCCAGAGCAAAGGCCAGGGCTTCAGGTTCAAATCCTGCCTCTCCTGCTTACTAGCCATGAGATTGTGGGTAAATTACCCTCTGAGCCTGTTTTTCATGTGTCAACTGGGCCTAACACCACCCACCTCATGGGCTGCTGGGAAAGTGAGCAGAGGCCCAGGTGCGGGAAGGATGGCCTGTTTCAGCTAGCCCTGAGCAAAACTAACCCCTGCCATCACCCTAGCCTTGTTGGAGGCACTGTTTGTAACAGGGGTCCCCTGCATCCTGGCTGTTCCTGGGAACCTGTGCTTGGCTGGGGGAGGCTCCTCACCTTGTTAAGGTGGCTCTGTTTGAGGCCAGCCTGTAGGCCACTGGTGAAGTAGGAAGTGGGCGAGCCCGAATAAAAGTGAGAGAGGGGTCCCCCACTGCCCCCACCACTCCGTTCGCTGAAGCCACTGGGTGGGGGAGACATCTGCAAAGAGGAGGCTGGCTGAGTGAAGCAGACTATTGCAGTATCCACCCGCTTTTATAACCCATCCTAAATGATTCTGGGCTGTTTGGATGAAGATGCAAAACAGAGGTACCTGCCCCCCACTCCTACCAGCGAACCCTGGGACCACCACCATGTGCATGTGCACAGGCCAGCCTGCTCCATGTGGAGTAGATACACCATCCCAGCTGAGGCCTCAAGCCAAGGCCCATTCACCAAGCCTACTGACTGCCAGATATATGACTAAGGCCATTGTGAACCGCTAAGCACCAGCTAAGCTGCAAGGTGACTGCAGAGAACCACCCACCCAGTGCCCTACAGAATGGTGTGAAATAATAAAATGTTTGCTGTTCTAAGCCAGAAAATGGTAGGACCACTTGTTATACAGCAAAAGTTAACTGATATAACTGAGGAGGTGGGAATAACAAAGCAGCTCTTACTTTGTGTCGGCTGGGTCTATGAGGCCCAAGGGCTGGCTCCCGTGGATGGGGGAAGAGCCGCCTAGGTCCCATGTCCTAAATGAAAGCGGGAGAAAGTGTCAGTTGGGGTCTGCACTGACCTCACTCCTAGCTGAATTCCTTAGCACAGATTTCATTTCGGAAGTCTGCCCCTTCCAGTAGAGGGCAAATTCTAGTGCATGGGGCAAACCTGGCCTGTAGCATGGGGCAATGAGACACAATATGCTGTCCCAAAGATGGCTCCACCTCAAGCCCAGAGATGACTGCTATGAAGTCATGTGGCCCCGATGTTTGGAGTTTTCAAGGTAAGCTGAGCATTAGAGTTCTGTGAACACTTGCAGTGTATATGTTGGTATCAGTGTTTCAGTTATTTTTTAATATTCTGTGTGAGCCAAACGTAACACAGGTTGTCTGCAAGTGGCCAGTCTGTAATGTCTGACCTCGAAGACATTGGAATCATAGAAGAAACAGTTCTCCAGGGGGGAGCGACAGGAATCTTAGAGGGGAGGCGAGAGAGAAAGGTGGAGAAACAGACAGGAGGCTAAGCCCTGTCCCCAAGGAGAAGAAGTTCAGCCTAAGGCTTCTTGGGAGAGAAAAAGAGACAAGAAGCAAGGTCTGATGTGCAGAGACAAACAGACAAAAGATCAAAGGGCAGGGACTATGTCCAGCATGTTCTTCACTGTCTCCCTAGTGCCTGGCCTGGCACAATCGGTACTATAAAATTATCAGTTTGAAGACAACTTGCTCCTATGGTACAAAGGGCCACAAGAGCTGGCCCTCGGGAGGACTGACAACAGGCAGGCGGATACTCACCGAGGGGTAGTCGAAGCCATAGCTGTCAGGAAGCCCTGGTTCAGGGGGCAGGCGGGTACTGGTGAGGGGACTAAGCAGGCGGGACTTGAGCTGGAAGGCTTTGCTGCTGCCACCGCCTCCACCACCACCTCTGGGGGCTGAAGGGTTAGGCAGGGGGCCCTCAGCTGGGCGGCGGCTTCTCCCAGTGCCTCCCCAGCTCCGGGCCTCCTTACCCGCCAGGTTGCTGGCCGGGAGCAGGCTATGTAAGTTCAGGTAGGGGTTCAGGGGGATGCGGAAGTCCTTGGGGGGCTCCCCCAGCAGTGAGACCTGTGGCAAGAGGGCTGGATTCGCAAGGGTCCCTGACAGGCGAGACGTCGCAGGGCAGGGGTTAGAACAGTTCTGGGCGCAGGGCAAGGCCTTACCCCAGGGGGCGTTGGCAGAGGTCCACTGTCTTTCTGGAGGCCTCTGAGGCCAGTGCCTAGGAGCCCCACAGGGGCAGGGGGTGGAGTGAGTTGGGTTGGAGGACCCAGGCCCATGGTTTCCCTGTCACCCCCGGAGGGGCCAAGCAATGGCGGCAGCAGGGGTGGTGGCTTCCCTCGCCGGGGTGGCAGCTCTGGGGGCAGGCCCCCTCCTGCAGAGAAAAGAAAGATGTCAGTGGCCCAGACATACAGGACCCTTCCTTCCTGGGGTCCTACAGTATCTGCTTGGACCAGGGTGAACACCTAAGGGGCAACTATGTGCCAGGCACTAAAGAGAGCCCTCTGAGTGCATCAGCCCCCAGAATGCTCATGGACCTCCCAGGAGGTGGGTGCCCAGCTGACATATAGTGAGACCCAGAAAGGTTAAGTCACTTGCTCAAGACCATATAGCTGGAAAATTACCACACCCAGCAAGGAAAGGGGAAGCAGAATGGGCCCAGAGAGATGAAGAGGGCAGGGTCTGTTACCTGCAGACAGCTCCCCAAGGAGGGGGTTGGCTGGCTGGGCCCCATGCTGGAGGGTTCCCAGGGGAGAGTCTCCCAGGATCCCGGGCTTCTGGGAACAGAGTACAGTCAGCTGGAGGTGGGGGCAGTGGCCTAAGCAGTAGACAGGTGTTGCCCAGGGTCGCGGCAGTCAAAATGCCCAGCCCACCCAGATACCCAAGGCCAGTCATGTGTTCCCCAGTGTCTGTGACACCCTGGCCATCACCCATCTGGCCATCCAGTGGTAATCAAGGGCCTCTTGCATGCCAGAGCCCATCTGAGATCTTGGGAAGATCCAGGAAACAGAGATCACACACTCAGCAGTCAGGGCCTACCACCCCACCCTGTGAGTCACCATCAGACAAACAGGCACCCACGATCCCACATCCAGCCCCCTTGCTGATTATCACGGAAGCAGTCATTCTTAGCTACACATGGATTCAGTCAGTCTCTTAAGCACACAAAGATCCAAATCCACAGCCTCACATTCTGTCAGTTATCATCAGATGTACTCATGTCACTGACTTGGTCCTAGTGAATCAAACCAGACAAGGCGGTACATGTGCATGTGTGTGCATGTCTCCATATGTATGTTTCTGCTGTGTGCACACATCTCCATGTGTGCACTGAAGTGGTATGGTACATTTGTATGTGAGTCTATTTTTGTAAGACTGTGTGTGTGTGAGGGAATGGGGGTGAGAGGCCACTCTATTCCCTGGTGCGGCCAGGTCTTTCTTCCCCAGACTGAGCCACTACCTGAGTCCTGAGGACCTGCAACAGGCCAGGCCGTATATTAAGCACCAGGGACACAGCTACATGGCCCACAACCCTGAGGGCAAGCCAGTGACAGGAGCAAATAGTGTTTGGAACTAAAAGGCAAGTGACTGCAGGTGCACATGCAAGTGAGAAGGGAACCCAGGGCCCACGGCCTTGTTACCTTCTGACCCTGGGTCTGTAGGGCCAGTTGCAGCAGTGCAGTGGACAGGGCTGGCCCATTGAGCAGTGGCATGGCCGGAGGGGCACCCAGGAGACCTGGAGGGGAGACCCAGAAAATGAGTGGTGGTCCCTGGATGGAAGCCCTCCCTCCACAATTAAAGACAGCCGTTGGACCTGAAGCCGAGACCGCAAGTGAACAGCGGAAGAAAGGGTGTGGGAAGGGAGAGCCCATCCTAGGAAAGAATGATTCCTTTCCCCACCACGCTGCCTCACAGCAGGCTACAGTGCTCCCACCCATGACCTGTTGTAGCTGCCCTCCATTCTCATCCCAGCTCTTGCTCATGGGGCTCTTGTCACTGGGAGCTCAGATGGGAGGTGCCCAGTTCTGAGACTGGGGACCCTGTCCACTGTCCACTTGACCTTACCCTGCTTGCCTCCTGAGTTGCCGTGGAGCAGGGGATTGAGCAGCAGCTGGAGAGAGGTGGAGGGCCCCAGGTTGTTGAGCAGCTGCAGGATGTTGGGTTCAGGCAGCAGCCCTTTGCCCCGATTGAGGGCCTAAGGAAAGAAAAGGAGGGTGGGTCAGAGCCCTGCCAGGCCACAGAGGTGGAGCCTCATCCCTCCCTGTTGCCCTCAGAAGCCAGGTGGTGACCGCCAGGAACCCTGACTTCTTGAGGGAGGATGGGCCTGCCTCCCCCACCCTTCAACTCCCTCATGCCCACTCCCTGGGCATGCACTCACCGTGGCCTGGGCTGCGATGAGGGCAGCCAGCATGCTGCGGCCAGGGGGTCCCGGGGCACAGAAGGATACGCGCAGGTGGCTGCCCTCGAGGGCCAGGCCGTCTGCCTGCTGCTGTGCCTCTTCAGCCATCTCGGCCGTCTCGTACTCCAGCACAGCAAAGCCCTTCAGCTGCCCGTCCTGGCCATATGCCAACTGGTGGGAACGGAAGGAAGGTGGACATGAGTGCTGGGGGGCAGTGACTGCTCTCACATAGAATGATAGCTGTGACCAGACATGGATGCTACTCTGACAAAGACTCCCTACCCAGAGAAAGTAGATTTTTTACCTCAGTACTGTCCTGATCCATATTCCTGCATTAGTTCACAGAATCTTCTCAAAGGCCCTGGGAAGCTACATCCTACCCACATTTTTTTTGTATTTAAATTTTATTTATTTATTTTTTTGCAGAGACAGAGAGTGAGTCAGAGAGAGGAATAGACAGGACAGATAGGAACGGAGAGAGATGAGAAGCATCAATCATTAAATTTTCATTGTGCGTTGCAACACCTTAGTTGTTCATTGATTGCTTTCTCATATGTGCCTTAACCGTGGGCCTCCAGCAGACTGAGTAACCCCTTGCTGGAGCCAGTGATCTTGGGTTCAAGCTGGTGGGCTCTTGCTCAAACCAGATGAGCCCACGCTCAAGCTGGCGACCTCGGGGTCTTGAACCTGGGTCCTCTGCATCCCAGTCCGACGCTCTATCCACTGCGCCACCACCTGATCAGGCTCCTACCCACTTTTCAGAAGGGGTAACTGAGGCTCAGAGAGGTCAGTATGCTCCAGATCACATAGCTGGTGGGAGGGCGAAGCCTGACCCGCCTCATAGGGGTTAGCTCCCTTGGGTCTCATTGCCAGCATCACTTTGGGACTTTGAGATTCTTGAGCATGGGAAGGCGCAGAGAGAGTGGGGAGCTGAGGTTGCAGGGCTGGGAAGAGGAGGGGCTGGGAGAAAAAGGGAATGTAGCTTTGGAGCACCAACAAACCCAGAGCCTGCAGCCAAGGACACTGCAGCCACTGCTCAGAAGGCACATAGCCTGGGAACAAGGCAGATGGCCTCTGAGCTCAAGTTGGAGGCTGGCCTGAAAGGTAACGCAGCCAGTGAGCTCACTGGCAGGCCACACCCATCTGGTACTTCAGGCCCTCAGCCCTTTCTTTTTTTTTTTTTGTATTTTTCTGAAGCTGGAAACGGGGAGAGACAGTCAGACAGACTCCCACCTGCGCCCGATGGGGATCCACCCAGCACGCCCACCAGGGGCGATGCTCTGCCACGACCAGAGCCACTCTAGCGCCTGGGGCAGAGGCCAAGGAGCAATCCCCAGCGCCAGGGCCATCTTTGCTCCAATGGAGCCTTGGCTGCAGGAGGGGAAGAGAGAGACAGAGAGGAAGGGGGTGGGGTGGGGAAGCAAATGGGTGCTTCTCCTATGTGCCCTGGCCAGGAATCGAACCCGGGTCCTCTGCACGCCAGGTCGACGCTCTACCGCTGAGCCAACCGGCCAGGGCCCCACAGCCCTTTCTTAAGACTCTGGGGCCAAATGTGTTCTAGGACTGAAAATCTCTATAAAGTAAGAAAAGGAGAGTGGCCCTGGCCGGTTGGCTCAGCGGTAGAGCGTCGGCCTGGCTTGTGGGGGTCCCGGGTTCGATTCCCGGCCAGGGCACATAGGAGAAGCGCCCATTTGCTTCTCCACCCCCCCCCCTCCTTCCTCTCTGTCTCTCTCTTCCCCTCCTGCAGCCAAGGCTCCATTGGAGCAGAGATGGCCCGGGCGCTGGGGATGGCTCCTTGGCCTCTGCCCCAGGCGCTAGAGTGGCTCTGGTTGCGGCAGAGCGACGCCCTGGATGGGCAGAGCATAGCCCCTGGTGGGCGTGCCGGTTGGATCCCGGTCGGGCGCATGCGGGAGTCTGTCTGACTGTCTCTCCCCGTTTCCAGGTTCAGGAAAAAAAAACAACAAAAAAAAACCTAAAAAAAAAAAAAAAAAAAAAGGAGAATACCACACATATTATATATTATACATCAGTCACCCCAGTGGGGTCCAGGGTGCACAGAAAATCAAACACACAAATAGCTCTGCAGGAAGACACAAAGACAAAGGCCCCGAACAGCCCCGCATCAGTTCTTTGCTGCTAGACCTCTTGGTTTTCAGGGTACTGTAGGTGCTAGAACTGTGGGTGAGGGCTGCCCCAGGGCAAGTAGATACTAGGTGAGAGCACTCAGCTGGACAGTTTACTATATCCAGATGCAGGCACTGTCAGCATGCCCACTCTGCAGATGAGGACACTGAGGCTCAGAGAGGGAGCAGTCCCTTGCCCAGGTCACAGAGCTGGAGCTGGGATCAAACAAGGCAAGACTGATACTCTTTTTTTTTTTTAAAGAGCGTGCAAGAGAGAAAAAGAGTAAGGAACAGGGACAGGCAGACAGGAGATCAGAAGCATCAATTCACAGTTGCAGCACTTTAGTTGTACTAATTGCTTTCTCATATGTGCCTTGTTTGGGGGGCATGGGCTCCAGCTGAGCCGGTGACACTTTGCTCAAGCCAGCAACCTTTGGACTTTTAAGCCAGCAACCATGGGGTCATATCTATGAGCCCGTGCTCAAGCTGGTGAGCTCGGGGTTTCAAACATGGGTCCTCAGCCTGACCAGGCGGTGGTGCAGTGGATAGAGCATTGGACTGGGATGCGGAGGACCCAGGTTTGAGACCCTGAGCAAAAAAGCTCACCAGCTTGGACCCAAGGTCACTGGCTTGAGCAAGGGGTTACTCAGTCTGTTGAAGACCCGCACATATGAGAAAGCAATCAATGAACAACTAAGGTGTCACAACGAAAAACTGATGATTGATGCTTCTCATCTCTCTCCATTCCTGTCTGTCTGTCCCTATCTATCCCTCTCTCTGACTGTCTCTGTAAAAACAAAAACAAAAACAAAAACAAAAAAAACCCCAACATGGGTCCTCAGCGTCCCAAGCCAATGCTCTATCCACTGTGCCACTGCTTGGTCAGGTAAGACTGACACTCTTAACAAGACTGGCCACCTCAGTGTGGAGATGGCTATCCCAAGTACCAATGCCCTTCCTCTGGGTTCTGAGTAATGTGGCATGGTTTGGGACCAATGCAGTGTTCTCTAATAAGAAATATGTAGAATGGAGTCCATAAAATGGAATATAGTGCAGCTTTAAAAGGAAGGAGAAAGCCCTTGCGTCCAAACATGAAATGCTGCTGAAACAAAATGAGTGAAACAACCAAAACACAGGCATGGTAATAACTGGGTCAAAAAAAGATGAATGCAGGAACATACACATTTGTTGGAAATGCCTAGTAAAATCTTACTGAAAGGAGACAACAGACTGGTGTGATCAGGGGCTGCAGGAAAAAGGGGGGGGGCTGGGACGGAAACTTTCCCAAAGAATGTGCTAAATTTCCAAAAGCGATTGGACTGCCCATTCAGAAAAACAAACGGAAAATGCTTTTCTCACATATCGTGAAACCAACTTTATACATATCAATAGCATTTAAATATTTTAAAGCAACTCTGTAATGAAATAAAGCAATTATATGTAAATTCATCTGTGAATAAATAGCAAAGTACACTAGAATAGGTTGCTATGGGATCTCTTTGGCGGTCTCACCTTGACTCTGTTGAATATAAAGGCTCCCAGCCTGACCTGAGGTGGTGTAGTGGACAGGGTGTCGACCTTGAATGCTGAGGTCATCAGTTCAAAGCCCTGGGCTTGCCTGGCCAGGGCACATGTGGTTGATGCTTCCTGTTCCTCCCCCCCCTTTCTCTCTCCCCCTGTCTCTCTAAAGTGAATAAATAAGAAATTAAAAAAGAGGCCCTGGCTGGTTGGCTCAGTGGTAGAGCACTGGCCTGGCGTGCAGAAATCCCGGGTTCGATTCCCGGCCAGGGTACACAGGAGAAGTGCCCATTTGCTTTTCCACCCCTCCCCCTCTCCTTCCTCTCTGTCTCTTTCTTCCCCTCCCGCAGCGAGGCTCCATTAGAGCAAAGATGGCCCGGGTGCTGGGGATGGCTCCTTGGCCTCTACCCCAGGCGCTGGAGTGGCTCTGGTCGCAACAGAGCGACGCCCCGGAGGGGCAGAGCATCACCCCCTGGTGGGCAGAGCATTGCCCCCTGGTGGGCGTGCCAGGTGGATCCCGGTCGGGCACAGGTGGGAGTCTGTCTGACTGTCTCTCCCCGTTTCCAGCTTCAGAAAAATACAAAAAAAAAAAAAAAAAAAGAAATTAAAAAAGAAAATAAAGGCCCCCAGGAGGACATCCAACTCCCAGCATGCCATCGGCCACCTTGAGGAGCAGGGGCTCCCAGTTAAGAGCATGGGTCCCAGAGTCAGCTGCCTGACCTGGACTCCCAGCCCACCTCCACTGGCTGCCTGGCCAACCTGGGCGGGTGTCTACAAATGCCCATCCCTGGCTCTTGGTTTCATTTGTAAGATGGCTCAGCAACAGTTCAACAGGAGCAGAGAAAGGTCTCACCCATCCTAGGCATAGCAGCTCAGGGAGGCTGTTGGCTGGAGCCAGTACCCGCTCTGAGTGCTCCGGCAGGGAAGGCTCCAGCCATCAGCCCACCACTGACCAGGCCCTACACAATGACCTGGACACGTCCTCTCACAATCACAGATGGACAGAAACTCAGAAGGGTCAAAGGGCAACTGAGGCCACATGGCTCTTAAAAGGAGAACTGAGGCTCAAACCTCAACCTGCCCGACTTTGGAACCTGGCCTCTGTTCAACTAGGATGCCTAATGTAAGTGAAAGAATAAACAGGCAGCTCTTCACAACCCAATCAAAAAGTATGGCTAGCCCCATTTCCAGATGGGGAAACAGTCTCAGAGAACTTGTAGTTTCAGCTGATCATGGCCTCGCCATCCTCAACCTCCAGCCCCTGAGCTAATTCCTCTATGTCCTGAGCCCTACTCAGGGCCTGACACACAGTAGCTGCTTAGAGAGTAAGGGGAGGAGTTCCTACAAATGTCCTATTCCCCAGGCCCTAACATCCATTCATACAAGAGGAGTGGGCCCCACCCAACACCACAAAGTTGATCTCTAAGCCCAGGACTGTCTGGTCTGAGCCAGGTACTAGACTTCCTCCACACTGCCTGGGGCTCTGAAGTCAGGGTGCAGTACTCTGATCCTGATTGGTTTCGTTAACCAATGTGTGAATACTGAATCTTTTTTTGTGTGTGTGTGTGTGTCAGACTCCCGCATGCACCCAACTGGGATCCATCTGGCATGCCCACCAGGGGGTGATGCTCTGCCCATCTGGGGCGTTGCTCCATTGTGGCTGGAGCCATTCTAGTGCCTGAGGAGGAGCCTTGGTTACTGGAGGGGAAGAGATAGAGAGGAAGGAGAGGGGGAAGCGTGGAGAAGCCAATGGGCGCTTTTCCTGTGTGCCCTGGCCAGGAATCGAACCCGTGACTTCCACACGCCGGGCCAACGTTCCACCACTGAGTCAACCAGCCAGGGCCAATATTGAATCTTCTCTTTTTTTTTTATTTTTCTGAAGTTGGAAACTGGGAGGCAGTCAGACAGACTCCCGCATGCACCCGACCGGGATCCACCCGGCATGCCCACCAGGGGCAATGCTCTGCCCCTCTGGGGCATAGCTCTGTTGCAACCAGAGCCATTCATTAGTGCCTGAGGCAGAGGCCACAAAGCCATCCTCAGCGCCCAGGCCAACTTTGCTCCAATGGAGCCTTGGCTGCGGGAGGGGAAGAGAGAGACAGAGAGGAAGGAGAGGGGGAGGGGTGGAGAAGCAGATGGGCGCTTCTCCTGTGTGCCCTGGCCGGGAATCGAACCTGGGACTCCTGCACGCCAGGCTGACGCTCTACCACTGAGCCAACCAGCCAGGGCTGGATCCTTTCTTAAGAATAAATCTGGTCAGCCCTTACCAGGTGGCTTAGTGGACAAAGCATCATACCCAGCACACTGAGGTTGCAGGTTTGATCCCTGTCAGGGCATGTACAAGAAGCAATTAATGAGTACACAACTAAATGGAACAAAGTGGAACAGTGAGTTAGTGCTTCTCTTTCTCTCTCTCCCTCTACCCCTCTCAAATCAATGAGAAAAAAAAATGAATCTGGTCAGGTCCACTTAAACAGACCAGGCTCACTGGGAATAGCCTTCTCAATGCCGGGCCTGGGACCCATTAGGTGTTTAAGAAACATTTGAGTGCAGGAGCAAAAGTGAACAAGGCTCTGCCCAGCTTTTACAAAGGCAGTCTTGCCTGCACTTCACAGGGGGAGAGAGAGGCCAGCAAGGTTAAGCCAGTAACTAGAGGAAGTGCAGGGATTTGAACCTCAGTCATCTGGCTCCTAGCTGAGCTGTCACCCACTGTATCATGTGGCCTCTCTAACAAGAACCTCAGTTAAAGTGGCATTGTCAAGATTTTACTGACAAAGGATAGAGGAGACTGGGGAGGGCAGGCGACTCCAAAGGACCCTTCTCAGGGGCTCCAGGACTGGTGTCTGTTCCCTGGGTCCCCACTCCATGCACAAGCTCACCTGGCAGAAAGTCGGTGTGTGGACAGCTGACAGAGCCTGGCGCAGGGCATCCACATCACTGAAGCCAGGAGGCAGGTGGTCAACACAGAGGCAGCGGGAGTGGAGCAGGGCAGGCGTCAACTGCCCTGCATCTGTCCAGTGCACGTAGAGGGTGCGGGAACCCAGCGGCTTGCCCAGCAGGTCTGACTTGGCACGGGCAGCTGAGTCCTTCTTCATGTACTCGGCGAAGCCATAGCCCTTGGAATGGCCGGTGTGCTCACTATAGACCAGGAAGCAACGCTCCAGGCTACCAAAGGGCCGCACCAGCTCCTCGAACTGCTGCTGTGTGAGGCTTGGGGGCAGGTTGGCCACACAGAGCAAGGCATCTGTGGGCTGCAGCTGCACTGACAGCTCCCGCTCCCGCAGATGGCTCTGGTGGAAGGTGCTGATGGCAGCCTCAGCCTGCTCCCCGTTCAGCAGGGTCACAAAGGCTGTAGCAGGAGGGGGAGTGGGTCAGTGAGGACCTTGAGAATTTGCCCCTCAACCCCATGGCTGCCCACCCTTATCTCTCTCTAAACCATGTGTGATCTCAGAATATTACCCAACCAGCACACCCTAGGCCCCAGCAGACTGGGTACTTGTCAGCCCTGAGCAACTTGCCCAGGTATCTCCTACCTCTAGGAGGTCTGCTCCCTGCCCTCCTCCCTACCCTACTCTTACACTACAGCAGCACTCACCTACTCATGGGCTCCCTGCCCTCTTACCTACTGTGCACCTGTCTAGGTGACACATAGGGAGTAGGTGCATGACTTGGGTGACACATAGGATAGTGGTTAAGCATGCAGCCACTGGAGCCTGGGTTTCAACTCCAGCTCAAGTGGCTGTGGAGGTCTCAGTTTCCCCATTTGTTAATTAGGAATAACTTACTCCTCCTAACCACCATTGTGCCAGCAAGGAAATGGGTACAGAGCAGCATCCCCCCAACCCAAGGGGAGGAGCCTGGACTTGAACCCAGGCAGATGGGCTCCATAGTCCCACTCTGCCCCCCTTCCTCACCACCCTTCTAGGCCACCAACAGCTCTTACGTCCAAGCCTCTGCCTCAGCCTTGCTACCACTCCTGGTCTGCTGTCTACCCAATAGCTACAGCTTTTCAAAATGATAATCAGAATGTTTAACCAACTGACTGGGCGGTGGCGCAGTGAATAGAGCATTGGACTGGGATGTGGAAGACCCAGGTTCGAGACCCTGAGGTCGCCAGCTTGAGCGCGGGCTCATCTGGTTTGAGCAAAAAGCTCACCAGCTTGAGTCCAAGGTCGCTGGCTCGAGCAAGGGGTTACTTGGTCTGCTGAAGGCCCGTGGTCAAGGAACGTATGAGAAGGCAATCAATGAACAATTAAGGTGTTGCAATGCGCAACAAGAAACTAATGACTGATGCTTCTCATCTCTCCGTTCCTGTCTGTCTGTCCCTGTCTATCCCTCTCTCTGACTCTCTGTCTCTGTAAAAAAAAAAAAAAAAGAAAGAAAAGAAAAAGATTAGGGTGATGTGAGTGACATACACACACACACACAAAAAGAATGTTTATCTAGGGGCTTCTCACTACAGGGGCCAAAGGAGCCTGTGTGGCCTGGCAACATGGCCTTGATAATCTCCTCTCCCATCTCTTGCTGCTACTGCCTGGACCATGCCAAGCAAAAGGCCTTTGCACTTGGCTTTTCCCTGAGCGTGGAACACTGATCTCCAATTTCTCACCTGGTTAACCCTGATCCACCCTTCAAGCTGAATGAAAACATCACTTCCTCCACGAAGCTTACCCTGACCGCTCCTGCTTCAGATCCCAACTCTGGGTTCCCACAGCGTCCTGTTGCTTCTGGTCCCATAACCACTGCACCTTTGCACCTGCAGCTGTGTGAATCACATCTTCCCCTAAACTAGATAATCTCTGTTTGGGTCACAGCTATGTCATGTACCAGCACATACTGGTGTTCAACAAACATTTATTCAAAGACAATATAAAAAAAAGTCACTTAACTCCTGGATCCTCAATGCCTGGCGTGTGCGCACACATACACACCTATGTTTATGTGTGTATATATATGTACATATATGTGTGTGTATATTTATATGTGAGATGTTCAGTAAACAGTTCTGACCTGTTGCCCCTGCCAATGTTTACTAAGTATCTACTAGGTGCCAGTCACCCAGAGCATTTTGAGGTATTTTAATGTGTTTGGTCTTATGGCCAACCCAAGCAGGTCATGCCCAGTTTGCTAATGAGAAAACTGAGGCTCAGGTAGAGTGAATCACTTGCCTATGACCAAAGAATGAGGACACACGAGAACTCAAACCCAGATCCATTTGCCTCCAGCGCCCACATCTTAACCACTACCCTAACCCATCAGGTAGCTCTCCTGGGTCTCCTGTCCTCACCTGCTTCTCACCCAATTTAGAGAGTGCAAGCACAATGACTAGAGGACACCCACCCACCCAGCAAGGGTCTCCCACAAGGAGTGGGGTGCAAGTCTGACAAGACCTGTCCCTGTTCTCATGGAGATGACCACTCAGTGCAGAAGGCAGGTGAGTGAGCCAACAGCAACAGCCCAGAGTGATCAGTGTTATGACAGAGAGAGGGGACTTGGAGCACTGTGAGGAGCTGCCTGACTTCACCTGGATAGAAGAGGGGATAGCTAAGACCAGTGGCAGAGGGAATGCCTGGAAGCTTGCCACCGAGGAGATGGAAAGGCCAGATGGAGCACATCTTTGCAAGATAATGTCAAGAGGAGCCTCAGATTTAAAAAAAACAGGAGCCTCAGACAAGTTTTAAGAAGAAAAACAATCAAGTTAGGATTAGGTTTGATCAGATTTGCAATAAGACTGGTCAGATTTGATCAACCCTGGCTCCCTGGGAGAGGGCAAGTAGGAGTGTAAAGTCATGCAGGCAGAGAGGCCAGAGGGAGGCTGCCATTCTGGCAGAAATGGAGGGGCACCAATTGTTTTGGAGTGCTTAAAGAAGACCATATAGGTCTGGGTGACTGGCTGTTGTGTGTAGGGGGAGATGGTATGGGAAGCAAGGGAGCCCAATGTTCAGGTCTGTGGCTAAGCAGCTTGGAATAGTAATAGGAATATCAAGGATGTGCCATAACGGGCATACAGGCAAGACTGGGGTAACAATCCTGTGCTGGCCTAGGGGACAAGATGATGTTGGGCCCAAAGTTCACGAGAGGAGACACTGGGCTGGAAAGCTTCCAACTTTTGGGAGCATTGCCCCTTGTCACTAACCCACCCCACGGCCCCACAAACCTGTCCCTTTGTATTTGTCCACAAAACAGTATTTGAGCTCATAGTCGCTGAGCAGGTCGTGCACTTCCTGCGGAAACAGAAGCCAAAGGACAGGGAGTCATCACGGACTGAAGGAAGCAATCCAGTGCTACCTGCACATGGAACAGCTACAAAGGCAGGTCAGTTCTATTCCCCATTTTACAAAGAAGAAAACAAGACTCAGAGAACTACTTGGCCAAAGCCATTGAAGACATAACTGGCAGAGCTGGGATTCAGAGTCTAAATGCAGACCCCATATTCTTAACCAACACAACACACTCTTAGAGAGCCAATTATGTCTGAATTCAAGTCCTAGCGATGCTGTATGCCCTTAAGGAAGTTGGTTAACCTGTCTGACCCTCAACTGGCAAAACTGACTCTTTCCAGCAACACTACAAGTTAGGTATTAATAAATCCATTTTGCAGATGAAGAAACTGGGGCTCAGAGAGGTGAAAGTAATGGGGTTGGTCAAGCAGCAGGAATGCCATCCAGGGGTACCTGACTGGGGAGCCTGCAAACTTGAAGCCCAGATTGTGAGGCTTCAGGTACTTCCCAATTCCCTTCTGCTGATACAGCCTCCTTCTTGCAAGTCAGCTGTGGGGGAGACGAGGCTCTAAGCCTTCTTGTGTCAGATACACTGTGCACCCTGCAGGAGACACAACGTGTTCCTAGCTTGTGTTCCTAGATGGGAGATGGTAGGTGCTAGGAGGAGGGCCACTTCTAGAAACAAACCAGACCAGGCTTAATGGTGCTTGTCCCAGGTCTGCCTCAAGTCACGCTCCTCCCCAAACTCTGGGGGCCTCATCATCCATGTGCCCACTTACAGGAAGAGTGAGCCAGTGGCAGATGTGATGATGGGCCAGAGAGCAGGAATTCTCACCAACAGGAAGAAAGAACCCATTTCACCACTGCAGGGCAGGGCATACCAGATGTAATCTCCTTGGGTCCAAAGGTCACTGGGAAGACCTGCCCTGTGGGCCCCAAGAAAAGAGCACCCCTGGCCAGATCAGCCAAGGGAACTCCACAGAACACCAGCCCCTCCTTTCTTTCAGGTCTACAGGCTGGGGGCTGAAGACCACTTTTTCCAAATTAGTCCTGGGACTTTTGGAGAAGAAAGACCCCAGGAGTTGCTTCAACTTCTGATCTACTCTAAGAGAAGTTAATAAACCATGCTAAGGGTACTTCTAGCCAATCCTGAAACTGCTGGCTATGAAGTTCCGCCACCCCATGGCAGAGGGGAATGAGGAAAATCACAGAGCAGGGAACTAGCGTTCCTATTTCCACAGACCCAGTCTAGCTGCCCATTCACAATCCCTCAACTTGGTCAAAGCTGCTCGCCCACTTCAATCACTTGGTCTCTCTTTCAAGCCTGTGGTCGCCCCTAGCAACGTCCTCCCTCTGTCCAGAATTGGTTTCTCCCTCCATCACCGCTCCCCCACAACCCGTTCTTGGTCTCTCCCAAACCCTCGTGGATTTTGCGCTTGGACTCTACAGCCGACGCCCCCTCCCCCCAGGCACACCAGCGATAGTGTTGCCTGGTTCCCCCCGCGCACGCGCACGGTGGTATTTCCCGCCACGCTCCCACACCGCCCCCCCCCATACCTGGTTGGTCACGTCCCCCGGGAGGCCTCGGATCAGTATCTTACGGCGGTTACGGAACTGGCGTTCGGTGTGTTCCAGGCGTTTCCTGATCTCCTCTGGATCTAGCGGTAGCAGTTCTTCTTCGGGCGTCCGCCGCTCCGTGGCATCATCGGCTTCAACCTCGGTCCCAGCCTCTGGGCTCAGCGGGGGCCGGTGAGTAACGGACACGTCGGCCGCCATCTTGGGAAACCCGGCGCCTTCTGGGACCAGCGAGCCGAGGCGGAGCGGCATAGAGCGGCAATGAGGCTGGGCCCCCTTATTGGCCGGATCGAGCCCCTCCTCCTTCTCGAATCCCTCAGCTCATTGGCGAAGGCTCAGCCGCCTCCCGGAGTTCATGCCGTCTCCGCACCACAGGCCCCACCCCTTTCCGCAGCAGAGATGTCACTCAATGGACGCGCTGCGCAGTGGGAGATCCCCTCCGCGTAGATGAAATCAAGTCACAGACTCCGGCTTTTGAGAGCTTTATTTTGCGGAACCCGGGGATACAGCCAAGCTCCTGTCGTCTTTGGCCCATTACTCCTGTGGCCCGAGGCTCAGGATGGCTGCTCCTCCAGCGCCTCGTCAGGCTATCTAGATGTGAGGGGCAACCATGTGCTCCCCTGATTGACATGGTAGATGTCACTACGCTTCTGCAGCCCAAAGACGTACCATAAAGCTGCGATGACAACAAGGGTCAGGATCAACACCCCTATGACGATGGTGATAGTGAGGTGGTTCCGATCTGTGCAGAGAAGCGAGGAGTAAATACTCGTACTATTGCCCCTCCTAGGTTTGCCCATCCAGACCCGCGGACCCGCCTCAGCTCACCCTGAACGTTTATCGCCACGGTGACAGTGTAGGTGCCCTGTGAGCTGGCCGCCTGGCAGTAGTAGGTGCCGCTATAGTTTAAGCTTACGCGGAATGGGATCCCGACGGGCACCTGGGACCTGGAACCTTCGTGCAAACACTGTACCTGGGGATCTGGGTTGCCCCGGACCTGGCACTGCAGGACTTGGGTCGTTTTATCTTTCCACATCAGGTGCTGAGGACATTTGGCTGGGTCAATCTTGGGACCATCTGTGGGACCGCCAAGTGATCAGACACACTCGAGGTACAATGGGGCGAGGAAGAATTCAAGTCTTTCCAAACCAGGAGAACGAGAGATTAAAGGTCAGGTTGATCTACTCACACAGGACACGCAGTTGGATGCTCCTGTCCCTGTGCAAGATCACCCCATCCACCTTGAGGCTGGCATTGCAGAAGAAGCTGCGTCTGTTGTCCCGTGGCGTTTAGCTGAAGCAGGGCGAGCTGCCCCAGGGCCGCAGCTGGAACACCGTCCAGCATGACCTGCACTTGGGCTCCAGCAGCGCAAGACACATTCACTGTGGTGCCCTCAGGGTCAGTGGGCTCACTCAAGTTCATGATGGGCCCCCAGAAGCCTAAAGAAGTGCGACATTACCTGGGAGTTTGCTAACCACTCCCTCACATTGGGCAATCCTAGCCCTCCACGCACATTTTTCCCCTCGGGGTATCCAGGCTTTGCCTTTAACTTCTCTGTGCCCCCCCCCCCGACTTGGGACACTCATGCCATATACTTAGTACTTAGTGCCCCCCCATTCCACTGCAACTCCTCCCGCTATGGCAGCTCAGTGCCCACTTTTCCAGCTTGGCTTCCCATGTGCCTTGCCCTTTGGGCTAATAAAGCCTCACTCCCTTGCCTTACCTCCCTAGCTGTTTTGGCCTGGCCCCTCTTACTATAGATGGTCAAATTCTCCTGAGTCTCCCAGTTCTCGACCCCCAGGGTCACACTGCAGACAATCTTCTGAGTGCCCTCCAGCTCTGTGTTAGCTGCAACTGTGGCTGTGGCTGTGAGCATGTCACCATGGCTCGTGACTTGGGAATTCAGCATCTGGTCCCCCAGCGCCAGTTGGACCTGTGCCTCTGATGCTGGAAACAGCCCTTCCAGGGTACAATTCACAGGCCAAGATGTTCCCACCTCCAAAAACTGGGGGACAATGAGATCCAGGGGTGTCACAGACAGGACTGAAGAGAAGAGTAGAAATGAGCCAGAGGTATCACAGCGGTGGAAACCCCTTTCCCTGTGACACACTCATACCACCCCTACCCCAAGCAGGGTCCTTCTTTCATAGGATACCTTGCAATCTGGATCACCCCTTCCTAGGACACATCTATTTACACATACTTCTCAAAAGTTCCTGGGCTGCCCCTGGCCGGTTGGCTCAGCAGTAGAGCGTCGGCCTGGCGTGCGGGGGACCCAGGTTCGATTCCCAGCCAGGGCACACAGGAGAAGCGCCCATTTGCTTCTCCACCCCCCCCTCCTTCCTCTCTGTCTCTCTCTTCCCCTCCCGCAGCCAAGGCTCCATTGGAGCGAAGATGGCCCGGGCGCTGGGGATGGCTCCTTGGCCTCTGCCCCAGGTGCTAGAGTGGCTCTGGTCATGGCAGAGCGATGCCCCGGAGGGGCAGAGCATCGCCCCCTGGTGGGCAGAGCGTTGCCCCTGGTGGGCGTGCCGGGTGGATCCCGGTCGGGCGCAGGTGGGAGTCTGTCTGACTGCCTCTCCCCGTTTCCAGCCTGACCTGTGGTGGCGCAGTGGATAAAGTGTCAACCTGGAAATACTGAGGTCGCCGGTTCGAAACCCTGGGCTTGCCTGGTCAAGGCACATATGGGAGAGTTGATGCTTCCAACTCCTCCCCCCTTCTCTCTGTCTCTCTCTCTCCTCTCTAAAAAAAAAAAAAAATGTAGATACACAGACACAATCAGACATGCTCACACAGATAACACAGGCAGTCACACATGGTGATGCATGGATAGCCCATGGATATACAGACATAAATACAGACCCAGGCACACATGCAGACATACATGCATACTTGCACAGACACAGATATAATGACATGCTAATGCTCATGGACACACATAAATACACAAACACATAGACACTAGTCCTCACATGAGCATACACATGGCTACATGTGTATACTAATCTATGAAGGTTTCACCTGGCCTGTGGTGGCACAGTGGATAAAGTATTGACCTGGAATGCTGAGGTCACCAGTTCAAAACCCTGGGCTTGCCTGGTCAAGGCACATATGGGAGTTGATGTTCCTGCTCCTCCCCCATTCTTTCTCCTTTTTCTCTTTCTCTCTCTCTGCCTTTCTCCTCTCTAAAAAATGAATAAATTAAAAAAAAAACTGGCCCTGGCCGGTTGGCTCAGCGGTAGAGCGTCGGCCTGGCGTGCGGGGGACCCAGGTTCGATTCCCAGCCGGGGCACATGGGAGAGGCGCCCATTTGCTTCTCCACCCTCCCCCTCCTTCCTCTCTGTCTCTCTCTTCCTCTCCCACAGCCAAGGCTCCATTGGAGCAGAGATGGCCCGGGCGCTGGGGATGGCTCCTTGGCCTCTGCCCCAGGCGCTAGAGTGGCTCTGGTCTCAGCAGAGCGATGCCCCGGAGGGGCAGAGCATCGCCCCCTGGTGGGCAGAGCGTCGCCCCTGGTGGGCGTGCCGGGTGGATCCCGGTCGGGCGCATGCGGGAGTCTGTCTGACTGTCTCTCCCTGTTTCCAGCTTCAGAAAGAAAAAAAAAAAAAAAAACTTAAAAGAAATTATTTGATCTACGAAGGTTTCACAAAATAGTAGGCACCATGAGTGATATTCTCTGCTATTTTACAGTCTATTAATGTTTCTTTTTAAGATTTTATTTATTTTTGGGGGGGAGGAGAGGGAGAGAGAAGGAGGGAAGGAGCAGGAAGCATCAACTCTCATATGTGCCTTGACCAGGCAAGCCTGGGGTTTCAAACCCGGTGACTTCTATGTTCCAGGTTGACGCTTTATCCACTGCGCCACCACAGGTCAGGCTATTCTATGCTTTTAAATGCAGAAAATCTCTTGGAATCCTTCACAGGAAATCAGTACTAGGGGGATGCACAATCTGGAGAGGAAGATGTCACCTGTTAAGAACAGGGACTTGAGAGACAGACTGCCATCCTCACTGCTTATGGGCTGTGAACCTGGTAATTAACTTTACCCCACTGAGCTTCAGTTTCCTTAGCTGTGATAGGAAGCTCATAAATGCACACCCTACCCACACCCTGGGACTTTTGTAAGGATTGAATGAGCGCTAAAGTGGATATCTATACTTAAAACAGTGGTCACTACCAGCAGCACTAGGTAAATGGAGATTTAACATTTATACTTTTAAAATACTTTTTGATTTTGGTACCCTGCCATAAAAATATAAGCAATAAGTAAGAGATATGAATTATCTTTTTTTTTTTTTTTTTTTTTTTTTACAGAGACAGAGAGAGGGATAGACAGGGACAGGCAGACAGGAACAGAGAGAGATGAGAAGCATCAATCATTAGTTTTTTATTGCGCATTGCAACACCTTAGTTGTTCATTGATTGCTTTCTCATATGTGCCTTGACCGCGGGCCTTCAGCAGACCGAGTAGCCCCTTGTTGGAGCCAGCGACCTTGGGTCCAAGCTGGTGGGCTTTTGCTCAAACCAGATGAGCCCGCGCTCAAGCTGGCAACCTCGGGGTCTCGAACCTGGGTCCTCTGCATCCCAGTCCGACGGTCTTTCCTCTGCGCCACCACCTGGTCAGGCTCTTTTTTTTTTTTTTTTTTTTTTGGCGAGAAGAGGGGATATAGCCCTGACCAGGATCCACCCAGCAACCCCACCTAGGGCTGATGCTCAGGTACTAAACTATTTTTAGCACCTGAGGGTGACATGCTCTAATGGAGCTATCCTCAGTGCCTGGGGTCACACTTGAACCATTCCAGCCATTGGCTGCAGGAGGGGAAGAGGGAGAGAAAGGGGAGAGGATCCAGGAGAGAAGCATATGGTTGCTTTTCATGTATGCCCTGAGCAGGAGTTGAACCTGGGATGTCCATATGCTAGGCCAATGCTCTATCCACTGAGCCACTGGCCAGGGCCTGAATTATAATTTTTAAATGCTTCCTGGGATTCAAATAAATTGATTTTACATTGCTGCCCTGGCATAGGGTTGAGAGGCATCTCTGTCTCTGTCTGTCTCTCGCTTTCTGTCTGTCTCTCACTCACACATATCCAGGTCCAAGCTCTGGGTGAGAGGCCTGGTCCATTCCTGCAAACTCAGGGCCCACTCCCCCACACCATTGGCATTTATCCCCACCACTGCCTAAGGCCAGTCCCACATCCAGGTGCATCCACTCACTGTATGCTGTGATTTTAGAGGATCCTGTCATCTGTGAACCATTGCAAAAGCAGAGCAGTGGAACTCACTGTCACCAGTTACATTGCTGAGCTGGAAGGCTGCCCAGCCTGGGCCATTGCCCACTGGTTCCTTTAATAACGGTGTCTCCAAGGTGATGAGTTTAGGGTGGGGCAATCTGTACTGCAGTTTACCAAGAGGGACCCTCTAGCAGACACCACTGGGTCCTGGGGCTCCACCCGAAGCAGGAACTCCTGCCCCTGGGTACCTGTGGGAACAGAGGGAAGCTTTGCTGCTTGATCTAGTGCCCCCGACCCCAGCACTTGAGGCCCTGCCATCCAACACCTCCTCAACCTGAGCTATAATGACCTCTACCTTCATGGTGCTTCCAGTCCAGTGGAGAAGCTAATGATGGATCAGGGACAGGGAGAGCTCAGAGGCCAGGGAAGGCCCATAGGAGCCTATAGGAGAAATTGAATCAGGAAAACTTCCTGGAGGAGACAACAGCAGCCAGTTTTGACCAGTAAGTAGGACTTAGCCACGTGAAAGAGAAGAGTGATCCTGGCAGAGGTCAAAGGTACAGATGGGGCAGAGAGAGTTGGGGGGGATACAAATCACATGCAGAGACTGGACCTTGGGGAGCCCTGAAGGCTAAGTTCCCACAGCTTTCTAGGACACTGGTGAGCCCTTGTCAGATCTGAGTTTAAGGAAGTCTTTGCAGAGAACCACAGCAGCAGGATGTGGGGAGTTTTGTTTTCTGTTCCCCCATCTTCTACCAGCCCTTAACTCCAGCCATCCCCATGTTGACTCACCTCACCTGGAGTTAGAAGACAGCAGGCCAGAAGCAGGGAGATGAACGGACTCCAGCGGGCCCCAGGTAGTGGCGCCAAGGGCACCATAGTGGCCAGCCTATGGAGGAAAGTGCCTTAATGTGGCACTGGGCAGGGCAGAGTGGAGCAGGCGGGGCCAGCCAGGTGATGCAAGCAAAGCCACAGCGGAAGTCTAGGGGCTGCACCTTGCCCAGGCCTGGGGAAGGACGGGGAGATATTCTGTAACCCCGGAGGTCCAGAGTAGGGAACCCAGGTAGGGTTCAGCAAGATGTAGGGCATTGGTGAATCTCCAATAGGGTGAACCTCAGTTACAATTCTGGCCCCCAAATGAATTCACAGGAAATGCTGACACAACCATCTTCCTTTTTTCTCAGTACTGGGAGGTCTGAGTGGTCAGTAGGAGGAGACACCTCCTTTTGCTAAACTTGGATGAGGGTGTAATTTATGACTTTTCCTCCTTTCTTTTTAAAAATTTTTTTATTTAGAAAATTAAATTTAATGGGGTGACATTGATCAATAAGTACATAAATTTTAGATAAACATTTCTATAGCATTTGAGTTATGTGCCCATCATGCATAGTCAAATCATTTTCCACCACTATGTCTTTGTCCCTTTTTACTCTCCCTCCCCCTGGTAACCACTTCACTTTTATCTATGTCCATGACTCTCAGGTTCATATCCCACCTATGTGTGAAATCATATAATTCTTAGTTTTTTCTGATTTACTTATTTCACTTAGTATAATTTTCTCAAGGTCCATCCATGTTGTCATAAATGACAATATGTCATCATTTCTTATGAAGTGGCCTCGTGGTGATTCTAACCGGCCTCATCCCACATCCTGACTCTCCCACCTCTCTCTCCTTTGCATGTGCACACCCTTAATCATAAGCCTTCAAAACAATGATGTTCTAGTGAGCAACAAATAACCTTAGAAATAAAACCTCAGGTCTATTTACCACAGGGGAAGATAACATCTAGGCCTCAGTTGTGTTTCAGCTCCAGACCAGGAAAGTAGAATGATCTCACCAACCAAATCCTGGCAAAACCAGACCAAACAACACCATGGCTGACATCAGGATTCAGTTGTTAGGGGACAGCTGAATCCTGAGCCATCATGTGTCAAGGATGCTACTTTATCCCTTACCTTGTGCTGACCAATTGATAGAGACCATGACTCTAACTCCCTTAGTACCTTGGGGATAACCTATCCCGGTGTTTCCCAACGTGGGGCCCACGCCCCACAGGGGGGCAATTCGATAGTTAAGGGGGGCAATTTGAAAATGGACTCGACACGACTTTAACTCTTTCGCCCCGGGCCATTTAAATGCAATGCTAGATATCGGTGCCAAATTTAACAAAAAATGCAATTCTTAAATAATTGCGGTAAATAATTATTAAGTATAATTTCGTTTGACGAGACCAAAATATCAACTGGGTGATTGGCGTCGTCAAGTAAACTTCGTCCTGGGTTCACCGCGGAGCGTGCCGTCTGCCACGGGGAACCCCGGATGTTTTAAAAACTCGCTAAACAACGCAGTTATTCTCACCTAATTGGCCCATCGCAACTTCTGTAGTGTTTCACATCATTCAGTTGGTGTTAATTTGAAATAAGTGTCAATCAAAACTGTTGTAAAAGCTCGTTGATTTAATAAATATACATATATATATATTGTATAGATATAATTGGTAAGTATTTGATTTTATTTTTATCAATATTAAACTCTTTATTAAGTACTTCTTGCATCGGGGCTAGAAAGCACTAATATTTTATAAATATTATTGGGGCTATAATAGTGCATGCACGACAATTTTAATTTTAGAAGCATAACTTTCCAGAAAATTTTGTCAAGTGGAAAAAATATAGATACCTTTTGATTTGCGGTGGTAGTGTAGTAAATGTGTTATATACATTTAAATAAATATGAATTTTTAGGCCTGACCTGTGGTGGCGCAGTGGATAAAGCGTCGACCTGTGAGGTCACCGGTTCGAAACCCTGGGCTTGCCTGGTCAAGGCACATATGGGAGTTGATGCTTCCAGCTCCTCCCCCCTTCTTTCTCTCTCTCTCTCTCTCTCCTCTCTAAAAATGAATAAATAAAATAAAAAAATTTTTAAAAAATTAAATAAATATGAATTTTTAGTATACGTTTACTCTGTCACATTGAATATATTTTAACACATATTTTAATATTAGTTTTTAATTGATCTTATTTTTATTTCTTATAGCCCATAGTAAAATGAGTGGTGCAAGCAAGAAAAAAACTCGTCAATATTCGGAGGAATATTTAAAATTTGGGTTCGTACCCACTGTTCACGATGAGCGGATTCCTTTTTGTCTTTTATGCCAGCAATGCTTGACCAACGAATCAATGAAACGAGGTCGTCTTGAGGTGCATTTGAAGGCGAAACATAGTGCTCATATTAATTCAGATTTGAGTTACTTTAAAACTTTAAAGAAAATTTTTGAAAAAAGAACAACATTCAAGTCTCTATTTACTGCTCATACTTCAACTAATAATCGTGTTCTTGAGGCTAGTTATCAAATTTCTTTATTCATCGCTAAAACTGGAGAAAATCACACTATAGGAGACAATTTAATAAAACCGTCAATATCAGCATTTCTTAAAACGGTTCTTGAAAAAGATGACAAACATGTAAAAGCTATGCCACTCAGTGACAATACTGTTAGAAGAATAGACGAAATGAGTGGGGATACTGAAAAACAACTTATTGAAAAGCTGAAAACAAGAAAATTCTCCTTGCAAATGGATGAATCAACTTTGAGAGACAGTGAGGCAATATTGATAACTTATGTAAGATATATTGATAAAGGACATTTTGCTGAAGAAATGTTGTTCTGTAAAAGATTAGAAAGCACCACTACCTCCAAAGATATATATAATAAGCTAAAAAACTACTTAGATGTCAATGATATACCAATGAAAAATATAACATCTTGTGCTGCAGATGGTGCTCCCAATATGATGGGCAAGAAAAATGGCTGCTTAAAATTGATGAAAGATGCAAATCCAGAAATGATTCTTGTGCATTGTGTTATTCATAGGGAAAACTTGGTAGCTAAAAACATCTCGCCTGTTCTGAATGAAGTATTACATACAGTAATAAAGTGTGTTAATGCTATTAAAGCTAGTGCCAAATGTGAGCGTCTTTTCAAGCTATTTTGTGAAAAACAAAATGAAGACCATGTGAGACTTTTACTTCATACTGAAGTAAGATGGCTATCTAAAGGAAACTGTTTGAAAAGATTTATGGAACTGTTTGATACTCTTAGTGATTTTTTAAGCGACAAACCTGAAATGAAGTATCTGTTAACAATAGATGGTAAAGCATTTGTGAGCTATTTAGCCGATATCTTTGAAAAACTAAATATATTAAATAAGCAACTTCAAGGAACAAATAAAACTCTTGTCGATGCAAAAAGCAAAGATATTTGGTTTCATTACCAATATTGAGTTATGTCAGAAACATATTAACAACAAAAACTTTAAACAATTTCATTGGCTCCAAAAATGTGAAGTAACTGATACCGCTTTACTTGTTATTGTCAATCATTTGAATATTCTATCGGCTGTTTTAAAAGAAAGATTTTCTGATTTAAAACAAATTGATTTCCCAACATGGATGAGGCAGCCAATGTTAGTGGATTTGTCTGATATATCAAATATGCAGTATCAAGAAGAACTCACAGAATTGCAAAATGATGAGTCAGTTAAAGCTTTATTTAATATCAAAGGAGCGATGGCATGGCTTTGTGAGGAAACAGAAATCAAATACCCAAATTCAACCAAATGTGCAAGAAAACTATTGCTACTGTTTCCATCTTCATTTTAGCTGAATGTGGATTTAGTGCTGTAAATGATTTACTGGTAAAAAAAAGAAATCGGCTGGATATAACACAACGTGGAGACTTGAGACTAAAGCTAACCAAATTGGAACCTAATATAAAATCTCTGTGCAGCAAGCATCAAGCGCAAGGATCACACTAAATTAAAATAATAAATTAATATAGAAAAATCTGTATTAAAATTATTTGGAATTTAAATTTCTGTTTTTCATTATATGTTTTGAAATTTTACTTACTGTGTTTTGTTAACAATTTCATAGTGATTTCTTCCTAGAACCTATCATTTATGTTTATTAAGTGAACAAATCAATTTTTTAATGTTAAAAATTATGTATGTTACAAAAGGGGGACATAAAAATTTTAGAAAGGTTAAGGGGGGCATGGCACAAAAAAGGTTGGGAAACACTGAGAAGCTGTTGGGGGCCAGGTCATTGAGCACAACTCACCTGTGATTCCAAGTATAGCATAATTTCCTTAATTAATAAACCTTTATTTTCTTGGTTGAAAACTGTTTTCTTTTGATTGGGCTTTGATGCATGGAGGTGACCAAACCCCTTTGGTTCAGTAACAAAGGGGAAAGTGTTCTGTCCCTAAAGAGAAAGTTAATGGGAGACTTCCAGACACTGTCCTTGAACTGATGAGGTAGGGTTTCAAGGGAACAATAGGAGACTTCTAGGCAGGGCCTCAAGGGGTCAGTATGAGATCTCAATATTCGTCAATGGATAGAGCTTCGGACTGGGATATGGAAGACCCAGGTTTGAGACCCCGAGGTTGCCAGCTTGAGCACGGGCTCATCTGGTTTGAGCAAAAGCTCACCAGCTTGGACCCAAGGTCGCTGGCTCAAGCAAGGGGTTACTCAGTCTGCTGTAGCCCCACGGTCAAGGCACATATGAGAAAGCAATCAATGAACAACTAAGGTGTCGCAACAAAAAACTGATGATTGATGCTTCTCATCTCTCTCCGTTCCTGTCTGTCCCTATCTATCCCTCTCTCTGACTCTCTCTCTGTCTCTGTAAAAAAAGAGGGATCCTCTGAGTGAAGCCATGAAAACGCACAGAACCCACAAGAACCCTGGCTCTTGTGCCAGGATCTGTGTTGGCTGTCAGAGTGGCTCCCTTAGGGCCTTTTACCTTTGGAGATTTGTTGGGGGGTCCTGCCATCTTTAATGGTCTTGGGAGATCTCTGTGTTCTCTGTGCACAGTGCTAAGGGGAGGGGTTTAGGGGACAGCTGAATCCTGAGCCACCATCTATAAAGGATGCTACTTGTAACTTGCCCTTAACCCTGTTCTTTTATCTCTCCCCTGCCTTCCCCTACAGGAAGTTGGTCTCTTCATCCCAAGAGAAGGGATAGGAGAGTAAGGTGGCCACTCCCACCTCCATCTGCTCCATCTCTCAGGGCTCCAATCCGCCTCTTGTTCCTCTGATCTGAGCTCCAGTGAAGAGCTTTGTTGAGGGCCTCGATGGCATCCAACATTCATCCACTCTCCGTATCTCTGAAGCCATGCCCTCTCTTCTATCTGGGCATCTCCTCCCTTCAATCAGGGGTCTCCTCTGCTGCCCTGCTTCTGCATTTCCCATGTGGTGCTGAGAGAGCAACTAAAACTCAAAAGTATTTGGCCTGACCAGGTGGTGGTGCAGTGGATAGAGTGTTGAACTGGGATACTGAGGACCCAGGTTCAAAACCCTGAGGTCACTGACTTGAGTGTGAGCTCACCGGCTTGAGCACAGGGTCACTGGCTTGAGCGTGGGATCATCAACATGATCCAGTTGGTTGATGACTTGAGCCCAAATGTCACTGGCTTGAAGCCCAAGGTCACTGGCTTGGCTGGAGTCCCCTGGTCAAGGCACATATAAGAAGCAATCAATGAACAACTAAGATGCTGCAACGGCCTGACCTGTGGTGGCACAGTGGATAAAGCGTTGACCTGGAAATGCTGAGGTCGCCGGTTCGAAACCCTGGGCTTGCCTGGTCAAGGCACATATGGGAGTTGATGCTTCCAGTTCCTTCCCCCTTCTCTCTCTCTGTCTCTCCTCTCTCTCTCTCTGTCTCTCCCTCTCCTCTCTAAAATGAATAAAAAAAAATTAAGTTGCTGCAATGAAGAATTGATGCTTCTCATCATCTTCCTTTCCGTCTCTCTCTTTCTCTCAAAATAATAAATAAATAAAAATATTTGTAAATAATATATCCAGATTGTAGAGAATTCTTACAATTCAACAACAACAGCACAAAAGCTATTCAAAAATGGGCAAAAGATTTGAAAACCAGGAACCCTAACTGCTAGAATTGTGTGGGAGATGACTAAAGGACTTAAATAGGTATTTCTCTAAAGAAACTATTTGTATGACCAATAAATACGTAGAAAGGTGCTCAACATCATTCGTCATTAGGAAAATGCAAATCAAAACCACAATGACCTAGCACTTCACACCCATTAGGATGGCTACCACCATCAAAAAAATAACCCCCCCCCAAAAAAAAAATAAACCCCAAAATAGCAAGTGTGTGGAGAAACTGGAACCCTTGTACTTTGCCAGTGGGAATATAGTTTTGATTTCTCCTCCCAAAATTAATTTTTTAAAAATTTATTCATTTTAGAGAGGAGAAAGAAAGAGAGAAGGAGGGAGGAGCAGGAAGCATCAACTCCCATATGTGCTTTAGCCAGGCAAGCCCAGGGTTTTGAGCCAGTGACCTCAGTGTTCCAGGTCAACGCTTTATCCACTGCGCCACTGCAGGTCAGGTTGTCCCTCCCAAAGGTAAACAGACTGAGTCAGCAATTCCTCTCCTAAAAGAATTGAAAGCAGAGACTCAAATAGATACTTGCACACCAATGTTCATAGCAGCATTATTCACAATAGGCAAGAGGTGGAAGCAATCCAAATTCCATGAACAAATGGATGGATAAACGAAATGTGTTGTACACATACAATGGCATAGTACTCAGCCTTAAAAGAAATTTTGACAACTGCTACAAGATGGATGAATCTTGAAGACATTATGCTAAGTGAAATAAGCCAGGCACACACAAAAAAACAAACATTTGTCTGACCTGTGGTGGTGCAGTGGATAAAGACTTGACCTGGCTTCACCAGGGGGTGGTGCAGCAGCTAGAGTGTCGGACTAGGATGGAGAGGACCCAGGTTGAAACCCAAGGTCGCCAGCTTGAGCATGGGGTTGCTGGCTTGAGCACAGGATCATAGACATGACCCCATGGTCGCTGCTTTGAACCCAAAGGTTTCTGGCTTGAGCAAGGGATCACTTGCTCTACTGTAGCCCCTGGTCAAGGGACATCTGAGAAAGCAATCAATGAAAATGAAGATGCCGCAACGAAGAATTGATGCTTCTCATCTCTCTCCCTTCCTTTCTGTCCCTATCTCTCTCTCTCTCTCTCTCTCTCTCTTTCTCACACACACACACACACACACATACATACACACACTACCTGGAATGCTGAGCTCCTTGGTTTGAAATCCCAGGCTTGCCTGGTCAAGGTACATAATGGGAGTTGATGCTTCCTGCTCCTCCCTGCCTTCTCCCTCTCTATCTCTCTTTCCTCTCTCTCTAAAAATGAACAAGTAAAAAATCTTAAAAAAAACCAAACAACTAAAAAACAAATATTCCACTTACATGAGTTTCCTAAAATAAAGAAATTTATACAGAAAGTACAATGCTGGTTAACAGGGACTTGAAGAGGAGGGAAATGGGAGGATTACAGGGAGGGATTGGGGGTGCCTGACCTGTGGTGGCGCAGTGGGTAAGGTGGTGTCTGGAACGCTAAGGTTGCCTGTTCAAAATCCTAGGCATGCCCAGTCAAGGCACATACAAGAAGCAACTATGAGTTGATGTTTCCTGTTCCTCCTCCCACCCCACCTTTCTCTCTCTCTCTCTTTTCTCTAAAATCAATAAATAAAATCTGAAAAAAAAAAGTGTAGAATGGGACAGGCTGTAAATCCACAGTGAAGTTGGTTACACAACATTATGAATGTGTTGAATGCCACTGAGTTGTATATTTAAAAATGGTTAAAATGGTAAAAATTTATATTATGTATATTTCAACACATACACACATACCACATCTACTTATTTTTATTTGTATCCAAGCCAGGAATGGATTCATGGCCCAGGAATGAAGAGATAGATGGAGATACAGTGTGATAAAGTAAATTTAACAACATAGTAATTGTGGGATCTAAGGTGTTCACTGTACTATTCTTCCAACTTTTCTGTATGTTTGTAATTTCTCAGAATGAAATACTGGAAAATAAAAACTGCATCCCCAATGGGTCTGGGTGGGTACTCATGTCAAAAAAGGAGGGACAAGCAGATCTTGAGTGCCTTCTGTTAAGAGGGTACAACGGGCCCTGGCCGGTTGGCTCAGTGGTAGAGCATTGGCCTGGCGTGCAGAAGTCCCAGGTTCGATTCCTGGCCAGGGCACACAGGAGAAGCACCCATCTGCTTCTCCACCCCTCCTCTCTCCTTCCTCTCTGTCTCTCTCTTCCCCTCCGCAGCTGAGGCTCCACTGGAGCAAAGATGGCCCGGGCGCTGGGGATGGCTCCTTGGCCTCTGCCCCAGGTGCTAGAGTGGCTCTGGTCGCGGCAGAGCGACGCCCCAGAGCGTCGCCCCTGGTGGGCAGAGCGTCGCCCCTGGTGGGCGTGCCGGGTGGATCCCGGTCGGGTGCATGCGGCAGTCTGTCTGACTGTCTCTCCCCATTTCCAGCTTCAGAAAAATACAAAAAGAAAAAAAAAAAAAAAAAAAAAGAGGGTACAACGGCCTCTGTGAAAGACTTGCCAAAAAACAGAAACTGAACCTAATCTTCTGTTGTCAAGATGAAGAAAGAGCAATGCATCAGAACCACACCACAACGGTGACATCAGACTGGTAAAGTCTACAGGATAAATAACTTTGTTTCTTCAAAAAATATGTTGCAAGGGGGATATAAAGAAGAACTAGCCCTTACCCAAATGCAGCATATTTGTCTGGATTTTTATTTGAACAAACTAAATAAATGAACACCAAATATTTAAGAGACAATTAGGGAAATAGAAACATTCACAGGCTGCCTGACCAACCGGGGGTGGTGCAGTGGATAGCTGAGGTCCCAGGTTCAAAACCCCAAGGTTGCTAGCTTGAGTGGGTTCATTTAGCTTGAGCACAGCTTGAGTGCAGGGCTGCTGGCTTGAGCGTGGGATCATACACATGATCCAATAGTTCTGGCTTGAGCTCAAAGGTCACTGGCTTGAGCTCAAGGTCGCTGGCTTGAGCAGGGGTCCTGGCTTGGCTGAAGCCCCTCTGGTCAAGACACGTATGAGAACTAATCAATGAAGAACTAAAAGCGATGACACTACGAGTTGATTCTACTCATCTCTCTCCCTTCCTGTCTGTCTCTCTCTTCCTCTCCCCCTAAAAAAGAAAAGAAAATTCACAGGCTGATCCTGGATGGGTGCTGCAGTAGATGGAGCATTGTCCTGGTACACCAAGGTCATGGGTTTGATCCCCTGGTCAGGGCACGTATGAGAGGCAATTAGTGAATGCACAACTAATTGGAACAGCAAGTTGATGCTCCTCCTTCTCTTTCTTCTTTCTCCCATGTCTCTCAAATCAATAGAAAAAAAATATATCTTTTAAAGTAGCTGCAGAAAAATAGGCCAAGATAATTTTTTAAGGGAGAGGAGGGGAGATAGTGAGACAGACTTCCACATGCACCCTGACTAGGATCCACCAGGCAATCCCATCTCAGGCTGATGCTTGAATCAACCCAGCTACTTTTAGTGCCTGAGGCTGATGCTCTGGGACCAATCAAGCCATCCTCAGCACTTGAGGCTAACAGTCAAACCAATCAAGCCACTGGCTGCATGAGGAGAAGAAGGAGCAAAGGAGAAGGGGGAGGGGGAGAGGAGCAAATGGTTGCTTCTCTTGAGTGCCCTGACCGGGAATTGAATTCAAAAAGTCCATACGGCCCTGGCCAGTTGGCTCAGCGGTAGAGCGTCGGCCTAGCGTGCGGAGGACCCGGGTTCGATTCCCGGCCAGGGCACACAGGAGAAGCGCCCATTTGCTTCTCCACCCCTCCGCCGCACTTTCCTCTCTGTCTCTCTCTTCCCCTCCCGCAGCCAAGGCTCCACTGGAGCAAAGATGGCCCGGGCGCTGGGGATGGCTCTGTGGCCTCTGCCCCAGGCGCTAGAGTGGCTCTGGTCGCAATATGGCGACGCCCAGGATGGGCAGAGCATCGCCCCCTGGTGGGCAGAGCGTCGCCCCATGGTGGGCGTGCCGGGTGGATCCCGGTCGGGCGCATGCGGGAGTCTGTCTGACTGTCTCTCCCCGTTTCCAGCTTCAGAAAAATGGAAAAAAAAAAAAAAAGAAAAAAAAAAGTCCATACACCGGGCTGATGCTCTATGGACTGAGCCAACTGTCCAGGACCAATAATTTTGAATTAAAAAAAAAAAAAGAGGAGAGATCTACCCTATCAAATACCAAAACATATTCTAGTGGCAGCGTCTCTTTCCCAATTATCAGGCTAGATCCTGCAAGCAGCTATTACTGTGAATATACCTACAGATGGCTTTGAATGTGGGTGAAACAATGTGCTTACCTGCTACATGACACAGCAGTGTCATGGACACAAGAAAGGGTTAAAAATAACTACATGAACCCCAGCAGGATCTCTAACATAACCACAAAATAGAACAAGGAAAATACTGTATGCCTAGATATGTAAGACCATCTCCAAGATCTATTATAGAGAGGAAAAAAGAACAATGATACAGACTAGAGCTGTATACAGTTGCATATGCTACTATTTTTGCAAAAGATAGGAAAGCATAATATGTGTACAGATTTCCTTGTATCTGGATAAATTGTCTCTGGAAGCAAAAATAGAAAACCAGATGATATTAGTTGCTTCCAGGGAAGTGACAGTGGTGGCTGATAGGAGACATTTCACTGCTAAGTCAACATTACCTATACTCCAGGCTCCCCCAAAATATAAGATAATCATAATGAATATTTAATTTTGAAAAACGTTATGTGGAATTGTCCATTCAAGAGAGCTTCATGTGCTCGCTTCGGCAGCACATATACTAAAAATTGGAATGATACAGAGAAGATTAGCATGGCCCCTGCGCAAGGATGACACACAAATTTGTGAAGCGTTCCATATTTAAAAAAAAAAAAAAAGAGCTTCAATGTTTCAATGTGTAAGGTCTTAAGAAGTCCTATGGGAAAGCAAATTATTAACTGCTTTTCACAATGTGGCTGATACATAACTCATCTCAAGTACACCTTTTAAGTAGAAACACTTTGGCCTGACCTGTGGTGGTGCAGTGGATCAAGCATCAACCTGGAACGCTGACATCGCCAGTTCAAAACCCTGGGCTTGCCCGGTCAAGGCACATATGGGAGCTGATGCTTCCTGCTCCTCCCCCCTCCTCTCTCTCTCTCTCTTCTCTAACATGAATAAATAAATAAAAATAATTTTAAGTAGAAACATTTTGGTAAACACCAGATTAACAATATCAAATATTTATTAATTGTTTTTATATCTCTCAGCTAAGCATTATACACAATCTCATAGCTCTTTACATTAGTCCTCCAAGGTAGCAAGCATGACCATCCCCAGTTCATAGTTGAGAACTGAGGCCCAGAGAGGGAAAGTCACTTGCCTGAGGTCACACAGGGAGGAAAGGGTAAAACTGGCAGTCTTATCAATGTGGCATGTAGCCTTCCCAATTTTTTGCTGGTATATTTAACAAGTAATTATTGAGCACCTTCTGGGTTCCTGGCACTGGTCTGATTGTTAGCTAGTGATTTAGATGTGATACAGGTTGAACAGTTGAATCTGGCTTCTTCAGTAGTGCCTTGCAGTTGCCACAGTCCCCAGAAAAGCAGAAGCTTGCTGAACAAGGACCCAAGGACTACAGCCTCCAGGACAGGAAATAAGAGTTTAAAAGTAGCTAGTAGAGATGGATGGCTTAAGGGTTGGAGCTGGGGGAAGGTATAAAGATTGGAATGAAGGCCCGATTAGCTGTTTGTCCTGGATCCCTTCAGAGCCTGTGTCAGGTTCATGACTGTGGAAGTTGCTATGGTTTGAAAGTTTGTGTCCCCTCATGATTCAGATGTTGAACTCCAAATGCCCAATGTGAGAGTATTAGGAGGTGGGTCTCAGGAGTGCACAGGTCCCGCATGAATGGGATTAGGGCCCTTTTAAAAGAGATTCCAGAAAGATCCCTCGTCCCCTTCCACCTTGTGAAGACACAGTGAGAAGACACAGGCTAGGAACCAGAAAGAGAACCTTCACCCAAACGGAACCATGCTGGCATCTTGATCTTGGACTTCCAGTCCCCAGAACCGTGAGAAATAAATTTCTGTTGTTTTTAAGCCACCCAGTCTGGAGTATTCTGTTACAGCTGTTGAGAAGATGAAGACGAGGAAAGTTGGGTCACAGACCTGGGGTCTCGGAGTAATGCACAGGGAGTGGATGACACCCACTTTCCCCAGGGGTGGAAGTGGGAGGCCCTCTGTGGTGTCTACTGGCTCCGATTCCCAGAGCAAAGCAGCTGACAGGCTTCAGCAGACACTGAACACTGAGGGGGCCTGGCCCCGGTATTTCTCATGGACTGTTTTCAGGATGGGTATGAGATTCTGGAAGTTTGGCCGAAATGAGGCTTCTGCTTCCCAGCAGTTCTTCATGAGAAGATAGATCTGGGGGAGAAAAACTGGGGCTGTGGTCACTGCTCTGTCCACAGTCTGAGGGTGGGGACAGGGGAAAGGAGGGAGATCTCACCTCATAGGGACATTTCTCTGGCCGCGGCAGCCTCTCCCCTTGTTCCAGCAGCTCCGTGAGCCTCAGTACTGTCATCTGCCCCTGGGTGAGGCCTATGAGCTCAATGAATTTCTACAGAAGAAACAAGATAAGTCTTCAACAAGCAGGTCTGCCTAGGTAGAGGTCAGGAGCTTCCAGTGCAACTACAGGGGGTCTAGCCCTGCCTGTACCACTTCTCAGCTGCATAACTTTGGACTTAGGATCTCACTTCTATAGGCTTCAGTTTTCTCATCTATAAAATGGGGTGAAAACGTCAATCATCTGGGATGTGAAAGTTACATAAACTCATATTCATAGACTAAGTCTGAGTCACGTGTTTGCTGTTGTTATTAAGCATCCCAGCAAGTTGTTAACCTGTCCAGGATCTTTTTTCTCCTATAAAGGTACTCTGATTTACTTTGGGAATAAACCCGAAACATTCTCTTGGCTCCTCCCCCAGAGCAGGCCAGGCCAATACTGTAGCCTATGGATACAGTGATTGTCTTCCAGGAGGACACATGACCCAAGCTGGGGCAATCAGTCCTGAGAATTAAGGGAAGAGAAGGATCCTTTTCCCCCTCATCTGGGGGGAATGGGTGCCGGGAGGGCAGGGTAGGGTGTGGGGCTGTTGCCACAAGAGAGAAGGCCTGCCTGAGATGCTAGCACAGAGAACAGAAGAGCTAAGGGATGGAGAAAATAAGATTCATAACATGAAGGTCTAGGTTAAGCTGTGTCCCAACTCTCCCCTGGAATTTGTAAATATACTGCTCACAAAAATTAGGGGATATTTCAAAATGAGTATGAAGTGATAAAAAAAGCATTTTATTTATTTATTTATTGTGTGTGACAGAGACAGACAGAGAGGAACAGATAGGGACAGACAGGAAAGGAGAGAGATTAGAAGCATCAATTCTTTTTTGCAGCATCTTAGCTGTTCACTGATTGCTTTCTCATATGTGCCCTAACCTGGGGGCTACAGCAGAGTGAGTGACCCCTTGCTCAAGCCAGCGACCTTGGGCTCAAGTTGGCGACCTCGGGGTTTTGAACCTGGGTCCTCTGCGTCCCAGTCCGATGCTCCATCCACTGCACCACAGCCTGGTCAGGCAGCATTTGATTTTTTTTTTTATTTTTTATTAAACAAGAAGATAAGAAAAGCAAACGGATAAGTCAAAGAAAGTTGTTCAATTATGCAAATGAGATACAAAACCAACTTTTCCTTTTTTGGTGAAAATGTACTATACAGAAGGCTGAAAGTACTGGAGTATCTGCACGTTCCTTGATCCCCTAATATTTGTGAGCAGTGTAGTAGAATAAGCTGTTCCTATTTGAGTGGGGTTTCTGTCACAATCAAAGCCCCTGGCATTGGAAGTAGCCCATTTTACAGATTTGGACTGTGAGGCTCAGGTGGATTAAGCAGTTGCTAAACAGGGGGAGCTGGGAATTAAATGGATGCTTTTCTAAATCCTTTAGCATGGGGTGGGAGTGCAGGCCTGGCTCTCACCGATGGAGGGCTTTGGCTAGAGTCACAGTAGGTCAGCAGTTCATACATGGTGACTCCAAAGGACCAGACATCAGATGCATAATAGAACTTATACTCCTTCAGGCACTCAGGGGCATACCTGTGGAAAGAGGGCAGTCAGGCCTTGGGCCAGACCAGGATGGAGTCCTTAACTGGGGCTTTGGAGCTCTCTGGCCCTAATTAGGGCCCCATCCTTAATGGGGAGCAGTTTCACTGAGACCAAGCCCTGTCATGTGAGACCCCAGCACCCACTTCCACCCTGTCTGCTCCAGATGACCCTGGCAACCCCACTCAGCTCTGGCTGGGTTTCGCCTGGTCACCAGAACACTGGGCTGTCCCCATCCTCGCACACACGGTAGTAGTCATGGCCTTCAGGCACAGCCTTGGCTAAGCCAAAGTCCCCGATCTTGACCAGTCTGTCGTTGTCCAGCAGCACATTACGGGCAGCCAGGTCTCGGTGGACATAGTGCTGCATGTGCAAGTAGGCCATGCCCTGCGGAAGGGGTGGGATGAGTCATGACCAGTGGGCCAAGGCAGGGCCTGAGGGGCTGTGACCAGTATGGCTGGGCAGTGGGGAAGGTGTCAGGGTAGGCTTGAGGGACCTGGCAGGATAGCAGGTGGAGTCCAGCAAAAGGGAGCAGGGCCGAACAGCAAAGGAGGGGTTACAGAGGGGACCCTGGGCACGGGGCTGGTGAATTGGGCATGGCCCAGTGAGCAGAGGGAGTCTCAGAAGTGATAACTAGAGAGGTTGGGGACCAGGCTGGCATGGGTGTGGCCAGATGACAGGCTGAAGGGGCATGTATTGAGAGCTGGGCCAGAGCTGGGCCGGAAAGCAAAGGCATGGGACACTCAGGCCACGCCAAAGAGGAAGAGGCAGTTTTGGAGCAGGAGTGGGCCAGCCTACCTCACAAATCTGCTGGGCGAACAGCAGCAGCTGGGCCAGCCCCACGCTGTGGCTGTGCCGGGGCAGGTAGTCTCGGAGGCTGCCCAGGGGCATGTACTCCATGACAAGCTGCACTGACTTCTCACCTAAGTGCAACAGAGGCAGGGGTTGAGGGCTGCCCACCCTGAGCCCTTCAGTTCCCCCACCCCAAAGTAAGGAGAAAAGACCAAGACATGCCCACACTAGGCCTAGTCCCCAGGTGGAGTGGATCCATCCTGAAACCCATCCCTAGTCGGAGGAAGGAGCCAAGAGTGGCTCCGGCCCATCCTGGCCCTAGCAGAGCTGGGGGTGGGTATGGAAAGGAGGCAGCCCCTCTATACCTACAAATGGGATTAAGAAGCTCTAACTGGCCAAGCCCTAATGGACTTGCTGGTCCTGCCCACCTTGGTTCTCACAGCAGCCCTTGTACATGACAATGTGCTCATGGTAGAGTGTGCGCAAGATGTCGATCTCCCGCCTCCAGCCAGCATGGAGCTGGGGGCTACAGTCCGCCTTTAGAGCCTTCACTGCCACCATCTCGCCAGTGCCTTCGTTGGTCGGGTCATAGCAGTACAGGCTGACCTTGCCAAAGTGACCCTGGCCAAGATGTAGGATGGTCAGTCCCAAGCCCATCTCCCTGGGCCCTGCCTTTAGACAGGTCTCTTTCTAACAGCCAGACACCTCCACAGGCCCTCCAGGTCCTTACCTCACCCAGATTCCGGACCTTTTTCAAATAGCGCTTGTGGAAAACAGTGGGGTCTGATGCTGGCAAGACTGGGTTCACATTCAGGACTTCAATAAGATCTGGAAGAGCAACAGTGGGTGAGGCCGGACCATGACCCTTCACCCAGCAGGTCCATATTCTGGGGCACAGAAAGCAGGTGACTGTTTCTCCCAACATCCAACCCAGAGATCAGGAAACTTTCTGTAATAGCTGGGAAATTCTACTTCTGGTCCAAAATGCTGAGTGGGCAGCATTAAACTGACTCCTAGGATGTTCTGAGACTAGATAAAGTGTACAAACTCTTCATCAAGAGAGACAAATGAATAGTAAGGGTCGAACTCAGCCAGAGAAGTTGTGGCTGTCCCAAGCAGACCATTAAGAACTTGGGACATTCCCCTCATCCTCTCAAGTGAATTAGAATCCGGTACACACCCTGAGCCACTGTAGGGGGACCTTGGGGGCACTGTGCCTGTGTCAACAGGGATCCCATCCTGTCCCCCTGCCCCAAGGTCCCAGCAGTGGGTTGGGGCTCACTTTGGGGCTGAAGGTGAGTGAGGTCACGAAGGATGGTGCGAAAGGAGGGCCTCCGGGCTGGCTCATAGGTCAGGCACTGGCTGGTGAGGGTGGCCAGCTCTGGGCATGAGGGTTCAGGCAGTTGATGCTGCTTCCGGTAGAAGTACTCTTTCTGTGGGGAAGGGGACCTAAAGAGTCAGTGATCCCATCCTCCCAATACTCCTTTCCCAAGAGGCAGTTAAACCCCCAGAGGGGCAGAGATCAACCAGCCAGATCCTTGTTCTGTTATCTCCGTTTACAGATGAGGCAACTGAGCTTCAGCAAAGGGAAGCTGACTTGCCTGCTGTCACAGAGCCAGGTCTTGAACCCAAGTCCAGGAGGTTCTGCTGTGTGGAGCAGCTCACAATTAACTCTTCCTGGCAGGGGTCCCCAAACTTTTTACACAGGGGGCCAGTTCACTGTCCCTCAGACCATTGGAGGGCTCCCACATACAGTGCTCCTCTCACTGACCACCAATGAGAGAGGTGCCCCTTCTGGAAGTGTGGCGGGAGCCGGATAAATGGCCGCGGGCCGTAGTTTGGGGACGCCTGCACTGGCTTCTACCTACCTCTGCTGCCAGGAAGCTCTGCAGATGCAGCTCCCTGAATGCACTAAAGCCTCTAGGCCTTTGCATAAGCTGTGCCTAGGCTACCCTTCCCTAGCCTGGGCCACTGCAGTATTTCTGCACTTAGATTTAAAACTTTCCTCTGGGAAACCTTGCCTGATCCCTCCGTCAGGACAGGGGCATCCCCTGGGACCCCTTCCCCTTACAGCCTGTGCTTCACCCATCACTGCCCTAGTCACTGTGCCTAAAACTGAAGCAGTCACTTATTTGCTATGTGCCACAATGACCTTTGAGGTTGGGACTACAGTTAACCCCAACTGACAGATAACTCAATAGAGCCCCAAAGAGACGAAACAACATATTTAAGGACATAGGCTAGAGGGGGGACAGCTCTGGACCCTGAATGTGCCCTCTAAACTCCTGGAGGTGCTGGTCACTTTGTGGGAAGGGCCCAAGAGTCACCATCACTGTACCTCAGAGGGGCTGCGGTCCTGCAGGGGTGCCTCTCCATCAAAGCAGATCTCCAGGAGGGTGGCACCAAAGCCCCACTTGTCAGCGGCAGTGCTTAGGCTGCTGGCCCTGCCAGACAGGCACTCGGGGGCCATCCAGGGGACCCGCTCTACTCGCTCTGGGGGCCAGGGCCAGAGGTCACCAAGGGTGGAAAGAGTGAGGTAAGCCCGTCCCCATGCCCAACCTTGTCGCAGTCCTCACCCTCTTTGGAGAGCGCACCCAGGCCCACACCAGGGTCGCTTAGTTTGATGAATGGGCTGGTGCCCTCTGCCAGTCCCAGACGTGCTAGCAGGATGTTCCGGCCACACACATTACCATGAACCAGGCTCTTATCCTCCTGGGGTAGGGTAGGAAGGAGAGGGGGCATGACCACTAGGGGCCTACAGACCATATCCCTACCCCATCTCACAGGGACAGCCCATGTGACAAAGACAGTCATGGTCATCATTGGGATTCCAATAGACTGTCATTGTGACTGGACACAACTAGGTGCCCAGTGGGTTCTTCCCATTCTCCCAGAGCTGGTCAAGGCTCTTGGCCTGGGACAAAAGGCCAGAGGACCCCATTGCTGTCCTCAAACTCATGCCAAGCACACTCTTTCCCCAGGGCCTTTGCACTGTTTGTTCTCTCTGCCTGGGATGCACCTGGGGAATCATCTTTCCCCAACCCATCTATTTAAAACTTCACCTCTTCCCCAACTTGTAACAACTCTTTAACTCCACTCCTGTTATCTCCCCATGGTTCTTATTACCTTCTAATATTTTATAGGCCCTGGCTGGTTGGCTCAGTGGTAGAGCATCATCCAGTCATGTGGATGTTCCAGGTTCGATTCCTGGTCAGGGCACACAGGAGAAGTGACCATCTGCTTCTCTACCCCACCCCTACTCCTTCTTTCTACCTTCCTCTCTCCCTCTCTCTTCCTTCCCCTCCTGTTGCCATGGCTAATTAGTTTGAGCATGTTGGCCCCAGGGCTCTGAGGATGGCTCATTGGCTTTGCCTCAGGTGCTAAAATGACTCGGTTGCTGAGCAATGAAGCAATGGCCCCAGAAGGGTAGACCATCACCCTGTAGGGGGCGTGCCTGGTAGGTCCCGGTCAGGGAGCATGTAGGAGTCTCTCTGCCTGCCCGCCTCTCAATTAATAATATATTATGTAACATGTAACATACTTATTATCTTTTCTTTATTCCTTCCAACTAAAAATGCTGACTCCCCAAAGGATAGACACTTCTGTCTGTGTTGTTTTTTGTGTGTCCCTATGGCCTATGGCAGCCTGGCACATAGGGGATGCTTTGAAAACTGGGGTGACTAGACCAGGAGGAGCTGGGAGTAAATGGCAAAACAATGACAAGAGGCAGCCTAGGCCAGGCCCTCTTGGGGGGGGGGGGGTCGGGAACCTTTTTGGCTGAGAGAGCCATGAACGCCACATATTTTAAAATGTAACTCCATGCCTGACCTGTGGTGGCGCAGTGGATAAAGCGTCAACCTGGAAATGCTGAGGTTGCCGGTTCGAAACCCTGGGCTTGCCTGGTCAAGGCACATATGGGAGTTGATGCTTCCAGCTCCTCCCCACTTCTCTCTCTCTGTCTCTCTCTTCTCTGTCTCTCTCTCTCCCTCTCTCTCTCCTCTCTAAAAATGAATAAATAAAATTAAAAAATTAAAAAAATTAAAAAAAAAATGTAATTCAGTGAGAGCCATACAACGATCCGTGTTCGTTACACATTATCCAATAAAAATTTGGTGTTGTCCCAGAGAACAGCTGTGATTGGTTCCAGCCACCCGCAACCATGAACATGAGTGGTAGGAAATGAATGAATAGATTGTAATACATGAGAATGTTTTATATTTTTAATGTTATTATTTTTTTTATTAAAGATTTGTCTGCGAGCCAGATGCAGCCATCAAAAGAGCCACATCTGGCTCGCAAGCCATAGGTTCCCGACCCCTGCTCTAGGGCCTCAGACACCAAGTGGAGAAGTTAAGTATTATTTGGGGGCAAAGGGAGCCTCCTCTGCTCATGGATATGTGAGCAGAGGCAGTTTGTGGAAAGACCTCCCAGGGCCAGTGTGTGAATAAAGGATATGTTGAGACCTCCCTACCCTACTGACTTGCTCACAGGCCACATACCAGGTAGCTGAGGGCACTGGCCAGCTGCTGGGCCACTGTCACCTTCCAGGCCACAGGCACATGGCCCCTCTTTTGCCGCAGCCACATGTCCAGGGGTCCATGCTCCACGTACTCTGTCACCATGATATCTGCAAAGGCCAGCTGCTGTAGGGGCTGCCCACCTGCCTCCACCCTCCAGGGCGCCAGGGAAAGAACATGGGGGCTGGGACTGTGAACATTAAAGCTGTGGGGCAAAGGTGTGTGGGGGAGCTTGAGAGCGACTTTGGGGGGAGAATAAATGCGAGATGGAGAGTAGACTGAGTGGGCACAAGGTAAGGCAGGGTCAAATGGTGTCATTTGGGCCCAGGGTGAGTCTGGGGCATAGAGTCAGCTGCCATGTCAGTGACAAAGGTGAGGATGGGTCTGGGGACCTGCAAGTAAATGCAGACAAGTGGAGGTGGGAGGTGTAGAGCTTGAAGTTGGGGCATAAATGATCTAGGATCCCACAGGGTTGGGGTGCTCAGGGTGGAAGGTATGCAGGGTCAAGTTGTAGGCCAGCATCAGGGGGAAGAAGAGATGGACACATGGGTTCATGTTCTGGGGCCTAGCTGGGGTTGTCCTGTGCAAGGAGTTTTCAGTTACACACAGAGTAGGGGTAGGGGTAGTGGGTGGGGCAGGGGCTAGGTCTGGGAGAGCTGGGGTACCCAACAGGGGCTGGGTTGTACAGGTATCTGGGTGGTAGATAAAGGGTGGGATGTAGTCAGGTTGTAGTCAAGGGTTGGAGTGCAGGCAATGGTCAGGATTCAGTCAGAGGTTGAGCTGCAATGAGCTGGCATATAGTCAAGGGTTGGGGTACAGTCCAGGGAGTGGGTACAAGTCAGGGGGGGGTCAGCCTGTAAATGGTGAGGAGCGTGTGCTGGGGTATACTCACTTTTGAAGCCATACACACAGATACCGTAGACGAAGGTCAGGTGCACGTGTGAAACCTGGCTCATGAGGCTGGCCGTCTCATAGAAGGCCTGTACAGACAGGCCAGGTCAGGTGGCTGCACATCCTGCCCCCTCCCACGGCCCCTGACTGCACTCACTCACCAGGGAGATGTCATGGTGACTGGGGTCTAGCACCTTCAGCACCACACGTAGCTCCTGCCCCTGGCCCCCGTTGGGCAAGGTGCGGTCCCCACCATCAGACTGGTCCTCCTCAGGGCTGCCGCCCCCAACTCGCATGAGGCCCTCATACACATTGGTCCTTGTGCCCTGGCCCAAGTGGGACAGCTGGGGGAACATGGCAGGGAACATCTCCATGACCATGGCTAGTGACTGCCCTCCCATTTCCCCCAAACCCAGAGGGGCAGCATGCCCACACACACTTGGGTGATGTCATCTTGGCAGACTCGGTGGAATCTGAGCTGGCTGAGGCTCAGAGACCTAGACCTGGTCCTGGTCTGAGGCCCCCGCATGATGATGAGGTTGGAGATCTCTGGAGGCAGAAGCAAAGTCACTGAGGGCTGGCACGGGGGGTGGAGCTGCCACCCCACCCAATGGCCCCGTCATACCTCCTGGCTGTGGCAGGCAGCAGTGGAGCAGGGAGAAGCAGTTGTCATCGACCCGCAGTGAGCAGCCCTGTAGGGTGGCCCGCAGCTCCCGCACACTGGGGAAGGACCGGTCCCAGCTCTCCAGCCTGAAGGTCCCTGCATGCAGGTCGATGGGGAACTTCCGCAGGCGCAAACGCTGCACGCCCTGTGCCTGGGGAGGGTGGCCGAATTAGGGTGGTGAACAGGGGTCTAGGCAGGGAGTGCACCCAGCCCAAGCCCAGAGCCCCTACCCTAGGCCCACCTGGTCCCGCTGGGCCACCGTGAGGATGAGGCGGCTGAAGTGGCTGGTGCTCCAGTGGATGAGATATAGGCCATCCTCCTGCTGCAGCTTGGCCAGAACAAATGGTTCCCTGTGGGGGACAAGGGAACAGTGTTAGGGGACACTGCTGGACCCCCACCCAGCAACAAGGACACTAATGCCTGCCCAGAGAGACACACTTGTAGCTGGGACAAATGTCAGACATATCTGCTTATGTGGTGATACTGAGTCTGGGACACACACACACAGCTATAACACTGTCACACACAACAATGCACATAGAGACACAGGTATACACTCATGCGTAACAACTGTCAGACACCATCACTGACATAGTGATGCAAAAAGAGATAGGAACAGCTGTCAAAATGCTGACGGGCACACACCCAGACATAGACACTCACAGGGTGACATTCAATGGACAGTCTATCACACATCCAAAGGACAATGATCACAGACACAGCTGCTTACCCAGTGGTGGTGCAGGGGCATCAACATCCCAGAGACAGAGGTGACAACCAGCATGAGCATACACAGGTTTTACAAGGCAACACGGCAACACAGACCCAGACACCAGCATATGTGGTGGCTCACATGCTGCTACAGATTGTCTATGTCCTCCTAAAATCCATATATTGAAGCCCTAACCCCCAATCTGATGGTACTAGGCGGTGGGGCCTTTGGAAGGTGATTAAGTCATGATGGTAAAACCCTCAGGAATACGACTAATGCCTTATAAAATGGGCCCCAAAGAGCTCCTTTGCCCCTTCCACCATTTGAGGACACAGAAGACACCAGCTTTGCTGGTACCTTGAACTTCGACTTCTGGCCTTCAGAACTGAGACATAAATGTTGTTTCTAAACCACCTACTCTATGGTATTCTGTTATAGCAGCTTGAACAGACTAAGACACACACTAACATGGCCCACAGCATCTGTACAAGTGGCACACACCTTCTGTGACAAAGCACAGCACAGCACTTGTGAGCTGTGGCTACTTGCCCCTTCTCTGGTGTAGACACCAGACTCAGAGGGGTCAGAACTCTTAGAAACCCCCAGGGGCAATCCCAGTGTTATAGGTAGAACAAGGGCTCCAAGGCACAGAACCAAAGACAAGATAAGTGGATAGTCACAAACCATGAACTGGCAGCACACAGGGTGGCCACAGAGGCATATGATCACCACATAAGCACTGACACTTCATATTCTCTACCCTACAAGTTCAAATGGAATCACTCAGTGACCCAAAGTACCAGGACAACACACACCTTCAGGGGTGTAAACACCCACACATATTTCTGACTGGCCACCGCGTTTGTATGAACGCCTCACAAAAATCGCCCGTCCCATCACGAGTCACAGTCACAGGAGCAGTGACACTGCCACATGCCAAATGGGTTGTTAAACATTCAGACATGCATGGCAACAGTCCCAAACTCAGGCACTCTCATCAAGACATGCCACCCATTCTACTGCAGACACCCTCTCTCCCTCTATCACCCCTGGCGCCACACTCACATGCATGCACACACTCAGACAAGCGCACATGTAGATGCACTTCCATATAAGTACACACAGATGAACACACATGCATGCATATACGCACTCACACAAGCACACTTAGATATGAATGGATATACATGGTAGTATGAGTGAATACTTACATAATGCATGCCACACAGGCAAACACATATGCACACATTCACAGGTACATGAGACACAAATGCATGCACACATGCAGGCACACACTGAGAAATGAACACACACAAACATGTGTACACATCTCGTTTGAGCCCTACAATCTCCAGAGCTCAGGGTCTAGTTGGCATGCCCATGCCACCCAGCCTCCCTTCTGGGCACTTACAGCAGGGGTCCATGGATACCATCCTGGATACTCATCACCAGCCGTGGAGGAGCCACCTCGTGGCATAAGTAGTGGCTCGAGTCAGCTGTCAGGCGGAAATAGCCATCCACTAGTGAGACCAAGGACAGGGCGATGGCCCGAGAAGGCAGAGTCAGCTCCTATAGGCCATGGGATGTCAGGCAGGTGTCGCAGGCTGGAGATGCCCCCTAGCCCGGCCCTCTGCCCAGCCCCCAGTCTCAGGTCCCACCAGGCATTTGTCCTGACAGTGGATGCTGACATGGCGTTCTCTTAGTACCACATGAGTGATGTCCTGGAAGTCACAGAAGTAGGCCCATGGCGCCTCCTGCGGCCTATCCATGGGTTGAGTGCCCAACTCTTGGGCCTTGGCTTTCTTCCCAGATAAGCCAGCATGAGTATTCCTGCTGCTGCCACCATTACCACCACTGGGACCCTGGAAACCCAGCATGTGCAGAGGTTGGTTTGAGCAGGGCTATGCCTGATTAGTCCCCCAAACATTCCCCATGTGGACAGGCTGGAGCTGGAGGGACAAGGAAATCTCAAGTACCCTTCACCTTTGAATCATGGTGTCACAGGTGGAACAGGGGACTCACCCCCAAGAGATACACATGCCAGAAGCTGGAACCTCAGGGAAGGCAGAGAGGAGAATCCTAGCTCTCTCATCCCTAAAGTCCAAAAGGGTTACCAGAGGTGCCAACCCCAGAAATCAGGTCGCCAGGAGGCAGGCAGAGAACACTCCCCAAGAAACAGACCTCAGGGAACAGGAGGACACACCCTAGAGCCATGTGGGAAAAGGGCTCACCACAGCCCCCCTCAGAGACCAAAGCCAAGAAGCCCCTGCCCAACCCCACCTGGACCCCCAGATGGAAGAGGCGCCTGACTCACCTCTCTCTGTACTGGCCGCCACTGGATGCCACCAGTGCCAGTCACCAGTACCTCATGGGTGGGGGGTTTGACCACAGACTTGGGCTCAAGGTCCCCAGGGGCCTGTCCACTGTCCCGTATGGAGCATGGCTCCCCCACGTCCTGGGCTAGCAGCTCTAGGTGGCACACAGGCACACTCTCTGTACCGAAGCGGGGTGCCAGACGCTCAAGTGTGGCCAGGTACTTGACCATGACGAGCTGCTGGGACAGGCAGCCTGGCTGGAAGGCCCGCAGGAACCTGCAGAAGATGATCCGCAGGCGGAGCCGTGTGAACACATTGTGCTGCCGGATCTGCTGCCGGAAGGAGCACGGGATACAGTCCTTGAAGCTGTAGAGATGAGATGATCAGGACGGGCTGGTTAGGGGTCTGTCTGGGTTACAGTTGACACGGGATAAATGACTTAACCTCTCTGAACATCAGCTGTCTCATCTAGAAAATAAGCAAGCTGTCATGAGGTGGAAAGAGAATTGTGATAAAAGGGCCAGCACAGGGAGGCTGGGTGGAATCGGGATTGAGGCAAAGAGCTCAGAAGGGGACTATGGAGCTGAAATCCCAGCTCTTGGGCAACTTCCTTATATTAAGCTCTAAAGGGCTCTGCCTATTCATCTGAAAAATGGGTAGAAACAGTGCTCACCTAGTGGGCTGAAGACAGAATAATAAGTACTATGTCAGTTTCAGCTATTACAATTAATAAAGTCACTATTGTATTTATCATTAGTATTATGATCATCAACAAAAGGTACAATTCTGGGAGCCCCATCTGCTCTTCACAGAGCCTTGCCCTCTAACCCCATCTCCCCATCACCTGCCTTGATACAACTACTAGTATAGCCCCCTAAATTACAGGTTTCTAAGTCTCAGTCTCTATGTCCTAAGCCTTCTCTCCCGCCCCTTGACTACAGGGATCCTAAAGCTTGAGGCCCTAGTTGCCTTCTGCCCCCACTTCCAAACCTTCCAGGGCTCCCTTCTGCCCTGGGAAAAAGGCCCCTTGGCTAGTGCTTTGCCAACTCCTGCACTTGAGCAACCATATTCCAAATTCAGTTTCCTTGGAAATAGGCTTTGCCACCTTCTGCCTCTGGGCCTTTCTATAGGCTGCTACTTCTGCCTAGAATGTTTTGACAACACAGGCCACATCTGGATAAAGCCAAATAAAAGCAGACTCAACTTTCAGGTCTTAGCAGAAATACCATCTGCCCTGGGAAGTGTTCTCGGACCTCCAGACTGAACAGGCTGCCTCCTCTGGCTTCCCAGCATCCTGTTTGCTATCACAGCCCTAGTCTTCCAGAGTGATAACATGACAAACTGAAAAATATGTGCTTTAAGAACTGCTGGTCCTTTCCAGTCTACCTGAATCATTACCAGCTAGAAGCAGCGGTCATTGGGACTTGGACATGAGCTACAAAGTATAGAATGGTGACAACAATTCCAGTGCCATGAGGACTTTTCCTGGATGTGGACTTTTCCTGGACTCCTGCTCCCTGTGACAGCTCCTAACAGACTGAACTGTGGTTGGGTTGCATTTTTCAGGAATTTGGCATGGTGATGGGGCCAACTTGGACTTGGTGAACATGTTAAGGACACTACTCTTTTATGGATTCTTGCTGTATTGGCCAAGAGTTTGCTTAAAGGCTTTTAATCACTGTAAAAAAAAATAGAAGACTGGATAAAGAAGATGGGGCACATATACACCAGGGTATACTATTCAGCTAGAAGAAATGATGACATCGGATCACTTACAGCAGAATGGTGGAATCTTGATAACATTATGCAGAGTGAAGTAAGTGAATCAGAAAAAAACAAGAACTGCAGGATTCCATACATTGGTGGGACATAAAAATGAGACTAAGAGACATGGACAGGCGTGGGGTGGTTACGGGGGGGGGGGGGGAGGGGAGAAGGGAGAGGGGGAGGGGGAGGGGTACAAAGAAAACTGGATAGAGGGTGACGGAGGACGATCTCTCTTTGGGTGATGGGTATGCAACAGAAATAAATGACAAGATAACCTGGAAATGTTTTCTTTGAATATATGTACCCTGATTTATTGATGTCACCCCATTAAAATAAAAATTTATTTATAAAAAAAAAAAAAAAAAGAACAGCTGGTCCTGCCTGACTGGGCGGTGGCGCAGTGGATAGAGCATCGGACTGGGATGCGGAGGACCCAGGTTCGAGACCCCGAGGTAGCCTACTTGAGTGCGGGCTCATCTGGTTTGAGCAAAGCTCACCAGCTTGGACCCAAGGTCGCTGGCTCGAGCAAGGGGTTACTCGGTCTGCTGAAGGCCCGCAGTCACAGTATCTATCCCTCTCTCTGACTCTGTCTCTGTAAAAAAAAACACAACAAAAACAAAAAACAAAAAAAATAAAAAATAATAAAAAAAATAAAAAGAAAAATGCCCTGGCCGGTTGGCTCAGTGGTAGAGCGTCGGCCTGGCGTGCAGAAGTCCCGGGTTCGATTCCCGGCCAGGGCACATAGGAGAGGTGCCCGTCTGCTTCTCCACCCACCCCCTTCTCCTTCCTCTCTGTCTCTCTCTTCCCCTCCCGCAGCTGAGGCTCCATTGGAGCAAAGATGGCGCGGGTGCTGGGGATGGCTCCTTGGCTTCTGCTCCAGGCGCTAGAGTGGCTCTGGTCGCAACAGAGTGACACTCCAGAGGGGCAGAGCATCGCCCCCTGGTGGGCAGAGCGTAGCCCCTTGGTGGGCGTACCGGGTGGATCCCGGTCGGGCGCATGCGGGAGTCTGTCTGACTGTCTCTCCCCGTTTCCAGCTTCAGAAAAATATAAAAAAACAAACAAACAAACAAACAAACAAAAAAAACCCAAAAAAAACAACAACTGCTGGTCCTGAAAGACCCAGCTTTCCTGCTGCCTCTTCCTGACAGTGTGCCCTGATTACTTCAGCCCTCAGCAATGGAGACGAGCATAACTAGATCCTTCCTTCCCTTAAAGTCTAAGGAGTTTTCTAAACTCACCTTGCTCTAGCGACACTTCCACCAACATACCAGGCACAGTCTAACCTCAGGACCTTTGCACTGGTTGTTCCCTCTGTATAGAATTCTTCTTCCAGATATCCACATGGCTCCCTCCTTTACTTCCTTCAATCTTTGAATGTGAATATTATCTGCTTTTGAGGAATTCCCTGACTACTCAATTTTCAATTACACATCCCTCACTCCCTGACTTTCTCCTTCTTTCTCTTTTCCTGTTGAAATTTCCCCCACTGCACTTTCATACCATCTAAAACACTATACATTTTACTTTTATATTTTCTTTATTGCCTGTCTTCTTCACCAGGTGAGCACCAACAGGGCAGGGATTGTCTGACTTGTTCACCTACCAGAACTAGTGTCAGCATACACTAGGGACTCAATAAATGTTTGTTAAATGAATGAAGGTATGCCAGCATGCAAGGTCTGCCTTGGCCCCAAGATGCCTGGGTATTCCCATCCACCTACACAGTGTCTCCGACCCATTCCCAGACACCTGATCTTCTTGGCCACCTTCTCCAAGGGAACACCACGGCAGAGAGCAAGGTGGCAGAGGTGCAGAAAGGCCATGCCCAGGCTCTCATTCTTAAATTGTTGGATCTCCTCCTCACTCGACAGCTCCCACAGTGACGCCACGTCATTCACAAACTCATGCTTGCCCTGTGGATGGGGAAATAAGGCTGAAAGGTAGGCCTGAGACCCTGTTCACTCCGTAGTTTCTGACCACTTTGGGGAGGGAAGGCAAGGGACTCCTCATTTTCTGGAAAGGCCAGATATAGAGCATTCATGCCTCCTCTGCCCAACTCTATGCCTGTGGCAGACATCACTAATTGCTCATAGCACTTTTTCCTATGCAGTCCTAAGAGTCTCAGAACCCTTTGGTTCAGACAGAAGAAGGATCCTAGAAGGCATGAGTTGAAACCTATTAGCTATAACTGGGGAAAGAAGTGGGGGTTCCACAACTGCCCCTAAGTCTCCCTTAAACAATCCTACCTCCCAGCTCTGCTCACACCTGCTCAAAGAGGTACTCAAAGGAGGCTGGATCCAGGAGTTGCATTCCCTGCTCCGCCTGTTCTGATGAAGTCTTGGCCCCTGGGGGCCCGCAGCGGTAAATAGCTGGCTCCTGAGGATTTGTGCCATGCCAGTTTCGGAAATAAAACCTACAGGAAGAGAGGGAGCACAGGTGGGGTTGAGTATGGATTTAGACCAGACCTAGGAAGGTGTGGTTCAGGAGAGGAGACAGAATAAAAGGGGGCAAGCCTTCCCACAGGCCACCCACCTCATGCGGAAGTACAGTGTCAGGTTTGTGTCTCTGCAGACCTCCAGAATATGGTTTGGGGGCAGCCAGACCTGGGCCTGGGCATCAAAGAGGGCAAAGAGATTGAAGCAGGGTGGAGTGATGCCTGAAATAGGGGAGAAACAATGTTAGGAGTCAGCATCTGCTGCCATCACCCCATGGGCCCCCAGACCCATTGTCTCCCTTCACAAGCCTTCCTTGCGCCTCCTCCCCTCATGACAGAGAACAATGCAATATGTTGACCATGCTGTACACTTACAGTGGACTACATTTTCCAGCCTCCCTTGCAGCTAGGATGAGGCAATGTGATTGGTTTCTGGCCCATGGGATGTGAGCAGGCCTAGAAATAAACTCTCCTGCTATCTACCTTGCCCCAGGGTTGTTGGAGACTCCTTGTGCCAGGTGGTGAAACACAGAGGTGAACCATCTGACCTGCATTTGGTTTTAGGTAAACCTTTATTATCTTAATCCAGAAAAATTGGGGGAGGGGAGGAGAGCTGCTTGTTACTGCAGCAAAACCTACCTTAGACTCATTAACACAACTCTACTTTGACCTCTCTGTGAACTCCAGCCTGGAAGACATATCCAACTACCTCCTGGCTGTCTTCCCATGGATGTCACAAGCCCCCTTAGATATGCCTTGTCCCAAATATATTTCATCCGAGCTCCTGCTCTGTAAGCCTCTGCCTCAGGCGCTAGAGTGGCTCTGGTCACAACAGAGCGGCGCCCCAGATGGGCAGAGCATCGCCCCCTGGTGAGCGTGCTGAGTGGATCCCGGTCAGGTACATGCGGGAGTCTGTCTGACTGCCTCCCCATTTCCAGCTTCAGAAAAATACAAAATAAATAAATAAATATTCTTGGGGGGGGAAAAAAACTTGGAAAGTACACTTGAAGCCCCCACCTACATCCACCTCCTTTTTCTTCCCACAAAAAGGTAATCATACTTCTGAAAGTTTATCATTTTCATATTTTCTATGATCTAGTCTTGAATATTATAAACTCAAAATATGGTATTATATCATAGGTATCTTTCTGCAATTTCCTTTTTCATGCCACATGATGGTATGTGTAAAGTTGGTTAAATTCTCTTTTTGTGGCTCTATAGTAGGGGTCCCCAAACTTTTTACACAGGGGGCCAGTTTACTGTCCCTCAGACCGTTGGAGGGCCGCTACATACAGTGCTCCTCTCACTGACCACCAATGAAAGAGGTGCCCCTTCCAGAAGTGTGGCAGGGGGCCAGATAAATGGTTTCAGGGGGTCGCATGCAGCCCGCGGCCGTAGTTTGGGGACGCCTGATCTATAGGATTCCAGTGTTCAACCATACTATTATTTATTTGTACATTCACCTGCAGAGGAACTTTAAGATGGTTTCTGTTTTTTCACTAAGATAAAAGAGGCAGCTCTCAACATTCTCATATGCTTCTCCTGGAACACAGGAGTAGAGTGTCTATATGGTGAATATCTAGGAGTAGAGCTATGTGGCTTCAGAGAACGTACATTTTAACCATGTTAAATGATGACAAATTGCTCTCCAAAGTCACTGCATCCAAGTGTACTGCCTCTCTCAGAAGGAGAAAGCCACCCTGTGAGACAACTTCCTAAAGAGCCAATCTGATTGTTTCATTTTCTGGCTTAAACCTTCCATGGCTCCCTATTGCCCCCAAGAAAGTCCAAACCCTCATCACAAAATAACCTTAACCTAGACCCTTACAGTTATGTTCTGGTTTCAATTCCTACTTCTCCTTCCAAATTCTTTTTTTTTTTCCTCTGTGTGAGAGAGACAGACAGACAGGAAAGATTAGAAACATCAACTTGTAATTGGGTCATTTTACTTGTTCATTGATTGCTTCTCATATGTGCCTTGACCAGGGGGCTCCAGCCAAGCCAGTGACCCTGCGCTCAGACTGGGAGCCTGCACTCAAGCTGGTGACCTTAGGGTTTCAAACCCGAGACCTCAGCATTCCAGGTCAACGCTCTATCCACTATACTACCACTGCTCAGGCCCCCTTCCAAATTCTTGAAACTGACAATCTAGTTACTCTTAAAGATGTTTTGATTCCTCAAATAGATCAGGCTCTCTGGGCTTCTGAACATGCTATTTCCTCTGAAAGACAAGTTTCACTTCACCCAGCACGGCTGTTTGAGTTAAGAATCAGCCACTGCCTAACTTTTGGTGGTGCAGTGGATAAAGCATTTGTCCTGGAAAGCTGAGGCTGCCAGTTCAAGACCCTGGGCTTGCTCAGTCAAGGCATATGTGGGAAGCAACTACTATGAGTTGATGCTTCCCACTCTTCTCCACCCCCCTTCTCTCTCTCTCTCTCAAAAAAAAAAAAAAAAAAAAATCAATAAAAAAGAACCAGCCACTGATTGAAAAGTACAAGGTATTGCAGAAATCCACCAGAAGGTCCCCACCCAGTCATGAGGAACGGAGTTTGAGAGGACTTCCTGGAGAAAGGAGCAGGCAAGCTAAGTCCCCTTGAAGAGACCTCCTCCTCCCCTGGTGGAAGAAATTACACTCTTGAGCACATTGACTGCAGGTTCTTCCAGCCATTCCCTGGTTCCTTATTGCTCTCAGGAAAAAGTCTTAACTCTCAATTCCTCCCTCTGGTGTATAAGGCATGTAAGATCTGACCCCGAATGACAACTCCCCATCATCTCCCACCAGGACATCATGTCTGCCCTGGCCTCCCTGCTCCCTCTCTCACCCACCACAGTCGATTTCCCCTATAGCAGCCAGAGAGCACGTGTGAACATGAGTCCAGTCACATCCCTCCTTTGCTCATGGTCTCATGGTCTCACCTTACTTGGAGTAAAATCCAAAGTCCTCCCTGAGGCCCACAAGGCCCTGCATAGTCACCTCCTTTGCCTCACTTACTCCTATCTCCCCTCATTCTAGCTGTTGTTGCCAAGTTCTCACCTCAGGGCCTTTGCATTCGCTGTTTCCTCTGCCTGGTACCCATTTTCCCCCCATATATCTCTGTGGCTCCCTCCCTTATATCCTTAAGTTTAAAACTTTTCAACATCATCTCTCTCCTCCTACACAGGTTTCTTATTTATTATATTTCTTACTGATTTCCCTATTAGAATATCAGTGCTACAAAAGCAGTGATTGGGGGCTGGCACACAGTAGGCACTCACTCGGTGTCTGTTGAATGAACAGGCAAGACAGATGGATGAATGGGGTTCAACTGTTGCCAGCATCTCCACCTCTGCCATAGGACTCACCGACTTTTTGTGCGATGTGAATGCAGACTTCCTCTGCGGTCAGTGTGACCTCGCTGAAAGTGACCCAGGGCTCCCTGCCACCAGGGCCAGCCCAGTGCAGAAGCACCTTCAAGCCTCCTCTGGTGGCCATAAGCTGATCTTCATCCCCATCAGGCTTGCTGCCTCTGGCGGTGGCCCCCCAATGACACAGAGGCATGCTCTTGACAGCTGCTTGGCTTGGAAAGAATCTCACATTAGTCTCCGAGGCCTCAGCCTGGAAACCCCTGTTAGCACCTCAACCTACTGCCCATTTAGACCGCATCCCAAAGGGAATATTCTGAACTCACCTTTGGTATAACCTTGGGCACCCAATTCTCCTCCCAGAGCCTCAGTTTCCACATCTATTTGATGGAATTGGGATATGTATCCCCACCTTTTAGACCTGTCATGAACAATAACAACATCCAACCCTTTTATTGGATAAATTGGTACCAATATAAAGATCTACTCAGAACGCATTATTCCCAAAATAATCAGGCAGGCAGGTGTGGTCAAACAGACTTGGGAAGTGAAACTGAGCACTCCCTGTGTCAATTCAGGCCAGTGACTTAGCCACGCTGGGCCTTAGTAGCCCCATCTGGAGAATGTATTGATATAATAGATGCTGAGAAGGCTGCATCAGTTGTGCCTGACCAGGCGGTGGCGCAGTGGATAGAGTGTCAGACTGGGATGCAGAGGACCCAGGTTCGAGACCCTGAGGTCACCAGCTTGAGCGCAGGCTCATCTGGTTTGAGCAAAAAGCCCACCAGCTTGAACCCAAGATCGCTGGCTCCAGCAAGGGGTTACTTGATCTGCTGAAGGCTCGTGGTCAAGGTACATATGAGAAAGCAATCAATGAACAACTAAGGTGTTGCAATGCGCAATGAAAAACTAATGATTGATGCTTCTCATCTCTCTCCGTTCCTGTCTATCCCTCTCTCTGACTCACTCTCTGTATCTGTAAAAAAAAATAAATAAATAAAAACAAACAAACAAACAAAAGATAGTTGTGACATTTCAACACGATATTGCATATTCACAAGCATGTTTAGCACTGACCTTGATAGAGGCCTGAAAAAATAACAAACATGACAAAAACAAAAGTGTAATAAAATCATTATTATTAATTTCATCTTTGCGATCACTTTTTCTCTTTCAGGCGAATATTCCTGCCTCCCACATCCACCCCCATGAGCGACTCTCTGGAGCCTAGGAGGTGTTTAGTTCAGCTCTCTCCCCCCCTACCCAGCTCCTGACTTTTCCAAGGCCAGGTCCAGGGACTAGGTCTCCTGAGGTCTCCAGTATCTCCAGGGAGGGGCTGTCAGCCATTCTCCTGATGTTACTGACTTAAGGCAAACAATGATGGTAAGAGGAGAAGTAATAGCATAATGTCAGATTCCTCTGGAATCGGCTCCACTCTCTGATCCTGTTTCCTTATCTGGAAAATGGTCTCTCCCTCAAAGGACTGTGGGGAGGATTCAGTGAGATGAGGGAGGAAGAAGGTTTGGCACAGGGCATGGCATGCATTAGGCCCTTGATAAATGTTCGCTACCATTGTCTATTAACGTTTGAGAAAAGATCGTGGGAATGGGGCTTTTGATGCCCATCTTTCCTTGTCCCCATTGGGACCAGACCCAGCTTTCAAGATGGGGTCAGGGTGAGGTCTGCGCTCAGGAAGGCTGCACCCCATAGACCAAAACCTCCAAAGTGGTGTGGACCCACCGGCATACACTCTTACGGAGGAAGTAGGTGCTTCTATCCACCTCCTGCCATGCGCGGCCGGTCCCAGGCTTCCCGCCGGCCGCATCCCTCCTGATGACCTCTGGGGGGCAATCTTCCCGTGCCCTTCTCCACACTCACCCTTCCCTGAGGACTCTGGCTGGAACCGCTGACCCAGTCCTGCTACAGGAAGCAGCCACTTTCTCATCACTGCCAAGATGCCGCCTCCCATTGGCCGCCTGAAAGGGGCGCACTCATTGGCTTCCGCCTCTGGTCCGTCACACGTAACCAATGGGCCTCTCGCGGCACAACGAAGGCGCTCCTATTGGTCCTTTGTTCACTTTTCGCTCAACCGCGATTGGCTGGGTCGGCTCCAGGGCCGCTACAGCGAGTGGCTCAGGCGAGGTGGGAGAAGACGCGGAAGGGAGTGGGTTGCACGAGCGGACAGTGTTTTCCATCCGCAGGTGATGGGCCCTACTCAGGCTCCCCGACCTGACCCTGGTGCAAGCTCCATATCATCTCGGAGCTCAAGGCTGCAGCGGCCCGCCATTCAGATCCTCCAACGTCCTCCCCTGAGACTATTTGTTCCATTCAGTCGTTGGCCACCCCCACCCCCGCGCTGGCTGAGACGCCCTCCTTGTCTACAGGAGGCGTTTCCTGCCCACCTGCTCATCTCTTGCATCCCTGTCTTCTGAGGCCCCCTTGCTGTCGAAAGTAGCAGCAGTTTGGATGTCCCACCTGATCTGAGTTCTAATCCCCAGAGAGTAGCCGCCCTTTACAGAGAAGGCTATAGGCTGAGCGTTTTGCACACATTATCTAATTTGATCCTGGCAGCAGTCCTCTAGCGGCTCTTATACCCATTTCTCAGAGAGAGAGAGAGAGAGACAGGCACAGAGAGGTGCTAAAGACTTTCCGTAACCAAATTTTAGTCCTCTAAGCCAGTGGTCCCCAACCTTTTTTGGGCCACGGACCGGTTTAATGTCAGAAAATATTTTCACGGACCGGCCTTTAGGGTGGGACCAATAAAATGCACAAAATAAAATTATGCGACCGGCGTAAAAACTGTGGTATTTTTAAATATAATTGTTGAACTTACAAGACAATCAAGAGTCTTAGACGTATGTAACGGAGGGAATCTGGTCATTTTTAAAAAATAAAACATCGTTCAGACAAATATAAATAATGTAAGTTATTTATTCTTTCTCTGCAGACTGGTACCAAATGGCCCATGGACCGGTACCGGTCCGCGGCACGGGGGTTGGGGACCACTGCTCTAAACCATCATCTCCATTAGCCCTCTACTTTGGTGTTATCTTTGCCTGGTTCAGTCTGAGCAAAGAGCCCTAAATCATCCCCCCACTCTTGATATCTGATCAAGTTCCTCATCCCCCACTCTTCATGCATAAGTCCTTCGCCTCTTTATTTTATTTATTTTTAAATTTTATTTATTGATTTTAGTGAGAGAGAAAGAGAGAGAGAGGGATGGAGGAACATTTGATCTGTTCTTGTATATGCCCTGACCAGGGATGGAACGGGCTGCCTCTGCACTTCCACATGATGTTCTAACCAACAGAGCTATGTGGCCAGGGCCCTGGCCTCTTTTGAGCAAGAATTCTCTTAGTCCTGTTAGCAGGAGTTCCTCTACCCATTAGTCATTTTCCATCTATTGACAACACCCCCCACCTTGGCTCACAATCCCCAGCTGTATTTGCTGTATCAGTATTGGGCCTGATCTGTCAGCCCTGTTACAATCCTCTATTGCAACAGACCTGAATAAAATCTCCCTTACCATTTTAACAAGCTCAGAATAATTTTTTCTTTAACAGAGGTTGAGTAAACTTTTTCAGGTCACAACACAAAAGAGCAGAGCCAGGTTTATTTCAGGGGCTGCTCCTTTCTGAGTCTGAGAAAATGTGGGGAAAGACAGAGTCTTCTTCACAAGGCAGCTATGTAAATTCAGTGTGAAGTAGTCGAGAGAGACTGAGCCCAGCAGCTGGAAGGTAGTGAGTGTTGGGAACCTGGAAGCTGGGTAAGTCATCTGACAAGGGAATAACTAACATACAGCTGAGGGCAGGGAATGAGGGGCTCTGTACTGACATAAAGACATTTTAAGGGTGTCTGTATAGTTCATAATAAAGGAGAGAATAAAAAAGAATGTTTTGTTGATGGAGGTCATCAGGAGGACGTGACCACCAGTTGACCTTTGAGCTGGACCTAGACAATTGGAGGCTCCTCACCCCTCCCATGTCCTTGTAATGAAAGCTTTACCTACTGTTCCCACAATGGGAACTATTCCAAGGACATATCCTCAAAAGAGTAAGACGTTGAGACCATCTGGACAGTATATATGACTGAACCCAGTCGAGGCCTCTATATAAACTTTTAAGATTCAGGTGGGCTCCTGTATAAGTTCCTTTGCTTATTAAACATGCTACCTGCCAGTCTGGAGTGATCCGCCTCTTTCTTCGGTCTCTCCTTGTCCTCTGCTTATGGGGGCCAGTTTACAAACAAAAAAAAATTGTATTTTATTGTGCCTTCTCGGCCCACCTGTGGAAGGACTCGAGAAAAATGGAAATATTGGTTAGGAAGAGAAATCATAGGGTCCTTCTTGACTCCCCCATTTCTCTCACACCCACCTCTGGTTCACAAGCAAAATCAGCCTGTTTCTCACATCTCCCTGTACACCCCCCCACCCCATGATCACATTGTTGCGGGAATTAAAGGTGGACAGAGACACTCAAGTGCTGGAGGAAGGGGGGCTATTCTAGCTGGTGGAGCAGCATGACCCCAAAAAGGCAACAAAACACGGCAAGCTCCCCGAAGTTAGTTTTTCTGAGTATTATATACCTTCGCAGTTTTTGCTTTCATGTGAAATGTGCCTAATTCCTTTGTGTGTAGACCTATGTCACCTTCATGTCTCTGGGAGGGAAGGGGGTATGAGGCGAGGTTTGGACTGTCTGTCCTTGACTAGTCACATATCTCATTTTCCTTGCTCATGCTGTAAGTTCATTTCAAGGAGCTGATAAAGGGGCTACAGCTGTGGTTTGTCATTTTTCTAACTGACTCAGTCAGCCCTTTCTCCATTAACATGCCTGGCCCAATGCAGTTGCTTCTGTCCTATTTCAGGGCTCCTGCCCTCACCCCTCACAGTCGGTCCTCCCTTCATTGCCCAGAGGGCATCTGTGAGCACCTCAGTCAGGCTGTGTCCCTCCTTTATTTAGAACCCTCCTTGGCTCCTACCTCACTCCGAGGAAAAGCCCACGTCCTTTCTGTGGCCCACAAGGCCCTGCATAACCTGCCCCATCCCATCCTACCCTCACCTTCTCCTCGTCTCCCCTCACTCTGCCTAGCCACAGGGCCCCTTGCTTTTTCTCTAACACACCAGGCACTGTCTGCTCCTTCTAACTGGAACATAGTTCCTTAGATTTTTTTATAGCTCTTCCCCTCACTTTACTTAGATTTTCTTTTTTTTTTTTTTTTTTTTTTTTATTTTTCTGAAGCTGGAAACAGGGAGAGACAGTCAGACAGACTCCCGCATGCGCCCGACCGGGATCCACCCTGCATGCCCACCAGGGGCGACGCTCTGCCCACCAGGGGGCGATGCTCTGCCTATCCTGGGCGTCGCCATGTTGCGACCAGAGCCACTCTAGCGCCTGAGGCAGAGGCCACAGAGCCATGCCCAGCGCCCGGGCCATCTTTGCTCCAATGGAGCCTTGGCTGCGGGAGGGGAAGAGAGAGACAGAGAGGAAAGCGCGGCGGAGGGGTGGAGAAGCAAATGGGCGCTTCTCCTGTGTGCCCTGGCCGGGTATCGAACCCGGGTCCTCCGCACGCTAGGCCGATGCTCTACCGCTGAGCCAACCAGCCAGGGCTACTTAGATTTTCAACTACTAAATTGCTGTTTTGTGCACACTTTTCAACTTTATAAGAAAAATTCTACGCCTGACCTGTGGTGGTGCAGTCTCTCTGTCTCTCTTGCAAAATTAAATAAATTACCCACTGTTACCTACTGATTTGAGAGAGAGAGAGAAGCATCAACTTGTTGTTCTACTTAATTTTGCACTGATTGGTTACTTCTTATAAGTGCCCTGACTAGGGATTGAACCCAAAACCTCAGCACGTGGGGATGACGCTCTATCCACTGAGCAACCTGGCCAGGACCCTGGAGAATCTCTTGCTGTGGAAAACCCACATATTGGATGCCAGAAGTGTGTAGGTAGGGAAACAGTTTTCCTTTACCATGCATTAAAAAACAAACAAACAACCACACACCAACTTTCATTGGCTTTACCTCTGGCTCAGTTTTTTTTTATTGATAGATTTTAGAGAGACAGAGAGAGGAGGGGGGGGTGAGAGAGAGAGCAAAGAGAAGTAGTTATTTGTTGTTCCACTTAGTTGTGGGGTGGTTGCTTCCCATATGTGCCGTAAGGATTGAAACACCACAACCTTGGTGTTTCAGGACGATGCTCTAATCCACTGAGCTAGCTGGCCAGGGTGTGGGCCCAGTTTTAAAAAACAATAATAAAACAAACCAACTACTCAGGCTAAGAAATAAACCCTCACCACTCCCCAGAAACACCACATTCTAAATCAGCAAACCCATCTCTCTGTTCCTTGGTCCGCTGTATTTTTCTTCATGACCTTTATGACTACCTGGCATTTCACTGGAAGTTTCTTTGGGCACTGATTTTATTTTATTTTTTATTTTTAAAAAATTTTATCTATTGGCCCTGGCCGGCTGGCTCACTGGCAGAGCATCAGCCCCGGGGTATGGAAGTCCCAGGTTTGATTTCCAGCTAGGGCACACAGGAGAAGTGCCCATCTGCTTCTCCACCCTCCCCCTCTCCTTCCTCTCTATCCCCTCCTGCAGCCGAGGCTCCATTGGAGCGAGGGTGGCCCAGGCACTGAGGATGGCTCTATGGCCTCTGCCTCAGGTACTAGAATGGCTCCAGTTGCAAAGGCGCAAAGCCCCAGATGTGGGCAGAGCATCGCCCGATGGGCTTGCCGGATGGTTCCCAGTGGGGAGCATGTGAGAATCTGTCTCTCTGTCTCCCCACTTCTCACTCCAGAAAAATACAAAAAAATAAAATAAAAAAGATTTTATTTATTCATTTTAGAGAGAAGAGAGAGAGAAGGTAGGAGCAGCAGGAAGCATCAACTCCCATATGTGCCTTGACCAGGCAAGCCAGGGTTTCAAACCAGCAGCCTCAGAATTCCAGGTCATTGCTTTATTCACTGCATGACCACAGGTCAGGCCTCAGCACTAATTTTAATGCCTGAGGCCCTGGCAGGTAGGCCCAGTGGATGGATGTCCCAGGTTCGATTCCCAGTCAGGGCACACAGAAGCAACCATCTGCTGTTTCACCCCTCCTCCTCCCACTTCTTTCTCTCTCTTCCTCTCCCTCAGCCGTGGCTGGATTGGTTCAGCAAGTTGGCCCCAAGTGCTGAGGATGGCTCCATGGCCTCTGCCTCAGGTGCTAAAAGTGGCTCAGTTGCTGAGCACCCCAGATGGGCAGCATGGTACAGTAGGGGGCTTGCTCGGTATATCCCTGTGGGGGAGCATACGGGAGTCTGTCTGCCTCCCCTCCTCTCACTTAATTTTTTTAAAAAATGTAATGCCTGACTTCTATTTTAGAATATCAGCTCCACAGGGAGGGGTCTGTCTGATTCTCCACTGGGTCCTCAGCACCTGGAACTGTGCTTGGCACCCAGTAGATGCCAGGAAGCTGGTGGAAGCAGGGGGAGGATAATCCCTTCACTCAGTTGCCAAACAGCCTCCCACACAGACACCCTGGACCTTCCTCCTCCCCCTACCCCTGACGGTTCTGGCCTTCCCAAATTGCTTTTTGATTTGATTCCTCTTGGGTTGAAGAACCAAGTTTCCCCCCAGGCACCCCAGTTTAAGGGGAGGGTTTCTTTTTTTTTAATTTAGTGAGAGGAGGGGAGGCAGACAGACTCCCTCATGCATCCAGACTGGGATCCATCCAGCAAGCTAGGAGGCGATGCTCTGCCCATCTGGGGCTCTTGCTCTTTTGCAACCAGTCATTTTATTATAGCACCTGAGGTGGAGGCCAAGGAGCCATACTCAACACCCAGGGCCAACTTACTCCAATTGAGTCATGGCTGCAGGAGAGGAGAAGGAGGAAAGCGAGAGAGAGGGAGAGAAGCAAGAGGGGGAGGGATGGAAAAGCAGATGGGTGCTTCTCATGTGTGCCGTGGCCGGGAATCTAACCCAGGACATCCACACGCCAGGCTGACACTTTACCAGTGAGCCAACTGGCCAGGGCCAGGGTGTATTTTTTTTTTTTAACAATATCCCAACTCCCCACCTGTTCCTCCCCTTTCCTATGCTGCCAACTTCTAACCGCAGTAGTGACTCTGCTTGTTTGTTTAGTTTTATGTATAAATGGAATGTTGTGGAGATAACCCCTACCCACGCTGCCTGGTTGTCCTTTTTTCCACCAGGTTTTGGCACTCACGGAAGCAGGACCAGTAAGGGACCTTCAATTAAACACACACACACACACACACACACACACACGCATGCACGCACATGCACACAACAATTAAAAGAAGAGGAACAGGAAGAAGAAGGAGAGGAGAGCCTGACCAGGCAGTGGTGCAGTGGATAGAGCATCGGACTGGGATGCGGAAGGACTCAGGTTCGAGGCCCCGAGGTTGCCAGCTTGAGCGCGGGCTCATCTGGTTTGAGCAAAAGCTCACCAGCTTGGACCCAAGGTGGCTGGCTCGAGCAAGGGGTTACTTGGTCTGCTGAAGGCCCGCGGTCAAGGCACATATGAGAAAGCAATAAATGAACAACTAAGGTGTCACCATGAAAAACTGATGATTGATGCTTCTCATCTCTCTCCGTTCCTGCCTGTCTGTCTCTATCTATCCCCCTCTCTGACTCTCTCTCTGTCTCTGTTAAAAAAAACAAAAAAAAACAAAAACACGATGCTTCTCATCTCTCTTCCTTCCAGCTTGTCTGTTCCTGTCTGTCCCTCTCTCTCACTAAAATAAATTTTAAAAAAAGGAGAAGAGAAAGAAAAGAAGAAAAAGAGGAAGAAAGAAAAAGAAAGAAGCTGGTGGAATTAATAGTCTGGGGAGCTGTCTGGACCAGAGCTGCTGTCCTGCGGGCTACAGAAGGCCTGGCCATGGCCTTCTGCCCTCAGCTTCCTCTCTGCCACTGGGAGTGTAACAGCAAGAAGCTGAGGGTGCCAGATTTTTCAACAGCCAGCCCAGGGGCCGTGGAGTGGCCTCTGCTGGGCCTGGAGGCAGCACAGCAGAGGGCGGGTGGGATCTGGCTTCTACAGCCTCAGCCTGGACCTACAGGAAATGTCAGATGAGATGACTAATAATAATAATAACAATGATAATAATTTCAGTAATAAAAATATTTCATAATAGCTGATATTGTCTCAGCCTGTATGCTTAGAATTCTGTTTCTTTTTAAGTGGGGCCAGCACCCTCACTTGACAATTGAAAATGAGAGGTCATGGAGACTGCTGGGAAGAAGTGTGTGCTGCCCCCTACATCACAGACAGAGTCAGGGCCAGTAGGAAGGCTACCGGTCATCCCAACAATTGTTTAGGTTTGCCCAGGACTGCAGGGAATTCCCAGACAGGGGACTTCTGAGTTAAAATTGGGACAGTCTGAGGCCCTGACCGGTTGGCTCAGTGGTAGAGCGTCAGCCTGGTGTGCAGAGGTCCCGGGTTTGATTCCCGGCCAGGGCACACAGGAGAAGCGCCCATCTGCTTCTCCACCCTCCCCCTCTCCTTCTTCTCTGTCTCTCTCTTCCCCTCCCGCAGCTGAGGCTCCATTGGAGCAAAGATGGCCCGGGCGCTGGGGATGGCTCCTTGGCCTCTGCCCCAGGCGCTAGAGTGGCTCTGGTCCCGACAGAGCGACACCCTGGAGGGGCAGAGCATCGCCCCCTGGTGGGCAGAGCATGGCCCCCTGGTGGGCGTGCCAGGTGGATCCCGGTCGGGAGCATGCAGGAGTCTGTCTGACTGTCTCTCCCCGTTTCCAGCTTCAGAAAAATACAAAAAAAAAAAAAAAAAAAAAAAAAAAAATTGGGACAGTCTGAGAAAACTAGGAAAACTGGCCACCCATACCCAGGAGGTTTTCAGGAGGAAGCTAGCATCAGGGTATTCCCCAGACTCCAGAGGCCTGGAGGAAGTGGCTTCCCCAGAGCTCCCTGGGGAAAAACCATGAGTTGATGAATTAAAAACAAAATCCCTGCCTGACCAGGTGGTGGCGCAGTGGATAGAGCGTCGGACTGGGATGCGGAAGGACCCAGGTTCGAGACCCCGAGGTCGCCAGCTTGAGTGCGGGCTCATCTGGCTTGAGCAAAGAGCTCACCAGCTTAGACCCAAGGTCGCTGGCTCCAGCAAGGGGTTACTCGGTCTGCTGAAGGCCCGCGGTCTAGGCACATGTGAGAAAGCAATCAATGAACAACTAAGAAGTCGCAACGCACAATGAGAAACTGATGATTGATGCTTCTCATCTCTCTCCGTTCCTGTCTGTCTGTCCCTGTCTATCTCTGCCTCTGAAAAAAAAACACACACACACACACACAAAATCCCTGCCTGACCAGGCAGTGGCTCAGTGGATAGAGTATCAGCCTGGGATGCTGAGGACCCAGGTTCAAACCCCGAGGTCACTGGCTTGAGTGCAGGATCACCAGCCTTAGAGAGCCCATGGTTGCTGGCTTAAAGCCCAAGGTCGCTGGCTTGAGCAAGGGGTCACTGGCTCAAGCTCCCTGGTCAAGATACATGTGAGAAAGCAATCAATGAGCAACTAAGGTGCTGCAACTATGAGTTGATGCTTCTCATCTCTCTTCCTTCCTGTCTGTCTGTCCCTGACTCTCTCTCTTTATCTCTTACTAAAAAAAGGAAAGAAAGAAATGAAAGCCCTGGCCAGGTAACTTAGTTGGTTAGAGAGTGGTAGTCAACCTGGTCCCTACCGCCCACTAGTGGGTGTTCCAGCTTTCATGGTGGGAGGTAGAGGAGCAACTGAAGTATAAATGAAAAGATAGATTTAACTATAGTAAGTTGTTTTATAAAGATTTATTCTGCCAAACTTAGTGAAAATCCAACATAAAAAGTACTTGGTAAGTAATTATTATAAGCTTTAACTTGCTGTAACCCTGCTTTACAAATTTTATAAAGTAAAGTTACTTCCCTACTTTATAAATACCATACTTTGGAACCGGTGGGCGGTTAGAAAATTTTACTAACAGAGATACAAAAGTGGGCGGTAGGTATAAAAAGGTTGACTACCCCTGGGTTAGAGCATTGTCCCCGTATACCAAGGTTGTGGGTTCATTCCAGGTCATGGTATAAAAAGAATCAACCAATGAGTGTGTATTGTATATAAGCAGAACAACAAAGTGGTGTTTTTTTTTCTCTCTCTCACTCTACCCCTCTTTCTAAAATCATTCAATAAAATAAAAAATATAAAGAAATGAAATTCTGACATATGCTTGCTACATAATGGATGAACTTTGAAAATATTATGTAAAGTGAAATAAGCCAGATACTGAGTTACAGAGATTTTACTAGTAAAGAGTTAGTGTTTAATGGGTACAGAGCTTCTTGTACTTAATGCATTGAATTATACACCTAAAAATGGTGAAAATGGTCAATTGCATGGTATATACATTATACCACAATTTAATTATTTTTATTTATTTTATTTTATTTTTTTACAGAGACAGAGAGAGAGTCAGAGTGAGGGACAGACAGGGACAGATAGACAGGAACAGAGAGATGAGAAGCATCTATCATTAGTTTTTTGTTGTGCATTACGACACCTTAGTTGTTCATTTATTGCTTTCTCATATGTGCCTTGACCGTGGGCCTTCAGCAGACCAAGTAACCCCTTGCTTGAGCCAGCGACCTTGGGTCCAAGCTGGTGAATTTTTTTTTTTTTCTCAAACCAGATGAGCCCACTCTCAAGCTGGTGACCTCGGGATCTTGAACCTGGGTCCTCCGCATCCCAGTCTGACGCTCTATCCACTGCGCCATCGCCCGGTCAGGCTATACCACAATTTAAAAAACAGACTTACGCAGTGCCTATTGTGTGCTGTGGGGATTTAGCCATGAACAAAACACAGAATCCCTGCCTTAGGAGCTGACATAAACCAGATAAATACTAAGATGAAGGACTTAACGGTATGTTGGAAGGTGGAAAATGCTCGGGACAAAAGAAGTTGAGCAGGTAAGGGGTGTGGAGTGTAACTTGTTCTAGGCACCCAGCACCATTCCAGGCACCCAGCTGGAGCCCCAAATATTTGTTGTCTATGAGTGGCTGTGGATTGAAGGCTCCCTTCTATCTGTGGCCAAAAGCAAGTTCTATTATTACCCAGCTTTCACATGCTGGTTTCTTTTCTTTCTTTCTTTTTTAAAAGATTTTATTTATTGATTTTACGGAGGGGGAGGAGTTGTCAAATGAGAAATATCAATGCATAGTTGCTTGTTTAGTTGTTTATTGATTGCTTGTCACATGTGCCTTGACCAGGCAAGCCTAGGGTTTCGAACTGGCAACCTTAGTGTTCCAGATCGACACTCTATCTACTGTGCCACCACAGGCCAGGCCACATGCTGGTTTCTTGGGGCATCGCTCTGTTGCGTCCAGAGCCATTCTAGCACCTGAGGCAGAGGCCACAGAGCCATCCCCAGCGCCCAGGCCATCTTTGTTCCAATGGAGCCTCGCTGCGGGAGGGGAAGAGAGAGACAGAGAGGAAGGAGAGGGGGAGGGGTGGAGAAGCAAATGGGCGCCTCTCCTGTGTGCCCTGGCCGGGAATCGAACCCAGGACTCCTGCACGCCAGGCCGACGCTCTACCACTGAGCCAACCAGCCAGGGCCCACATGCTGGTTTCTGATGGGTTCTGTCAGTGGGGAAGCCTGACAGGAGATCAGAAGTGGGAGATGAATTAACAGGAATGTCTGTCCCCCTCCACTCCTGACTCAGCCACACTTCAGGCAGTGGCTGTGTCTCTCTGTGACCAATATCCTTCAGGGAGTTCCCTCCCTATGGCCTTTTAGCCCTGGACTTATTAACAGCTTTCTGCTGCTGCTCCTTCCGGGTTGTCTCCCTTGGTAAAACAGACCCCAGCCCCAAAGAACCTGTGAATATATTATGCTACCTAGCAAGGGAGAATTAAGGTTGCAGATGGAATTAAGGATGCTAAACAGCTGGTCTTAAAATAGGGAGATGAGAGCCCTGGCCAAGTAGCTCAGTTGGTGTTCTTCAGATATGGTGGTCAGGGGGTACATAAAAGAATCAACCGCCTGACCAGGCGGTGGCGCAGTAGATAGAGCATCGGATTGGGATGTAGAGGACCCAGGTTCGAGACCTCGCGGTCGCCAGCTTGAGCATGGGCTCATCTGGTTTGAGCAAAAGCCCACCAGCTTGAACCCAAGGTCGCTGGCTCCAGCAAAGGGATGCTCGGTCTGCTGAAGGCCCGCAGTCAAGGCACATATGAGAGAGCAATCAATGAACAACTAAGGTGTTGCAGTGCGCAATGAAAAACTAATGATTGATGCTTCTCATCTCTCTCCGTTCCTGTCTGTCTGTCCCTGTCTATCCCTCTCTCTGACTCACTCTGTCTCTGTCTCTGTAAAAAAAAAAAATCAACCAATGAATGCATAAATAAGTGGAACAACAAACCAATGTTTCTCTCTCACTCTTTCCCCTTTCCTCTTTCACTCTAAAAGTAAAAACATAACGATTTAAAAAATATAGGGAGATAAGCCTGTGGGGCTCAATGTCATCACAAGGGTGCTTAAAAGTGAAAGGGGGAGGTAGAAAAAGAGGTTGGAGTGATGTGATTCTAACTTATATTTGCCATCTTTAAAGATGGAGGAAGGGCCCATGAGCCAAGGAATGTAGGCTTTCTCTAGTAGCTGGAAAAAGGAAGTGATCCTACCCAGAGGGGCATTTAGGAGTAAAGCCTGGCCAATGTCTTCATTTTAGCTCATTTACACTTCTGAACTAGAATATAATACATTTGTATTAAATGAACTAGACTTCTGAACTAGAACATAATACATTTGTATTAAAGCTACTAAAAAAGAAAAGAAAATAAATTAAAAAAAAACTAAGTTTGTGGCAATTTGTTACAGTGGCTATGGAAAACCAGTACACTCACCATGTTTGTTTTCTAGCCTCACTCACATAACTGACATCAGTCCCTCCACTCTTTTGAGTGGAATTCTGTTTCCCATTAAGCAGTCCTGCTTCTGGGAATTTATCCTATAGGTAGGAAGTCTGTACTCATGGGAAATAGAACAGAAGGCATTTTTTGAAAAAGTGGAGATTGGAAATAACCCAAGTGTTTATCAAAAAGGGCTGGTGCTGAGGCCTGACCAAGCGGTGGTGGAGTGGATAGAGCGTCGGACTGGGATGCGGAAGGACCCAGGTTCGAGACCCCGGGGTTGCCAGCTTGAGTGTGGGCTCATCTGGCTTGAGCAAAAAGCTCACCAGCTTGGACCCAAGGCCACTGGCTCGAGCAAGGGGTTACTCGGTCTGCTGAAGGCCCGCGGTCATGGCACATGTGAGAAAGCAATCAATGAACAACTACAGTGTCTCAACGAAAAACTGATGATTGATGCTTCTCATCTCTCTCCGTTCCTATCTGTCTGTCCCTATCTCTCTCTGTCCCTGTAAAAAAATAAAATAAAAATAAATAAATAAATAAATAAATAAATAAAACCAGAGGAGTGGACATTTAAAAAAAAAAAAAAAAAAGGGCTGGTGCTGAGATGTGCATGTACTGGAGTTTCCACGCAGGGGAGAAAGAATGAGGAAGAGCTGATGGACTGATAAGGAAATAGCTGCAGACCATACTGTTCAGTGAACGAAGCAAGATGCGTTTCAGAATGTAGACTGGGTTACGTTATGTGTAAAAAGAAGAGCCTGACCAGGCGATGGCACAGTGGATAGCTAGAGCAGTGGTCCCCAACCCCCGGGCCGCGGACCGGTAACGGTCTGCGGAGAAAGAATAAATAACTTACATTATTTCCATTTTATTTATATTTAAGTCTGGACGATGTTTTATTTTTAAAAAATGACCAGATTCCCTCTGTTACATCCGTCTAAGACTCACTCTTGACGCTTGTCTCGGTCACGTGATACATTTATCCATCCCACCATAAAGGCCGGTCCGTGAAAATATTTTCTGACATTAAACCGGTCCGTGGCCCAAAAAAGGTTGGGGAACAAATGATGACATTGGATCATTTACAATAACATGGATGGACCTTGATAACATTATACAGAGTGAAATAAGTAAATCAGAAAAAACTAAGAACTATATGAATCCATACATAGATGGGACATGAGACATGAACAAGAATGTTATAGCAATGGGGGCGGGGGAGTGGGGGGAGGGGGGATGGGGCAAGGATGGAAAGAGGGGGTGGGGGAGGGGAGGGGCACAAAGAAAACCAGATAGGTGACAGAAGACAATTTGACTTTGGGGGAGGGGTATACAGCCCAATCAAATGTCAAAGTAATCTGGGGATGTTTTCCCTCAACATATGTACCCTGATTTATCAATGTCACTGCATTAAATTTAATAATAATAATGAAAAAAAAGGTTGGGGACCACTGAGGTAGAGCATTGGACTGGGACGCGGAGGGCCCAGGTTCGAAACCCCAAGGTAGCTGGCTTGAGCGAGGGATCACTTACTCTGCTATAGCCCCCCCTCAAGTCAAAGCACATATGAGGAAGCAATCAATGAACAACTAAGGAGCTGCAACGAAGAATTGATGCTTCTCATCTCTCTCCCTTCCTGTGTGTCTCTATCTGTCCCTCTCTCTGTCACAAAAAGAAAAAGGAAAAGGGTAAGAATAATTTGATTAAAAAAAAAACCATGGAAGGAGTCACAAAAGAACATACTGGGTTCCAGTGGTTGGGAGCAGGGTGGTGGGTGAGTAGAGAAAGAACTGCTTCACCATGAATGCCTTAATAGTTTTGTGGTTTTTTTGTATTTTTCTGAAGCTGGAAATGGGGAGGCAGTCAGACAAACTCCTGCATGCAACTGACCGGGATCCACCCGGCATGCCCACCAGGGGGCGATGCTCTGCCCATCTGGGGTGTTGTTCTGTTGCAACCAGAGCCATTCTAGCATCTGAGGCAGAGGCCATAGAGCCATCCTCAGCGCCTGGGCCCACTTTGCTCCAGTGGAGCCTTGGCTGTGGGAGGGGAATAGAGAGACAGACAGGAAGGAGAGGGGGAGGGGTGGAGAAGCAGATGGGCACTTCTCCTGTGTGCCCTGGCCGGGAATCAAACCCGAGACTCCTGCACGCCAGGCTGACGCTCTACCAGTGAGCCAACTGGCCAGGGCCGCCTTAATAGTTTTGATGTTTTAAATGCTGTGTCCTACCAGGGCCAGAGCTAGGGTAAGACAGGTGAGGCCTGAAAACAAGGAGGGTGTCAAAAGAGTCTAACTGGCTCAGTGGATAGTGTTGCAGTTTCACTCCCTGATCAGGGAACACATGAGAAGCAACCAGAGTTCACAGCTAACTGGAACAAGTTGATGCTTCCCTCCCTCAAATCAATGGGGTAAAGACTCTAGAACTAAGACACTTTAATTTTTTTTTTTTTACAGAGACAGAGAGTGAGTCAGAGAGAGGGATAGACATGGACAGACAGACAGGAACGGAGAGAGATGAGAAGCATCAATTATTAGTTTTTCATTGCGTGTTGCAACACCTTAGTTGTTCATTGATTGCTTTCTCATATGTGCCTTGACCGCGGGCCTTCAGCAGATCGAGTAACCCCTTGCTGGAGCCAGCGACCTTGGGTTCAAGCTGGTGGGATTTTGCTCAAACCAGATGAGCCCGCACTCAAGCTGGCAACCTCTGGGTCTCAAACCCGGGTCCTCTGCATCCCAGTCCGACGCTCTATCCACTGTGCCACCGCCTGGTCAGGCTAGAACTAAGACACTTTAATGCATTATTTTCAAAAAGCACAATAAACATTTAAAAGTCCATGATGAACAAAATGTTGACATTTTAGGAATCAGTAACAATGCTGTTATAGTGGAGCCTGCGGCAAAAGGAAAAATCGGGAATGTGGATTGTCTTTGAAAGTTTTCACTGTAAAAAATTATTAGGTAATGCAGCTCACTATTGCCCCTAGTGGTGATCAACTTGGGCACAACAGCATTTGGCAAATGTTTCCTTAGGGCTGGCTGTATGCTGGGACCCCTTGTGGGCACTGTGAATCTCAGGACCAGGAAAGACTCCATTTGTGCCCTGGTGGTGCTCACAGCATTAAGGAGACAGCACACAGGTTGACAGTCAGGCACTTGGATAGGTGAGGCAAGCTGCCTGGCTGCTCAGGAGGGGCAACTCAGAAGGCTAATAGGCCTCTGGAAGGTGGCACCAATTCTGTTCTTACTGACTGGAAGTTGATGGGGGTGGTGTCCTCTAGGAGGGGCAGGTAGAGGGCTTCACTGGTTTGGTATGTCATATCTTAAGCTGATGTGTCCTTGCTCACTGTACTATTAAGGACTTTCCTGGGGCCCAAATATTTCAATACCTTTTTATTTATTTATTTATTTATTACAGAGGCAGAGATAGACAGGGACAGACAGACAGGAATGGAGAGAGATGAGAAGCATCAATCATTAGTTTTTCATTGCGCGTTGTGACTTCTTAGTTGTTCATTGATTGCTCTCTCATATGTGCCTTGACTGCGGGCCTTCAGCAGACCGAGTAACCCCTTGCTGGAGCCAGCAACCTTGGGTCCAAGCTAGTGAGTTTTTTGCTCAAGCCAGATGAGCCCGCGCTCAAGCCGGCGACCTCGGGGTCTCGAACCTGGGTCCTTCCGCATCCCAGTCCGATGCTCTATCCACTGCGCCACCACCTGGTCAGGCTCAATACCTTTTTAAAGGAGTCCCATTTGAGAACACTATAGGGGTTTTTAGGCAGCGACAGGAATGCTCCAAGACCCACATTCTGAACATGTTAAGTGCCAGGCACCTGCCTGCCTGCAGCATTATGTCCTTTCACAACAACCCTGGGAGGAAGGCATTACTATCATATTCATTGTACAGAAGAGAACATGGACGCTGAGTTATATTGCCCAAACTCATTCTGATCTAGAAATATCAAGGTGCTCATGGAGCGGCAAAGAAAGGAAGGGTTAGGCAAGAGGAAAAGTGGGAGAACAGATGATCGTAGGGTGACTGGGCAGGTAGTTTAGGGCCTGGTGGGCCTAGGGAGCGCTTCTGGCTTCTGCTCTGCGGGAAGGATGTTCCCTGACTCACATGTCCATGGGCACCCTCTGGCTGCTGCCTACTGGGGTTTAGTGTGGGGCAGGTATCCTGACCAGAGGTGATGGAGACCTGGAGCAGTGTGGACCATATGGATAAAGGGCAGTAGTCAGATTGAAGATCTGTTCTGGAGGCAGAGTTACCCACATGGACGGTGAGACATGGTGAAGGAGACTTGGAAGAATAAGATAAGCCAAGGACAGAGAGGCGAGAGGCAGGAGAGAACTCTGAAGTGTTCCAAGCAATGGAACAGCATATGTCTGGAGTGAGCACAGACCGTTGACCAGATAGCTGGAGGGCAAAGCGTGGGTCTCACAGGCCAAGCCACTAACACTCACTCACCAGTTTCCCTCTCAACCCTGCAGCGAAGAGCTATGCCAACAGCCCTTGCCATGTCATCACAGTGCAGAGCGTCTGAAATCCTTTATTGGAAGATCACTGCGTTTACCACACAGATGACTTGACAGCTTACAAACAGCGGAAACAGAGCCCATAGTGACTACAACAGGCCCCTTGGCAGGGGACCCTACCTCACCCCTGTGGATCAGCCTAATTACCTTTGCCCCAACCTGGACCTCTGGGCCTTTGGCATAATGCTGATGGAGGAGCTGCAAGCAGTGAAGCCCCTTGACTCAAAGCAACACTTGGATGAGCTCTGGGGGGTGAGGGCATATGGGCAGGTCTCCCAGGCTCAGGGATGAAGGAAAGTGTAGGAAGCCAGGAGCTAGGGCAATGGCATCTATTTTCATTTTCTGAAAAGGGGTGCACAGAAGCCTGCAGGTAGGCAGGCAGTGGCTGGGGTGCATCACGCGCTGATGTCCTTCTCATCTGGCTTGATGGCTTCTGGCGAGAGGTCCCTGCGGCCCACCTCCTCCCCCTCCTTTGCCTCAGTGGACTTGGAGTTTGGGACCCAGAGGCCTGAGTCAATGCAGCGCTGCATGTGGTACTTTGCATCCTGTGGGGAGGACAGACAGGTGAGGCCAAGCTGCTGCCTCCAGGTAGCCCCTCTGTCCCCTGCACATCCTAAAACCTGCTTACTGCTTATTCCAGATCAAAGCTGTCCAAAAGACTGTCTGCAATGATGGAAAGGGTCCGTAATCTGCGCTGTCCAACATGGCTACCAAGTACATCAAATGAGGCCAGTGCAGGTGAGAGATGGAACTTTCAATTTTCCTTAACTTTTAATTCAAATTTAAATTGTGTAGGTCTAGAAATTTAAATTGTGTGAGGGTCAGCAAACATTTTCATAAAGGGTCAGATTAAATTATTTTGGCTTGCAGATCGTAACTACTCAATCCATCACTCCTCAACTCTATGGTTATAGAAGAAAATCAGTCACAGACAAAGTGAAAATAAATGAGCATGGCCTCTGAGTACCAAAGACAGGCAGTGAACCTGTGAGCCAGAGTCTGAAGACCCTTGGGTTAGGTGCTCATTCCCCAGAGGCTTCTAGAAACCCCAGAACATATCCTCTGACTGGACCCATTTTACAGATGAGGAAACTAATATGGCCAACTTACTGGTAATATGGCAACTGGCAGTTACAGGGTCAAAGCAAGCTCTATTAAGAATCATCTGCCAGCACTGCTACTGCACCACACAATAATTGAGGTGTACCAATATCTACCATGTGTCCAGCTCTCCCCATGCATCTGGCCAGTTAAAATCCAGACAGAAACTGTGGTTTGACAGAGTAACTGACACTAGGGAAGAACCCCATCCTTGGGCCACCCTGAGTTGCTGGAAAGATGAGGTCAGCAGGGTGTGCGTGCTGTGCTCATAAACGGCCACAATGACAATGACACTCAGTCTGGATGCCAGGCACATAGTAGGTGTTCAATAAATGTGGGCTTGGGGTACAAAACTCTGGAAGCTGCATGTGCTGGCCACACAGTGACTCAGTCTCCCTTATTCCTCCCAGAAGCCCAGGAGAGCCTTCTACTAGCAACATGGGGAGCAGCTGGGGGACATAATGCTGGCAAGTGGGTGGGCCTGGGGTACAGTTACTTACAGTGGGGTCCATCTTGTTAATGGTGTCTTGGAGCATCTGCACGTCCTTCACATCAAAACATTTCTGGAGTTCCTGTGGAGGCAAAGTGGCTAAAGTCAGGGCCTGGGTCCCTAGAACCCTGGGGGTCCTGATGGCTACCTGCCTGCCACCCGCCTGGAGCTGGAACTCCGCACCTCAGGGAGAGACTCGTAGACCTCAACAGGGTCCAGGCCACCAGGGCCAAGCCGCTTCTTGCGTTCCTCCTCCTCGTACTCCTTCATGGCCTTCTCTATGCGCAGCTTGGCACGGCCCCGCACACGGTCCTTGAAGGCCTCCAGCTCATCGTTGAAGCCCTCCATGTACTGGCGGTCAGCTGTCTGGGGGGGACAGGAGACAGGTGTTTGCCAAGTGGACGGAGGGACCCAGGACCTTCCTGCTGCCTGTCCTCAGAGACACGCCGGGGCTTCGGCCTCCTTTCTACTCCATCTAGTCTCCACCTGAGCTCAGACTTGACCACCTACACAGGCATACCTCAAGGTACTGCGGTTCACTTCCAGACCACCACAACCAATATCACAGTACAGCACAGCGCGTCACATGAACATCTAACTCCTTGGCGCATATAAAAGTTATGCTTACGACAGTAATCTAAGTGTGCAATAGCATTATGTCTAAAAAATGTACGTACCTTAATTCAGATACTTGACTGCTAAAAAAAATACTAACCATCATCTGAGCCTTCAGCAAGCCGTTATCTTTTGCTGGTCTTGCCCTAGTAACATCAAAGATCACTGATCACAGATCACCGTAACAAATACAGTAATAAAGAAAGAATGAAAAACTGAGTTACCAAAATGTGACACAGAGACATAAAAAATGGTGCCAATAGATTTGGCACAGGGTTGTCAAAAACCTTCACTACATAAAAACAGGTAATATCTGTGGAGTGCAATAAAGTGAAGCGCAATAAAATGAGGTGTGCCTGTATGCTAATGACCACCTGCCTACAGGCCCCTCTGAACTGCAGCCCGACCCCAGCTTCCTCAATGTCCTCTTGTGGGATTTTCAGAGGTGTCTCAAACTCACCACAGCCATACCTGAGCTCCAGACCATGCCCCACCACCCTCACTCTGCTTGGCCCTCAGTCTCCCCAGCTTAGCACGGGAGCTCTATTCTTCTAGGTGCTCAGGGTAAGAAACCTGGAGGTGTTCTTGACTGTCCCTCACTCTCTTTCAAAATCTGTCTGGAAGCTAACTGCTTCTCACCTCATCTATAACTAAGCCCTTGCCTAATGTATGTGGTTCTCATCACAGAGGCCTGGTCCCAGGAGACATGTGTTTCCCACCTAACATGTACGGTAGGCTGGTCCCCTGAAGACCACCCCCCACCTTGTCCCAGCTACTCAGGGTCCCTACCTTGATCTTAGTGAAGAACTGCCGGAAGCAGGCACGGGGATCCACCTTCAGGCTCTTGGCCAGCTCCAGGATAAACTGCATGACGATGGTTTGATGCGCCACCTGCTCCATGAGGGCACATTTCTGCCAAGCGAGAATCAGCATAGCATCACCAAGTGGCAGCCTAAGGGCAGACAGAGCCTTTCCCCAGCTCTGGGGCATGCTCCACTGACCTCCTCAATCTCTAGGTCAATGCACCAGATGACCAGGTAGTTGGCTGTCTCCTCACACACCAGGTGGGCGTTGTCTGACAGGTACTTCTGACTGTCATCCCAGCGGTGGAGCATGCCTATAACAAGGTGTTGAAAGGGTGACAGAAGGACCCACAGGCAAAGAGCCAGCCCCTGTCACATACACGCCCACAGGTCCGCACTGGTGATCCCCCACACTCAACTCACCGAAGTGTTTGATCTGTTTCTCATACTTCCCCACAAAGGTCTTGTGTTTCTGCTCCCTCACCTCCTCCGACTCCTCCTCTGCCTGCTCAGGCTTGGTATTGACCATGCTCTGTGGTGGGGCGAGAGAGAGAGTGGGCTGGGGTGAGGCCTTTGAAGTGCCTTGAACATGGCCGGGGAGGCTGTGGTTGCAGCGCCCATCCCATCCACAGTAGAGGCGGTGATGGCGCCATGAACTTCAGTGGCAGGAGCATGAGCGTGGCATGTGTGGCCTCGGACTAGGGCCTTCAGGTAGATCAGAGAGGGACTGGTGGGGTGCTTCATCCACTAGGCACCGCTATTCCCCCACAGCCACCAACCAACCCACTCTTTTTTTTTTTTTTTTTTAACTTTTGTAAGCCTTTATTCATTTTTAGGGAGGGGAGAGAGAGAAGGGGGGAGAAGCAGAAAGCATCAACTCCCACATGTGCCTTGACCGGGCAAGCTTAGGGTTTTGAACCGGTGACCTCAGCATTTCCAGGTGTGCCACCACAGGTCAGGCACAACCCACTCTTGACATATACAGTCTTCACCCCTCCACTTGCCTATGGCTGTGGAGCCCACCCAGGGTGCGCTGGCTCCTGCATACCTTGCTGAAGCCATCCTTGCTGAGCGTGTCCACGTTCCAAGGCATGCTCTTCTCCTTCCTGCGCATCTCCTCCAGCTTCTGTTCCCAGCTTCGTTCCTCCTTGCGCAGCTGCTGAGCCTCAGCCTGCAGCCGCTCCAGCTCTGCCTTGCTGCCTTCTTCCTCAGCCACCTCCAGCTCCTTCAGCTTCCGCTGGCACTCGGCCACCTTGCACTTGCACTCACGACAGCTCCTGTCTAGCTCCTCCTTCTCCTTCTGGAACTGCTCCATGCGCTCCACCCGGGCCTGTGGCAGAAGCAGCCCATCACTCTGGGGAACAGCCTGTCCCTTGATCCCAACCCCACCACAGCCAAGGGCTTCCAGGATACACCTGGGATGGGCACAAGGGATATCTGTACCAACCTGTGTCCTGGATGCCTAGCTTCCACCGTTGCCCAAGTACCTATGCACACCCGAGTCAGGTCATGTCCATCCTCTGCTCAGAACCCTCCATGGCTCCCACCCCCCTAGGAGCAAAAGCCAAAGTCCTCCCCAAGACCCACAAGGCTCTGCACAATCTGCTTTGTTACCTTCATGCCTACTCATCTCCTCCCTCCAACCACACTAGCTGCCTCTTGACCCCACTTCAAATCTCAGAGCCTTTGCACTATCTGTTCCCTCAGCCTGGAACAATCTCTCCCCACACCCACACCCACGCCTTACTCCCTCACATCCTGACCATCTTGGCCCAAATGTTGCCTTATAGGTGAACATGTCCCTGACCACCTTACTGAAGATCAGGACCTCCCTTACTCTTGTCCTGCTTTATCTTCCTCCTCAGCACATGTCACCTGTGTCCTTCTCCAAGCATACTGGCTCCACGGAGGTGGGGATAGATCTGTTTACTGTGTCACACATCCTGGAACACAGCAGGGGCTCAGGAGATACTTGCTGAATGAATAAAGAGACCCCTTACCATGGTCTTAGACTCCTTGTCTTCTTCAGAGCCCCTCTTGGAAACACTAGGACACCATCTTCGTCCGCCAACCCTCTCAATATACCTCTCTGCCTGGTGTCCCAATGTCATCTTCAACTCCATATCTAAAACTGAACCCACCATTTTACCTACCACTATCTGTTCTCCTGCTGTGTCCGCCCTCAATGAAGCCACTCCCACCCCACCTCCTGCCCCCAGCTGAGGCCTGCTCACTGGCCCTGCCCTCCTGCTCTGGCACCAAGTCCTGATGGTTTTCACTGTCAGTTGATTCTCCAATTCACTCCACTGTGAGTCATGAGCCTAACTCACTACCAAGGCCCCTCAGCTCTGCCTCCAGGACACCATGTCCTCCTAAGCTCCAGCTTGCTGCCCAGCAGTCTCCTGCCGCCCCCCCCCCCCTCTCTGGATGCTGCACTCCAAATGTCCGCTTCCACTGTACTATAATCTTAGTGCTGTCACTCATCTCACCACCCTCCTCTCCACCTCTCACATCCAGGTCCCTATCAGATCGCAAGGCTCTGTCTGCCCTCCAGCCTTGCTGGGCTCCACCACCATCTTCCTGGGCTCTTGGTAATGCCCACTCAATCTAGTCACTCACTAAGTCCTAAGAGATCTTTGTCACTGCCTTAAACTGCTGACCCCAAATCCAGGCTCAGAAGCTGACAGGGGCCTGGGAAGCATACGCATCAGACTGCAGCTTTCCCCACTACCCCATCCTGGAACATCTGGGTTCAGATGAGACCCCTGAACCCTGGCCCAAGCTGCCCAGCTGGCACCAAGGCCCTGTGCAGGGCTGGGTTCTGCCCTCCTCTCCCAACTCTGGGTCCCAGGTAGATGCTGGCCTATGGTTCCCCTAATGCACCAGCTCTCTCCTGCCTCTTGACCTCACACATACTGTTCCTTCCACCTGGAACTCTTCTCTTATCCCATTGCTTTGCCCAAGTCTCACCTTCAACGGAGCCTTTCCCAATTACTCCCTCCCCAAGCATCATGGAGTCCCAAAGGTCCCTCTGTGATCACATAATGGTCACCATATTTTGCCTCGGTGTCCCCAGGGCTGATCCCCTAACCTCTCACAAACTGTTTCCTCATATGTCAAATGCAGACAACACTGACCTCATGGGAATGCACTAGGGCAGTGGTCGGCAAACTCATTAGTCAACAGAGCCAAATATCGCCTGACCAGGTGGTGGCGCAGCGGATAGAGCGTCGGACTAGGATGCGGAAGGACCCGGGGTTTGAGACCCTGAGGTCGCCAGCTTGAGCGCGGGCTCATCTGGCTTGAGCAAAGAGCTCACCAGCTTGGACCCAAGGTCTCTGGCTCCAGCAGGGGGTTACTCGGTCTGCTGAAGGCCGCAGTCTAGGCACATGTGAGAAAGCAATCAATGAACAACTAAGAAGTCGCAATGCGCAACGAGAAACTGATGATTGATGCTTCTCATCTCTCTCCGTTCCTGTCTGTCTGTCCCTGTCTATCTCTGCCTCTGTAAAAAAAAACAAAAAACAAAAAAACAAAAAAAAAACAGAGCCAAATATCAACAGTACAACGATTGAAATTTTTTTTGAGAGCCAAACATTTTAAACTTAAACTATATAGGTAGGTACATTCCTTATCGAGGTAGCGCCCGCACATGGTATTTTGTAGAAGAGCCACACTCAAGGGGCAAAAGAGCTTGCATGTGGCTCACGAGCCGCAGTTTGCCAACCAGGGCAGTAGGGGAAGCAAATAAGATTATAAGTGAATGCAGATGGTCCAGGGCCATGGACATCCAGTAAACACCATTTCCAAGCTGGCTAATGTCACTACTATCTGTCCAAGGGGACAATCACTCTCTCTGGGGAACATTCTGGAGCTCAAACAAGAAAATGTACTTCAATTGCTTAGTTTGATTTCTGGCCCAGAGTAAGGGCTCATTAACTGAGAATGGTTGCTACTGCATTATCACAGCTCTGCTACTAACTGGTGACAAGTCCTTGGCCAAGTCCCTTAGACCTCTCCCTGCCTTGGTTTTCCCCTCTGTGAAATACGGCCTCACACAGTTGCTGTGAGGACTAAATAACTCCACGGCAACTGCTTGCAACACAGCTCCGAAGTGACTGAGTGGTATCATCACTGTCGTGATTATTGCCACCAGAATAATCTGCTAACTTGCTTTTGTGCCTATTCGAGGTTCTATCTCCAAGTTCAAGCACAGAGCCAGGCATACAGTGGGTGAAAATGGAAAGACCTGAGCCCTTTTCTGGTGCCCTATAGGACTAAAATAGCCAGTCCCAAAACTCACTTTTCCCCACATGGATAAGGGTCAAGAAGGCCTTCACTTCATGAAGGGATAAGAAAAAATAGCCCTGGCTCTGCAATTTCCCTTTCTCCACAAGGGCCCGTGTTATCCTGGAAACCTTCTTGCTGACTTGTGAGGGGTTCTCAAGTAGGTATCATGACTGGCCTCAGGTGGCAGCAGAAACCTACCACCTTGCTGGTCTCTGCTGGGCAACCAAGTTCCTCCCAATGTCCTCTGAGCGGTGGAAGCTACGGCTTCCCAGAGCTGGTGGGGACTGCTGCCTGCCCGACCTGGGATTTACATCTCGACAAGGACCTCCAGCAGGCTGGGCAGGGCAGAAGCCATGGCAGTGGGCAGAGCTGCCCTCCTGCCTTACAGGTATGGAAACCAAAGCTCATGGAATCTTAATTTGGCACAACTCACTGGAAGGAGCCACAGGAAAACAGTGGTAGTTGTCTGAGCAAAGGAGCCAAAGAACTGGGACTGGGCCTGACCAGGCGGTGGCGCAGTGGATAGAGCGTCGGACTGGGATGAGGAAGGACCCAGGTTCGAGACCCCAGAGTTGCCAGCTTGAGCACGGGATCATCTGGCTTAAGCAAAAAGCTCACTAGCATGGACCCAAGGTCATTGGCTCGAGCAGGGGGTTACTCAGTCTGCTGAAGGCCCACGGTCATGGCACATATGAGAAAGCAATCAATGAACAACTACCGCAATGAAAAACTGATGATTGATGCTTCTCATCTCTCTCCGTTCCTGCCTGTCTGTCCCTATCTATCCCTCTATCTGACTCTCTCTCTGTCCCTGTAAAAAAAAAAAAAAAGTTAAAAAAAAGAACTGGGACTGGGAGAACTTACTTGTCCCCTTCTGAAATCTTTGGAACTTTTTTAAAAAAGATTTTTTTTTTTTTTTATGTTTTAGAGATAGAAAGAAAAAGGAGGGAGAAGCTGGAAGCATCAACCCATAGTAGTTGCTTCCTGTATGTGCCTTGACCAGGCAAGCCCAGGGTTTTGGACTGGTGACCTCAGTATTCCAGATCAACACTTTATCCACTGTGCCACCACAGTCAGGAGAAACTTTTAAAAAATTAAAAAAGCAAGTACGTGTTTCAGGAGCCAGGATGTGAACCCAGCTGGGGAGGCTTGTACTGAGAAGCTTACCAGGCTACCATTTTAATAATCCCACTTCCCGGCCCTGGCCGGTTGGCTCAGCGGTAGAGCGTCGGCCTGGCGTGCCGGGGACCCGGGTTCAATTCCCGGCCAGGGCACATAGGAGAAGCGCCCATTTGCTTCTCCACCCCCTACCCCCTCCTTCCTCTCTGTCTCTCTCTTCCCCTCCCGCAGCCAAGGCTCCATTGGAGCAAAGATGGCCCGGGTGCTGGGGATGGCTCCTTGGCCTCTGCCCCAGGCGCTAGAGTGGCTCTGGTCGCGATAGAGCGACGCCCCGGAGGGGCAAAGCATCGCCCCCTGGTGGGCAGAGCGTCGCCCCTGGTGGGCGTGCCGGGTGGATCCCGGTCAGGCACATGCGGGAGTCTGCCTGACTGTCTCTCCCCGTTTACGGCTTCAGAAAAATAAAAATAAAAATAATCCCACTTCCCCTCCCAGGCTTGAGCCAAATTCTCTTCAGATCTAATCTTATTTCATTGGGATGGGATTAGAACCCAAGCTTGCCTGGTGCTGGAGACATTGAAGCCCCCTTCTCTACTTTCCACTACAGCCTTGGGGTTATCAATGAAAAAGTTGTGCCAGGAGGAAGAGGAAAAGGGGGAAGAGGGCACAGAGTGTGGCAGGAGGAGGATGCTACAGGAGAGGGAACCTTCCACCCAGCAGGGCCAAACTGGTCTCCATAAAACAGTAGAGATTAACCTTTTTTTTCTTTTTTTTTTCTTTTTTTTTTTTTTTACAGAGACAGAGAGACAGTCAGAGAAAGGGATAAATACGGACAGACAGACAGGAACTGAGAGAGATGAGAAGCATCAATCATCAGTTTTTGTTGTGACACCTTAGTTGTTCACTGATTGCTTTCTCATATGTGCCTTGACAGTGGGCCTTCAGCAGACCGAAGTAACCCCTTGCTTGAGCCAGCGACCTTGGACCAAGCTGGTGAGCTTTGCTCAAACCAGATGATCCTGCGCTCAAGCTGGCAATTCTTGGGGTCTTGAACCTGGGTCCTCCGCATCCCAGTCCGATGCTCTATCCACTGCGCCACCACCTGGTCAGGTGAGATTAACCTATGTGACAAAAACATGTGTTCCCAATAATAATCTTTAGAGCTTTGTGGAAGTCTTATATATTTCATAATAAATGTTACACACAACAAAAAATAGAAGTGTCAGAACTTTCTTCTTACATTCTAGCAGCTTGCCCAATAGATACACTACCCAGGAGACTACTGCTTTAAGGAATGGGTTGAAAATGGGAGTGGGGACCTACTAGTAGGGTAGGGTGAGGCATTCCTTACTGGAAGGTTCTGACAACTACACACTCTCAGTTTGAAAGTATAGCAGGCACAGGTATGTGGATGCAGCAGCTCTGATTTGGGGCAAAAGGAGGTTATGAGAGCCATTCTATTGGTATGCAAGCATTGCTGGACAGGGAGAGAGGCAGGGAAACACTCAAACTTGGGATTCTGAGGTCTGGATTTGGAAACATATAGATAAAATAATAGACAGTGAATCTGGAATCAGGTTAGAAGAAGGTTCTCGGTGAGAGTAGGGACAATTTGGTGTCTGAGAGCAGCAGACCAGGCTGGGGTTAAAGGAAAGCAGGGTGGGTTTGGATGAAGTGTTCCAATGCTGGTAGAGGTTCTCACAGGAAGTTGGTCTTGGGGTATGGGCGGTGCCTGGGTCTACATACCAAGTAGTAGCCGGGGCTCTGGCTGGGCAGGAAGCCACCAAAGTAGGGTTTCCTGGTGTCTTGGGAAAGCGGGTCTACAGTAGGTGAGACTAAAGGAGAGTGGCTAAAATTGGATGCTTCAATCTGGGTAGATAGTGCTGGTAACTTGCTCTGGAGGGGAACCGGGTTCCAAAATTCCAGTCCTAGATGGTACTGAGGGCCCTAGTGGGGCACCGGTCTTCATGATAGGCAAGGGGTCCTGGATGTGGGTTGGAGTCCCAGGCCAGGAACAGAAACCCTAGCGGAAGCCAGAGTGGGATCTCTGGATCTAAGTGGGAATGATTCTCAAATCCAGGGAAGCATATCACAGAATAGATTCAAAGTATTTAGGGTTCTAGAAACTGGAGAAGGGTAAATGAAATACCCAAGATCAGAAGTGGGTACCCGAACAGAATCAGGGTCCAGACTCTGAGGCAGAGTTCTGGGTGTAAGTTGAAGGTCCCAGACGGGACTAGGGGGCAACCGCAAAGCTTGTTTTGGGAGCCTAGACTATGAGGAAGGTGCTCTAGGGGTCCCGGTAGTTCTGAGGTCAGGGAGTTGAGCCCGAGAGAGAGTAAAAGTCCAGACTGAGGTGGGAATCCAATGGCGGGTCCCTGGAGGTATAAGGGGTCAGAACTCTGGGAGCGGAGTCCCGGGCGTGGGGGGCGGGGGCTGGGCACGCGCGCTCTACCTGGTGCCGCCAGCGGAAAAGACTGGCTGTGTCGATGTTGGGGTGCGTCTCGTCTTCATCGTCAGACACCTCGATGTGGTCCCACACGCTGTAATCCACCATCTTGCTCTATGGCACGGCCCGCTCCCACAGCGAAGGCGGCAGCGGCGGTGGCGACAGCGCTGGAATCCCGGCCCGCGGGGCCCCGCCCCTTCCGCTTCCGCTCAGGCGCGCACGCCCTGCCCGCGAGTGACGCCATATCCCTAGTACCGTAACTTCCGTGGAGGTGCTAGTCGCCGAACTTGTCTGAAATGGCCTCGAGCGCGAGTTCGTATCTCAAGGAACCCCGGCCGAAACCCCACCTCATCCCGCCCAGGGCCCCGAATAGGCACCTCCTGGGGGTATATGTGCGGGTGTCCCAACCTTGTGTCCCCCCCTCATCTCCCGCTGCCTCTCAGTGGGAGTTTGCTGCAGCCGCAGGTGGGGGAGGGGAAGTTGGCGAGACTGAGGGAGAGGATTGTCCTCTTAGCCACGCCGCAGTGACATCAGCCAGAACACACTGCAGGGGCGAGGCCTCGGCGAGAAAACCCGCCCCTGCCTTCTGTGAATAGATATGGGATGTGATCTGAGGGGACCTTTCCAAAACGAGGGATGCAGGACCCTGCCCTGGGAGGATCTAAGTGGAGGAGAGATACGACCTTGTTCTTGGGGGTCATTGGGGGTGGTCGTGATATGACCCTGCTTTGGGAGCTGGTATCTCCCCCCCTTGGACCTCAGCGTTCTTGTACCGCTATCTACTGCCATTTCTGAGCGGTGATTCGTATACACACCCCCTCTTGAATCAACCGGACTCCCCTCCTCGCCTACGTGTCTCGCGAGCGGGTCCGCGGCGGTGTGTCCCTGTGCGGCCGCTGGATGAGGCTAATGTCTAGCCAGCGGCCAGTGCTGGCCCACGCAAACTGGTGATGGGAAGGGATCGTGGAGATGCGAATGGGGGGCTTTCCTCGTCGTGGGACTTGAGGACTACTCATTGCCTCTCCCCTTTCGTTTAGGGGCCCTCTTCCTCTGCTGGGCTCTAAGGACTCCGTTACATTGAGTTTGGGACACTTTCGTACATCCCAACCCACGCTTTTAAACAGGGACAAAAAATCGTGTTGCAGCCTAGGGCCAAGATTATCTCAGATTAGGGAGAGCTCCATGGGGGGTGGGGGGAACGTCCAGCCCCGCGGGTGAGGGGAGTCTCTTCCCACACTACCCCAGAACGGGAGTTTGGAGGGAGAAAGCGGGAGGGAAAGGAGTCAAGGTCTCCAAATCCAGGGGATTCCCCTGCCAAAGGAGGGGGTGGGACCATCCACAAAAGCGCCTGCCCCTCCGCCTGGAGCTCCATTCAAACCTGTGAGTGGGCGAGCGTGAACGCGGGCGTCCCTCCCCACCCCGCCCGCTCATGCCGGGGCAGTCCAGCATCTCAGCGTCTGTCACTGCCCGGGCACGCGTGCGCACGGACCCACACCTGAGCGGGTCTTGTAATAGCGCGCACACACACAGAAGTACACACACACAAGCAAACACAAGGTCTGGACATCCCCGTTCCCTCCCGCCGCCCCACCCCCACGGCTGGAGAGGGCGGGGCATCCCCTCCCCAATCCCCCCTGCAAGGTAAGCTTCCGGCTGAGAGCTGCTGTGGGGAAGGGTACCAGGTGCCCCGGAGGGAGGAGGCCAGGATGGCGGTGGCTTCCCCCGCTTCCCAAGAAAGCCGGGGCCCCCAGTATGCCCATTGCGGGCTTCAGGCCTGGGTCCAGGCTGGCGGTGTGTGGGAAGGTCCCTGTACGCTGGGGATTCCCGGGGAGGTGCGGTGTTCTCTCCCTGGCTTCGGAGGCTGGAGATGCCCGACCGTTAAACAGGGTCCCAGGAGCCTTTGCCCCTAGAATTGGGGACCGGGCACCGAAAGCTCCCGCATTAGCGCCAAGTTTTTTATAATCTGCCAACAGAGCATCTCCAGTCCTGGAGACAGAAGATGGAGAACCCTGAGTTGTTTTGTACTGTCCTTTGGTCGTCCCCCCCCTCCGCCCCCGCCATCACCCCTGCCCCGGCTTACCCATCAGCGCATCCCCTGCTGCGTCTCTTATACCTGTGAGGTGGGGGATGGGGGGCTGGTAATGCTCCTCTGAGCTATCCTAAGTTTCCTTTGCAGCATCCCACAGCCACACACTCTTAGCTGCAGTGGGACGACTTTGCCTTCCTGAGCCTCAATTTTCCCACCTGCAAAGTGGGTAATGACGCATCAAGGTCATGCATGTAAGCCTGTCCTTGCTTCATCATTTATATTGTAACTCATTTCACACCTATTGACCAAGTGCCTACTATGTGCCAGGGCACTGTAGCCAGGCTGTGGGGCTGCAGCAGTGGAGACCAGCTGGGTCCCTGCTCTACCGGCACTCAAAACTGGTAAGGGAGCAAGATCAGTGTGTAGACAGAAATACAGTGATTTCAGACTGTGAAGACTAAAATTCCATTGGCGCAGAGAGTGGCTGGGGTAGTAGGATGGTGGTGCTGGATTACATGAGATTTCTGGTATGTATCTACTTTCCTTGTTTACTTCAGCTCTATGAAGGCAGGGCCTGGTCCAAATCAGTGCTCAATAAATGTTGAATGAATTAAAGAGGGAATTAGATTAAGGCTATCTCCATAGCACTTTAGATCAGGAAGGAGGCTTATCATGAACCAATCTATCCATCCTCCCATTTTACAAAGGAGATGAGTGAGTCCCTATGACCCAGAAAAGGGAAAGAAGTTGCCAAAAGTACTACAGGGAGTTGATGAAGTGTCATCATTCCCATAAAAATGAGGATGGTTGAAGGATTGACTATCAACATCTGGGAAAGGAAGAGAGTAGAAACCAGACTAGGGCACAGAAGGTACCCATGATACCCAGCCAGCATTCACAATTTTTCAGTGTGTGCTACATGCCAGGTCCTGGGGACACAGCAGTGAACAGAACAATACTCCCTGCCCCTATGGAACTCACATTTAGTGGGGGAAAGAGAAATAAATAAATGCATAACAACAATTGTAATTAGGACAGCTTTGACAAAGAAAAATGCAAAGGTCCTCTTTAGGTTGGACATCCAGAAAGGCCTCCTGGAGTTGAAGTACTCTACATACACACATACCCATCCAGACAAATGTAATCGTACCCTATATTGAGAACCTAAATAATGTGCCTGAGACCACATAGCTAGTGAATGGCTAGGCAAAGATTTGATCTCAAATTTGGCATTTTAAAAAAAGATTTTATTTATTGATTTTACAGAGGGAGGAGAAAGAGGGATAGGAAGAAAGATGTTTCAACTCATAGTTGCTTCATTTTAGTTGTTCATTGATTGCTTGCTGTATGTGCCTTGACGGGGCAAGCCCAGGGTTTTGAACTAGCAACCTCAGAGTTTCAGTTTGATGCTCCTATCCACTGTGCCACCACAGGACAGGCCCAAACTTGGCATTTCTAACCATTTTGAAAAGCTGCTTCTTCTTGTATCCACATCCACATACCACCCTCAACCCACCCCCACACACTCATCACAGTCACATAGACATACATCCAACCTCATACTCACATAGAGAGATGTATCACCCTGTCATATACACTCCTGCAGATATGGTCTGGTCTCAGCTATACAAACTCAGACTCATATAAAGTTCCACCTATCCAGTTGCACATGCTTTGCTGTATACAAAGTTATGCACACATGTACACACAAACATACTCATAGCCTCTAAGTTTTTCCTAGCCCTGCTTTAGTACCAAGCAGGGAGCTTGGCAGGCTGGGATGCTCAGGGCCAAGGTTTGGACAAGGCCTTTGTCCTCGCTTCCTTCACTCTTGTTGGCCACCCATCCCCTATCCTTCTGAAGGAGGTGGGGAGAGGAGATTTTGGGCAGAATGAAGTCAGCTGTCCTCTGTCAGGCCAGGCCAGGGGCTCCCAGGCTGGACTGCAGCTGATCGGTACTGACAAATCAGGTGGGGAAAAAGGCCTCTGTCTGAGCCTGGTGCCAAGTGCCCAGAGCGGCCTATTCTGCCATCTGGACCTGTCTTCCCCATAAATCCTACTGCCCGGAGGGGGGGGGAAGCTGGCTTAGAGGCTGATGCCCTGCTTCCTGTGTCCAGCTTTCTGATAAGACTGATGTCTGCAAATGTGCACAGGTGTCAGGACAATGGTAACCTGTGTGTTTCTACCTCTCTTCCACAGCCAGTGAGCTCCTCTGGCTGTCTACTCCTCCATTCCATCCTTCATTCCACAAGTCCTTGAGCACCTACCATGGGCTGTTCCAGGCACTGGAGATATAGCCAGGACTGGCTACAAAATTTGCAGGGTTGAGGGCAAGATAAAAATGCAGCACCCCTGTTCAGAATTATGAAGAATTTCAAGGCAGTGATAGCAGCACATTAACCCTTCTAAGCATGGGGCCCTGTGGGACTACACAGTTTACATGTCCATGAATTAGTCCTTGATACAGCTAAAACAAGACAGAAAAATCTTCTGCTCTCGTGAAACTAAGGGATTGTGGAGAGCAGAAACATAAAGACATGTCACAATGAGAGCTAAGAAGAAAAAGCAGAGTGAGGGGCAAAGAGAGATGGGGTTGGGGAAGGCATCTATGTCAGGAAAAGGATCTGGTAGGAGTTGGCTTTGAGCAAAGACCTAAAGGAGGTGAGGGAATCAACCTGATTTATTCATTCATTCAAGAGGTATTTGTTGAGCACATACTATATACTAGATTGGTCCTAGCAGGGGACAAAACAAACCAACATCCTGACCCCATGTCCTAATCAAAGGACAGGTGAAAGCTAATACAAATAGGAGGTAAAGTCTATGTCTTGTTAGAATGTTACAAGTGTAAAAAATAAGAGTCAAGGCATCTCAGGGCGGTGGAGGGGCACATGATATCTGAGGCTGATTTTCTGGATGGAAGGAACAGCAAGTGCAGAAGCCCTGAGGTCTGAACATGTTCAGAGCAGAGTGTTTGCGGAACAGCAAGGAGGCTGGTGGGGCAAGGGGGAGGATGGGAGGAAGTGAGGCCTCTGTGAATGTACTGCTTTCTCCCATGTCTGTTTCTATATTCACGTGAATCAAAAATAATGCCGATTCTTATTATTACTATATAAAACAGTGGCTAATCTTTTGTGAGAACCTACTACAGGGGATCCTCAGGTTACAACAGTCTTGACATACATTTCCAGTTTACGATTCTCACTCCCATAAAAACTTTTAAAAATTGAGACATGAGTGTTTCAGCTTACGCCATTACTGTCCAATTTATGGACTACGTGGGTGAACTAGTTTGGCTGTGCACAACGGAAGAATATACAGTAACACTGCCTTTGAGAGCAGGAGTTGGAGTCCCCCAATACACTTACCTGTGCCATTTTGGACCGTTAAAAGCGCAAATGTAAAAAAAAAAAAAAGCGCAAATGTTCCATTTGTGTTAGGCTAAGGTGTGTTTCGACTTACACCAAAATTTGGGTTACGTCACTGTCATAGGAATGGAACTATGTCATAACCCAAAGACCCCTTCTTTACCAGGCACGTGTTCAGAACCTTACATGCACTTCTTCACTTCATCTTCACAACAACCCTCTCAAGTAAGTGTAAATATTATTCCCATTTTACAGACAAGGAAACAGACTCAGAAAGGCTGGGTGACTTGTTCAAAAATATATAACTAATAAGTAACAGAGCCAGGATTTGAATGGAGGTTTGTCAGTAGAATTCTGGAACCTGAGCATGGTCCTTGCTTGCCTGTCTGACCATATGTATCTGTCTGCATACATGCCTTTCTTATTCATTCAGTGTTCATTGAGACTATGCCTGGGGGACCTAAATGATTAAATAGGTAGCATTTCTTGCCCTCACAGAGCTTTAATAGGGAACACAGGTAATTACCCGAAATGATGAGTGCTTTAGTGGGGGCAGAATAGGAGCAGTGAGAGCCCAGAACATGGACTGGTTCAGTCTGCCTAAGAAGTAGGGGTATCTTTAAGCTGTCTTTGTACATTCATCCATTTGTTCAACTGTCCAACAACTGTCTGTTGCAGGTTTACCTAGTGGTAAATACTAAGCTGATGGAAAAAAATAAAATAAAAAATAAAAATAAAAAAAATAAAGGCCCTGGCCGGTTGGCTCAGCAGTAGAGCGTCGGCCTGGCATGCGGGGGACCCGGGTTCGATTCCCGGCCGGGGCACATAGGAGAGGCGCCCATTTGCTTTCCACCCCCCACTCCTTCCTCTCTGTCTCTCTCTTCCCCTCCCGCAGCCAGGGCTCCATTGGAGCAAAGATGGCCCGGGCGCTGGGGATGGCTCCTTGGCCTCTGCCCCAGGCGCTAGAGTGGCTCTGGTCTCGGCAGAGCGACGCCCGGAGGAGCAGAGCGTCGCCCCTGGTGGGCGTGCCAGGTGGATCCCAGTCGGGCGCATGCGGGAGTCTGTCTGACTGTCTCTCCCCGTTTCCAGCTTCAGAAAAATACAAAAAATAAAAATAAATAAATAAAAAATACTAAGCTGATGGGATGGTGTTTACATTCACTTCCACTAGTCAACATTGAACTGAAGTGATAACTAATGTAATAAAGTAAAAAAAAAAAAAAGAAAGAAAGAAAAGAAAGAGACCAAAAAAGTGGTAAAGTAGTCCATAATAGATCTACTAGGAACTTTATAAATATGCTATTGAGTCCTCAAATAACAACCAGACATTGAACAAATATTTAGTAAGAGCCTACTATGTTCCAGGCTTAGTTCTAGGCACTGGGGATACAGTAATGAATAAAATACTTTTTTTTTTTTGTATTTTTCTGAAGTTGGAAATGGGGAGGCAGTCAGACAGCTCCTGCATGCGCCCCACCGGGATCCACCCAGCACGCCCACCAGGGGGCGATGCTCTGCCCATCTAGGGTGTCACTCTGTTGCAACCAGAGCCATTCTAGCGCCTGAGGCAGAGGCCACAGAGCCATCCTCAGAGCCTGGGCCAACTTTGCTCCAATGGAGCCTCAGCTGCAGGAGGGGAAGAGAGAGACAGAGAGGGAGGAGAGGGGGAGGGGTGGAGAAGCAGATGTGCGCTTCTCCTGTATGCCCTGGCCGGGAATCAAACCCGGGACTCCTGCATGCCAGGCCGACGCTTTACCACTGAGCCAACCAGCCAGGGCTGAATAAAATATTCTTGCCCTACTACAGCTGATATTCTATTTTGAGAAGAGACAGATAATAGATGTAATAAGTGAATTATATAGTATGTTATGAGGTGATAGTGCTGTAGAAAATAGAGCAAGATAAGAGGGATTAGGAATCCTGAGGGCCTAGCAACTTTAAACAGAGGTGCAGTAGAGAGAAACCCCTGAGAAGGTGAGTTATGAGCAAAGACTTGAGAGGTATTTGAGGGGTCTGTGATTATTCAAGGGTAGAGTATTCCAGGCAGAGGGAACATCAAGTGCAAAGGCCCTGAGGCTGGAGCGTGCCTGGTGTGTCCAGAACAGCCAAGAGACCAGTGTGGACTGATGAGAGTGAGCCATGGGGAGAGTAGGAGTTGAGTATAGGAAGGTGACTGGGCACATCCTACAGAACTGTGTGGGTCTCCCATTGGGTACTTTGGTTTTTCCTCTGAGTGAGATGAAAGCCATGGAGGGCTCTGAGTAGAGGAGGGACATGATTTGATTTGGGTTCCAACAGGCCCCCACAGATTCAGATATTAGCAGCATTTATTAAGCACTTAATGAGTGCCAGACACTGTTCTGAGAGAATTCAACATGATCTGAACTCATTTCATTCTCACATGGACCCCGTAGAAATGATCATTTCATTCCACAGAGGAGAAACTGAGTCTCAGAGTGTTTATATCACTGAGCCACGGCCACACACAGAGCAGTAATTTGCAGCGCCTGGGTGAGGTTAAGTGAACCAACAGCCTTCCCCTCCCCCAAGCTCTTAAACAAGGATCGCCAGCAGCAGATCGCACTCAGCATCGGAGCTGCGTGTGTGTCCCTGTCTGTTTCTATTTCCACGCGTTCCTGTCTGTCTCTGTGTGCCTCTGCCTGCGCGTCCCCCATCTGTGTCCAAGCCGCTGTCTCTCTGCACCCGGCCCCCGCACGTCGGAGCTATTTCGGGTTTAGGCTTAAAGGCCCAACAGTTACGAGGAGATGCTTCCGCCAGCCCCCGGCTCAGTCCACTCGCCACATGCGGCAGACTGGGAACACCGGGTCCTCTATGGAGGATGGATCCCGGGGTTAGAGCCTGAGAGAGGAAGGGTCCCCCAGCGGCCAGCCCGGGCATTGACGCTGTCTGGAGCCCAGCCATGCGTCAGCTGTCACTGTGGGAACGGGTGGCAACGTCACAGGCAGTGCATCAACAGCCTACTGACGACACACCCCGGGAGAGACACTTGACCAGGGACGGGGTGAATTCCAGGCCCTGCCAGTAGGAGGAGCCCCAGGGCGCTAATGGTGAATGTTTTTGGCTTGGTCCTGCAGGAGACGCTGGCCCGGGCCGACATGGTTCCTGCAGCCCTTACGGAGTACTAGGTTGGTGGAATGAAGGAGTCGCATTGTCCTGTCTGTGGCCGGGACCCCAATGAGGTGTGAGGGGCGGGGGTTAGGCTGGGGAAGGGTTTGTGTCGCGTGGTGGACAGGCGCCCTCTAGTGACCACAGCTGTTCACTAAATTAAGTGGTCACAGGAGTCACAACCCCTCCTAACGCCTCAGTTTACTTCTTGGTTCCGTTATACTCCTGCTGCCCGGATGAAGAGCCCCTCAGCCTATGGGCAGAAGGCAGGGTCTTTATGGGGCTTCTGAAGTCGGGAAATTGTGGGTGGAGCTGTGGGTGAGGTCTTGAGAGTCTCAGATGTGAGAGGAGTCCAGACATTAAGACCAAAAGGGTACTGTTTAGACATGGAGGGTGGAAGAGACCCTAAAAAGGTGATGGGTTAGAGGAAGCTCATATCAGGGACAGTGTACAGGCATGAGGTTGAAACATAAAGAGGGAGCCCCACAAAAAATTAGAGCTGAGAAGGGGAACCCCTCAGAAGTAAGGAGTGGGAAGGCACCCTCTGTGGGAGGGATCAGTGCGTGGCTCTCATTGAGGGGGGACACAGGGAGCCTATAGCCCCACCAGCCTCTCCCAGATGGCTAGGAAGAGGCAATACCGTGGAGAGGGCCTCACAGCTAGCTACCTAGCCAGGCCACACAACCCATGCTGCCTTTGTCCCTCCTTAGAGGCCAGGGGAGACCCCTGAACCCAGCCATGCCAACATGCTTGGGGCCGACCTCCGACGCCCTCGCCGTCGCCTCTCCACTGGTCCTGACCTGGGCTGGGCAAATCCTGAGCCCTCAGACACTGCAGTCCCTGTACCTCCACGGCCCACCACGCTGCCACTTCTGATCCCTCCGCGGATTTCCATCACCAGAGCCGACAGGTAGGCAGGAGGGGGACCAGGCTGCAAGGTAGGGTAGAGGTACAGGGCCAGCTGGTCTAGATCCAGCTACCAGCTTTTTCTGTGCTCCAGGCTCTCTGCATTTTGCAAAATCAGCTGAAACATCTGGAGTCGGTGGATTAGGCTGTGACACCCCTCCCCCAAGGTGCCCCATTGCAGTCTATAGAATCCCTTTCATTTTTCAGCTGCTTGAGTCAGTAAGGCGCAGGGTTGTGGAAAGGGCTTTCAGCCCCCCAACTTTCAGTGGTAACCCCACATTCAGAGTGCTGGGACAAGTTAGGGAGCAGGCATCTATGATCAGTCGGCTGTGCACTTCTATTTACCCTCCTAGGAGGATTCTGTTTCTTCCAGGCCTTAAAGGGGAAGGTGGGATCCTGGAGGAGGCCTGGACTGGACTGGCATTTTTCTTTCTTCTGGGAAGATATGAAAGGTATCTGTGAGCCTTTACATTGCACTTTCTTGCTATTTGTGTGTATGTGTGTGTGTGAGAGAGAGACAGAGAGACAGACAGACAGACAGACAGACAGAGGGACAGACGGACAGGAAGGGAAAGAGATGAGAAGCATCAATTCTTTGTTGCGGCACCTTAGTTGTTCATTGATTGCTTTCTCATATGTGCCTTGTTGGGGGGGGGGACTACAGTAGAGTGAATGACCCCTAGCTCAAGATAGCAACCTTGGGCTCAAGCCAGTGACTGCAGGGTCATGTCTATGATCCCACGCTCAAGCCAGTCAGATGAGCCCGCGCTTAAGTCGGCGACCTTGGGATTTCGAACCTGGGTCCTCTGCATCCCAGTTTGACTATCCACTGTGCCACTGCCTGGTCAGGCTCTCTTGCTATTTCTCATCGGGGTCCTCTCAAGGTACTCCAACCCCCATCTTGGCCCAAGTAAGAGTTCAAAAGCCAGAAGACAGCTGAGCAGGTCCAGGCTGCTCTGCCCGCCCCCCTCCAGCCTGTTGCTGCCCTCCCTAGGCCACCACTGTTTTCTGCAGTCTTGATCTTCCCACCCTTTCATCAACTCAATTGGAGGGCTACAAGGTCTCTCTGCTTGCATCAAGGTATAATGGTTCGTTGACAAGTGGGAGGAAGAAGTGACTGTCATTCCCACCTGGGGTGGTCTAATGTACCTCCTCTACCCCCCCCCCCCCCCCCCCCGCCCAAACAACCTTCTCACTTCTGCATCTTCAGAGGCTGATCCATCTCAGCCTCAAGCTACAGCTCCAACTACCAGCTTGGCCTACGGTCTTGTGCCCTCCTTCTTCTGCAACCTCCCTGTGGCCTGATATCCACCCCCCCCCCCCCCATCTCCCATCCCGCGTTGCCCGTGCAGAGCTCTGGCCAACGTTTCAGTCCCCACCCCCAAGACTTTGGCCCTGCCCAGGACCTACAATTGATCTTGGGAGGACTGTCAGCCCTTGCGAATCTCCTCGAAGCCCTCTGACTATGTGCTTGCGGGAGGGTCCCTGAGAGAAGTAGGGGACACACCTTTGACCTCTGGGATACCCCACGACCACTGCTACTGATGGGCAGCCAGTTCTTGCCATGTTCCCACGCCTGGAGCCCCCTCTGGGAGAGAAAAGCGTCTGCGGGGGTTGGAGACGGGCTTTTTTATTTTATTATTATTTTTTTAATATAAGAACAGTTACGGGGGTTGGGGTTGAGGGGAGGCGCAGTGGCAGACGGCACGGCCTGCCCTGGAGCCTGTGAGGGGGTGACAGTAGGGCAACAGCCTGCTTTTGTGGACTCGCACCTAAGTCGATTAACATCTGAGCGCCTCCGTCGGGCGGGTGGGGCACGGGGGCGCTCCCCCTGCAGGGCTGCTGCAAGGGCTCGGCTTGGGCCCCGACGGGGGAAGGGGGACAACATTCGGATCCCGCTCGCTTTGTGCTCGCGCTCGCTCGCTTGGCGCAGCGCTGGGGGAGGCGGGAGCGTGAGTCACGGAGTCTCCCGATTTAGGTGCCGGAAGGGGGGGGGGGGCTCTGCAGGCCGGGGCCGCAGGGAGGAGGCGCGGCTGTTTACTCCCCTGAAAAGGGCACAGGGGTGCATTCCGCGGCTGCCTGGGATCTATCTCAGTTTACCTCCTGCAGAAGCGCTTTAGAAAAGGCAGCCAAATACAGATCGCTGGACGGGAAGCTGGGGAATCGGCCACCGGGTGTCCCCCTGGAGCCACAGGGGAACCAGAGAGACACATTCGAAACACCCTAAAGCTGTCCAGGCCAACCACACACACACCAACTCACAAGGACTCCTTAGGTAAGACAGTCAAACAACGGAGACTGAATCGCGTGCGCAACTCCGCAAGCACGGACCGACCACACTACACACTCAAAGGCGTGGGAACACTTGCAAAACCCCTAAGGCAGCCGAACGGACCCCGAAGAGGCGCACACTTCCCCAACAGGCAGCACACATGTGTGCACATCCTTTACTCACAGACACATAACATACAGCAAAATCCAAAGAAACAGGCAGACCGCAGCAGCCAACCACGTGCGCGCGCGCACACTTTCAGGACACTAAAAACACAGGCAACCCTCGGAAGGGGCCACGTGCGCGCACATCCCGCCCCGGGCACACACCATCACCATCCTCCGACCCACCGACAGGAGATAAGCCGCACACCGACGTTGCCGGCCGCAGGCATCGCGTCCGTGCCACCAGGACCACTTGACCGCTTCCCACACATGCCCCCAGGCCTGGGGTAGTGGCGAGAACATACAAGCACCGGGCTCCGCCCCCGCCATGATGGACAGACTGACTGACACACCGGCAACCAGTCGGGTGTCTTCTCGATCGGATTAACCGTTTAACTCCTTTCGTGCCGGTGCGAGCCGCTGCTAGGCAGGACACTCTGGAGAAAGCTGCGCTCCAGCACCCCCTCCCCGCCTGGAGCTGGGCTCTGCGTGGGCGGGAAGCCCCCCCCCCCCCACCTCCTTGGGTGACTGCCCCCCACTGACGGGGACTGAGGAGGAGGAGTAGGAGGGGGGCGGTACTGACAACGGGGCGGGGCGGGGCGGGGCTGGGGGGGGGAGCCGCGGCTGGCGCGGAACCCGGCGCTCAGCGCGTAGAGCGCTGCCGGGCACGAAGCAGAGCGCCACGCGCGGGTTGGAAGCTTTGGCGCCCGGCCCGGGGGCGATCGGCCCGTAGCGCCCCCGGGTCTGTCTCCGGGGCGCCATGGCCCCACCGAGGCCGGGCGCACCTACGGGGCCCCGGGCGCGTCGGCATTCGCGCAGCTGAGTAGGGTGAAGCGTGGAAAGGCTGGAGCCCCTTGGGGTGCGTGTGGGGGCCGGCTACATGGAGCCCCCAGCCGCCCCCTCGGAGAGGAGCTTGTCTCTGTCTCTGCCTGGGCCTCGGGAGAGCCAGGCCACCCTGAAACCGCCTCCGCAGCACCTGTGGCGGCAGCCGCGAACCCCTATCCGTATCCAGCAGCGCGGCTACTCGGACAGCGCGGAGCGCTCAGAGCCGCACCGGCCCATAGAGCGCGCTGACGCTGTGGACGCCGGCGACCGGCCGGGCTTGCGCACGTCTCGCATGTCCTGGCCCTCGTCCTTCCATGGCACTGGCAGCGGCGGCACCGGGGGAGGCAACTGCAGGCGGTAAGACTCCCGACGGTGGACGCGTGCGGAGGGAATAGGCGCGCAGGAATGGTGCAATTCGCCCCGATGACCGCAGGGGGGCGCTGTGGTGCGGGCGGGGTCAGTGTGACTGGAGGGGAGGAGATGGGAGCGGCGCGCAGGATTTTTTTTTCTATGTATGTATGTATGTATGTATGTATGTATGTATGTATGTATGTATGTATGTATGTGTTTTCCGAAGTTAGAAGCTGGGAGGCAGTCAGACAGACTCCCGCATGAACCTGACCAGGATCCACCTGGCAAGCCCACCAGGGGGGGATGCTCTGCCCATCTGGGTTGTTGCTCCATTGCGGCCAGAGCCATTCTAGCTTCTGAGGCGTAGGCCATGGAGCAATCCTCAGTGCCCGGGCCAACTTTGCTCCAATGGAGCCTTGGCTGTGGGTGGGGAAGTGAGAGATAGAGAGAAAGGAGAGGGGGAAGGGTGGAGAAGCAGATGGGTGCTTCTCCTGTGTGCCCTGACAGGGAATTGAACCTGGGACTTCTGTACACTGGGCTGACGCTCCACTGCTGAGCCAACCGGCCCAGAGCCAGGCGTGGGTGAATTTATAATAGTTCACTAGACCCGAAGCTTTCTAGTGACACCATCCTGAGGTCGCCTTAGGGGGCTTCATGCTGCCTGTGGCATTAATGTGATATGGATTGAGGACTGTAACTTTAGGGGTCTAGATCCCTAATTGGTGACAAGTAGACAGTGGCTCAGCTGGGTACAGCCTGGAAGCACTGTATTGAAAGCTAGATTAATAGTGTGAGGGTGTCCTAGGGGGCACTCTTTAGGGCGGCACCTGCTAGAACCAGTGTTTCTTCCAGGCTGAGGGGCTCTTAGGGTTCTTCTAAGTGGTGGAGGACTTTATGGGATGTGGGGGGCATTTGTGACCTCACTCTGAAGCAGCTGGAGTCAGAAATCCAGAGAGAGCCTCTTTGAAGAGCACTGTGTTGGGGGACTGTGTGCTAGGTGGAGCACCCTTCTCAGTGCAAGAGAGAGTTAGGGTTCCGCAGCTGCACAGAGTGGGGAGCAGGGTCCAGTGCGTGCACAGTTCCAGCACAGGGGGGAGGATTCCCTGCCTCCCCAAGTGACAGTGTTAGTAAGGGGGTGTGTTGGGCTGGCTCTGACTGTATCCTCTCACTGATCTGACTTTGCTTCAGCTCTTCAGTTGTTGGGGTGTGACCAGCTGTGGCTGTCTTGGTTGAGTCCTGTCATGATAACATGGAGACTGTGTTTCAGGAACAGTGTTGTGTCGGTGGGACTGTGTGTGCTCCCAGGATAGTGATTTTGTGACTGTGTGCCTCTGGAACAGTGATTGTGACTGTGACTACTGGAATACTGTGACTATGTGGTTATATGTGCTACCACGATGTTGTGATTGTGTTGGTAACTGTATGTGGTGTTGGGATGCTGTGATTGTGATAGTGAGTTGGCCAGCTCCCAGGACAGTGGTCATAACGGTGCCTATGTGTGCCGCTGGGACAGTGACTATGACAGTAGCATTATGATGTGTACACTCCCTCGACAATGTGATTGTGTCAGCAGTACTCAATTCTCCCTGAGAAACTGAGATTGAGACGTGCTCTTGGCTACCTGGTGTCTGGGAGTCAGTGCTCTGACTTGCAGGTGTGTTCCCGTCTGCCTGGCATGCTTGTCCTCTAACCACCTGGAGTTCCAGTGGTGCTTGAGGTCCACCTGTGTGCGCTCTGGTGACATGTGTGACTGATGGCTTTGACTGTGTGCTTTACCTGGGCCCTATGGGTGCCACTCTGCTTGAACATCACCAAGATTCAGCCTCTCACTCTGGAGTTCCCATGGGAGGCCCTTTTAGGCCGTGACCCTACTATTCTAGCTCTGGGGACCTCCAGCAGGTACCACAGCCTCTAGGCTACCTCTTTTCGGCACACATCCAGCCCCAGAACCCCTTCCCCCTCCGGCAGCCCCTCACAAATAGCCTGCTATTTCCCAGAGGGAACTGGAGAGAAGCTGAAGGAAAAATAAAGCTGGAATCAACAGGAAATGCCAAGACCAAGGGCAGCATGCCAGGTCACTGTCCTAAGAGAACAGGGCGGGGGTGGGGTGTAATAGGAACTGTACCTTAACTCTTTTCAAGGCCCCAAGGATTTCCCAGCCTGGTCTCTGGGGTACTCACTCTTGGGGCACAGTGGCTGAGTGGTAATAATCATCATTATCATAGTAGTATCTATATTATAATAGCTGACTCTCAGGCTCCATGTGGGGAAACTATCCACAAATCCTCATTCCCAGTGACTTGTGAGGTATTCTTGTTGGACAGATGGGGAAACTGAGGGCTCAGAGGGGCAAAGACCCTTCTTCTTGCCCACACTCACACAATCATGAAATGACAGAGCTGAGATTCCAGCACAGGTCTATCTGATGCCTGTGTGTCCTGGCACAAGGCCTCACTGAGCCTTCGTTTCCCCATTTGTAAAGTGGAGCTGTTGTCAGTACTGCGCTATGGGGGTCAGTTTGAAAGTTCTATGAGATTAGGGATTTGGGTAAAAAGTGAGTGCGTGAGTGCTCAGTAGCTAGTCACTCAGGCACCTGGATTCTGGAGTGGAGGTGGGGCCCGTCTAGACCCTGCTTCTGCAGGATGGGAAGGAAAAACAAGAACCTCAACCACATTCCGCAGGGGCTCAGGTTTCTGTTTCACAGTGGCCTGTGCAGCTACTAGGGGCTGTGGTAGGATGGGGGGCACTGGTGCCAGCATCCTCCCCCCACTCCCAGGCAGAAGGAGGAAGGGGGAACTGAGAGGCCGCCAATGGGCACCTTGCCTTTTAGAGTGGTGCATTCTGCCAGCCTAGTTCTCCAGAAAGGGACTCTACTAGTTTACACACAGAGGGTTCCAGAGTTTCCCATGTTGGAGTTCATGCAACCCCCCCCCAAAAAAAAAGAGGGTCTAGAGAACTCTCCAGACTTGAATCATAGGAACCCCCAGAAAGAGGGCACTGCTCCCCATCCGAGATGGCATCTTAACCCCTCCCCTACCCCCTACCCCCCGCTTCCCGCCCCCCCCCCCCCCACGGGACCTGGGAATGTATGAGCCTGCGCTCCTGGCTGCTTGCGGAGCTGAGTCACGGTACCGCCACGATCTGTCATGAGGCAGATGGAGCGCGAGGAAGAGGACTCTAGTGGTGAGGTTGGGGGTGGGGGTCTTGCCTTAATTGCGGATGAGCCAACATTTCGTCTCCCCACTGCCCCACTTTGGACCCTCAAATTCTGCCTGGCTCTAGGAGGGGGTGGAGGCAGCCGGACTGGGGTCTTTCTCTGGCTGATGATCTCTGCCCATTTGGATCCTCGCCTCTCCTTTTGTCTTTGGCGCTCCTATGCTCCTGGTTGTGTACTGGGAGCGGGTGTCTCCGCGCGCCCCCTACTGGACAAGGAAAATGGCACAGGCTAAATGTGCACTGGGAGTCGGGATCTGCCTCCGGGACTTTTCTCAGAACAGAGCAAAGACGCCGCAGCCCTCACTGCCGGGGCGCCTGGTGTTATTCATGCTTATTGAGCGCCTTGGAATGCGGGCGCCACGCCAGCCAACCGACGGCTATGGACGAGGTCTGCGCCTTCCCCAGGTGTATTGGGACCAGGCCGCCAACCCCAGCCGGACGCGTTGGAGAGCGCCGCCTGGCGGATAGAGAGGAATTTGGTGGAAAAGTTGAGATCGCGGAGTTCCCGTCTGGGCTCCGTGGACTTGCATGTCTAGGCCTTGTAACACGAACCTGCGTTTTTTACAACCAGCATCTTTGGCTTTCCATTCCTGCTAAGGAAACAGAGATGAAGAGGCCTGCTCAAAGTCACACAGCCAAGAGGGGCAGAATTGAAGTTAAAAACTAGGCCTCCTCAGCTCCAGACCAGTGAGTGAGATTCAGATTGTGCCCCTTTACTGCCCATTTACTGTCTGTGTGACCTGGGGCGAGCGACCAGATTTCCCTGTACCTCAGTTTTCTCATCAGTATTCCAAGCTGAATAAGATCTGCCCATCCTAGGGTTGTGGTAAGGCTGAGATGGCTGACATCAGGACTGGACAACCAGGAGCTGGTGGAGTTTTTTTGTTTTATTTATTTATTTATTCATTCATTCATTTTTAGAGAGGAGAGAGAGACAGAGAGAGAGAGAAGTGGGGAGGAGCTGGAAGCATCAACTCCCATATGTGCCTTGAGCAGGCAAGCCCAGGGTTTCGAACCAGCGACCTCAGCATTTCCAGGTCAACGCTTTATCCACTGTGCCACCACAGGTCAGGCTTATTTTATTTTTTTATAGAGACAGAGAGAGAGTCAGAGAGAGGAATAGACAGGGACAGAGAGAGATGAGAAGCATCAATCATTAGTTTTTTGTTGCGCATTGTGACACCTTAGTTGTTCATTGATTGCTTTCTCATATGTGCCTTGACTGTGGGCCTTCAGCAGACCGAGTAACCCCTTGCTCCAGCCAGCGACCTTGGGTCCAAGCTGGTGAGTTTTTGCACACACCAGATGAGCCCGCGCTAAAGCTGGTGACCTCGGGGTCTCGAACCTGGGTCCTCTGCATCCCAGTCCGACACTCTATCTACTGCGCCACCGCCTGGTCAGGCAGGAGCTGGTGTTTTGAGAACTGAACTTCCTCAAATTGACTTCAGCAGAGAGAAAGGGAGCATCCCTCACATCACAAATTCAGGCTTTGGCTGCCAGGGTGTCCCATCTTTCACGACTCAAAGATTGACTGCAAGCCTCTCTGAGTTGCAGGAAGTCAGGGTTTTGGGTCTGGGGAAGCCACAGACTGGCAGGGTAAGGACAGAGTTGGGGGGGGGGGGCATCTGGGCCTACTGTTTTCACTCCTGAGTAAAAGCTCAAATCCAGCCTTTGTCCTTGATTTGCTGTGTGACTTTGGGAATGACCTTACCATCTAAGCCTCAGTTTCCTCATCTGTATTCATTCCACATTGATTGAGGATCTTCAGTCTGGAACTGAAGATAAGAGATAGACCCAGTCTCTGCCTCCAGGAGTTCTTAGGCTAGTGGGTGAGGGAGAAATAGCAAGTACTGTAAAGGTATATGATATTCCAGGCCTCAGTTTACATCTGACTTCCTAGGGAGGGACAAAGTTCACTCAGCAGGAAGGAAACAAATCTGAGGGGCCTAGCAGCAAAAATCCCAGTCCTTGGAGCCCAATAACTGGGACAGGAAGAAAAGAAGGACCCTGGGGACAGGGAAGACCTCTCTAAGGGGATGGTATTCGAGCACAGACCTAGATGAAGTGAGAGGGGATAGTATGTGGGTATCTGAAGGATGAGGGTAATAAGCAGAGGGAACAGCCAGTGCAAAGGTCCTGAGGTAGGAGTGTGTTTAATATGTTGGAGGAGAAGTAGGGAGGCAAGTGTGTTCAGCGCAGAGTGAGCAAGGGGTGAGTGAAGGGATATGAGGCAAGGAGGCGATGGGGCAGCTCATGTAGGGCCTTGTAGGCCATGGTCAAGGTTAGTTTTAGGCCTCAGTTTACATTTGACTTCCTAGAAAGGGATAAAGTTCAGTTGGCTGGAGCCAGAGAACTGGATTTATAACACAGGTATTTTCCTTCCTAGCTGAAGGCCAAGTCACTTCCTTCTCTGGACCTTGGCTTTCCCATCTCTGAAATGGGCCTTTAAGGAACCTATTCCCAAAGTCTGATGTAAAGAATCAGCAAAAACAATTCAGAGGCTCAACCAGTGGAGCATTGGATAGAGCATTGACCTGGGAGGCTGAGGACCCTGGTTTGAAACTCCAAGATTGATGGCTTGAGCACAGGGTTGCTGTGTTTTTTGTTTTGTTTTGTTTATTTTTAACAGAGACAGAGCGAGAGTCAGAGAGAGGGTTAGATAGGGACAGACAGACAGACAGGAAGGGAGAGAGATGGGAAGCATCAATTTCTCATTGTGACACTTTTTTAGTTGTTCAATGATTGCTTTCTCATATATACCTTGACCGTGGAACTACAGCAGACCGAGTAACCCCTTGCTCAAGCCAGCAACCTTGGGCTCAAGCTGGTGAGCTTTGCTCAAAGCTTTCAAACCTGGGTCCTCCGCATCCCAGTCCGACACTCTATCCACTGCGCCACTGCATGGTCAGGCACAGGGTTGCTGTTTTGAACGTGGGATTATCTACATCAGTGGTCCCCAATCTTTTTTGGGCTACGGACCGGTTTAATGTCAGAAAATATTTTCACAGACTGGCCTTTAGGGTGGAACGGAAAATGTATCACGTGACCAAGACAAGCGTCAAGAGTGAGTCTTAGACGGATGTAACAGAGGAAATCTGGTCATTTTTTAAAAATTTATTTTATTCATTTTTAGAAAGGAGAGAGAGACAGAGAGGAGAGAGAGACAGAGAGAGAGAGAAGAGGGAGGAGCCAGAAGCATCAACTCCCATATGTGCCTTGACCAGGCAAGCCCAGGGTTTCGAACTGGCGACCTCAGTATTTCCAGGTCGACACTTTATTCACTGCCCCACCACAGGTCAGGCCTGGTCATTTTTTAAAAATAAAACATCGGGCCCTGGCCGGTTTGCTCAGTGGTAGAGTGTCGGCCTGGCGTGCAGGAGTCCCGGGTTCGATTCCCAGCCAGGGCACACAGGAGAGGCGCCCATCTGCTTCTCCACCCCTCCCCCTCTCCTTCCTCTCTGTCTCTCTCTTCCCCTCCCGCAGCTGAGACTCCATTGGAGCAAAGATGGCCCGGGCGCTGGGGATGACTCCTTGGCCTCTGCCCCAGGCGCTAGAGTGGCTCTGGTCGCAACAGAGCAACGCCCCAGAGGGGCAGAGCATCGCCCCCTAGTGGGCAGAGCATCGCCCTCTGGTGGGCAGAGCGTTGCCCCCTGGTGGGCGTGCTGGGTGGATCCCGGTCGGGCGCATGCGGGAGTCTGTCTGACTGTCTCTCCCCGTTTCCAGCTTCAGAAAAAAAAATAAAAATAAATAAATAATAAAAAATAAAAATAAAATAAAACATCATTCAGACTTAAATATAAATAAAATGGAAATAATGTAAATTATTTATTCTTTCTCTGTGGACCGGTACCAAATGGCCCACGGACTGGTACCGGTCTGCAGCCCGGGGATTGGGGACCACTGATCTACATGATCCCAAGGTCGCTGGCATGAGCCCAAGGTCACTGGCTTGAGCATGGGGTCACTGGCTCAGCCTGAGCCCCAGGTCAAGGCACGTTCAAGAAGAAGAGAAAAAACAAAACCTGACCTGTGGCAGCATAGTGGATAAAAGCATCGATCTGAAATGCTGAGGTCAACACTTTATCCACTGTGCCACCAGAAGTCAGGCTCAATAAATAAAATCTTTAAAAAAAAAATGAAGCAATCAATGAACAACTAAAGTGAAGTAACTAAGAATTGATGTTTCTCCTCTCTCCTTCCCCTCTCTTGCTGCCTTCCTTTCTCTCATTCTAAAAAAAAAATAATCAATTAGCAAAACAATTCAGATAAATGTGAATGTCCTTCCTTTCTCTTTGTACTTGGACCAAGAGGTCCTGGCAACCAGTGATGGATATTAATGGGTTTAGAGCAGGAGTTCTCACCTGGGAGCAAATCTGTTTCCCCAGGGGAAAGGTGGCAATGATTGGAGACATTTAGTTGTCATGACTGAGGGGGTGCTACTGTCATCTAGTAAGTAGAGGCCAGGATTCTGCTACTGCTACGGAGTGTACAGGACTGCCCCCCAGGACAAAAGATTATCAGATGCCAAATGTCAATAGTGCCCAGGTTGGGAAACCATGCATTCCCAATGAGGTGGTGTCATCCTCATGGGTGCAAAATTTGCTTCTTGGGGTGGATGTGTAAAAAAAATGTTTATGGCCTGACCAGGCAGTGGTGCAGTGGATAGAGCATTGGATTGGGATGCAGAAGACCCAGGTTCAAAATCCTGAGGTTAGGCCCTGGCCGGTTGGCTCAGTGGTAGAGCGTCGGCCTGGTGTGCAGGAGTCCCGGGTTCGATTTCCGGCCAGGGCACACAGGAGAAGCGCCCATCTGCTTCTCCATCCTTCCCCCTCTCCTTCTTCTCTGTCTCTCTCTTCCCCTCCCGCAGCCGGGGCTCCATTGGAGCAAAGTTGGCCTGGGTGCTGAGGATGGCTCGGTGGCCTCTGCCCCAGGCACTAGAATGGCTCTGGTCACAACAGAGCAACACCCCAGATGGGCAGAGCATCGCCCCCTGGTGGGCATGTCGGGTGGATCCCAGTCTGGCTCACGCGGGAGTCTGTCTGACTGCCTCCCCATTTCCAACTTCAGAAAAATACAAAAAAATAAAAAAATCCTGAGGTTGCCAGCTTGAGCACAGGCTCATCTGGCTTGAGCGCAGGTTCACCAGCTTGAGCACGGGGTCGCTGGCTTGAGCCCAAAGATCACTGGCTTGAAGCCCAAGGTCGCTGGTGTGAGCCCAAAGTTTGCTGGCTTGAGCAAGGGGTCACTTGCTCTGCTGTAGCCCCCTGGTCAAAGCACATATGAGAAAGCAATCAATGAACAACTAAGGAGCTGGGACAAAGAGCCACAATGAAGAATTGATGCTTCTCATCTCTCCCTTCATGTCTGTCTGTCCCTATCTGTTCCACTCTCTGTCTCTGTCACACACAAAAAATGTTTCTGTACAAAGCTCCCATATACACACCGTATGTAAACAAACATACAGAATAGCTGTGGTATTGACATTTCATGGAGGAGGTGATGAGAGAGATTTTTATTTAAAAAACTACTCCTTAGGGAGGCAATAATGAAATACAGAGTGACCAACACTGGTCTAGAGCCTGGATCTGTGTGACTTTGAGCAAGTTGTGTCTCTCTAAGACTTAGTTTTCCCATCTGTAAAATGGGGACAACACTAGTATCTCTTTGCAGGTGTTTTGTGAGGATTAAATGAGATCATAGCTACAGGTGCTGAACCTCAGGAAGCAATCCGAAGGTCTGTGATCATCATCACTGTCATCATTTGTGTCCTCTGGCTAGTACAGTGTCTGGCACATTATAAGATCTTCATAAATGTTTTGTCAAATAATAATAATCGCAACTAACATTCAGAGTGAGTGCTTACTGCATCCACTTTTCTGAGTCTATTAAGTGTCCATCCATGAGATGCATAATATATATTATACCCACTTTACAAGTGGGAAAACTGAGAGTCAGTGAAATGAAGTTACTATCCCAGGGTCAAATGACTAAGTGCCAGTGGCCAGACTTAAGCCTGGACCATCTGACTCCGGGTCCTATGACAGCAGAGCCAACAGGTAGAAAGATCTGTACAGAGGTGGTACCCTAAAGTAGAGATTTACCTATTTTTTTTTATTCATTTTAGAGAGGAGAGGGAGAGAGAGAGAGAGAGAGAGGAGAAACAGAGAGAGAAGGGGGGGAGAAGCTGGAAGCATCAACTCCCATATGTGCCTTGACCAGGCAAGCCCAGGGTTTCGAACCAGCGACCTCAGCACTTCCAGGTCGATGCTTTATCCTACTGCACCACCACAGGTCAGGCGAGATTTACCTATTTTTATTTAAAACAAGATTTCCCCCCCTTTCCTAACCCCTAAAAGCCACTAACTGGTTGAATGGAGTAAGTAAGCTCCAGAATTATAACCAGCTGGCTAACTTTATTCAAGGGTGTTCACCTCTCTAAGTCTTAGTTTCCTTATCTGTGAAGGGGGATAGTGCCCCCCAGAGTTATAGTGATTAGACAGCAGAGCCACTCTGGGGGACCCAGAAAGTCTCCATGACTGTGTATTCTTGTTCCTGTGCAGGAGTCAGCACTGAGAGGAGATTGAGTTCTTGAAACCACCTCATGAGCTGCAGGGGTCCCAATTCTAGATTCTAAGGAGTGTCTTGGGTCCCTGAGCACTCAGATCTCCAAGGTATATCTAAGAGTTGTAAGGCATGTCTCAGAAGCTGTGCAGTATTCTGGGGAGCTACTAAGGATTGTGGGTGCATCTTTTATTCTAGGAGTAGCCTAGGGTTGTAGAACTGTCTTAGGAGTTATGAGGTATCTAGTTGGTTTATGGGGCACCCCAGGATTTTTGGTGGCATTTCCATGTTATGAGAGAATCCCGTGAGTCTGAAGGCACCCATGAGATTATGCTGGGGGTCTCTGCATTTGCGGGAGCAACTCAAGGATGCTGTGGAGCCACGCAGGGTTTGGAGGACTTCTAAGGGACTGGAAGCCTTCTTGAGGTGTGTGAGGGACCCTAGGCTTTGGGGGCCCTCATGCCCATGTCTGTGGGAATGGCTTGTCACTGTGGGGAATGCCAGCAGTACTGGGGCAGGGGTGTCTCTGCAGGACTGGAGTGTGGTTGGAGTGCCCTAGGGGTCATGGGGGACATATGAAGAACAGTAGCAGTGGTCCTGGGATCTAGATGAAGGGGTTTCTTGTGGGTTCTCAGAGCATTGCTGTCATGTATAGGTGCATCCTGGGATTAAGGTTTGTGGGGATGTCTCAGTAAGGATGAGGACACTACTAGGACATCTGGGGAGCTATGGGAGTGTCCTGTGGTGTATGGGGGTCTCTCAGAACCCAGGGATTTGGGGGTATCCTTGGGTTGTGTGGGGCATCTCAGGGATAGTAGAGGCACTCCCTGGGATAGTGAGGACTTCTGAGGTCTGTGGGGCCTCTCAACACCATGGAGGTTGTGAAAGCGACCTAGAGCTTTTTGGGGCTTACCAGGTGTTTGTAGAGAGGCTTCCGGAGATTGTGAGGACGTCAGAAGGACTGCGGAGGCGAGGAGGTCTGTGGGGTGTCCCGCCACAACCCTAAGGCGTCCCAACCCTGCCCCGCCCCCAGGGGCGGCCCCAGCGCGAAGCCGGAAGGGCCACGGTTGCCCCGCGGGGTGCGGCCCGTGGCCCCAGGGCTGGGCGGCCGGCCTGCGTGGGCCGCGCGGGGCTGGCGGCGCTGCTCCCCAGTGCCCAAAGAGGCGGGCCGCCCCGCTTTCCCCGCGGCCATGGCGCGGCCACGCCGCCTGGGCTGTATCCCCGAGCTGCAGCTGGAGGCCGTCCCCGCGGCGGCGGGCGAGGACGAGGCGTTCCTGTCGGAGCCCCGGGCCCCGCACGCGCCCCGCTGGCCACGTTCGCCGCCCTCCTCGCCCGTCTTCTTCGCCAGCCTGTCCCCAACTTTCTGCAGGAGCCTTCGGCTTCTCCGCAGCTTCCAGGATTTTGGCCGCCGGGCGTGGGCTAGGTAAGTGCGCCCAGGTGGCCGTGCATTCGAGTCTCTTCTGGCCACCTGGAGCGCGTCAGTGTCTGGAGTTCGTAGCTGGCCCTGCCCAGTCTCACTTTTCCGTCACAATGCAACGATAAAAAAAATCATCTCTACCCGCCAGGATTGCCGCGGAGACATCTGATAAAGCATGCAGCAGGCGTTCAATAAACCCTATGTTCCTTTCACTTCCTGTGCAGACCTGAGTCTGCGGTCAGGCTTTGGGGGAGCGAGGCCAACCTGCCACCCAGGGTGATCTGAGGACGCGTATTCAGTTATGTCGGCCTCGGTCTAACGGCCTGTGAAAGGGGTCAGCGATGCACTTGGGTTTGCTTTGCCAGGAGGCTTGCTGATCACCTTGTGCACCTGACACGGAGGGCAAATGGAAGTTCCCTTCCTGGTCATACCCGGGTGGGCTGCAGGGGCTGGCACCTGGCGGCCACATCCGATCTGGCTTCCCAGTGTCCCTGGAAACGGAGGTGGCACTGGCTAGCGAGGGTTTCTCCGAACCCAGGAGAGCGTCTTCTGCTGGTCGCTTTACCCCTACTCTCTGTACACACTTGTTTAGAACCAGAGACCGGAGACGATGACTGGGAGAGGGCACTGCGGGGACGGGACGTGGACCCAGCGGAAGAGACCCAGCAGGGAGAGAAGAGGGGGGTCGGGGCCTCTGGAGCCCCGCGTGGGGCCGAGGAGGGAGTGTGAGTGGGACGGGAAATCAGTGCCTTTCTCTGGTTTCTCTCTATGTCTATGTCTCTCCTGTCTCTGTTCCGTCCCCCAGCTCTACCTCCCTGGCAACCGTCGTCCCTCCCCCGGGTTTTTGCCACCGGACCGCGCACTCCGCCGCCGCCCGCGAGGGCGTCTCGTCCCTCCAGGAGCGCACAGCGCTCGGAGACTTCCAGCGGGCCCAGCTCAACGTCAGGATGGGGAGGGGGTGAAGGCGGGGACAGAAACGGGGGCGGGGGGTGGGGTGGGTGGCGGTGGGCCCAGAGCCTGGGAAACCAGAGCTTGAGGAACTACCCGCCCTCCCCCAGCCTGGGGAAAGGGAGGCAGGCGGGAAGTGTGCGCAGAGTTCTGCAAGGCCCCACAGGAGGCAGCAGGCGCGGAGCCTGCGCCAGCCCTGCGGACTAGAGAACGCCCGAACGCCCATGGCCTGGGGAGTCAGCAGGAGGGCGGGTGTGGAGCGTGGAGCGGCGCTGCCAAGGGCGGCAGCAGATACCTCGGGCCTGGTGAACAGTGCACGCCAGACCGCGGTGCGTGTAGCCGTCCCCATGCGTGCCTGGAGGGCGCTTGGCACCCATGCGGTCCAGTGCAGCCCGCCGGGCCGGCCCCGGCCCCCTGCCCTATCACTGCCCCCCGCGGACCCCGAATCCCTGGTCCACTTCTCCTTCAGCGACGAAGACACCTGTTGGCATCTTCCAGGCAGATCTGTCAGGTGGGTGGCTCCTAGCCAGTCCCTTCCTTTTCCACCAGAGGGCTTTGGCTGTGCTGGTGGGGGTGCCGAGTCTGCCTTGGGAAATCTCTAAAGTGGTTTTTAAGATCTGTCTGGAGCCTCACTCCTTTCCCTGGTCCTAAACGTCTGAATGCTTCTGAGGGCTTACGGCAGATGGTGGCTCTGAAAATGGGTGCTGGGCCCTGCCCCCTAACTGCCTACTCAAGATAGGATCCCTTTGCCCTCTTTATGCCTTTTAATCTGAGCTTCTGGCACTCACCCTGGCAGCAAGTATGAGTGTCCAGCGTCACCTGGGCTCCACTCCCAGGCCACCCGTGTCTCATGCTTTACCGTTCCTCCCTCCTTGCTGGGGCTGCCAGGCTGAAAACCAAGCCAGGGTGGGTGTGGGGAGGAGGTTCCTGCTGGAACTCCTGGGGGGGGGGTGTAGTTAAAATCTATTGGACAATGGTGGGACAGAGAAGTGGCCTTTAGGTATTTGGAATTCTTGGGGTACTCCACCATGTTCTTGGTCCCCTTCAGACACCTGTACACACACATACTCCCCAACAAAGACACACACACAGGGTAATCGGAGTCTCCTTGCTGGTGGGGACACAAAGAGAACACCGCAGTTGACCCATGGCCACCGTGATACACAGACCACAGAAACCCTGGCCTACCACAGCATTGTATACACTGCACTGCCTGCAGAAACACACTCACTGCAGCACACACCCAAGCCCAATTCCCACCTGCACAGGGCTGAACACATCTCATCCCCACTCAAGAGTCAGGGACAGTTTTGGCACATGTGTGTGGCACACAGGTACACCCTCACAAACTCACACTCAAAGACACAGAATTACATAGGCACTGGGAACCCCCAGACCCCACTCACACACACAGATGTGTAAATCCACACAGACAACCTACATGCACATGGGTGCCCCTGAATACCACCTCAGCACACAGATGCACAGACCCTCCTTGTACATTTAACCCCACTAACAACTGTGTCAGCTGGCACCATGCGCCTGTCTGGCAGACACACACCATCACCTGCCCTTTACCTCAGTGTGACCTTCACAAAGCAAATGCCAGGCCTTTCCATAAAGGCTGCCTGGCACCTCCTACAAGGGTGTCAGTTTGAATGGGGCAGAATCTGGGGAGATGCCAGGCCTGCCTGGGGAGAGACAGACACCATTGATTTAGTTTGCAGCTTTCTAGCCTGGCTCCCTGGGTTTGCATCCTTGTTCTACCACTAGCCACATTATTCATACTCTCTATGTCTCAGTTTCGCTCTCCCTCTCTCTCTAGAAAATGTGGATGAATGTGTGTCCAGGCATAGTACCATGCCTAGCATGTGGCATTCCAGAGTAGTTGGTTACTTTCATTGTTGTTAGGATTTTTACCAACTGAAACATGTCCCTTTTCATTGCCACATCCCCACCTTCACCCCAGCTTGTTTGTTTTCCAGTTGGTCCCTGCAGCAGAACTCTCTAAAGCCTGGATCTGGCCCTGGGCTGCACAGTCCTCCAGAGGCCTAATTTGATGTTCAAAAGCCCAGGACAGGAGTAGAGGCCCCAGGGGGTAGAGATAGGTAGCAACTTCACCTGAGAATGCCAAGTAGTCAGCCTATTCCAGGGGAAGTCTTGGGCAGGTCATTTCCTTTCTGTTAGAGTGTCTGAGCATGTGGCTGTGATGTCAGGGCCTGTTGGCTGTCCTTGACTCTAGTTTGTGACTTTGGGTCCCCTTGGGACATCTCTAGTGCAGCCTCTAGTCTGATTTTGGGTCACCTTGAGCAGCAGCAGGCCAGGGAGGGGTGACTCCCCAGAGTCTGGGGTCTGATTCTGGGGGGTAGCTAAGACACCCTCACTCTCAGGCTGCAATTCAACAGACCTAATCTCCCATCTGCCCTTCTGCGGCCTCAAACACAAACAGTGGGGCCCCAGGGAGCCTCTTCCCATTCCTTCCTCTGGGCTCCTGCGTATAGTGAGTTGAGTCTTCTGGGGCTGCAGTAACTGCCTGAAATGCTCTTAGGTTGCCCTTTGGGGTTTGGATCTCACCTTCCCTACTCTGCACTTCAGTTCCTGGGGCAGGGAAGGGGTCCTCTCTACATAGGTATGAACCACTCCCTCTCACAGCTTCCCTGCACTTGGCAGAGCCCAAAATATCCAGGCTGGGCCTTAGGAGACAGGACATGATTCTCAGGCAATGAGGTTACCAACCCCTCACCACCTCTCTGTGCCTGTCTTCTCACTGAACCAGTATGTTAACAGAACTCAACTCACAGAGTTGGTGGGAGACATACTAGGTTCATGTGTATAAAGCACTCGATAATGCCACAGTGAGTAATCAGTGCTTTGTTATTATTACTATATCTTTAAAGGTTCTAACCTGGCACCTAATACTTAGCAGGTGCTCAATAAGTGGGCATTATTATCAAAGGCTCAAGCTCATTTTCCGTCTTAAGAATGTGGTTTTAGCCTGACCCGTGGTGGCTCAGTGGATCACGCATTGACCTGGAACACTGAGTTCGCCGGTTCAAAACCCTGGGCTTGCCTGGTCAAGGCACATATGGGAGTTGATGCTTCCTGCTCCTCCTCCCTTCTCTCTCTCTCTCTCTCTCTCTTCTCTAAAATGGATAAATAAATAAAAATAATTTAAAAAAAGAATGTGATTTTAAAATTTTCTTTGAAAGTCTAATATATATTAAATTCACTGCTTTTTTTTTTTTTTTTGGATCTTTCCGAAGCCAGAAACGGGGAGGCAGTCAGACAGACTCCCACATGCGCCTGACCGGGATCCACCCGGCACGTGACCAGAGCCACTCTAGCACCTGAGGCAGAGGCCACAGAGCCATCCTCAGCGCCCCGGCCAACTTTTGCTCCAATGGAGCCTTGGCTGCGGGAGGGGAAGAGAGAGACAGAGAGGAAGGAGAGGGGGAGGGGTGGAGAAGCAGATGGGCGCTTCTCCTGTGTGCCCCGGCCGGGAATCGAACCCAGGACTCCTGCATGCCAGGCTGACGCTCTACCACTGAGTCAACCAGCCAGGGCCTCACCGCTTTTATTATACATATGTATGAAGTTTATTTTATTGTGGTAAAATATAAATAACATAAAATTTTCCACTTTAACCATTTTTGAGTGTACAATTCAGCATCATTAAGTACACCCACATTGTTGAACAGCTATCACCACCCACCATCATCCCCAGAAATTTCTCATCTTCTCAAACTGAAACTTTGTCTGCATTAAACACTATCGTCTTTCTCCCTGCCCCAGGCCCTAGCACCCACCATTCCATTTTCTGTCTTATAAATCTGACTCTTCCAGGGATTTCATATCAGTGGAGTTACAGAGTTCCATATAAATTGCATTATTTGTTGAAAAGACTGTTCTTTTCTCATTAAATGGTCTTGGCACACTTGTCAAAAATCATTTGACCCATGTATGTGAGGGTTTATTTTTTGGGTTCTCTAATCGATTCTCTTGGTCTGTTTGTCCTTTTGTATTTGGCTTATTTCATTTAGCATAATGTTTTCAAGGTTCATCTATGTTGTAGCATGTGCCAGAATTTTCTTTATAAGACTGAATAATATTCCATTGTATGCATATATACCACATTTTCTTTATCCATTCACCCATTTATGGACAAGAGTTGTTTTCACCTTTTGGCTATTGTGAATAATGCTGTTATGCACATTGGTATACAAGTAACTATTTGAGTCTTCATTTTCAATTCTTTGATGTATACATACCTAGAAGTAGAATTGCTGGATCACATGGTAATTCTATACTTATATTTTCTGAGGAGCTGCCAAAGCATTTTCCACAGTGGCTGTACCATTTTACATTCCTACCACCAATGCACAGGTACTCCAATCTCTCCGTGTCATCACCAACTCTTGTTATTTTCCTTTTCTTAATAATAGCCATCCTCATGGGTTCTCAGTAGTGTCTCACTGTGGTTGATTTGCATTTCCCTAATGACTGATGGTGTTAAACCTCTTCTCTCGTGCTTGTTTGTCCATCTGTATATCTTCAGAGAAATGTTTATTTAAGTCCTTTGCCTACTTTTTATTTTTTTATTTTAAATATATTTTTTTAAAATTTCTTATTTATTTATTTATTCATTTTAGGGGGGGAGAGAGAGAGAGAGAGAGAGATAGAAGGGGGAGGAGCAGGAAGCATCAACTCCCATATGTGCCTTGACCAGGCAAGCCAGGGTTTTGAATCAGCAACCTCAGTGTTTCCAGGTTGATGCTTTATCCACTGCGCCACCACAGGTCAGGCCTTTGCCCACTTTTTTTTTTTTAATTTATTTATTCATTTTAGAGAGGAGAGACACAGAGAGAGAGAGAGAGAGAGAGAGAGAGAGAAGGGGGAGGGAGGAGCAGGAAGCATCAACTCCCATATGTGCCTTGACCGGGCAAGCTCAGGGTATTGAACCAGCGACCTCAGTGTTTTCAGGTTGATGCTTGGTCCACTGCACCACCACAGGTCAGGGCCTTTGCCCACTTTTTAATTGCTTGTTTTTTATTGTTGCATTTTAGTTCTTTATATTTCTAGATCTTAACCTCTTAACAGATACGTGATTTGCAAAAATTTTCTGTTCTGTGAATCGCATTTTCACTCTCTGAATAATGAATGTTCTTTGAGGCACAAAAGTTTTTAATTTTAATGAAGTTCAATTTATTTATTATTGATTGATTTTATCTAGAGAGGAAGGGAGAGAGAGAGAGAGAGAGAGAGAGAGAGAGAAGAACATCAGTTCCTGTATATACCCCAACCAGGGATCGAACCTGCAACCTCTGTGCTTTGGGATGAGGCTCTAACCAACTGAACTATCTGGCCAGGCCTCAATTTATTTTTTATTTTGTTGCTTTTGCTTTTGGTGTCATATCCAAGAAATAACTGCCAACCCTGACCTGACCTGTGGTGAGGTAGTGAATATAGCATTGACCTGCTGAGGTTGCTAGTTCAAAATCCCGGGCTTGCCTGGTCAAGGCACATACAAGAAGCAACTATTGTTAGTTGATGCCCCCCCCCCCAGTATCTCTCTTCTCTCTAAAATCAATAAATAAAATGAAAAATACAAAAAGAAAGAAATCACTGCCAAATCCAATGTCATGAAGCTTCTAAGAGTTTTATAATTTTAGCTCTTATGTTTGTCTTTGATACATTTTGAGTTAATTTTTGTATAAGGAGTACAGCAGGGGTCCCCAAACTTTTTACACAGGGGGCCAGTTCACTGTCCCTTAGATTGTTGGAGGGCCAGAGTATAAAAAAAAACTATGAACAAATCCCTATGCACACTGCACATACCTTATTTTAAAGTAAAAAAAAAACAAAGCGGGAACAAATACAATATTTAAAATAAAGAACAAGTAAATTTAAATCAACAAACTGACCAGTATTTCAATGGGAACTATGGGCCTGCTTTTGGCTGAGATGGTCAATGTCCGGTTCCATATTTGTCACTGCTAGCCCTAACAAGTGATATGATGCGCTTCCGGAGCCGTGAGGCATGCCTCCTGCATCACCGGAAGTAGTACTGTACATGAGCGACACCGTGCTTTGTAGCGCTGCCATATACAGTACTCCAGGAGCACAGGATGTGGATGCTGACTTCTCACTGACCACCAATGAAAGAAGTGCCCCTTCCGGAGTGCGGCGGGGGCCAGATAAATAGCCTCAGGGGGTCACATGCAGCCCGTGGGCCATAGTTTGGGGACCCCTGGCGTATAGTAATGATCCACCTTCATTCTTTTCTTTGTGGATAATTTTTCCAGCATCATTTGTTGAAAAGATGGTTCTGTTCTATTAGTCTTGGCATGCTTGTCAAAAATTGTTTGACTGCCCGACCTGTGGTGGTGCAGTGGATAAAGCGTCGACCTGGAAATGCTGAGGTCGCCAGTTTGAAACCCTGGGCTTGCCTGGTCAAGGCACATATGGGAGTTGATGCTTCCAGCTCCTCCCTCCTTCTCTCTGTCTCTCCTCTCTCTCTCTCTCTCTGTCTCTCCCTCTCCTCTCTAAAATGAATAAAAAAAAATTGTTTGACTATGTGAGGGTTTATTTCTGGGCTCTTTAATTGATTTCATTGATCTATATGTCTGTTTCTGCAGTACCACACTTTTTTTTTTAAGTGAGAGGAGGGGAAATAGACAGATTCCCACATGCGCCCCAACCGGGATCCACTTGGCAACCCCATGATACTCAAATCAACCAAGCTATACTCAGCACCTGAAGCTGACACTTGGACCAACTGAGTTTTCCTCAGCGCCCAGTGACAACGCTTGAACCAATCAAGCCACTGGCTGCGAGAAGGGAAGAGAGAGAGAAGGGGAAAGGGAGGGTAAGAGAAGCAGGTGGTTGCTTCTCATGTGTGCCTTGACTGAGGATCAAACCTGGGATGTCTGCACATCAAGCCAACACTCTATCTACTGAGCCAACTGGTGAGGGCCAATACCACTCTGCTTTGATTACTGTAGCTTTACAGTAAGTTTTGAAAACAGGAAGTACAAGTCCTCCAACTTTTTTCTTCTTTTTCAAGATTGTTTTGTTTAGTTATGGCCCCTTGAGATTCCACAAGAATTCTAGTAAGGACTTCATTTTAATTTTTTCAAAGAATGTTGTTGGGATTTTGATAGGGATTCCACTGACTCTGTAGATCACTCTGGGTAGCATTGATATCTTAATCTTAAGTCTTCCAATCCATGAATATGGAATGTTCCATTTATTTTTGTTTTCTTTCATTTCTTTCAACAGCATTTTGTACTTTTCAGTGTGCAATGCTTTTTGCTTAAGTTTATTCCTAAGTATCTTATTAATTTTGATGCTATTATAAATGGAATTGTTTTCATAATATCTTTTTTTTTTTTAAGTGAGAGGAGGGTAGATAAGACTCCCACATATGCCCACTGGGATCCATCCAGCAACCCCCATCTTGGGCCAATGCTCGAATTAACTGAGCCAGCCTCAGGTGCTGAGGCTGACACTCGGACCAACTGAGCTATCCCCAGTGCCTGGGGCTGATGCTCAAACCAATTGATCCACTGGCTGTGGGAGGGGAAGAGTGAGAGAAGGGGGATAAGGGCAGACAGTTGCTTCTTTTGTGTGCCCTGACTGGGAATCGAACCCAGCACATCCATATGCCAGGCCAACGCTTTATCCACTGAGCCAACCAGCCAGGGCCATAATATCCTTTTTGGATTGTTCCTTGTTAATATATAGAAAAACAACTGATATTTGCTAAATTATTTTATTAGTCAATTCCAATAGTTTTGATACATGTAATTCCACCACTGGCTTCTTTCTCTTAGCAAAATTCATTTGCTACTCATCCAAGTTGTTTTGGGTATCAGTACTTAATAAGGAAATTGTAGTTTCTTTTCTACTCTCACAGAACACTCCTGACACCAAATGTGTGTGATTTTTCCCCCCATACGAACCAATTCTCCCATTCTCTGTGGACATCAGCTAAGCCAACTACAGTTTAATTTAATTCTGACACTAACTGCCAGGAGTTAGTGTAGATCACAGAGATGAAGGGCTCAATCCCACAAGACTGCCCCCATTGCAGACACTAGTCTCAAGTCTAGGTTGTCACCTGTGCTTGTGACTGACTGGCTATAAATAGAGGTTCCCACAATCTCCTCCTCAGGTTAGAAAATTTGCTAGAATGGCTCACAGAACCAGGAAAACCATTTACTAGGTTACTGGTTTATTATGAAAGATACAACTCAGGAAGAGCCAGAGATGTATACAGCACCTCTGTGTGCTCACCAACTCACAAGCTCCCTGAACTCTGTCATTTAGGGATTTTGATGGAGGTTTCATTATGTAATCATGACTAATTAAGTCACTGGCTATTCCATTTGTGATTAAGTCACCCTCTAGCCTCTCTCCTTTCCCTGGAGGTCCAGGAGTGGAGCTGAAGGTGACAACCTTCTAATCAACCCTGGCAGGCAGCCCCATCCTGAGGCTGTCTGGGAATCCCTAGTAGGCAGTCATCTCATTACCTTACAAGAACACATTTTTCACTGTTAAGATTTCCAGGGTTAGGAACTTTGTGCCAGGAAACCATGGCAGAAACCAAATATATATATATACCTTACTATTTCCCAATAGTTCTTTTTTCTTTTCTTATTCCTGAATAGTATTCCATGGTGTGGATCTGTTGCAACTTATCCATTCACCTACTGGCACACGTTTGGTTTTGCTGTTTTCAGAATTTAGTGATTACAAACAGAAAGAACTTCTGTAAACATTGGTCAGCAGGTGAATGTTTTGAGTGGAAATATATTTACATTCATCTTGGGTAAATAGATAGGAGAAGATTTATAAGTGTATGTTTAATTTCATAAGAAACTGACCAACTGTCTTCTGGAGTGGCTGTGCCACTTGGCATTCCCACCAGCAATGAATGTGGGTTCCAGTGCTCCACATCCTTGTCACCACTTGGTATTATCGTCAGTTTTTGTTTGTTTCTTTGTTTTAGTAATCCACTAGGGGCGAAGTGATATTTCATGGCTTTCATTTGCATTTCCCTAAGGACAAATGATGTTTCCTGTGTTTATTTGCCCTCTGGATATCTTGGGTGAACTGTCCAAACTTTTGCTCATTTATTGAATTGTTTATCTTCTTCTGAGTTTTGTTTTGGGTTTTTTTTGGTATTTTTCTGAAGCTAGAAACGGGGAGAGACGGTCAGACTCCCGCATGCGCCCGACCGGGATCCACCCGGCACGCCCACCAGGGGGCGACGCTCTGCCCACCAGGGGGCGATGCTCTGCCCCTCCAGGGCGTCGCTCGGCTGCGACCAGAGCCACTCTAGCGCCTGGGGCAAAGGCCAAGGAGCCATCCCCAGCGCCCGGGCCATCTTTGCTCCAATGGAGCCTCGGCTGCGGGAGGGGAAGAGAGAGACAGAGAGGGAGGAGAGGGGGAGGGGTGGAGAAGCAGATGGGCGCTTCTCCTGTGTGCCCTGGCCGGGAATCGAACCCGGGACTTCTGCACGCCAGGCCGACACTCTACCACTGAGCCAACCGGCCAGGGCCTCTTCTGAGTTTTGAGAGCTCATTATATATTCTAGATCCAAGTCCTTTGTCATGTATTTTCTCCTTGTCAGTAGCTTGGCTTTTTATTCCCTCAACAGTGTCTTTTTTTTTTTCCCACACTTCTTTTCTAAGTGTCTTTTTTTAAATTATTTATTTATTTATTTATTTATTCATTTTAGAGGAGAGAGAGAGAGAGAGGGAGAGAGAGAGAGAGAGAGAAAGAAGTGGGGGAGGAGCAGAAAGCATCAACTCCCATATGTGCTTTGACCAGGCAAGCCCAGGGTTTCGAAACGACGACCTCAGCATTCCAGGTCAAGGCTTTATCCACTGCGCCACCACAGGTCAGGCTCAACAGTGTCTTTTTTTTAATGATTTTTATTTCTTATTGATTTTACAGAGAAAGGGGAAGGATGGGGAACAAGAAGTATCAACTCATAGTTCACTTTAGTTCTGCACTGCTTGCTTGTTGCTTGTTGAAGGTGCCTTGACTCAGCAAGCCTGAGGTTTTCAACAGGCGACCTTAGCATTCCAGGTCAATCCTCTATCCATTGTACCACCAAAGGCCAAGTGACAGTGTCTTTTTTCACATGGAATTTTTTACAGTGTTTTTTAAGGTTTTTTTTGGAGTTTTTCTTTCTTTATTTTAAAGAAAATGAATTTTTCATCTTTTTAAAATTATTTTTCAATTATAATTGATATACAATATATTAGTTTGAAATATACAACATAGTGATTAGACCTTTATATAGCTTATGAAATGACCACCCTGGATAAGTCTAGTACTCACCTGGCACCATCTATAGTTATTACAAGAGGATTGATTTGACTATATTTCCTATGCTGTACATTACACGCCCATGACTATTTCAATAACTGCCAATTTGTACTTCCTAATCCCTTCCACTTCTTCACCCTGCCCCAAACTGCTCCCATATGCAAGCCATCAGTTTGTTCTCTGTATCTATGAATCTGTTTGTTTTGTTTGCTCATTTGTTTCGTTCTTTAGATTATACATGAGTGAACTCATATGATATTTGTTTCTGACTTATTTTACCTAGTATAAAACCCCCTACATTCATCCATTTTGTTGCAAATGGTAAGATTTCATTCTTTTTCATGACTAAATAATATTCCATTGTATATATGTACCACAGCTTTCTTATCAAGTCTGTTGGTGGACACTTAGGTTGCTTCCATATTGGCTATTGTAAATAACACTGCAGTGAACATAGGGGTGCATATACAGAACAGGGTAAAAGTAGGTTTACAGTTGTAAGTACATGAAACACAGTTTATTCTTGCATTATTATTGTATTGTTCTCTATATGAAAACTGTAATTCTACTTTTGCCCCACCTTGTATCTTTTTAAATTAGTGTTTTGAATTTCTTAGGATAAATATCCAGAAGTGGAATTTCTGGGTCACAAAGTAGTTCTATTTTTAAGTTTTTTAGGAAACTCCATAGTGATTTCCACAGTGGCTGCACCTATCTGTAATCCCACCTGCAGTGCAGGAGGGTTTCCTTTTCTCCACATCCTCATCAGCACTTGTTGTTTGTTAATTTTTTTTTAATTTTACTTATTTTATTTATTCATTTTTAGAGAGGAAGAGAGAGGATAGAGAGACAGAGAGAGAGAGAAGTGGGGAGGAGCTGGAAGCATCAACTCCCATATGTGCCTTGACCAGGCAAGCCCAGGGTTTCGAACCGGCAACCTCAGCATTTCCAGGTTGACGCTTTATCCACTGCGCCACCACAGGTCAGGCTGTTTGTTAATTTTTTGATGATAGCCATTCTGACATGTATGGGGTGTTATCTCATTGCAGTTTTGTGGGTTTTTTTTCTTTTTCTTTTTTTAGTGTTTTTCTTTATTTATTTACAGAGACAGAGAGAGAGTCAGAGAGAGGGATAGACAGGGACAGACAGACAGGAATGGAGAGATGAGAAGCATCAATCATTAGTTTTTCGTTGCACATTGCAACACCTTAGTTGTTCATTGATTGCTTTCTTATATGTGCCTTGACCGTGGGCCTTCAGCAAACTGAGTAACCCCTTGCTCAAGCCAGCGACCTTGGATTGAAGCTGGTGAGCTTTTGCTCAAACCAGATGAGCCCGCGCTCAAGCTGGCTACCTTGGGGTCTCGAACCTGCATCCTCTGCATCCCAGTCGGACCCTCTATCCACTGCACCACCACCTGGTCAGGCTCATTGCAGTTTTAATTAGCATTTCTATGATGATTAGTGATGAACATCTTTTCATATGTTGGTTGGCCATTTGTATGTCCTCTTTGGAGAAATTTCAGTACAGGTTCTCTGCCCATTTAAAAAATTTGATTGTTATTTAGGTGTCAAGCTGTATGAGTTCTTTATTTTGCATATTAACCCTTTATCATTGGTAAATATTTTCTCATTTGATAGGCTATCTTTTTGTTTTTGTTGATAGTTTCTTTGCTGTCCAAAATTTTTCAGTTTTGTATAGTCCCATGTATTTATTTTTTTCTTTTGTTTCCTTAGACTGTGGCGGTATATCCAAAAATACACTGTGTCCGTAAAGTCATGGTGCACTTTTGACTGGTCACAGGAAAGCAACAAAAGACTATAGTATAGCAATGTGAAATCTGTACCAAATAAAAGGATTGATTTGACTATACCAGTTCTATGTGGGCTCACGCACAGATATTTTAGGGCTCCGTAGGTAGCTATCCCGTATAGCCTCTACAGACTCATCACTGACTGATGGCCTACCAGAACAGGGTTTCTCCACCAAACTGCTGGTTTCCTTCAACTGCTTATCCCACCGAGTAATGTTATTCCTGTGTGGTGGCACTTCGTTATAAATGCGCCAATATTCACGTTGCACTTTGGTCACGGATTCTAATTTAGCGAGCCACAGAACACACTGAACTTTCCTCTATACCGTCCACATCTCGACTGGCATGGCCGTGGTCTGCTCCGCTGTATACATGGTGTTACATCATCATCTGCGCATGCCACATGCTGCCACATCATCCTACAGAAACTGGGAGGGTTTTCCTTTTATTTGGTGCAGATTTCACATTTCTATCATCTTTTGTTGCTTTCCTGTGACCGGTCAAAAGTGCACCATGGCCTGACCAGGTGGTGGCGCAGTGGATAGAGCGTCGGACTGGGATGCGAAAGGACCCAGGTTCGAGACCCCAAGGTTGCCAGCTTGAGCGCGGGCTCATCTGGCTTGAGCAAAAAGTTCACTAGCATGGACCCAAGGTCACTGGCTTGAGCAAGGGGTTACTCAGTCTGCTGAAGGCCCGCGGTCAATGCACATATGAGAAAGCAATCAATGAACAACTAAGGTGTCGCAATGAAAAATTGATGATTGATGCTTCTCATCTCTCTCCGTTCCTGTCTGTCTGTCCCTATCTATCCCTCTATCTGACTCTCTCTCTGTCCCTGTAAAAAAAATAAAATAAAATAAAAAATAAAAACAAAAGTGCACCATGACTTTATTGACACACTGTATATTACTAAGAGCAATGTCAGGCCTGACCTGTGGTGACGCAGTGGATAAAGCATTGACTTGGAATGCTGAGGTCACCAGCAAAACACTGGGCTTGTCTGGTAAGGCACATATGACAAGCTATCAATGAAAACTTAGGCCCTGGCCGGTTGGCTCAGCAATAGAGCGTCGGCCTGGCGTGCGGGGGACCTGGGTTCGATTCCTGGCCAGGGCACACAGGAGAAGCGCCCATTTGCTTCTCCACCCCCCCCCCCTCCTTCCTCTCTGTCTCTCTCTTCCCCTCCTGCAGCCAAGGCTCCATTGGAGCAAAGATGGCCCGGGCGCTGGGGATGGCTCCTTGGCCTCTGCCCCAGGCGCTGGAGTGGCTCTGGTCTCGGCAGAGCGACGCCCCGGAGGGGCAGAGCATCGCCCCCTGGTGGACAGAGCATCGCCCCTGGTGGGCATGCCAGGTGGATCCCGGTTGGGCGCATGCGGGAGTCTGTCTGACTGTCTCTCCCCGTTTACAGCTTCAGAAAAATACAAAAAAAAAAAAAAAAAGAAAACTTAGAGTAAAGCAACTACTCTTTGTTCCCCACCTTCCTTTCTCTGTAAAATCAGTAAATAAAGTCTTTAAAAAACAAATAAAACAATGCCAGAGTTTACTCCTGTGTTTTTTCTAGAAGTTTTATGGTTTTGAGTCTTACAATTAAGTCTTTAATCCATTTTGAGTTTATTCTTGTATATGGTATAAGAAAGTGGTCTAGTTTCACCTGACCAGGTGGTGGTGCAGTGGATAGAGCGTAGGACTGGGACGCGGAAAACCCAGGTTCGAAACCCCTAAGTCACAGGCTTGAGCACGGGCTCATCTGGTTTGAGCAAGGCCCACCAGCTTGAGCCCAAGGTCGCTGGCTTGAGCAAGGGGTCACTCGGTCTGCTGGAACTCCCCCACCCCGGGTCAAGGCACATATGAGAAAGCAATCAATGAACAACTAAGGTGCTACAGTGAAGAATTGATGCATCTCATCTCTCTCCCTTCCTGTCAGTCTTGTCCCTCTCTCTGTCACACACACACACACACAAAGTGGTTTAGTTTCTTTATTCTTTTGCATGTATCTGTACAATTTTCCCAATACCATTTATTGAAGAGACTATCTTTACCTCATTGTATATTCTTGCCTCCTTTGTCATAGATTAATTCACCATTTAGGTGTGGGTTTATTCTTTGCTTTCTTTTGTTTCATTGATCTTTGTCTGTTTTTACGCCAGCACCATGCTGTTTCTCTCTCTCTCTTTTTTTATTTTTAGATTTTATTTTATTGATTTTAGAAATGAGAAAGACAGAAAGAAGGAGAGGAGCGGAAAGCATCAACCTGTAGTAGTTGCTTCTCGTATGTGCCTTGCTCCAGCAAGCCTGGGGTTTCGAACTGGCAACCTCAGCATTCCAGGTTGATGCTCTATGCACTGCACCACCACAGGTCAGGCAATACCATGCTGTTTTTTGTTGTTGTTGTTTTGTATTTTTCTGAAGCTGGAAACGGGGAGGCAGTCAGACAGACTCCCACATGCGCCCGACCGGGATCCACCCGGCATGCCCATCAGGGGGCGATGCTCTGCCCATCGGGGGCGTCGCTCTGTCGCGACCAGAGCCACTCTAGCACCTGGGGCAGAGGCCAAGGAGCCATCCCCAGCGCCCGGGCCATCTTTTGCTCCAATGGAGCCTCAGCTGCGGGAGGGGAAGAGAGAGACAGAGGGGAAGGAGAGGGGGAGGGGTGGAGAAGCAGATGGGCGCTTCTCCTGTGTGCCCTGGCCGGGAATCGAACCTGGGACTTCTGCACGCCAGGCTGACGCTCTACCACTGAGCCAACCGGCCAGGGCCAATACCATGCTGTCTTGATTCTTATGGCCTTGTAGTGTAGTCTGATATTATGTAGCATGATTTCTCCAACTTTGTTCTCCTTTCTCAAGATTGCTGTGACTATTTGAGGTCTTTTGTGGTTCACATAAATTTTAGGATTTGTTCTAGTTCTGTGGAAAATGTTATTGGTATTTTGAAATTGCATTGAATCTATAGATCGTTTTGGGTAGTAGAGACATTTTAACAATGTAATTCCTCCATTTATTTGTATCTTCTTCAAGTTCTTTCTTCAACATCATAATTTTCTGAGTACAGGTCCTTTACCTCCTTGGTTTAATTTTTTTTGTTGTTCCTAGGATTTTTTAAATGTAATTGTAAACAAGATTGTTTTCTTAATTTCTCTTTCTGATAGTTTGTTATCAATATATAAAAATGCAAGGGGTCCTGGCTCTGGTGCCTGCTGAGACCACCCTTTGGATGTGCCTTTTGTGCAGATAGTCAAGTGGTGCTCTATTGTGGTCTGAAGCCGGCCACTGGGTGTGTTGGTTCTGGGGCCTCTTGGGATGGGCTCCAGTGCAGGCCCAAGTCAGCTGTGGCCTGTGCCTGGCCCTAAGCCACCTGGAAGGAGCTACAAAGCCATCCACAGTTGACAGCTGCCTTTGTTGGGCCGGGAAGTGCATGGAAAGGGCAATGCTAGGAACTGAGGCCAGCTACCACCAGTTCCAGGCCTGGGGACTCAGTAGGAGACACAGGCACACGAAGGCCAGCTGCTGCCTGCCTGGGGCCTGCGGACCTTTAAGAGTTTTTAGGAAAAACTCTGCAACACAGGCCGAGGCTGGCTGCCTCTGAAAAAGCCTCTGAAAGTGGCTTGGGTGTTGTGAAGTTTGGTTTTTTATAATTTTTAAATTTTTTTATTTTTTATTTATTCATTTTTAGAGAGGAAAGAGAGAGGGAGAGAGAGAGACAGAGAGGGAGAGAGAGGAGAGAGAGACAGAGAGAGAGAAGGGGGGAGGAGCTGGAAGCATCAACTCCCATATGTGCCTTGACCAGGCAAGCCCAGGGTTTCAAACCGGCGACCTAAATATTTCCAGGTCGATGCTTTATCCACTGTGCCACCACAGGTCAGGCTGAAGTTTCTTTGTTTTTTTTTTTGTTTGTTTGTTTTTAATTATTTTTATTTATTTATTCATTTTAGAGAAGAGAGAGAGAGAGAGAGAGAGAGAGAGAGAGAGAAAGAGAAGGAGGGAGGAGCAGGAAGCATCAACTCCCATATGTGCCTTGACCAGGCAAGCCCAGGGTTTTGAACCGGCAACCTCAGCATTCCAGGTCGATGCTTGATCCACTGCACCACCACAGGTCAGGCAGGCTGAAATTTGTTTTTAAAGAAGTTTGAATTTTTTTTTTTAATGAGACGGGGGAGGCAGAAGCGGACTCCCACACGCGCCCCGAAGGAATCCACCTGGCAAGCCCACTAGGGGATGATGCTCTCTCTGCCCATCTTGGCCCTTGCTCCATTGCAACCAGAGCCACTTTTTTTTCTTTTTTTTTTTCGTGCCTGAGGTATAGGTCATAGAGTCATCCTCAGCGCCTGGTGGAGCCAAGTCGCTCTAATTCAGCTGGCTCTAATTGAACCTTGGCTGCAGGAAGGGAGGAGAAAAGAGAGAGAGAGAGAGAGAGAAGTGAGAGGGGCTGTAGTGGAGAAGCAGATGGGCGCTTCTCCTGTGTGTCCTGACTGGGAATCGAACCTACGACATCCACATGCTGGGCCAACACTCTACCACGGAGTCAACAGGCCAGGGCCAGAAGTTTGAATTTTTAAAAAATTTTTATTGATTGGCCCTGGCCAGTTGGCTCAGTGGTAGAGCATCGGCCTGGCGTGCAGGAGTCCCGGGTTCGATTCCCGGCCAGGACACACAGGAGAAGTGCCCATCTGCTTCTCCACCCCTTCCCCTCTCCTTCCTCTCTGTCTCTCTTCCCCTCCTGCAGCCAAGGCTCCATTGGAGCAAAGTTGGCCCAGGCGCTGAGGATGGCTCTGTGGCCTCTGCCTCAGGCGCTAGAATGGCTCTGGTTGCAACAGAGTGACACCCCAGAAGGGCAGAGCATCACCCCCTGGTGGGCGTGCTGGGTGGATCCCGGTCAGGCGCATGCGGGAGTCTGTCTGACTGCCTCCCCGTTTCCAACTTCAGAAAAAATACAAAAAAATACAAAAAAAATTTTAACTTTCTTCCTAAAATTGGAATATCTAGTAATTCAGAGCCCCAGCTCCACTCTGCTTTTTTGTGTTGGTTTCCTAGCCCTTTTGAACATTTTTGGGAGGAATATGCTCTGACGGGTCAGGCAGGCAAAGGGAAGCAGTTAACATTTTGGTCTAATGAGTCACAAGACTTGGTTTTGAATGCTGACCCCATCATGGTCTTGCTGTGTGACTCAGAGCTAATCATTCTCCTCTCTGAACCTCATTTTTCATCTGTAAGAAAGAGTCAGTGAAATCCCTCCCAACTCCTCACATCCCAGAAGTAGCCTATAAAAAAGGCTCAGTGTATGGAAGCTATCATCACTGTCCTGTTCTAAGAGATTTCAAACTAATTTCTGAGCAGAGGAACTATTCAAATACAACTTTATGCTGACTTGCAATAGGTAGGATGGGAAAGGGGAGGGCTCCATTTCATCCCTCTACTCCCTTGAATGCCTCCCCATAACATAGCCTGAAGTCTGCTCACTAGTCTAACCCCTTCATTTTAACAGGCATGATTCTAAGCATTTTTCCTGTGTTAATGCTGGTCACCTGAATGACCTGAGGTAAGTGGTGGTTGTGTTTATTGTGTGAATAAGGAAACTAGCATTCAGTAATTTCCTCCAAGTCATACAGCTGGGAAGTAACATTGCCAGTGTCTTCCTTCTTCATGCTGAGGGTCTCAGTCTTGTCAGTGCCCCCAGGCTGAGGTCCCATTGTCTCCCTTCTCTGAAGCTGTGTCTCTGTTCTAGTCTATATCACCATTCCAGCCATACCAGTTTCCTTGCTGGCCCTCAAACAAAAACTGAGTTCTTGCTCGACCAGGTGGTGGCACAATGGATATAGCGTCAACCTGGGACACTGAGGACCCAGGTTCAAAACCCCAAGGTCGCTGGCTTTTATGTGGGATCATAGACATGACCCTGTGATCTCTGGCTTGAGCCCAAAGGTCACTGGCTTGAAGCCCAAGGTCGCTCGCTTGAGCAAGGGATCACTGGCTCTGCTGGAGAACCCCCCACCCCTGGCAGTCAAGGCACATATGAGAAGAAATCAATGAACAACTAAAATGTCACCACTATGAGCTGATACATCTCATCTCTCTCACTTCCTGTCTGTATTTGTTTCTCTTTTGCTAAAAATAATAATAATAATAACTGAGTCCTATCCCAGGGTCTTTGCACTTGCCTGTTCCTTTACCCTGGAGTGCTTTCTACTCCGGACCCATGGCCTTCCTTCTCATTTTTCTGGCCCTGCTCAGATGTCACCTCCTCAAACAGACCTGCTTCAACCATAGCAGCTAAAACCAGCTCTCCAGTAAATTGCAGTCATCCATCTATTTTTAATTCTCTTTGAGGCACAATTCATGTATTTATATATTCATTCATTCATTTATACATTTTATGATTCATTCATTCATTCATTTACTGGGCATCCTCTATGTCAGGGGTCCCCAAACTACGGCCCGCGGGCCACATGCGGCCCCGAGGCCATTTATCCGGCCCCCGCTGCACTTCCGGAAGGGGCACCTCTTTCATTGGTGGTCAATGAAAGGAGCACATTGACCATCTCATTAGCCAAAAGCAGGCCCATAGTTCCCATTGAAATACTGGTCAGTTTCTTGATTTAAATTTACTTGTTTTTCATTTTAAATATTGTATTTGTTCCCGTTTTGTTTTCTTACTTTAAAATAAGATATGTGCAGTGTGCATAGGGATTTGTTCATAGTTTTTTTTATAGTCCGGCCCTCCAACAGTCTGAGGGACAGTGAACTGGCCCCCTGTGTAAAAAGTTTGGGGACCCCTGCTCTATGTGCTAGACCAGGGGTCTCCAAACTTTTTACACAGGGGGCCATTTCACTGTCCCTCAGACCATTGGAGGGCTGCCAAATACAGTGGTCTACTCACTGACCACCAATGAAAGAGGTGCCCCTTCCAGAAGTGCAGTGGGGGCTGGATAAATGGCCTCAGGGGGCCGCATTGCGGCCCACAGGCCGTAGTTTGGGGACGCCTGTGCTAGACCATGTTCTTGGCCCAAAGGATACAGCAGTAAACAAAGCAGACAAAAATCCCTAATCTGGAGCCTGACCAGGCGATGGTGCAGTGCATAGAGCATCGGACTGGGATGCAGAAGGACCCAGATTCGAGACCCCCGAGGTCGCCAGCTTGAGCACGGGCTCATCTAGCTTGAGCAAAAAACTCATCAGCTTGGACCTAAGGTCGCTGGCTCCAGCAAGGAGTTACTCGGTCTGCTTAAGGCCCCCGGTCAAGGCACATATGAGAGAGCAATCAATGAACAACTAAGGTGTCGCAGTGTGGAACGAAAAACTAATAATTGATGCTTCTCATCTCTCTCCATTCCTATCTGTCTGTCCCTATCTGTCCCTCTCTCTGACTCTCTAAAAAAACAAAAAACAAAGAAGAATCCCCCCCCAAAAAAAACAAAAAAAAATTCCTAATCTGCAGTGCTTAGTTCTAAAAGGGAAACAGTAAAGAAGTAAAATATAGATTATGTCCCATAAGCCTGACCTGTGGTGGTGCAATGGAAAAAGCATTGACCTGGAACACTGAGGTCACCGGTTCGAAACCTTGGGCTTGCCGGTCAAAGCACATACGGGAAACAACTACTACTGCGTCCTGCTTTCCCCCCCTCTTTCTCTCTCCTCTCTCTAAAAATCAATAAATTAAAAAAAAATAGATTATATCCAGTAAGCAATATATTTGTTTTTATTTTTCCATTGATTTGAGAGAGATAGAAGCAACAACTCATTGTTCCACTTAGTTTCCATTTAGTTGTGCACTTATTGGTTGCTTCTTATATGTGCTCTGACTGGGGATTGAACCATCGACCTCAGAGCATTGGACAATGTTCTATCCACTGAGCCACCTCGCTAGGGCTCGTAAGCAGTATTCCAGTAAGGCAGAAGGGAAATATGAAATATTGGGGCAGGGCTTGAAATTTTAGATGGATTGGTCAGCAGAGGCCTTCCTGAGGAGTTGACATTTGAGCTGAAGTCCGAAGGAGGTAAAAGAGGAGCCACTGGAGATCTGGGCAGGGTAAACAGCCTGTGCAAAGGTCCTGAGACAGGAATGTATATGGAATGTTTAGGGACTAGTGAGGAGGCCGTTTAGCTGGAGCAGCATGAGTGAGGGTTAGAGTGGGAGGTCACAGGCCAGGTCTTTGTGGACCACAGTGAAGACTTGGGCTTTTCCTCTGAGTTGGGCACTATAAAGGGTTCTGAGCAGAGGAGGGATGTGACCTGACTCAAGCACTACAGGCTTCTTCTGGCCACTGAGGGGGAAACAGACTGAAGGGCAAAGACAGGAGCCAGAGACCAGAGAAGAGGTGAATGGACTGGTCCAGGCAAGTGATAAAGGGTGCTGGTCAAAGAGGGGCTGAAAAGTGGACCAATTCTGAATAGAGTTGGGCAGCCAGATTGATTTTAGGTGCAATGGAAAAAGTAGAATCAAGGAGAACCCCACAACTTTTGGGGTGTGCATTGTTATTAGGTTAACCTGTTTGTAGTTCAGCCTGGGCCCTCCCCATGTTGTCTCTATGAGGGACAGATCATGGTCTGTCTTTATCACTGCTGTATTCCTAGCACCTACAACAGGGCCTGGCTCACAAAGGCTCTCGGTAACTTCCATTTCTGCAGTTCTTTGTCTCCATCTCTTTCGGGGTGTCTCTCCCTTCAGTATCCTCTGTATGCCCCCATCTCTGCCAGGAATTCTTCTGGCCCCCTTATTCCTCTTAACCTCCCCAAATGCCATCGTAGTCCCCCTAACCCCTGTTCCCGCCTGCCCTTGCAGCTTCGAGGCAGAGAATGGGTCCACTACATCACCAGGCCGCAGCCCCCTGGACTCGCAGGCGAGCCCGGGCCTCGTGCTGCATGCTGGGGTGGCCACCAGCCAGCGCCGTGAATCTTTCCTCTACCGCTCAGACAGCGACTATGACATGTCACCCAAGACCATGTCCCGAAATTCATCAGTCACCAGCGAGGCGTGAGCACTTCCTAATCCCACCTGCCAGCTCTTATGGCCTTATCATAAGCTATCCTTCCCAGCAAGGAGAGGGGGCATGTCCAAGCCCCCAGACCTTTCCTCCCCAGAGAAGGGAAAAGAGCCCCCTTCCCTTTATCAAGGGCTCAGTCCCTTCATGGCATGCCTACCCAGTGACTGCCCCCCACCCAGCCACACTAAGCCCCTTCCTCAGTCCCAGCCTCCACCCTTGTCCATATAGTCCCCACCCACCCAACCTACCCATTGCCTGCTGGGACCAGGCCCCATCTCAGCCTGTGTCTGCAGCAAGGAGGAAGCACTCCCAATTTGAGTTCCTCTCTACCGATGCTTCCTCCCAGTGTTGTCCACCTCTGCTGAGCCTTCTCTTCCCTCCTCCAGCCTTTCCTAAACCAGCTTCCTTTATCATGACCACCTATTGAGGCATGAGTACCCCCAGACCTGCTCAGCCCCCTACCCTCTCATTGGATCCTCCAGCCCTGCCCCTACCCATCAAGGTATCCACCTCAGAACTTCCCTAAGTCCCTTCCTGCCCTACTCTCCTCCCTACCTACTGCTCTCAGCTGTGTGTTCACCTACCCCCCCCAACCTGAGCCCTTCACCCTGGCTGTCATTTCCTTCAGGAGTAGCCCCTGCAGCATGTTCACCCTTGTGAGGTGTAAGTGTCCTCTCTCCACACTCCATGGAGCCCCTCCCTGCTCACCAGTCTCCCTGGGCCCAGCCCCCACAGAATATCAACCCTAGAGAGTTGCTTTTCTGGCACCCCAACCCTTCTCCTCCCAGGTCCTCTGGCGTCCCTCACTTACCCCTGTCCTTGATCATAGGTATGCTGAAGACCTCATCGTGACACCATTTGCCCAGGTGAGATGCCCCTGCCCTAAGGAGGGAAAGGGCTCCAAACCTCCCCGCACTTGGGGACAGGGACCCAGCCCCAGCTACCTTCTCCTCACTGCTGCCCCTGGTCCCAGGTGCTGGCCAGTCTCCGGAGTGTTCGCAGCAACTTCTCACTCCTGACCAATGTGCCCATTCCCAGCAACAAGTAAGTCGAGGCTGGGCTCCAACGACCATGATCATGAGGCTAAGTATACCTGGGTTCCACTCTCAGCCCTGCTGTGTGACCTCAGGCAGGTACTTGGTCTCTCTGAGTCTCTGTTCTGGCAACAGTTCCCTCTGAGCCATTGAACCATTACAATTCAAATGCCTAAGACATAGAAACTTTTATAAAGAAAGACCGAGGGGTCCAGATACAGAGTGGTAAGGTCACAGGTGGCCAGGTATGCAGCCTTGGGGCCACTCCTACCCTCATGCCAACTTGTTGGGCAGATAGTATTCTCTGGTGCCTCTGTTCCTCCTCTATAAAATGGGAATTTAATAGCTCCTCTATTAGATAGCTGCTGTGAGGAATAGAGAAGATGATGTAGAAAGTACTAGAACATTGCCCAGCACATAATAAATTCTCCCTAAATATGAGTAGTTTTTATTTTGGGTCAGGGTGTGGCTAAGAGCTGCTGGTCCCTCTGGGAGTCAGAGCAGGTGGGGGGGGGGAGCAGAACTTTGGAGACACAAGACCTGACTCTTCCACTGATCCGCCATGTAGTCTCCAGGAAGCTGGTTCACCTCCTTTAGCCTCAGTTTCATTGTCTGTAAAATGGGTTCTTCTGGGTTTCTGTTAGAGGCTGCAGTTAGAGTACATGGTAGCATGCCTGGGACACACTGAGCTCTCAGAAAAAGGAATATCAGCACTATTCATAGAAAGGGAGTGGCAGGGATCTGGAGGGGCCCAGGCTGGCGCTGGAGCCCTATTTCTTTGCAGGCGATCCCCACTGAGTGGCCCAATCCCGGTCTGCAAGGCCACACTGTCAGGTAAATAAGCCCAGGGGTAGTGGAAAAGGGTCCTTATTACTGCTCCAGTAGGGGTTCCTCACCCTGGGTGGTTGACTCATTCTCTTTCCCAGCACCCCACTCACCTGGCAGACCCCTATCACCATGGGCTGGGGCCTTTGGTCTGCCTGTGGATCCTCTCAGTCACCACCCCTGCTGCCCCTTCTCCAGAGGAGACGTGTCAGCAGTTGGCGCGGGAGACATTGGAGGAGCTGGATTGGTGTCTGGAGCAGTTAGAGACCATGCAGACCTACCGCTCAGTCAGCGAGATGGCGTCCCACAAGGTGTGTGAGCCTTGGGTTGGCAGGGAGGAGCCTTAGGGGTGAGATCATCAACTGGCTGGAATCTGTGGACGGACCAACCATAGGGCGGGGCCAATCCCTGGATAGGGGCCTATGGTGTGGGGTTATTCCTGGGCAGTGCCTGTGGGGTGGGGCATGGGGCGGGGCTAGCAACAGGGTGGGGCCAGTGGGCAAGGCCAATCCGTGGATGAGGCCTATAGGGCGAGGTCAATTTCCAGGCGGAACCAATCCTGAGTCACAGTTTAAGGATTTATAGTTCATATGGATTTTGACTTCTCCCAGGACCTAGGGATCCTGGTTTTTGTGTGTCTTTGTGTGTATGTTCATGTGGCTAGACATCTGTCCGTAGACAGTCATCTTTCTTGGAGTGCGATTGTGTGCTTGTATGGTCTACAGATGCATATCTGTGACTATGGGTCTGTGTGGCTGTGAATTTGTTGGCTACACATTTGCAGCATAGGGTGGGGGTGTGTTTCAAGAGGTTCTGTCAGAAGTGGTGTACAGAGGTGTAGCTATGGATGGTATGTGGGTGTGCACAGGCGATCATGTGGGGTTATGTGGGTCAATGCTGGAGGGCTGTGTATGTCTACGGATATGAGTTAGTCCACACTTATAGTGTGTATCTCCATGCATTTGTGACTCTGTGTGTGTATATGTGTGCACGTGTGCTTGCAGGGCTGCAGGGGAGGGTGCAACGCTTCCATGTACAGCTGTGCAGATTGTGCACTGCACAACTCCAGGGGGCACCAGTCAGAAAGTAGGCAGTGTGGATGATAATGCTTCCTGGAGTTGTGCGGCATGGTGGTAGCCCGTGTGGGAGGATGCATATCAGGAAATGAGTGTACAGATGGGGGTATCTGTGGTAGCGGCAGTGTATATGCCTGTGGGTGGAGATTTGTTTGGGAACATACAAGTCTGAGGGTGGCTGTGTCCCTGAGGGTGTGTGGGTATCTGACAATGTGACTGGATCTCTGAATGTGAACCTGCAAGTGTGTGTCTGTGATGAGTGTGTGTGTGTGTGTGTAGGTATTCCTTTATGGATTTGTCAGGGTATGTTTGTGTCTAAGGCTACATGGGTATTTGTGTTTGTTTGAAAGTGTGTCTGCTGGTGTGTTGAGTATGTGTTTATAAGTGTGTCCAGCATCTGGGCGTTTTCCTTTGGTGTGTGTCTCCACATTGAGTGTGGGTCTGTGTTCTTAGAAGGGGTGTGTCTGAAGGCATTTGTATCTCTGTGTACTCAACTGTATACCTATAAATGTATAGGTATACATTTGTTGCACCTTAGAGTTGTGACTGTAGATGTGTGTGCATGTGGTCAGTGTAAGGCTGAAAGCATCTGGGTATCTGCTTAAGTGTGTCAAGTGTCTGGCTGTGTTAGTGTGGAAGGTGTGTCTCAGAGTGTTTATATGTCTGAGAGTGTGTGGAGCACCTGGGTGTGTGTCTTTGTCTCTGGGTGTGTCCATGGAGGGGGCATGTCCTGGAGGGGGTAGGTACTGCCCTGCCTGTCCTCCGCAGCCCCACTTGGGTCCTTGCTGAGTCTGTGGGCTCTGATGCCCCTTTAACGCCCCCCCACCCCCGGCACCAGCTGACATCACATGCAGCCTGCCAGTGCTGCAGTGAGCAGGCACACACACACAGGCGCACTCACAGAGCCCAGAGCCTCTGAAGCCGCCTCCTGGGACCCTCGCCCTGCCCCTCATGGGCAGGGGTCCCTGGCCACCTCCTGCCACTGCTGTGGGGGGCCCATAGGGGCCAGGGGCTTGCAGACCATGTAACTAGGGCTGCCACTGGGAGCGCGGAGGGGAGGGGAGCCCCCAGCCCTGCTGGGCCGGCCCAGGCCCCTCCGCGGCTCCCCCTTTTACTGCCCACCTGCCCAATACCCCACCCCCGCCCCAGACGGTGGCTGTTAACCCAGGACTCCCCAAGCTCAGTCTCTGTGAGCGGCAGCCCTGTGCAGGGTTAAGACTCCAAGATGCCCTTGGTGGATTTCTTCTGCGAGACCTGCTCCAAGCCATGGCTGGTGGGCTGGTGGGACCAGGTAGGGGACCTTGAGGTGGTTGGTGGGCAGGAGACCTGGCCATGGCACTCTGACTTGTGACCCTTCAACCCCTGGTCTGGACTTGTGTGTTCAGCTGTGCACGTGTGTGGTCTGGAGATCAATGCTTATGACTATGTCTCTGTGTGTGGCCCAGGGTTGGGAGTAAATGGTGGGTGGCTGGGGGTGTGGGTCTCTCTGGGTGTGACTGTCAGTACATACATGTGTGTCTGCAATAGTGTGGGGCTGCCTGACTATATGCTTATTTGCCTGGGTCATGGTGTGGCCCTGTCTGAGATCATATGGCTCTGATTGTGGTTGTGTGTATTGGACATGTTTGTGAATCCTGAACTGCGTGATTTTTCTGGGGCATATATATGACCCCAATTGTCAGTGACCACTTTATTGTACATACCTCTTGATTTGTGTGTCTGGGCTGTATGAGCTGTGTAGCACAGAATTCTGTCTCTGTATGTGGCTTATGACTTTGTGGGTCCATTTTGCATCTGTGTGTCTTTCTCTTTATGTGTGCTCAATGTCCCCGGGTAGCACTGGGTGGAGTGAGTGCCCATCTGGTGTGGACACTCAGTCTTATCCTTCCTGCCCAGTGTCTCTTCTGCCTCTCTTCTGCTTTGGGGGTGCTTTGGCAGAGCTTGGGGGCAGGGAGCTGATGCCCTTTCTCCTCCTTACACAATGTCACAGCAGATTTTGTGTAAAGTGGCATGGGGGAACCAGGAGGTGCCCTAGGAGTGGTTCTGGGTATACTCCATTCATCTGTGCCTCTGTCTCCCCCATGAGGTGAGGAAAGAGGGAGCTATGATGGGAGCCCCTCTTCCCTGGGTGACGGAATTAGGTCTTCCTCAGCTCACTGAATTCTCCCCTGCCTCAGCCAAACCGTTTCTTCACCCAGAACTTGGGAGACTGTATTCCCTCCTCCTAAACTAGGTTGGGTGCTGGGGGACAGAACCTCCAGGGAGTGGAGTCCATGTCTGGGAGATAGGGGCCAGGGGTAGCTCTGGGAAGGCAAGGGTTAAGAGGTCTGCCGGCTGGCCCCCCTTTCCCCCAAGCTCAGCAGCTGGTTGGAGGGGAAGTTGCTAAGGAGACTCCAATCACCATGGCAATCGAATTCTCCTGAAACCCCATTGGCTCCCTGTTAGTCAGGAGCCCCTCCCTTCCACAGGTGCCCTTCTGGCTCCTCCTTGGAGGAGGGGGAGAGGGAACTGGGAGCCCCCCTTCCTCAGACAAGGAGGTATATGCTAAGTCCTAACTGCACAAGCCTGGGGACCCCCATCCAGAGCTGGGAGGAGAGAAAGGGCTGACCCTTCCCCTCTGGCAACCTGCAGGGGGCTCTGTTGGCTGAACAGAGAAGTAGAGGGACTCATGGGGTCTTCTGAACACTGACTTACCCCCTTTTCCATGACCCCATCATTCCCTCCTTCTTGCCTCCTTCACCTTAGTTCAAGAGGATGCTAAACCGTGAACTCACACACCTGTCAGAGATGAGCAGATCAGGAAACCAGGTCTCTGAGTACATCTCCACCACATTCCTGGGTGAGTGAGGGGCAGCTCATGGCAGGGGATCACACCTGGACTGGAGGGGTCCCCTGGACCGAGTCCTGTTGCCCACCTTTGCCCAAGGGACCCTGACTCTTAACTCTTCTAAGGTCAAACACCATGTTTAAAAGTTTCCATACTCATGCTGCCCCAAATTCAATGGGACCCCAAATTCTATATATAAAAAAATCAAATTGAGAAGTTCTCCCAAACTCAGTGGAATCCCATTGGAACTCTGAAACTCAACCCCAAGAAACCCCTAAACTCAAATAGAACTTCTAAACTTGAAAATGCCTCCAGTCTGAAAAGTCCCATAAAAGTCAATAGAATCTGCAAACTTGAACTTGTCCCCCCAGTTCAGAAGGGTCCCCCAAACTCAAGAGATGCCTAAACTCAGTAGGGTTCTCAAACTCTGCCCTGAATAGTCTACAAAAGACCCTGAAACTTAAAAAAAACCTCCAAGCAGAAAAGTCCCCCAAATTTAACAAAATCCCCAAACTTTATGACCCCCCCATATTCAGCTGACTCCCCAAGCTTTAGATACCCATTCTCAATACAGTTCTCAAGCTTAAGAACCTGGAAGACATTCCCCAAACTTAGGAGAGTTTCCTGACTCAGTGGAACCAGCCCCAATACAGAATACCCCAAATTTAGTGGCACCCTCAAGCTCAAGGGGACCTCCAAGTCATTCTAACTTCTGCACTCAAGAACCCAGGCTGAATATATTCCCCACACACTCAGGATAATTGCACCCCCTACAATTTATCACCAACAATACCATCAGGAGATTTACACCTCCCTGCCACCAAGTTTAAGAGAAGGTTTTGATTTTCAAATGCTCCCGCAGGTGGGGGTATGGCTGTGCCAAATTCTGAGAACCAGCCAATAGTAGTGTGGCATGCGAATGAACCCTGTTAGGGTCTGTCATTGACTGGTGGGCCCCTGGTTCACAAAGGACAGTTCTAGCTGAGCTCTGAAAGCCCTTGGAAGCTCAGGAAAAGGCTCCAGGGTGTGGTTCCCAGGCAGGCTGAGGTTACCAGGTAGCAGTGGGGGTCCATGGAGCCAGAGATCACACTTCCTCCCTCTTCCCAGCACTGTCCACCCCTAACAGCACTCTCAGGCACCATGAGAAGGTTTCCTGCCTATCGGGGCAGGCAGCTGCTCTCTCCAGCATCCTCACCCCCGCTTCCTGACTTCCCGCACCACCCCCTGCCAACCCTGGCAGTTGGACTAGGGCCACTTCACAGCTCTGGGTAGGCCCCAAAGTCTCTACCTCCACCCCACCACCTCCCAGAAAAATTTCCAGCTCCCCTCTGTTTTTCAGCTTATGAGTAACCAAAAGCATGACTCCCAGAAGGGGTCTGCCCTCCTGGGAGGGACTTCCCAAAGCTAATGGGATGGGGCTGAGGGCCCAGTGAGGGAACCTCTGAGGGGGACTCATGCTTGCTCTCCTCCATCTTCTGCAGACAAGCAGAATGAAGTGGAGATCCTATCACCCACAATGAAGGATGGTGAAAAACTGCAAGCACTGTGGCAGAGACCTTCCCAGCAGCCTCCAGCCCCGGGGCCGCAGTTCCAGCCCATGTCTCAGATCATGGGGGTGAAGAAACTGATGCACAACAGCAACCCAACTGATTCCAGCATACCCCGCTTTGGGGTGAAGACAGACCAAGAGGAGCTCCTGGCCCAAGTGAGTGGGGGCTCTGTGGGGGGCTGGGCTGGAGAGAGGCAAGGGGTTTCCTGGGGAAGGGCTGGGTGTTGGGTTAGATGAGGACTGGGACTATCTGAAAGCAAAACGTTTTTATGAAACCTTTCATAAACCCAAGCGGTGTAAAATGAGGAAGTAATTGCCATTTTACCATTAATTTATGTGTCTTTATTTTGTTCATGATCAAAACAGTTATGTCCAGTTTCACACTAAGTGCAGTACCCTTATGAGCTCTCTCAGACTTTTCTGATATCTTAGGATGCACGAAACATATTCTCACAGACCCAGTGCAAAGCTCTGGTGACTAAATGCTGAGATGCCGAGTACAGTTTTTGGGGAGTGAGGTTGGCAGGGTCGTTCTCACTGCTCAGGGTGTTGCTGCCTCCGTAACAGCTGCTGCAAAACAAAGGCTGAACACTGTTTTCTGTTTTTGTTTTTCACCTTTTTCTGTAAAAGCAAAAATCCTCTTTGGGTTTCTTTCAGTTCGCAAAAACAGGTACTAATGTAGGTCTCTCGTCAAAGCTAGTGGCATAACGCAGACTTTCTGAGACTCTCAGGAGCAGGAGTGGAAGGCGCTAGCTAAGCAAAGAGAGGGTTTCAGTGCTGGTCGGCCTCAGCCCGACTCCACTGGGAGCTCTGGACCGAAGAGCACCAGAGTTGGGCCCACCTGGAGGGAAGAGCACCGGCCTCTGTACCCCTGTGTCAGTCACTGGCTGGGGGCTGCCCCTAGGGTGAATGGCATCATCCTCTCTATGTAGTTCCTGAGGTGGGGGCAAAACCAGTTTTCTGGGGTGGGACATTTCTGGAATAGGACAGCTGTGAGCCGTAGAAGCTGCTATCCCAGCAGCTAGGAGATGGGTACAGTGCCTAGTGAATGGGGATTTGGCCAGAACCCCACCAGTGTGCACTACAGACCTGGCCTGGGTTTGGCTCCTGGCTCTTCCGAAAGACCTTGAGCCAGAGGGCTCTCACATTGATTTGTACAGTAGACCTGATGCTCTCTCAGTGGCTCACTCAGCTGACGTTTATTGTCACCTCTGCAAGCTGACACTGGCCAGTGATGCACTGGGTCACCCAGTGTTTAGTGAGCACCTGCTGTGTGCTGGCACTGTTCTGGATTCTGGGGAGACATGGAAAATTAGCCTGTAGCCTGGAGGCTACAAAGTCTCAGGTAAGTCACATCACTTTTATGCTCCTGCCAGTTGAGATCAAGTGCTTAGTGCAGTGTCCGACAGATAATAAGCACTCAATAGATAGTAGCTGTGGTTGCTTTGTTATTTCTTGGCCCAGTAGGACCTGGGAAGTAAGTTCTGTGCTGCTGAGCATGCTACCCACAGGGTAACCAATAACGGTATCCAGAGCTCTGCAGGAAAGAGTCCAGAAGGCCCTGGGCCTCGCAGGCTCCTGATCTCTGGCCTCTGTCTCCTCTAGGAACTGGAAAACCTGAGCAAATGGGGCCTGAACATCTTCCATGTGTCAGATTATGCTGGGGGCCACTCCCTCAGCTGTATCATGTATACTGTATTCCAGGTAGGGCAGGGTGGGGGTGCAGCACGAGGATGGGGCCGGGGCAGGTGACTAAGAGCTAGCAAGGGTCACTGTCCCTCCATACCTGCCCTCAGGAACGGGACCTGCTGAAGAAGTTCCACATCCCGGTGGACACGATGGTGACATATATGCTGACTCTGGAGGACCACTACCACCAGGATGTGGCCTACCACAACAGCCTGCACGCTGCTGATGTGCTGCAGTCCACCCATGTGCTGCTGGCCACACCTGCCCTGGACGTGAGCACTGCTTGGCTCCGTCTCCCTAACCCCATTGCTGACTGTCCATCTCTGATCTCCTGTTTATCTCTCTGGCCCTGGGTCTCTGACCTCCATCTCTCTTTGACCCTGTTCCTCTCTCTGATCCTTATCTTTTTATTCTGACCCCCAATTTTTTTGAGCCCCCATCTCTCTTACCTTGTCTCTCTGACCCACCCCAACCCCTGTGTCTCTCTGATTCCCTCTCTTTGCCTCCAGGCTGTATTCACAGATCTGGAGATTCTCGCAGCCCTCTTTGCAGCGGCCATCCATGACGTTGACCACCCTGGGGTCTCCAACCAGTTCCTCATCAACACCAGTGAGTGGCCCTCCGTGGGGGTGGGGCCTGCACCGACTCTCCCTGCAGGGCAGCCCTGTGGGTTCTCCCTTCCTCTGACCTCCTGCCTCTGCCTGGGCCACAGATTCGGAGCTGGCACTCATGTACAATGATGAGTCGGTGCTGGAGAACCACCACCTGGCCGTGGGCTTCAAGCTGCTTCAAGAAGAAAACTGTGACATCTTCCAGAACCTTAGCAAACGCCAGCGGCAGAGCCTGCGCAAGATGGTCATCGACATGGTGCGCAGACTGGGAACAGAGCAGAAAAGGTCGCCTTTGATGTGTGGCACTTTGGGAAGGTCTGAGTTTAAGATGGCACGGCCCCTGGGGGAAGAGGCGTCTTTTGGCGGGACTTGTGGGGTCAGGTTGAACCCAGTGAAAACTTCAGAGGCTCCGAGTGGTACAGTGGTCTGGTGGCAGAGCTTCAGTGGCTCCTGTGATGGCCCCCGTGATGGCCCCCTTCCCCACAGGTGCTGGCCACAGACATGTCCAAGCATATGACCCTCCTAGCTGACCTGAAGACCATGGTTGAAACCAAGAAAGTGACCAGCTCAGGGGTCCTTCTACTAGACAACTACTCGGACCGCATCCAGGTGCTCCTTTCACACATCATATAAGACTAGTTAGTCCCTTTCTCTCCCTTCCACCCTTCAGACCTGACTGCTGCCCCTCTCTCAGCCTCCAGCTCCCTTCTTGACCATCGTCCTGTCTGTTTTTCTCCCTCTCCCCTCATCTTCCCCTCCCAACCCTCATCTCTTCCTATCTTCCCCCACCTCCTATCATCTCCCCCAATTCTTTCTTCCCTTCATCCACCCATCCCTGTCTCTCTCTTCCTCTCTTCTCCACCATCTCCTCCTCTCCTCTTCCCCACATTCCCTCTCCTTTCTCCTTTCCCCCACCTCTTTCCATCTCCCCCACCTCTTTCCCTGCCTTCTCTCTCTCCTCCTTCCCTCTGCCCTTTTCTCCATCCGCCCTTCCTCATCTCCTCCCTTCTCGCCCCCACTCATCTCCCTCTTTATTCCTCTGTCTCTCTTTCTCTCCCCCTCCCCCTTCTCCCCACTCTCCCCCCAAGGGGAAGAAGGGAAGGCAGCCTGTAGCCTCAGACTAGCATGGGAGCATGGCCTCTAAGGTCCCGTGCCCTGTACAGGTTCTGAGGAACATGGTGCACTGTGCGGACCTCAGCAACCCCACCAAGCCGCTGGAGCTGTACCGCCAGTGGACGGACCGCATCATGGCTGAGTTCTTCCAGCAGGGCGACCGTGAGCGTGAGCGTGGCATGGAGATCAGCCCCATGTGTGACAAGCACACAGCCTCAGTGGAGAAGTCTCAGGTACAGTTTCGGGGTGCCAGCCTCGCACCCCACCCTACCCTAGCCTGGAGCTTCAGGGCCCAGAAGGTCCTGACCTGCTTGCTCCTCCACAATGTTAAGTCTTAGTTTTTTTCCTTTTCTATCTTTTTTTTTTTAAAGTTTTTAATTATTGGTTTTAGAGAGAGGGGAAAGAGAGAAAGAGAGAGAGAGTAAGAAACATCAGTTCATTGTTCTTCTTCTTTATGCATTTATTGGTTGATTCTTGTATGTGCCCTGACTGGGGATTGAACCCGCAACCTTAGTGTATGGGGATGGTGCTCTAACCAACTGAGCTACCAAGCCAGGTCTTACTTATCTTCCTTGATGGGAAATATGCAACATTTTCTCCTCCACTGAACAATGCAATTGAGCTTTGGACACACCGCATTCAGACAGTTCTAACTCATTTACAGCAATAGCCATAATATCAAGAATAATATACTTAGCTGGCCTTTAGTTACAGACCTTATGTTGATTCAACCTGTTTCTGAAATCCTAACCTGGCCAGTGATATGATCTCTGATTTTCAGAGGATTTTATAATGAGGTGAATTGACTTGTTTTCATCATATGCCTGATAAATTTAGCAAGAGGGACAGGAATGCAGTCTTATAAAAGACTCAACACTGCAATGTGAATAGAAGAGTTTCTCACTCTCCCCACATCTAGTCTCCTCCTAGTGAGACCCACAGTTGACTCCAGATCATTCTGTTTGGTGCAGGCCTTCCTGTGTATCACATAGTGTTGAGCAGCATCCTTGGTCTCCACCCACTAGATCCCAGGGGCACCCTCCCCTTCCAGGCATAACAACCAGAAATGTCTCCAAACACTTCCAAATGTCTCCTGGGCCTGCAACCCCCCTCCAATGAAAACCAGTTTTATAGTTTTATTATGCAGTTATTTTCACAGGCAACTTAATAGCAGTGGTTTGTGGGGTTTGCTTTATTTATTTAATTATTTATTTCTTTTTAGAGAGAGAGGAAAGGAGACAGACAAACATCAATTTGTTTTTCCACTCGTTCATGCTGTTATTGGTTGATTCTTATCCTGAATGGGGATCGAACCTGCAACCTCAGCATGTCCAGATGATGTTCTAATTAACTGAGCTACACCGCCCAGGGCCTAGCAAGTTTATCTTTTTTAAAAATGCAAATTGTAGGCCCTGACCAGTTGGTTTGGCGAAGCATTAGCCCGGCATGTGGATATCCTGGGTTCAATTCCTGGTCAGGGCACACAGGAGAAGCGGCCATCTGCTTCTCCCCGCCCCTTTCTCTCTCTCTTTCTGTCTCTTCCCCTTCTCCTCTCACAGCTATGGCTCAATTGGTTCGAGCAAGTCGGCCCCAAGCGCTGGGGTGGCTCCATGGCCTCACCTCTGGTGCTAAAAATAGCTTGGTTGCTGAGCAACGGACAATGGCCCCAGATGGGCAGAGAGGGTGGATCCTGATCAGAGCATGTGGAAGTCTGTCTCTCTGCCTCCCCTCCTCTCACTTAATTTTTAAAAATATACAAATTATAGTGCCCTGGCCAGATAGCTCAGTTGGTTAGAACATCATCCTGAAGTGTAAAGGTTGCCAATTCAATCCCTGGTTAGGGGATTGAATATGGATATGGGAACAGATGGATGTTCCTGTCTCTCTCTCTCTCAAATCAATAAAATAAACATTAAAAAAATACAAATTGTATCAATATATACCCATTTTATACAGCTCGCTTTTTCTTCTCAACAATGAGTTGGAGATCTGTCCAAGTTATTATGAACTGATTTAGCTCACCTATTTTCACTACAGTATAGTATTCCCATGGATGTAGATAGATAATGGTTTATGTAGTCATTCCCCTGTTGATAGACATTTAGGTGTTTAGGAGTTAGAAATTCGCAATGACTCAAACAAAATAAAGATTTTTTTTCCTTTCTATGAGAAAAGTCTCGAGAAAAAGAATTTGGCTCTCTGTGGCTCTGCAAAGTTGGTAGGCACCCAGAGCTTTCAGTGTTTCTCTTCTACCATCTAAAGAATGGGGCTTCTGTCCCCAAAGATGCCTCTCATGGTCACAGCCTTCCTGGCTGCATTCTAGGGAGAAAGCCCTCTGCCAGCTGAGGCAGCGCCCAGCATCTTCCATCCTACAGGCTTTCTCATGGCCACCCTCTCTTTTGCAAGGGAGACTGGGAAATGTAGTTTTCAGCTGGAAGCATTTGTTCCTCAAGAAAAAAATCAAGAGTCTGTCAATGAAAAGTAGGGAAGATGATGTCAGGCTCTTAACTGGCCATAGAGTTATTCCTAGTTTATCTTTGTTACAAAAAATGCCATTATAAATATCTGTGGGTACCACATTAAAAAAAAAGGACTCCCCAACTGATGTATACAGTATATGTTTACATCTCATGTGATTCTTTTTTTATTGTTGTTACTTATGCAAGAATTTTTCCAGGGTGGATCTGGAAAACAAGATTGGTGGGTCAAATGATATAAGCATTGTTTAAATTTTATTAGATCCCTCAGAATGGCAGTGCCATCTGTACCAGTGGGCCGCCAGTTTATTATGTCTTCTCTCCCTCCCCCAGGTGGGTTTCATAGACTATATTGTGCACCCGCTGTGGGAGACCTGGGCCGACTTGGTCCACCCAGATGCCCAGGAGATCTTGGACATGTTGGAAGATAACCGGGACTGGTACTATAGTGCCATTCGGCAGAGCCCGTCACCGCCACCAGAGGAGCCCCAGGGGCCAGGCCACCGGCCCCTACCTGATAAGTTCCAGTTTGAGCTGACGCTAGAGGAGGAAGAGGAAGAGGAAGTGTCCTCCGCCCTGGGTGCAATTGAGGCGCAGGCATTATTCAGGGTCCAGGATGCATCCCCAGCTGAGGACCTGTTGGCGGTGGATGGCCATGACGTGTCCACAGAGGTGGAGATAGAGGAAATGTCCTTGACACAGCAAGCAGACAATGTGGCTGAGGGCCAGGGCAAGTCCACGTCCCCAGATGTGTCTGTGCATGCTGTGGGCTGCAGTAGGCCCCCTGTCCTGTCTCCTGAGAACCCTGCTCTGCCTGCCTTGAGGACCCCACCCACTCCAGAGGAGGCCCCGGGCCTCCTGGGCCTCCCCTCCGTGGCAGCAGAGGTGGGGGCCCAGAAAGAACATCAGGCTGCCAAGAGGGCGTGCTGTGCCTGCACAGAGACATCTGGCAAGAACCCACCCACAATCCCAGCCCCTGGTGGGTGGGGGTCTGCTGGAGGCCCTACCTGAGCCCCGGCCCCTACACCCTTTTGCCCTCCCTGCATCCGTTCACCGCCATCATCCCCCGACTGCCTCAAAGACTCTTGGGCCTCTTGAGAAAAAAGAAAACAGAAAGGTGGAGTTTTTTCTCTTTTCTTTTTTTCCTCTTTCCTTCCATCCCCACCCTCACTCATGGGGCCTCTTTTTGGAGGTGGGACCTGAGGAAGGAGGGGCTGAGGTCCTGGAAGGGGTTTTATTTTTGGAATTTTCATTGTTACATTTTTAGAAAAAAAGAAAAGAAAAAAAAACCAGGATGAAACACAGCAACTGTAGATGCTCCTGTTCCCAGATCCCCTTGTCCATTCCCAGCCTCATCCTCACCCCTCCTGGGTCCCAGACTCAGTCTTCCAGCCTCTGTGGGCTCTCCACCGAGGCCCAAGCAGGTGTAAGTCTTTTTTCCAGGCACTTCTGAAATTTGGAGGGTTTCTAGAATCCAGCCAGGAATAGCCATGCTGGGCAGGAGCCCGCTGGGGGGGTCACTGTGAGAGGCCCCAGCTCCAGCCCCTCTCAGGTTCACTGCCCCACCTTCCCCAGAAGTCTTCCGCCTCATTTTGCACAAACCTGGCAATACTGTCTCTGGGACGGGCCTGGGGATGCTGGGAGGGGAGGGTGCTGGAGGGACATTCACACCACCAGCCTGGGGTCTGAGGTTTGAGGAGGGCCTGGTCCTCCCTTCGTTTGCCACTCCCTTCCTTCCACTTTGGGTTCTGTTTGGATTTTCTCCATTTGAGGGAGACAGCTTTGAGCTGTACCCCCTTCTTCCAGCTGCTTCTCCTCTTGTTTCTGCCTTAATGATTCTCACGGCCATAGGAGAGGGTTGTAGGGGCTCCCACCTGCACCTTGGGTGGGGCAGGGCCAGGCCCAGAGCCCCCATCCTAGGCATCCCCCCAACATCCTCCTGCTGCCCTCCCTGACCCTTTGCCCTAGGAGGAAGCAATAACTGTGTACACCCACATTCCCTTCCTAGGCATCCCTTCCCACCCTGGCACCAAAGTCATTTATCCTTTGTCCCACCTTGCCAAGCCTCCTCCTCTTCCCCTAACTATTCCCCAAGCAATATAACAGACAGGTGCAAGGCCATTTTGCTCCAAGCCATGGGGGACTGTTTGGAAGGAAAGACGCCCTCTTCCTTTTTCCCCACTCCCCTTGGCCTGCTTCTGCAGTTGGGCAGGGCAGGGCTTCTCATTGCCCCCACCCGTGTGGGGGAGCACACGGTACTGTAGCCTCCCCTCAGCCTTCCATCTGTCTGTCTATCTCACTGGGGAGTACCACCCACTCCCACCCTCATGATACTGTACAGGGTTCATTTTGTAGTGGAAGTAGTTTCTGTCCTAGCCGGCAACCAGAGTGGGCCTTTTTTTTTTTTTTTTTTTTGGTTTTCTTTTTACTTTTTTTTTTTTTTTTTTGTACATACTGTAATATTGGTTATAAATTATTCTACAGAGGCAAAAAGGGAAATAAACTTGCCCTTCCCCAGCTGACCCAGTCAGGGGAAGGAAGGGTGGGGATCTCCCAGAGGGAGAGTCTCTATTCCTGCTGTATTATACAAACTGTACCATAGATCCCAAAAAGGAGGGCTCAGAGCTGACGTTTGATGGAGAGTTGGCTCATTTAGGGAGTGAGGGCTAGGCAGAGCTTGTCCCTCCCCCTGGCCCAGGGTTGGGTCCGACTGGCAGTAGTTGAGATGGACCATCCCACCCCCAATCAGGGCTCCTCTCTTCAGGGAGCATGCACAGGACCCCCATGAGCTACTCGAGTATTGTCCACTTTGAAGATCAATCAGTTGGCCCATTGATCAGTAATCAATCCTTCGATCTTGTCTCCAATTAAACCAAGGCTTTGACCAATCTTCCTGGCTGATGTGGCATTCTTTCCCACCCTGGTTTGTTTTTGTTTATTTGTTTGTTTGTTTTCAATATAATTTCCAAATATGACCAGTGTTGTGAGTGATACTAAAGTAACTGGTGGCTTTTTCCGTGCAGCTGGCTGCTCGGTACTGTTCAGGTGGAGTTGGAAGCTGGTGCAGAAGCAGAGTCATTGGTCTGTCCATGGTCTCTATCATTAGCATCTGAGGCTGCTGTGGGGGTGTAGGGGGTGAAGCAGCTCTTTGAATGGAGCTGAGAAGGAATAAGGATGGTAGCTAGAGGTGGACCATCCTGGTTCTTGAGGTGCACCTCTCCTGCACTATTTGCCTGGGGCTGGGGGAGGAATAGGAGGCTCTGACCCTATCCCTACCCAAGTAGATAGAGTTTTGAGGGTGCTGTAGGGAGCTTGGCGAAAAGCAGCCCCCAGGCATGTGTCAGGTCCTGGCACAGTGGACTTTAGGTTGTAAAATAAAGGTTGAGACCATGCAGTCTTTGGAAGCCAGCAAACCCCAGAAACCTGTGTAGGATCACCTCAGTTCTCCTACACAGAACATATCTGACACAACTCTTGGATTCTCCTGGAATCTCAAAGTCACCCCTGGAAACCTTCAGGAGGCCTGATTGACACCTCCACCATCTGGCTGCCAGGTCATGATGAAAAGTCTCGGGTCAAATTCTGCCGTGCAGACATTAAACTTGATTACCAGGCACAAGAGTATTTACACCTGTAAGTCCCATGAGTTCCCAGCATTCTGTTCATGTTGCTGGGAATTGCATGAAAACAAAACCAAGAAGCAAACCTGAATTTTTAAAGGTAGGATTCTGTGTTGCTTTGGGCCTGTAAGTCTATGGGTATCAGACAAGCTGAATCCTCCAAATTAGTGACTGGGCACAGAAAGGGCTTGGGTTATAACCTGTACGTACAAGGTTGGGGAGTGAATGAGTCTCATATTTAAACCAATCCACATATTTTAATACTGTTAATTCCACCCATGGGAGCCCCTTTTTCAAACCTTTATCAGGCTAATTAACAAGCCCCTGATTTCACCAATCAAAAGGTGTTGACAGCCTGACCAGGCGGTGGCGCAGTGGATAAAGCGTCGGACTGGGATGCGGAAGACCCAGGTTCGAGACCCCGAGGTCGCCAGCTTGAGCGCGGGCTCATCTGGTTTGAGCAAAAATTCACCAGCTTGGACCCAAGGTCGCTGGCTCAAGCAAGGGGTTACTTGGTCTGCTGAAGGCCCATGGTCAAGGCACATATGAGAAAGCAATCAATGAACAACTAAGGTGTCGCAATGCACAACGAAAAACTAATGATTGATGCTTCTCATCTCTCTCTGTTCCTGTCTGTCTGTCCCTGTCTATCCCTCTCTCTGACTCTCTCTCTGTCTCTGTAAAAAAAAAAAAAAGGTGTTGACATTCATTATGCTAATATTATGCTAATGAACAAAACTTCCCAGATGGATAGAGATATGGATAATGGAAGTGTTTGTGAGTGGACATTTGGATTAGAATACTGGCTGCCTCTGGGGTGTAATAAACAGATAACACATACACACACAGTGCTTCAGTGTTAAGCACAGTGGGATCAGTAGATGTCTATATAGCATGTGTGTTCTGAAACAAAATGAGGGCAGCTTTCTTGCATCTAAGGAAAGGTTGACCCACCTACACTGCCATCCTTCACTAGTGCCAGGGACTAGTTTTGTTGTTGTTGTTGTTTTTTAATTTATTCATTTTAGAGAGGAGAGGGAGAGACAGAAGGGGGGGAGGGGCAGGAAGCATCAACTCCCATATGTGCCTTGACCAGGCAAGCCCAGGGTTTCGAACCGGCGACCTCAGCATTTCCAGGTCGATGCTTTATCCACTGCGCCACCACAGGTCAGGCCAGGGACTAGTTTTGATCCCAGCTCTAGCTATGTGCTCTTAGGTGTGATTTCTCTGACCTTCAGTTGTCTCATCTGTAAAACAGGATAAAAATCTCAGACTTACGGGGTCAGTCTCAATCAGGGCTGTCCAGTGAAACTTTCTATGATGATGGTAATGTTCTATGTCTGCACTATCAACATGATAACCACTAGCCACATGTGACTATTCAGCACTTGAAATATGGCTAGTGCATCTGAGGAACTAGAGTTTTAATTTTCTTTTACATTAAGTAGCCACATGTAGCCAATGGCTACTGTGTCAGACTGCACAGTTCTGGGACTTAGGAAGCCTAGACCCAGAGAGGAGAAACAAAGCTGGAAAATTAGCTAGCTGTTTCCAGGGAATCTGAACTTTGTGCAAGAGGCAAAGAGGAGACTATCATTTTCCCAAGGGTGTTTCAAAGGGAGGCAGAGTTGGGGAAAGGGTATTGGGCTAGGGGTCAAGAGGCAACAGTACTAACCCCAGGCTGCAGGGGATGGGCAGGTGGGCCCAGGTTAGACTTCTTACTCTGGGCATGTTTCCCCAAGTGTAAAGGGCAGACATGATGTCCCAAATGCCTCCTGTGTTGGGATGAAGTTGACAGGCTGGGAATGTGGGTCAAAGGGTGGAGGTGGCATGTGACCATCAGCTGGCTCTTTTAAATCCTCTTGGTGGGGAGTTCATCTTTCCTCAGGCAAAGGTAGCCAAGGGTAGGGAGGCCTTGTAATCTGGACAGGACTGGGGAAACTGGGGAAGGCGTGGGATCAGTTTATTCTCTGAAGTTGACATCAGCCACTTTCAGGCACCCTGGTCTTTGGCAGATGGATCTGCCTCTCCCAACCTCTTTAGGGCTCTGAACTCATTAGGAGGATTATTTTATTCACACCACAGTGATCTTTGAGGTATGTACTATCATACGTTCTATTTTGCGGATAAGGAAACTGAGGCCAAGAAGTGATCTCACATAGGGAAAATAAGATAGGGATCTCACTTTGCCCAGTGCTTGTTCCACAAAGATAGCTGTCAGCACTTTTATATTATTACCACTATTTTATTTCACATGCACAAAATCTTGAGATGTGGGTAATATTTTTTCCCTCTTTCACAGCATAAAAATATAAGGAAGTACAAATGAAAACAAGCACTTTTTTTTTCTTTTTATCTATTGGCAAGTAATGAATATATGAACAGTTCTGGGGTGGGCAAAATACTTTCATAGCTCAATAGTGCTAGTGGAAGTTGGCACACAGATCTTTCCAGGAGTGGTCTAACAATATTTAACAAAAACATAAAAACTGGCCCTGGCCAGTTGGCTCAGCGGTAGAGCGTCGGCCTGGCGTGCGGGGGACCCGGGTTCGATTCCTGGCCAGGGCACATAGGAGAAGCGCCCATTTGCTTCTCCACCCCCCCTCCTTCCTCTCTGTCTCTCTCTTTCCCTCCCACAGCCAAGTCTCCATTGGAGCAAGGATGGCCCGGGCGCTGGGGATGGCTCCTTGGCCTCTGCCCCAGGCGCTGGAGTGGCTCTGGTGGTGGCAGAGCGATGCCCCGGAGGGGCAGAGCATCGCCCCCTGGTGGGCAGAGTGTCGCCCCTGGTGGGCGTGCTGGGTGGATCCTGGTCGGGCGCATGCAGGAGTCTGTCTGACTGTCTCAAAAAAAAAAAAGAAAGAAAAGAAAGAAAAACTGGCCTGGCAGGGTAGTTCCGTTGATTAGAGCATCGTCCTGACACGCTGAGGTTGCAGGTTGGATCCCAGTCAGGGCACATATAAGAAGCAACCAATGCCAGCATGAATGAGTAGAACAACAAATTGATGTTCCCCTCCTTCTCTCTCTCTCTCTCTCTCACTTGCACACACACACACACACATGCTCTCTCGTCCTCTCTAAAATCAATAAATTTTAAAAAGTAATTAAAAAAACCCCATAACACACACACACACACACACACACACACAAAACCCATAACATTTGCCTGACCAGTGGTGGCACAGTGGATTGACTGTTGACCCAGGAGGCTGGCCTGGCTTCGAAAACCCGAGGTCACCAGTTTGAGCATGGGGTCACCAGCTTGAGCGTGGGGTCATTCCTGTGATCCCAAGTTCTTTGGCTTGAGCCCAAAGGTCACTGGCTTGAGCCCAAAGTTGCTGGCTTGAAGCCCAAGGTCACTGGCTTGAGCCCAAGGTCACTGGCTTGAGCAAGGGGTCACTGGCTCGACTTGAGCCCCTAGGTCAAGGCACATATGAGAAAGCAATCAATAAACAACTAAAGTAAAGCAACTATGAGTTGATGTTTCTCATCTCTCTCCTCACCCCTTTCCTGTCTCTCTCTAAAACAAAATGAAACGACAACAACAAAAACATAACTGTGCATGCATTTTGACCTAGCCATTGCAGTTTTTAAAATATTTATTCTAAAGAAACAGTTTAATGAAAACCTCAAGCCTGACCTGTGGTGGCGCAGTGGGTAAAGCGTCGACCTGGAAATGCTGAGGTCGCCGGTTCAAAACCCTGGGCTTGCCTGGTCAAGGCACATATGGGAGTTGATGCTTCCTGCTCCTCCCCCCCTTCTCTTTCTGTCTCTCTCCCCTCTCTCTCTCTCTCTCTCTCTCTCTCCCTCTCTCTCCTTTCTAAAATGAATAAATAAATAACCTGACGTGCAGGAGTCCCGGGTTCGATCCCCAGACAGGGCACACAGGAGAGGCGCCCATCTGCTTCTCCACCCTTCCCCCTCTCCTTCCTCTCTGTCTCTCTCTTCCCCTCCCACAGCCGAGGCTCCATTGGAGCAAAGATGGCCCGGGCGCTGAGGATGGCTCCATGGCCTCTGCCTCAGGCGCTAGAGTGGCTCTGGTCACAACAGAGTGTCGCCCCCTGGTGGGCGTGCCGGGTGGATCCCCGTCAGGCGCATGCAGGAGTCTGTCTGACTGCCTCCTCTTTCCAGCTTCAGAAAAATACAAAAAAAAAAAATTATTAAAGGCCCACATATCCAACCTAGGGAGTCATTAAATCATCCTTCATTTGCACAATGGAATTATATGCAGCCATTAAAAACAATGGGTTGAGTCTATATTGAAAAGACAAGACAAAAAAAGAAAAAAAAAACATTTACTGTGAGAAGGGCAGGTTTTAAAATGTTCTGTATGATCCAATTAAAAAATACGTACATAGAGCCTGACCGGCAGAGGACCCAGGTTCAAATCCCTGAGGTCACTGGCTTGAGCACAAGCTCACGTAGCTTGAGCACTGGCTCACCAGCTTGAGTGCAGGGTTGTTAGCTTGAGCGTGGGATCATAGACATGACTCCATAGTCGCTGGCTTGAGCCCAAGGTCGCTGGCTTGAGCAAGGGGTCACTCACTCTGCTGTTGCCTACAGGGTCAAGGCACATATGAGAAAGCAATCAATAAACAACAAAGGTGCCACCACGCCTGACCAGGTGGTGGCACAGTGGATAGAGCGTTGGACTGGGATGCGGAAGGACCCAGGTTCGAGATTCTGAAGTCGCCAGCTTGAGCGTGGGCTCATCTGGCTTGAGCAAAAAGCTCACCAGCTTGGACCCAAGCTCACTGGCTCGAGCAAGGGGTTACTCGGTCTGCTGAAGGCCCATGGTCAAGGCACACACGAGAAAGCAATCAATGAACAACTAAGGTGTCGCAACGAAAAACTGATGATTGGCCCTGGCCGGTTGGCTCAGTGGTAGAGCGTTGGCCTGGCGTGCAGGAGTCCCAGGTTCAGTTCCTGGCCAGGGCACACAGGAGAAGCACCCATCTTCTTCTCCACCCCTCCCCCTCTCCTTCCTCTCTGTATCTCTCTTTCCCTCCTGCAGCCAAGGCTTCATTGGAGCAAAGTTGGCCCGGGCGCTGAGGATGGCTCCATGGCCTCTGCCCCAGGCGCTAGAATGGCCCTGGTTGCAACAGAGCAATGCCCCAGATGAGCAGGGTGTCGCCCCCTGGTGGGCATGTCAGGTGAATCCCGGTTGGGCGCATGCGGGAGTCTGTCTGACTGCCTCCCCTTTCCAACTTAAAAAAAAAGAAAAGAAAAGAAAAAGCCTGACCAGGCGGTGGCGCAATGGATAGAGCATCGGACTGGGATGAGGAGGACCCAGGTTCAAGACCCCAAGGTCACCAGCTTGAGCGCAGGCTCATCTGGTTTGAGCAAGAGCCCACGAGCTTGAACCCAAGGTCGCTGGCTCCAGCAAGGGGTTGCTCGGTCTGTTGAAGGCTCATGGTCAAGGCACATATGAGAAAGCAATCAATGAACAACTAAGGTGTTGCAACGCGCAATGAAAAAAAAAAAAAAAAAGAAAATATGATGATTGATGCTTCTCATCTCTCTCCCTTCCTGCCTGTCTGTCCCTCTCTCTGACTCCCTGTCTCTGCCACTTAAAAAAAAAATGTACATAGAAAAGTCACCTTGTTCATCAAAATATTAATAGTTCTCCAGTGGTGGCATAAAAAGAGATTTGTTTTCTGTTCGGTAGTCTTCTATATTTTGTGAATTTTAACAGAGAGCATTTGCTATTTTTATAATCAAGGGGAAACTTATTTCTAATCAAGAAAGAAATAATACCCGGTAGTTGTTATCTGGGAGCCACAAAAGCATGGTAGAAAAGCACACAGGCTCTGGATTCAGCTTGCGTGGGTTGCAGTTCCAACTTTGCCAGTTAATGATTGGGTTAGTCTGAGCAGGTTACTTACTGGCTCTGTACCTCAGCTTCCTCATTGTAAAATGAAAATAATAATAGCCCAGGTTTAGCAGGCGATTACTATGTGTCAGGCACTGTTTGTTTTACGTAAATTATCACACTTAATTCTCACCAGAGTCTATACACCAGATACTATTATTATAAAATAAATCATACACATTGGTCGCCCGACCTAGGGAAGCTTGAGCTCCCAAGCGCCCCTAGAGTAGCTCTGAGGAACTACAACAGGATCAGAAGAATGCGCACGCGCAGACAGGGTAGGCGGTGTGGCGAGGACAGGCTTTCTCTGCGCTATGATTGGCTGGCCTATGAGGGGCGCGGCCGCTTCGCCTTTAGAACCTGAGCACTCCGAGGGAGGAGGAACATGGGCCGCGGGTGAGACAAGCTCCGGAGGCAGGCGAGTGTTAGCCTCCCTGAGAGAGACCCCAGCGTCGTTCCAACTTTCTTAGTAGGACCCCGGCGTTATCCCCCCTTTTTGAGAGTATCCTGGTGTCATTGCTCCCTTCCTGAGAGTGACACCTGACATCACCCCTTTTTTCTGAAAGTGACTGCTAAGACGTCCACCTTTCCCAAGGACTTCCCTGGAGTCCTCTCTCCTCCTGAAGTGAATCCTAGCAACGTCTCTTCCTCCGAACAGCTAGGTCAGAGTCGTCCCCACTTCCTTAGGGCACCCTAGCGTCGACTGCCCTTCCTGAGGGTACCCGGGTCTCAATCCCGTTCCTGATGGGGCCCCAGCATACTTCCTGAGGGAGACTCTGGCGTCACTCCTTCTTCCTGAGGGGTTCCCGCCCGTGTCTTTTTTTTTTTTTTTTTTTGTATTTCTTTGAAACTGGAAACCGGGAGGCAGGCAGACAGACTCCCGCATGCGCCCGACCGGGATCCACCCGGCACGCCCTCCAGGGGGCGATGCTCTGCCCATCCGAGGCATTGCTCTGTTGCGACCAGAGCCATTCTAGTGCCTGAAGCAGAGGCCACAGAGACATCCTCAGCGTGGTGCCAATTTTGCTCCAATGGAGCCTCAGCTGCGGGAGGGGAAGAGAGAGACAGAGAGGAAGGAGAGGGGGAGGGGTGGAGAAGCAGATGGGTGCTTCTCCTGTGTGCCCTGGCCGGGAATTGAACCCAGGACTTCCGCACGCCAGGCCGACGCTCTACCACTGAGCCAACTGGCCAGGGCCTCCCGCCTGTGTCTTTATCTTCCTAAGGGGACCCTTGGTCATACCTGTTTTGTCACGGGTCCCCAGTTGGAATGCTGGTGGCCGAGGCCAGTCAAGTTCACACTGGATTCAGGCAGACAGTAGAAAAACTATGGAACCAGAAAGGGTTGGGCCATTCCGTTTAATAAATTCTCACAACGGTGGACAAATACACAGACAGGGGAAACCACCTCTCAGGCAAACGAAGGGCAAAGGGGCCCCGCACAGCGGCCGGCAGGCAATCCGCACATCCACAATCCCCAATCTCTCTCAAGCGCAAGCACCCAGTAGTCTTATATAGTAGGGTGACCAATCGTCCTCCTTTAGGGAGGACAGTCCTTTTGTAAATTCTGTCCTCCCTGGAAAAGTGTCCTCCTACACGCCCTCCTTTTTGATATTGGAAGACTAATCTGTAAATATCGGTATTCAATTGATGCAGAGTTGATACATTACATGTGAGGTGACATATTTGTATTTGACATGACCATTCGTCAAAGATTTACAGGATTATGAAACGCATGCGCTCCCCACGGGAGACCTTGAGAGAGCGCGGAATATAGGGAGCGCGCAAATGGCTTTGTGTACTTCTTACTGAAACACGACAGGGCACATACAACATTGTAGACTCACGATTATTTCTTTCTCAGTGGATATTCAATCATAGACATAGACAGGTAAACACAATTCATGTTTTATTAATTCATTATCTATTTAATAATTTCCAAATACGTATAATTTTATTTACAAGTATTTTCCCAAAATTCAAGTTTTAAAGTGGAAATCTAACCTCAAACCATAGCTATTAATAATGCATTTTGATTAAATAGTTTCATAAAACAGATGTTTTTTAATTAGAAAATGATAAATAGACCCAAATACCACTCCAAATTAGTGGTTTTGTTTGATATTTAGTTTTACTAAATGAGTACTTTTTTCTTACAATTATTATTAAAAATAATAGGCATGTAAGCATAATTACAATATAAAATATTACAAATGTTTTTATTATGCATTTATCATATAGTGTATTATTGTTACAATGAATAAAATGTTTCTTTTATTTACAATATTGTTTTCTTCAATTTAGTTTTGTCCTTTTCATTGTAAAAAAAAGTTGGTCACCTTATATATAGGCCATATACACGTGGCGCAGTCACACACTCATATAGCAATCAGGGAAAAGTGCTAGCAGTTGGTAACCCAACGAGCAAGCCTAACACAGCTGCCCCACACCAGTATTGTTCTTCCTTCCTGAGAAGTGCCCTCCCTTTCCGAATGGTTTCTTGTCATTGCCATTCCCACATGCTGAAAAGATCCATCATCCGGCTTTTCTCTGAGGATATCCCCTTCCTCTCTTCCAATTTAAGGTGTACCCCTACAAGAGCTTCAGTGGTTCCCATACATATGAGCAATCCCAAAGCCCCTCCTGCACTCCCTTTCTCCAGCTGAGGAGACAGTGAAGCAAGACTCACTTCACCCTCAAAGTATTGCCAGGCTGGGGGCTGGGGTGGGGAGTGAAACTAGCTGATAAAGGAACTCACTAGCTGATAAAGGAACTATGTTACATGAGAAACCATTTAAGGAACTGGGGCTGTTTCTCCTAAAATGGGAGCTGCAGGAAGGATCTAAAGCTGTCATAAAATATTTATCAAGTGCTTCTAACAGTTTTTGACATCAGGTATTTATCAAGAGATTGCAAATGTGGGGAATTATCACCTGGAACAGAGTAACACAGGAACATCAAAAGGGCTTTCTTGTCTTGAACTGAAATCCTAACAGCTGAGTATACAGAGCTGGCAAAATCCACACCCTTGAAGTGTCTGGAAGATGTGGTCAATTCCTTCAATCCCCAAAATGTTTCTTATACATCCACTGTGACTAAGACTTCATTTATTTAACATTCAAATGTATGTGAAGTTCTTGTCATGTGCCAGTAAATAAAATGGTGAACAAGACAGAAAAATGGGAGAATAATTATGAATACAAGGTGGACAAATGCATCATCACTTCTGCAAGCTACTTTTTCCTAGAGCTCTTCTCAGGCTTTCTGGTTGTGTTAATGAACAATCATGCAAATATCTGTCTCTCTCTCTCTCTCTAATTGGCTGTAGGCTGCAGGAAGGCAGAAGCAAAGTCTTCTGCTCCCAACTGTCTCTATATTGTGTCTGGAACATGGTAGACACTGAAGTATCTGTTATTCCTGCCCTATTTTTTTTTTTTTAAGATTAATCAGAGAGTGCAGAGGGGAGGGGTGTTGAGCAAGAAGTATCAACTTATAATTGCTTCACTTTAGTTGTTCATGAATCACTTGTCCTATGTACCTTGGCTAGGCAAGTCCAGGGCTTCAAACTGGGGACCTCAACATCCCAGGTCAACGCTTTATCCACTGTACCACCACAAGTCAGGCATTCCTGCCCTAACTCTTCACTTGGTGAATCCCTAGACTAACTGGAAGATAGCCAGGGAGGGTGAAATATGATAAATAAGAGGAAGACAGTCCAGCGAAGCAAAAAGACCACTTGCAAAAGCTGAGACTTAAGAAACACCAGCCTGACCAGGCAGTGGCACTGTGGATAGAGCGTTGGACTGGGAAGCAGAAGACCCAGGTTCGAGACCCCCGAGGTCGCCAGCTTGAGCGTGTGCTCATCTGGTTTGAGCAAAGCTCACCAGCTTGGACCCAAGGTCGCTGACTTGAGCAAGGGGTTACTCGGTCTGCTTGTAGCCCCACGGTCAAGGCACATATGAGAAAGCAATCAATGAACATCTAAGGTGTTGCAACAAAAAACTGATGATTGATGCTTCTCATCTCTCTCTGTTCCTGTCTGTCTGTCCCTATCTATCCTCTCACTGACTCTCTCTGTCTCTGAAAAAAGAAAAAAGAAAAAAACACCAACTCTTTGGCTAATACAATTAATCTTTCCTGACCCTGAAGCTGAGAGCAAGGGAAGGCAAAGGGACAGCTGAAGTCAGCATCAGGCTGCTCTATTTTCAATTTACCACCAAAATTATCTAGATCAGCTGAGTAAATCCTGGAGGATACTGGGATATGTAGTTTGAAAAGTGTTCCTGGGTGCCCTGCTTAAATTGTGGCTTAATAAGCCTGACCAGGCTGTGGCACAATGGATAGAGCGTCTGCCTGGGATGCAGAGGAACCAGGTTTGAAACCCCAAGGTTACTGGCTTGAGCACAGACGGGCTCACCAGCTTGAGCGCGGGGTGGCTGGCTTGAGTGTGGGATCATAGACGTGACCCCATGGTTGCTAGCTTGAGCCAAGGTTGCTGGCTTGAGCAAGGGGTCACTGGTTTAGCTGTAGCCCTACCCCCAACCCCATCAGGCACATATGAGAAAGCAATCAATGAACAACTACGGTGTCGCAACAAAAAACTGATGATTGATGCTTTTCATCTCTCTCCGTTCCTGTCTGTCTGTTTCTATCTATCCCTCTATCTGACTCTCTCTCTGTCCCTGTAAAAAAAAAAAAAATCTAAAAAAAAGATAAGAACTAGTCAAAGTCATCCTGGCTGGGTTGCTCAGTTGGTTAGAGCGTCATCACCCTGAGCCAAGGTTGTGGGTTCGATCCCTGGTCAGGGCACATACAAGAATTGACCAATGGCTGCATAAATCAGTGGAAAAACAAATCAGTTTCTTTCTCTCTCTCTCTCTCTCCCCCCACTTCCTTTCTCTCTAAAATCAATCTTTAAAAAACAAAAATTTTAATTTCTTAAAAAAAGTCAAGGTCAAGGCCGTTCTACACCCTGGCACCCATCCAATCTTGTTCCTTTTCTAAGTTTCCTTCTCTGGAAATAGTTCCTCTTTTCATACAATGGCCCACAAGAGGGTGCTGCACTTCTTCTTTTTTTTTTTTAATTTTAATTTTTGTTTAAAATTTATTCATTTTTAGAGAGGAGAGAGAGAGGGAGAGAAAGAGACAGAGAGAGAGTGAGAGAGGAGAGAGAGACAGAGAGAGAGAAGGGGGAGGAGCTAGAAGCATCAACTCCCATATGTGCCTTGACCAGGCAAGCCCAGGGTTTTGAACCAGTGACCTCAGCATTTCCAGGTCGACACTTTATCCACTGCGCCACCACAGGTCAGGCTGCACTTCTTTTAGACCTAAATTATGGTATCAGCCCTTGGAGTCACAGGGAGTTACAAAAATGTTGGAAGTATTGATATTTTCACTGGAGATTAATTAAAAGTAATTAGAAGTAACCAGGCAAATTGCTATTAGGACACTAAATGTTATTATTATTCTAACTTTAACAATCTTTTTTTTGTGTGTGTCACAGACAGAGAGAGACAGAGAGAGGGACAGATAGGAACAGACAGAGATGAGAAGCATCAGTTCTTCGTTGTGGCACCTTAGCTGTTTGTTGATTGCTTTCTCATATGTGCCTTGACCAGGGGGCTACAGCAGACTGAGTGACCCCTTGCTCAAGCCAGCGACCTTGGGCTCAAACTAGTGAGCCTTGCTCAAAGCAGATGAGCCCACGCTCAAGTTGGCGACCTCGAGGTTTCGATCCTGGTCCTCCGCATCCCAGTTCGACACTCTATCCACTGTGCCACCTCCTGGTCAGGCTAACTTTAACAATCTTGATAAATCAGATTAAAGTTAGCATCTCAGGTTTTCAGTACTTACCTCATTCCAAGTCAGTAACAGTATATTTACTGTGTTCTTACTGTATTTGCCAGGTGCTAGTTACTGTTATTATCACCATTTTACAGATGAAGGAAAGTGAGGCACAGAGAAGATTTTAACTAAGTACTAGATATGGGTCTCAGCCCTAGTCTATTGACTCTAGTGTATTATTTTATTTATTTTCTTAAATTCTATCTTCTCGGCCCTGGCCGGTTGGCTCAGTGGTGGAGCGTCGGCCTGGCGTGCAGGAGTCCCGGGTTCGATTCCTGACCAGGGCACACAGGAGAAGCGCCATCTGTTTCTCCACCCCTTCCCCTCTCCTTCCTCTCTGTCTTTCTCTTCCCCTCCCACAGCCAAGGCTCCATTGGAACAAAGATGGCCCGGGCACTGAGGATGGCTCTGTGGCCTCTGCCTCAGGCGCTAGAGTGGCTCTGGTCACAACACAGTGACGCCCCGGATGGGCAGAGCATCGCCCCCTGGTGGGCGTGCCAGGTGGATCCTGGTCCGGCGCATGTGGGAGTCTGTCTGACTGCCTCCCCGTTTCTGGCTTCAGAAAAATACAAAAAAAAAAAAAAAATCTATCTTCTCTAATATATAGATTTCCTCTAACATTTATATTTTGAAAACTGAATACTTTCCCAAAGAATTAATTGACTCAAAGGCACAATGTATTGTACAAGCAAGGGACTTCAAACATCCAGAACTACATTGCCTTTCACTGAGAGTTACCTTAGTATCCAGTTAATTAAGAGTAGGCATATACTTACTTGCTTGCTCACTATGAGTTCATCCTGTCTTTCACCTTCATCTTCATTACCTTTCTTTCTTTTTTTAAGGAGAAAGAGACAGACAGACAGGAAGGGAGAGAGATGAGAAGCATTAAGTCATAGTTGTGGTACTTTAGTTGTTCATTGATTGCTTCTCATATGTGCCCTGATTGAGTGGCCCTGAGCCAGTGACCTTTGGGCCCAAGCCAGCAACCATGGGGTCATGTCTGTGATCCTACACTCAAGCCGTAGATCCTGTGATCAAGCTACTGAGCCTGCACTAAAGCCAGATGAGCCCGCACTCAAGCCAGTGACCTCAGTGTTTTGAACCTGGGTCCACCAGCATCGCTGGTAGACACTCTATCCACTGCGCCACCACCTTGTCAGGCCATTATCACTTTCTATACTGGAACTTCCCCTCAGCTGATAAATATGGTGTCTTCTGAATATTTTTTAAAGATTTTATTTATTGATTTTAGAGAGAGGATGGAGAGAGAGAGAAAAAAGGTGGGGGAGGAGCAGGAAACATCAACTTGTAATAGTTGCTTCATGTATGTGCCTTGACTGGGCAAGCCCAGGGTTTCAAACTGATGACCTCAGCATTCCAGGTGAACACTATATTCACTGCACCAGCACAGGCCAGGCTCTTCTGAATATTAACAGAAGAACTCCAAACCCCCATGAGCCCTTTGCTCCCTTGTAGCTATCATTTGATCTTTCTGTGCCTCACACAAACATCTCAAAGAAATGTTCCCTTCCTTAGCTTCCTTCATTGACTCAGTGTTGTCTCTTTGGGAACAGTGCCTTTTCTTTTTTTTTTTTTTTTTTTTTTTACAGAGACAGAGAGAGAGTTAGAGAGAGGGAAAGACAGACAGGAACAAAGAGAGATGAGAAGCATCAATCATTAATTGCTTTCTCATATGTGCCTTGACCGCGGGCCTTCAGCAGACCGAGTAACCCCTTGCTCGAGCCAGTGAACTTGGGTCCAAGCTGGTGAGCTTTGCTCAAACCAGATGAGCTTGTGCTCAAGCTGGCAACCTTGGGGTCTCGAACCTGGGTCCTCCTCATCCCAGTCCGACGCTCTATCCATTGCGCCACTGCCTGGTCAGGTGCCAGCAACAGTGCCTTTTCTAAGGAGGCACTCAATATTTATCAAAGGAATCTATTACTTTACCTTCACTATTCTTCCAAAATGGTCCTCGGGAAGGTTACTTCCCAATTGCCAAATCCAGTGGGCATTTGAAGGTCTCTATTTTTCTGAACCTCTTTGCACTACATAGTGTTGTTCCTTAACACATTCTGTGTTCAACTTTTTCTCCATTTGGCTTCTGTGACACTATTCTTGTGTGTGTGTGTGTGTGTGTGTGTGTGTGTGTGTGTGTGTGTGTGTGTGTGTGTGTGTGTGACAGAGAGAAAGACAGAGAAAGGTACAGATAGGGACAGACAGACAGGAAGGGAGAGAGATGAGAAGCATCAATTCTTTGTTGCAGCATCTTAGTTGTTCGTTTATTGCTTGTTCATTGATTGCTTTCTCATATGTGCCTTGACCAGGGGACTACAGCAGAGTAAGTGACCCCTTGCTCAAGTCAGTGACCTTGGGTTCAAGCCAGCAACCTTGGGCTTCAAGCCAGCGACCTTTGGGCTCAAGCCAGCAACCATGGGGTCATGTCTATGATCCCATGCTCAAGCCAGTGACCCCATGCTCAAGCTCCTGAGCCCGTGCTCAAGCCAGCTGAGCCTGCACTCAAGTTGGCGACCTCGGGGTTTCGAACCTGGGTCCTCCAACATTCCGGTCTTACGCTCTATCCACTGCACCACCACCTGCTCAGGCTGAGCCTCCATTTCTTATCTGTAAACAATTCAGGCTTATGCTTTATAGCTCAGAGCACTACTGAAGACCAAATAATGAGTTGAAACACTTCACAAATGCTAAAAGTCTACCCAGGTATTAAGTTTACAATTCCTAGTCCTCCCTCATCCATTCAATGTAACCAGAATAGATTTATTTCCTTGTTCCATGAAACCCTTGGACCAGGACTGGAGAACCAGGGCACAACTAAGGTAGCCTTCAGGTGAATTCAGTGAGTGAAGCTGCAGAGATGGGAGGAGGTGCCAGGTTTTCCTCGGAAGGGAAGGAATCAGTGTTCCCTTCCTAAGCTAGTACTTGGAAAAACCTGTAAATTCCCCAATACAGGCACAACTTGTTTATTGTGCTTCCCTTTATTGCATTTCATTGGTTTGCATTTTTTACAAATTGAAGACAAGATCCTCCACCAGCAAAATTGTTGTGACTCACTTTACTTTGGTGGTCTAGAAGCAAACCACAGCATCTCTGTGGTGTCCCTGTAGTCGAGACCATACTTCATTTTTCTCTTCTCTGCTGTCCATGAATAGAGTTTACTGGCAGAAGATTCAGATCACATACTGTCTTCACACATAATGTTCAGAAGAGACCAGGCTATTAAGCCCTTCATCTAAGAATATTCCCAAGAACCCCTTTTGTCCTTTTACTTATCAGACACTTCAGTAAAAGAAAAGGCTCAGTCTGTGTTACCCACGTGCACTAAAATGACCAGGTAGATTTTCACCGAATGTGAAAAGCATGTTGGGGGTAGTTTGCTTTAGATTATAAATTGTGCAGCCCTGGCCAGACAGATCAGTTGGTTAGAGCATAGTCCCGAAGAGCAGAGGTTGCTGGTTTGTCCCTGGTCAGGGCACATACAGGAACAGATTGATTTTTCTATCTCTCTCTCTCTCTCCCCCCCCCCTTTACTTTCTCTCTAAAATCAATAAATAAACATTTGAAAATATATTTCTTTAAAAAATAATATAAATTGTGCCCACATATGAAATAAACCTCTTGTAGCCCAGGGAGATGTGTCAGAGTTAGGTCATTGTCTTCAAAGCAGCCCAAAGTGACAAAGCGAGCCCTGTGTGTCTTGCCAATTGGGAAAAAGATGCCCTACATATCAATAGGTGATGGGTAGAGATAGCAAACTGGTTTCAATTCTAAGACCTAAATCATAGACTTGAGTGCATTTCAGGAGAAGAGTCTTTTTTGTCCCCAGGTTTGAGATCTCGTGCTGAGAGTCCAGGTAGAAGACACTGGTTAGTTTGTTCTTTATTTTCATTGGAAAGTTACAGGGTTACTTATCAACAAAATGTCAGGGCAAAGATATCCAGGGGTTTCTATGTACAGGCCCATCCTGGGGTCCACACCTCCAGAAGGGTCTCACCCCCAAGGCCTCAGTTGGCTCCTTCCCAGGCCTCTAGGAACCAATTACAAAGACACAGGGAACAAAAATCAGCCTGACCTCAGCACCTGCTTTCACCCCAAAGGGGGGTGGCGGCTACTGGTGTGGGCTCCAGGCCTAGTCTTGGGTAGTGGGTGTGGGGTTTTCTCCTCCAAGAGCCCACCCTTCTAGTAACCCCTCCCGGGCACTCTCTTGGACAGTCCTGGAACTATCCTAATGGGCTCATGGGTTCCCACTCTGGTCTTCTTTTCTTTTGAGAAGTCATTTTAACACTGAGGCATTCCAGCCTCAGGACAGCCATTTGCTCTGTTGCTTTTATTTTGTTCCTGTTTTTGTACAAAAATGACAATAATCTTGATGGGACCATTTTTTGCCCAAGGATAAGTGGCTCAACAGGTACAGTTCTGCTGATCAATCTGCTTCCGGCAGGGCTCCATGGTGACAGCAACGCCCACCCCACTCCGGCCAGATGTCATGGAGGTCACCTCGCTCCAGGTGTCCGTGTCTGGGTCATAACACTCCACACTGTCTAGGAACATGTGACCATCGTAGCCTCCTGCAGGGAGAGCAGAGTGGATGGTCACTGCCTCGAAGAGCAGGGGAAAGAAAGAGGACGAAGAAACCACAAGAAGCCTTCCTACTGTGATTTGAGCCTGCTCCCCAAAGATGAGACTAATTAATCAGTCTTTCCACCCAGGTCCCCAGCCCCAGGGCCTCACCAAGAACGTAGATTCTCCCCTGGTGCACAGTAATCCCCAGGGCACTTCGCCGATGCTTCATGGGCGCTACGAAAGTCCACGTTTCTGTCTCCACGTTGTAGCGCTCCACACTGTTCAGCTGGTCCTGACCATCGTAGCCCCCCGCAGCATAGATACAGTTGTGCAGGACACAGACTCCTAAACCACACCATGAAGTGGGGGTGACTCCGGGGCCTGGCCTTGGGGCCCCAGCCACCACCTCCTTGGGGGACCCTCCTCTTCTCCCTCTTACAAAGGACACTTAAGAAACTAAGCCAGGAAAGAGGAGCTTGAATTCTGTCAGAATCTAGCTTTCCTGTGTGTTCCACAGGATTACTCAAGGTGGAAACAAGAGGCCTCACCTAGGCCTGGTCAAGTTTCACTTTGGGTCCTGGCAGGGTGTTCCTCCACGGTCCCCTCCCTTCAGCCCCCACCCACCTGCCCCACTTCGGATGGTGTTCATGGGTGTGATCATTCGCCACTCATCTCTCTCTGGATAGTAACACTCGGCTGAGTTAAGGCGGTTCGTCCCGTCAAAGCCCCCAACAGCATAGAGCAGCCGGTTGAGAACAGCCACTCCCACCCCGATCCTTCGAGTCAGCATTGGGGCCACCAAGTGCCACTCATCCCGCTCTGGCTCATACCTGCAAGGGCATAACAACAGTGACAAAGGCAATCAGAGCTGACCCTCAAGGAACACTTACTAAGGCCCAATATTCTGCTAGCTCTTTGCGTACTAGCTCTTTAATCCTCATAATTGTTCTCCAAGGTACAAGTTATCAGTAGCTCCTTTTCCAGATAAGGAAACAGAGGTTAGCAGCTGTCATGTGCTCAAGGACACATACACACACATCTGTTGGCCCCTGGTGGCTTCATCATACCACTGCCAGACCCTGTGCTGAGTCTTATGTGTGTTATCTCACTAACGCCCCAGCCTGATGGGGGCAAGAGGTCCTCATTATTGTCTACCCCTCTTCAAAAATGATAAGATGGAGACACAGAAGAGTGAAATGGTACATCAGGGACACCAAAGAAGCAGTGGAGCTAGGATCAAACCCAGCCCTCTTGGACACCAGATCCTCAATTTTAACAACTAGGCTACCTCATGGGATGGTTTTTCTCAGTGTTATCTCAGAAGTGGGCCTGGGCAATTCCAGTTCATGCCTGTGCCTGTGCTCCTAGAGTAAATAATAATGTCCCTTTTTCTCTCAAAAGAGCCCTATTAAGGGTGATGCATCATCCCATCATCCTATTCACAGACCACATGTTCGTTTAAAATTCTCATTCCCCAGCCTTGCTCAAACCCACCCACTAATGCCAGATCTTCGCATCTTCAGCAGTGGGCCAGGGAATTTAACAGGATCTCCAGGTGAGAACTATATCCTGAATCACAGTTCTGGAAGAAGAGAAGGCAAAGGACGAGGATACATAGAAGTCAAAAGCCCAAAATGCTTGGCCTCTAAACATAGGGTCATTATACACAGCTGGACAGGCTGTGTTCTGCACAAGGGCACCACATCTAAGGGGGGACTTTCCACATACCAGACATCTTACATCTGTTTGTTACAATTTTGGGGGAACATGACAGTGAAGGGTTATGTTTTAATAAATTAGAATATTGCAATAGTTTCAAACTAATGGAACTTTTCCCAAATCTGCACAAAGGAGCTGTATTGGTTTTGAAATGGCCCTGTTAGCAGTTCACAGGCCCAGACACATCATCCAAAGTTACCACCATAAATCTCCTGAGTTTAGCTTTAACTCCCTGAAAGCAGGGTGCAGAGATAGGCACTCAACAATAGGGGACTCATGAACTGCCAATAGCTTGGGTCCTGTTGGCTATGGAACCCTCTGAGCCCACCCCTTCCGGCCCTGCCACTCACCTCTCCACACTGTTGTGGTGAATGCAGCCATGGGAGCCACCAACAGCATAGATGTGCCCATCGATGACCCCAACCCCGATTCGGTTTCGTGGCATGCTCATGGGTGCACATGGTGACCACTGGTTGGTCATGGGGTTGTAGCAGTCCAGGGCACTGGAGTCGGTGTTGCCCTCTGGCGAGTTGTTCCGGCCGCCCACAGCATATAGCAGCCCGCCCACCACGCAGCCTGCCAGGCCACTACGAGGTACCTGCAGGTCTGCCAACCGGAGCCATGTGCCATCACTGGGATTGTAAGCCTCCAGGTAGCTGAGTGACTGGCGGAAGTAGCCACCAGCAGTGTAGATGAGCCGGCCCACTTTGGGTGCCCGGCAGGGCATCACCTGTGTGGGCTTGTGCAGGGTGAGCTCCTGGAAGATCTTGACCAGGTAGTCCTTACAGCGTGAGTCCGACTGCAAGATCTCGCACTTCTGCAACTGCATCTGCAGGAAGTGGGGCGTGAGCGAATGACAGCGCACAGCCCGCAGTAGCGCCTGTATGTAGAAGCGTCGTTGCTCACAGTCGTACTTGACCCAGTTGATACAGGCATGGAAGACCTCAGACTCGCAGCGCACATTCAGATCATCTCGGCTGATGAGGGTCACCAGCTGACAGTGGGACAGGTTGAAAAACTCCTCTTGCTTGGCCACCTGCAGAGGGCATTAGTGTGACTCCTGTGTCTCCCCTTAATATTCATCTGGTAGTATGATCTTAGACAAGTCACTCAACCTGCCTCTGACAATCTCAGTTTCTTCATCTGTAATATGGGAATTTGAATAGTATGAACCTCATTGGTCGTCAGCATTAAATAATTTAATACTATGTGCCAGGCAGGCATGGAGTACATAAGTACTCAAGTAAACAGGTAAAGACACAGTATATCATGTATCTTTTTGTATCACTTTTTGTTTGAGCTACAAGAATGTTAACTTTTTCTTTTTTCTTTTTTCTTTTTTTTTTTTTTTTTTTTTTAGCAAGAGGAGGGGAGATAGCGAGACTGAATCCTGCATGCAGCCCGACTGGGATTCCCCAAACAACCCCCAACAGGCCAATGCTCGAATCAACCGAGCTATCCTCAGTGCCCAGGGCGGACACTCAAGCCAATCGAGCCACTAGCTGTGAGAAGGGAAGAGAGAGAGAAGGGGTAGAGGGCGAGGAAGAGAAGCAAATGGTCATTTCTCATGTGTGCCCTGACTGGGGGTGGAAAAGGGGACATCCGCATGCCGGGAGGATGCTCTATCCACTGAGCCAATGAACCAGGGCCTTTTTTTTTTTTTTTTTTAATGAAATTATTTTCTCAAAAGGGCAGGTTGACTAAAAAGGATTAAGGAATAGCAATAGAATATTCTAGGGAAAAAAGTGCAGGCTAGAAAGCAGCCTGAGTTGTAATTTTGGCTAACTACTTTCTAACTGGATGGCTTTGGGCAAATATCTGAGATGTTCCATACCTTCGTTTTCCTCCTCTGTAAAGGGATTATATTAGTAGCCATAATAGGGCTACTCCTAGGGCATACAGGGCTCTGGGCAACTTTTCCTAGTCAGGCAGTGGTCTATATAATTAGACCCCACATCAGCCAGTTACAACTGTTTTGGTGCCCTAAGCCCATGCAATCCCTTCGAACAAACATCATGCAGGCCAGTGGAAGAGCCCGGCTCACAGACCACCTTTCTGGAAGCCATCAGTCCTAGGACTGATACCAGAGTTCCTCGGGACAACTGGTCAGCCCTACCAGTGTAGAGTGTAGAGTGAAGAAGAGAAATGGTGACCAGACTAGTGTCTATCCCAGCTGGTCCCAGCCACTGAAGGAGGATGTTGAATACTTCCAGGAAGGCCCTCCAAAGCATACTTCCTTCTGGGATAGTTAGGAAGATTCAGTGATTTAAAGGATGGAAATCACTTAGAACAGAGGCTGGCCCAGAGCAAAGGCTCATCAAGCATTTATTTCTTCTGTTCACAACTTCCTCCACTTAAAAACAAAACCAGGCTCTGGCCGTTTGGCTCAGTGGTAGAGCGTCGACCTGGCATGCAGGAGTCCTGGGTTTGATTCCCGGCCAGGGCACACAGGAGAAGCGCCCATCTGCTTCTCCACCCCTCCCCCTCTCCTTCCTCTCTGTCTCTCTCTTCCCCTCCCGCAGCCAAGGCTCCATTGGAGCAAAGTTGGCCCAGGCACTGAGGATGGCTCTATGGCCTCTGCCTCAGGCACTAGAATGGCTCTGGTTGCAACAGAGCAACGCCCCAGATGGGCAGAGCGTCGCCCCCTGGTGGGCATGCCGGGTGGATCCCGGTAGGGCACATGCAGGAGTCTGTCTGACTGCCTCACCGTTTCCAACTTCAGAAAAATACAAAACAACAAAAAAAAACCCGAAACCAAGAATGTAAGGATGACACTGTGGATCAAAGAAAACATGTCTAAGGGTCACATTTGCAGTCAGCAGTATGCCACGGGTGTTCAATAAATATTTGCTGACTGACTGAAATGTCGGGCTCTGCTCTACACACCCCAGGGATGAGCTTCTATCATATTTGCTGCACCCTGTCTCCACCCTGTACGCCAGAGAAACCAGAGTCCAAGATATCCATGAACGTCTCACTCGCCTCATCTGTTTCCCAGAGTTGCCCTCGATTTGTAAACTAGAAGCTCAGAGCTCCACTTTTTGCCAGTCCTTTGCCTTCACCCTCATATCACAAGGGAGATGGTGATAAGTACCCATTTCCCTCGTCATTCTAACACTGCCCCCAAGGCTTGCTCCAGGTCCCTCCCTCACTTACCTCCCCAAAGTGCATGTAGATGTACTCGCGGGCACGCTGGTGCAGCTCGGCACAGCCGATCTGCTCAGCGAAGTTGGCAATGCCGATGGCATTGCTAGGGTCCAGCTGCTGCACAAGGAAGTCGCTGCAGGCACGGACGACGCTGTCGATCTGGTACATGACAGCACCATTCATGACATGGAGTACACACTTCTCACCCATAGAGATGGAGGCTGTGTAGGCGAACTCAATGAGACGCTCCATGACCTTGGGGTGAATGCCCTCGATGGACACCACCTCCATGCCCTGCTCCCGCAGCCCATTGGTGAACATGGCCTTGAAGACAGGGCTGGATGAGGCCAGAACCACCTTGTGAGCCATGAACTGTACGGCTGGCGCATCCTGGTACTTGACCTGCAGCGTGACATCACACAGCTGCTGGCTGAGCCGCAGCTCATTCATGATTCCAAAGGCCTGCTTGGTATGATCCTCCAGCGTGTAACTGAAGGTGCGGTTGCCATGCTGGGAGGGTGTCACCTCAGCCTTGCACTCGGTGGAGGCGTACATCACTGTATCCCCTGCACCCTCAGGGCGCTGTGATCTCAGGGGCAGGAATCGGGTGCGGGCCCCAGCCCCACTAGGCCTGGGTTCCAGCTGCATGGGGTTCCAGGTGACAAGGGACAACACCACCACTGACACTCAGGGGCCTGGAGGAGGGAGAGCACAGGGCTGGGGGCAAGGCCTGGGGCCGGGCCTCCTTTTTAAAGATAAAGTGACGCCTAGACCAGTTTTCCTTGCCAAGCCCAGGTGAAGCAGATTCCATTTGTGCTTGCTAAATGTCCCACAGCCTTGCCAGCCCTTCAAGGGTCCATATTAAAACATGACAGTAATGTCCCTCCCTTGCTCAGAATCCCCCCACAACTCCCTATAGCACGAAGAGTAAAACCAAACTCATCAATGACCTGCAAAGCCCTCCAGAGTCAACACATGTTCACTCTTCCCTTCGTTCACTCTGTTCCAGTGGTTTGATGGCCCTTCCCTTCCTAGAGCATGTTCAGCTCACTCTTTCATTTACCTCACCAACATTTATTGAGCAGCTACTGTGTGCCAGGCACTGTACTAGGCACCAGGGACACAGCAGTGACCAAGACAGACATATACTGTGCTGGAGTTGACACGTGGGGAAGGAATGGTCATGGATAAAACAAACAAGAATTGAGTAGAAATTTGTGTCATGAAGAAAATGACAACAACATTGTGACAGAGTGACTTGGGAATAGTTACTTTAAATGAGGTAGTCCAGGCCTCTGTTGGAGCTGAGACAAGAAGAATGAACATATGAAACGGGGTGGGAGTGAGAGTTAGTTTTCCCTGCAGAGGGGACAGCAAATGCAAAGGCTCAAAGGCAGAATGAGTGTGGAAATCTGGAGAACCAGGGAGGCGTGTAATGACAGATAATGACTACAGAAAGGAGGGTTTTCATGAAACCTGTGGAGTCTGGAAAACTGGCGCATAAGTTGTGTTTTGAAAAGTCCTGCTGGGAAAGCAGGTGGGGGACCTGCAAGAGGCTCCCAGGGTTCTCCATCTTATCTTTCTGGAGCTCCTCAGAGTCACCTCTTAGGTTTATTTTCCATCATTGCACTTATCAGGAACTGAAATAAGCATCTTTGCTTGCTTGTTGAGGGGTGACCCATCCTTCTGACCCTCAGTCCCAGTGCTTCAGAGGGGCAGGGAGCACTGTATAGGTCAGGGTTATACCCATCCTCTCATGTGCCTCCCCCACGTCCAGCCTAGGACCTGGCACTGCGCAGGGGTTAGTAAAGCGTGTGGCTGGCTGACTGCCCACTCCACAGTGCCTACCAGAGCACCCTTCTCCACCCAGCCCAGGCCGCTGCTCCCCCCGCCAATGCCCCAGGCCTGTCTCTCAGTCCTTAGCCAGTCTGTCAGCGGTGTCCCCTGGGCTCTGGGCACATAAAAAGCGCTAGGTAGGGGACTGCGCATGCCCCGCCTAAGCTGCCATCAAGGCCTAGAGAAGGGAGGAAGTGATCCCACCGGGGCTTCTTGACTGCCAACCCCAAGACGCAGATCGAACCCCTCATCGCCCCGGGGTCCCCGGGCCTCCGTCTGAGTGGCGCTCCCCGGGCCTCGCATCCTAATTGCGTCGCTCCTGGGCCACCCCGCGAGTTGCACCGTCCAACAAAAGGATAGGACTCGAGCCGCGCTATCTTAGCCTTCCGCGGGTCGCGGAGACCCCAAGGAGGCCGGGCCAGTGGGGCAGCGTCCCTGGCCCCCGGCAAGGCCGCAGGAGCGCTCCCGGCCCGGCGTGCCCGCAGCCCGGGAGCAGACCACTCACTCACCCCGCCATGGCCACGCTCGGGCTCCGCCTCCGTCGCCCAGGCCCGGGCGCCTCCATCGCTGCGCGCGGGGGGAGGCGCGAAGCGCGCGGTCACTATGACTAAGCAGAGCCCGGTGGCAGCTGTGTCAGAATAAAAGTCCCCGCAGCCCCCGGCCTCCGGTGGCTGGGTTGGCACAAGAGCCTCTCCCACCTCCCCCGTCCCGCAGCTGTTGCCAAGCTGAGAAACCCCAGAGTAGCGATCGTAGCGTTGGTCATCGCTACCGGGCGGGGTCAGGGACCGTAGCGCTAGGCGCACCTAGCCGCGTGGTCAGCGCCGAGGAAATTAGAAGTCCGGGTGCGAGGCCCGGAGCGCCCCTGCGAGCTCCCGGCATCGTTGAACACCCCTCCTGTCGCCGCCGCCGGCGCGCTCACCTTGGCCCCTGTGTAACCTCGCTAGCTCTGGCCGCGGGGCGGGGCTGCCCGGGACAGGACGGAGGCTCCGGGCAAGGTGGTGAGGCCCGCGCGCCGAGGGGCCGCGGCTGGGCCCGGGACGGCCCCTGCCTAACCTTCTCTGTCAGGGACCCTCGGGCGCCTCCGCTGTCGGGCACCTCGGCTCGGGATCGCGGCTGTCGGATGGGGGGCAGCCTGGGGACGCCCGGGAAGGAGGCGGGGAGAGGGCGCGGCGGAGAAGGAGCCGAGATTCCCCGCCCTTCCCGCAGGTGCCCGGGGCCCTTGGGCGAGGCGCAGGGCGTCGGGCGAGGGCGCACCTCCAGGAGGGCTCGGCCCGTTACCCCTTTCCATTGTCCCTTCCATCCGTCCTATTGCGTGGTCTCAGCGCGGGACTGCTCTCCACCACTTGCTCTTCCCCCTTTAACGCAGGCCTCATGGTCCATCCGTCATAGTGTCCAACTAGAAATATGATATCTATCTACTGGGATAGAGGCACGTGGAACTCGCCTGCAGTATTTCAAACGCCAGCTCTGCCACCCTCTAGCTCTGTGCGGGTGGGCTTGTAGCTTAACCTCTCCATGCTTCAGTTTCCTCCCTGTGAAGTGATAATAACGCTAGCATCTGCCTGCTACGTTACCGGGAGCACTAAATACTAATGCTAGCGCCCAATAGATGTTAACGATTGCTATTTTTCGTGGCAAGGGATACTGATTTGCCGTTTATGCTGTTTGTGATATAAAATTAACGTTTAAATAAATGGATTTGTTATTTTTTATATAAAACTAAGACAATAATGGGAACGCTTGTCTGAACAGATGCTGGTTTAAGAAAGGATACCGCCAGTCTCCAGAATGAATTTGGAGGATTCAACGTCCTTGCTCGAGGTCTGGTATTAAACTCGCGCTGAAAATGGGGTGGGATCACCCCTCCCACCTCTTTTCCAGTTGTGTGAGTCTGCGGTTCTGGACTGCTCCAGAGGGGGGGCGCTATAGCATACCCGGAAAATACAGGTAGTGGCCAAGGCTGTGGGGGAAAATTCGCGTCTCGTAGAAGTCAACTCTTACACTTCAAAATCAAACCTACAAGCCCTGTGACCCAGCAGTGCCACCTGTAGAGATTTATCCAAGGTACACTCACACACATGCAGGAGTGTGTATGTACACGACGTGTACATTGTCATAAAGGCAAAGGATTCATATGTCCCTCTGCAGAATCCCAGTGTAAAAAATAGTGGCACGTCCATGCTGGGAAATACTATGCAGTCAGTGAAAAGGAGCAAAACATTTGCTGTATGAACATTTACACATATATATTATTTTTTTTATATATTTTTAAAGACAGTTTATTTATTTAATTATTTATTTATTTTTCTGTATTTTTCTGAAGCCGGAAACGAGGAGAGACAGTCAGACTCCCGCATTTGCCCGACCGGGATCCACCTGGCACGCCCACCAGGGGGCGACGCTCTGCCCACCAGGGGGCGATGCTCTGCCCCTCCGGCCGTTGCTCTGTTGCGACCAGAGCCACTCTAGCGCCTGGGGCAGAAGCAGAGGCCAAGGAGCCATCCCCAGCGCCCGGGCCATCTTTGCTCCAGTGGAGCCTCGGCTGCGGGAGGGGAAGAGAGAGACAGAGAGGAAGGAGAGGGGGAGGGGTGGAGAAGCAGATGGGCGCTTCTCCTGTGTGCCCTGGCCGGGAATCGAACCCTGGACTTCTGCACGCCAGGCCGATGCTCTACCACTGAGCCAACAGGCCAGGGCTATTTATTTATTTTTAACAGAGACAGAGAGAAAGATAGATAGGGACAGACAGACAGGAACGGAGAGAGATGAGAAGCATCAATCATCAGTTTTTTGTGAGGACTCCAGAGTTGTTCATTGATTGCTTTCTCATATGTGCCTTGACCGCAGGCCTTCAGCAGACTGAGGAACCCCTTGCTCGAGCCAGCGACCTTGGGTCCAAGCTGGTGAGCTTTTGCTCAAACCAGATGAGCTAGCGCTCAAGCTGGAGACCTCAGGGTCTCAAACCTGGGTCCTTCCGCATCCCAGTCCGACGCTCTATCCACTGCGCCTCTGCCTGGTCAGGCCACATATATATTATTTTTATTTTATTTTATTTTATTTTATTTTTTTGTGAGACATAGAGAGGGAGGGAGGGAGATGAGAAGTAACTCGTAGTTGTAGCACTTTATAGTTGTACATTGATTGCTTCTCATACATGACTTGATGAAAGGTGGGAGGGGGTGCTTCAGCTGAGCCAATGACCTCTTGCTCAAGCCAGCGACCTCTTGCTCAAGCCAGCAACCATGTCGATGATCCCATGCTGAAGTCAATGACCTCGGAGGTTTCAAACCTGGGACCTCAGCATCCCAGGTCAATGCTCTATCCACTGAGCCACCACTGGTCAGGTGGCCTCAATAAATTTAAATGTTCTCTCTCTCGCCCTGGCCGGTTGGCTCAGTGGTAGAGCGTCGGCCTGGCATGCAGAAGTCCCGGGTTCGATTCCCGGCCAGGGCACATAGGAGAAGCGCCCATCTGCTTCTCCACCCTTCCCCCTCTCCTTCCTCTCTGTCTCTCTCTTCCCCTCCCGCAGCCAAGGCTCCATTGGAGCAAAGATGGCCTGGGAGCTGGGGATGGCTCCTTGGCCTCTGCTTCTGCCCCAGGCTCTAGAGTGGCTCTGGTCGTGACAGAGCGACGCCCCAGAGGGGCAGAGCATCGCCCCCTGGTGGGCAGAGCGTCACCCCCTGGTGGGCGTGCCGGGTGGATCCCGGTCGGTCGGGCACATGCGGGAGTCTGTCTGACTGTCTCTCCCTGTTTCCAGCTTCAGAAAAATACAAATAAATAAATAAATGTTCTCTCTCTCTCTCTCTCACTCTCTCTCTCTTTTTTTTTTTTTTTTTTGTTAAAGAACAAGTACTATAGCCCTGGCCAGATAGCTCGAGTGGTTAGAGCATCGTCGGGAAAAGCAGAGGTTAACATTCCGTCCCTGGTCAGAGCCCATACAGGAACAGATAATGTTCCTGTCTCTCTCTCCCTCTTCCTCTATCTCTAAAATCAATAAAATAAACATTTTAAAAATTCCTATGGCCTGACCAGACAGTGATACAGTGAATAGAGCATTGAACTAGTATGCAGAAGATCCAGGTTCAAAACCCCAAGTTCACTGGCTTGACCGCAGGCTCACCAGCTTGAGTGCAGGGTCGCTGGCTTGAGCCCAAGGTCGCTGGCTAGAGCAAGGATTCACTCTCTCTGCTGTAGCCCCTGGTCAAGGCACATATGAGAAAGCAGTCAATGAATAACTAAGGTGCAGCAATGAAGAATTGATGCTTCTCGCCTGACCTGTGGTGGCACAGTGGATAAAGCGTCAACGTGGAAACGCTGAGGTTCCGGTTCAAAACCCTGGGCTTGCCTGACCAGGCGGTGGCGCAGTGGATAGAGAGTCGGACTGGGATGCAGAGGACCCAGGTTTGAGACCCCGAGGTCGCCAGCTTGAGCGCGGGCTCATCTGGTTTGAGCAAAAGCCTACCAGCTTGGACCCAAGGTCGCTGGCTCCAGCAAGGGGTTACTCGGTCTGCTGAAGGCCCGCGGTCAAGGCACATATGAGAAAGCAATCAATGAACAACTAAGGTGTTGCAACACGCAATGAAAAACTAATGATGCCTGACCTGTGGTGGCACAGTGGGATAAAGCATCAATCTGGAACACTGAGGTCGCCAGTTCAAAACCCTGGACTTGGGCCCTGGCCGGTTGGCTCAGCGGTAGAGCGTAGGCCTGGCGTGCGGGGGACCCGGGTTTGATTCCCGGCCAGGGCACATAGGAGAAGCGCCCATTTGCTTCTCCACCCCCCCCCTTCCTCTCTGTCTCTCTCTTCCCCTCCCGCAGCCAAGGCTCCATTGGAGCAAAGATGGCCCGGGTGCTGAGGATGGCTCCTTGGCCTCTGCCCCAGGCGCTAGAGTGGCTCTGGTCGCAGCAGAGCGACCCCCCGGAAGGGCAGAGCATTGCCCCCTGGTGGGCAGAGCTTCGCCCCTGGTGGGCGTGCCGGGTGGATCCTGGTCGGGAGCATGCGGGAGTCTGTCTGACTGTCTCTCCCCGTTTCCAGCTTCAGAAAAATACAAAAAAACAAAACAAAAAAAAAACCCTGGACTTGCCTGGTCAAGGCATATATGGGAAGTTGATGCTTCCTGTTCCTCCTCCTTCTCTCTCTCTCCTCTTTGAAAATTGAATAAATAAAGTCTTTAAAAAAAAAAAAAGAAAGAAAAACTAATGATTAATGCTTCTCATCTCTCTCCGTTCCTGTCTGTTTGTCCCTGTCTATCCCTCTCTGACTCACTCTCTGTCTCTGTAAAAAAATAATAAATAAATAAAATTTAAAAACAAACAAACAAAAAAAGAACCCTGGGCTTGCCTGGTCAAGGCACATATGGGAGTTGATACTTCCTGCTCCTCCCCCCTTCTCTCTCTCTCTCTCTCTCTCCCCTCTCTATAATGAATAAATAAAATCTTTAAAAAAAAAGAATTGATACTTCTCATCTCTCTCTCTTCCTGTCTGTCCCTATCTGTCCCTCTCTCTGTCTCCCTCTCTGTCTCTGTCATACACACACAAAAAAATGCTATGGACTGAATTGATTAGGTTTAGATGAGGTCATGAATGTAGGGGCCCCATGAGGGGATTAGTGCCCTTATAGGAAAATACACCAGAGTATCTCAAATTCTCTACACCATGAGAGCACACAGCCAGAAGGTGACTATCTGCCAGCCAGGAAGAGTCCTCACCAGCATCCAGTCATGCTGACATCTTCATCTTGCACTTCCAGCCTCCAACCGTAAGAAATAAATTACTATTGTCTCAGCCACCCAGGCTATAGTGACTGTTATAGCAGTCTGAGCAGAGTAAGGCAGCCAGACAATACAAAATTTGTAGATGGGTAAGCATTTCTAAGATACATTATTGAGTGAACAAAGCAAGATGCAGAGCAGTGCTAAAATTGTGTAAAAAGAGAAAAATGTAGTATTTACATTTCAGCTCATTTATTAAGAGAATAGCTGTGGAAGTTTCTCAGGAATCCCCACAGTGAGCATGTCCAAGAAGGGTAATTAGTGCTTTTTTGAATTTTGCAAAATTTGAACAAGTGGGCCTGGTCAGTTGGTGCAGTGAATAAATAATTGGCCTGATGTACAGATGTCCCTGTTTGATCCCAGATCGGGGTACACATAAGAGGTGACCGTCTGCTTCTCTTTCCTTCCCTCACCCCCTTCACTCTCTCTTCCTCTCTCGAAGCCAGTGGCTCGGTTGGTCTGAGCATTAGCCTCAGGCACTGAGGGTAGCTTGTTGGAATTGCCGGGTGGATCCTGGTCAGGGCTCATATGGGAGTCTGTCTCACTCTCTCCCCTCCTCTAACTTAAAAAAAAAATGAACAAGTGACTAAATCTACCATCATGTCATTAAACAATGGTGAGAGCTTCAGACTCTCTTGGAAGATTAAAGGAGCCTGGGGTTAGGGATGCAAGGCTGGTTAGGGAATTGCGTCCAGTCCTGGGAGTGGCTTGGTACTGTGACCCCAGGCTTAAGTTGGTTGTGTTCCAAAAAATAGGTTCATTTCCTATGTCTGTGATCTGTTGGGATGGTTTGAGTGTGGCTGGCAGAGACTTAGGCCCCCAAAAGTTTGGTCAGTGCCCCCAAAATACACTCTATCCAGCTGCCTGCAGTTTTGCTGTCTCCTGGCAGGAGGCGTGTCCACAGTCTGAGCCCTAAATCCCCCAAGCTGGTTCTACCTCACAGGGGTCAGGAATGCACCTGGGTACAGCCAGGGTCTGTGGCTGGCACATCTGGAGCCTTTTATGGGCACAAACGGGGCCCTGGTATTGCCCCTGGACGAGAATGCAGACCCTTCCGGAGGAGCCAGATACCAGGCCTGAGCTTCTGCAGCCCTGGGAGTCTACAGCCACTGGGCAAGGTACTCACTGCTCAGAGTTCCCTAACCTGTGAAATGGGGGTGAGGAAACCCACCTTGCAAGGTTTCAGTAAGGGTGAGTAAAAGATGTGTCCTGGGCCTACTACTGTGGGACAACTAGCCAGGCACAATTAGTTCTAATTGTTCTTATTATTTTATTTGTATTTGTTTATGAAGGCTCTGATACCACACTCAAATCTTGTTTTGGCTAAGAATTGGCTGAATCTCCCAGAGTCAAATTGTAGGGTGCCCTGTCTTTGGTGTCCTCTCCTCTAAACTAGAGAGCTGTCTTTAACTCCTTTCTCACTCCCACACTCAATTCCTCAGTAATTATGTCTGCTGTTTCCAAAACCGATCCAGAATCCACATGGTCTGAGTCCCCATCATTGCTCCCCTAGGCCAGTGCAGTCACCTACACCTTGTTTTTCTAGTTACCACCTATCCCTCACACAGAGGTCTGTGAACACCTGAATAAAGTCAGGCCCTTCCTTTACCTAGAACCCTCCATGGCTCCCACCTCAGAACAAAAGTCAAGTCCTCCCCCGAGCCCGAGCCCACAAGGCTCTGAATGATAGAGCCGTCTCCCTGGCTTTGTTTCTTCCCAGTCTCGCCTCTACCACAGCTCCAGCCACACTTGGATCCTCGCTTTTCATAGAACACAAAGACACTTTCCAGATTCAGGGTCTTTGTACCTGCTGTTCCTTCACAGGAAATGCTCTTACTTTGGGTGTTCCCAGGACAATAACGTTAGTTCACATCACGTGTCTCCACTTTGGCAGAGAGGCCTCTTCTGACCACCACTGCATCTCTGTATTGTCACTGGAACTATCTTCATTATTTCTTTACTCCATTATCTCCTGTGTCCCCACCAGAACGTCAATTCCACAAGAGCAGTGGTCTTTGTCTATTCACTGTTATGGAGTTTAGCGTCGGTAAAAGACTTTTCCCTGTGCCTCTTCTCTCTCCAACATCTTCAGCTGGTTTTCCTATAAATTCCATACTTAAAAAGAAAAAGTCTGCAAAATAGCTCTTAGGAAGGGCAATGTCTGGCCAGAGAAAGTCAGTCTGCGGCTGGTGCGTGTACCAAGGTCCCTGCGACTGTGGGTGGGCCAATGGAGCCGCTGATATCCAGCCCGTCCCTCTGGGGAGACGAGCGCTCGGAGCGGCTGAAGCTGCCATCCAGGTCTGGGGGCAGCCAGCGGTGCAGGCCGTCTGAAGCCCCAGCGGCGCTACCGGATCGCCGGGAGGATCCCGGACCTCGGCCACAGGGATGGCGGCCACAGCAGACGAGACGCAAGAGCGCGTGGCGCAGGTCGCGGTTGGTGAGCGTGTAGATGATGGGGTTCAGAAGAGAGTTGGCCATGGCCAGACCCAGGAAAGGGTCGGCGTGCAGGAGCACTGGGCAGGCGCGCGCCGGACACGCCACGTCGAACAAGAGCAGCAGGAAGAGGGGACCCCAACACGCCACAAAGGCCAGAAGTACTATGCTGAGAGTGCGCAACAGAGCCAGGGAGCGCGGCGTACGTCGCGCCCGGCTAGAGGCGCCCCCAGCAGCCCCGGGACGCTCCCGCAGGCGCCGCGCGTTAGCGCGCACTTGGCAGTAGATACGCGCGTAGAGCGCACAGATGGCCGCCAGGATGCAGAGGAAGGCGAGCACGCAGAAGAGCACATAGGCCTTGGCATAGAGCGGTAAGATGGTGGAGCAGGCTTCCAGGCGGCCCAGGCAATTCCATCCCAAAGCGGGCAGTAACCCGAGAAGTAGCGACAGACCCCAGGCAGCGGCCGCCAACGCCAGCGTGCGCCCCCGACGGGCTGCGGGCGCGGGTCCCCGACGCGCCATCGTGAGGTGGCGCTCCAGTGCGATGGCCAGGAGGCTCAAGACGGATGCCGCTAGCGCCACAAAGACGCCACCTTCTCGCGCGAACCAGAGCGTGGGAGACAGTCTTAGCGTGAGCGGCCCCGACAGCAGGATGTTGGCAGCATAGGCAGCGCCTGACAGTAGGTCCGACAATGTGAGGCTACCCAGGAGCAGGAACATGGGCGCATGGAAGCGTGGGTGGCGTCCGAGCACAAATAGCACCGCCAAGTTCTCCAGCACGATGAGCGCGCACACGGCCAGGCACACGACGGCGTCGGCGCGCAGCCCCGCGCCTGGCTGGTATCGGGCACCGCGGAGCTTACCTGTGTAGTTGTAATGCAGAACGATGACCTCGCTTACAGGCGCTGGCCGCAGCAGTCCCGGCTCCATGGACCACCTGCTCCAAGGCTGCGGAGAGGCCGATGTATTGTCAAGCTTGGTATGCACCATCTTCACAGCCTGCGGAGGCGGGCCTTGCAGCACTGGAAGGGGCCCTAACCACTGCCCTCCACCCCTCAGGTACACAGGGACGCAGGGGGAATTTGGAATGGAAGGGGGTTGGCCATGGAGACAGGGTAACACAGAAATAATATTAGGGGAGAGTGACACAGTCCCACAGTTTCTGAGGGCTACTCATAACACACACAAGCAGGAATATCCAGAGGCATATTCAACCATAAACAGAACGCACACAAATACAGACACACACAGAAAGGGGCACACAAATACAGTGAGATGCCGACAAGGACATGTACACACCGATGCAAACTAGGACAAAGATACAGTCAGACTCCATCAGGAAAACATGAAAATACATTCACTCATGGACAGAGCAGCACAGGCAGAGACATACAGCAACACAAATTCAGCCACATGCAGACAGAGTCTCACACCCATTCGCATAGGCCACAATTTCACAACTTCTATTCACACCCAGCCTGGCACTCTGAGCCCCACAATCTACATGTCTTGCTGCACACAGAACTTTTTCCTGCCAAAATCCCTTCATCCACTGCAAAACAGCATGAAAAAGCTGAACCTATCTGCTCATTTCACAGAGGCAGAGCCGAGGGCAACAGACAGAATCCACATCGCACAAAGGGGCACACATATCATTAAGGTATAATAATACTTCCCTTGCAACTGCGCCCTTTAATCCCTTGGACAACTCTCCCTTTAGTGCCATTTACAGACGAGGAAACTGAGGCTGAAAAGGAGTGCCTCGCAGAAAGCAGCCACAAAGTTTTCATGCTTCCACACAAACACAGCCACGCAGAAACGGTTACACAAATCGTTGAGCTCCCACTTAACAGATGAGAAAACTAAGGTCTGGTGAGGGGAACGGACTTATTTGGATTTGGCGGGAACTAATGCATGCCAGACAGCTTCAGTTGCGCACAGGGAACCAGACACAAATACAGACTCACAGAGTGTGAGCCACGCTGGGGGGAGGAGGAGATCAAATACAGGCAGACACGGGTTGCACTCACTCTGACGGGGACCCTGCAAACTGACTCACAGCCTCTGCACCTCCCGCCTGACGTGGCTGGCCTGGTAGCAGTACTAAGGTATCAAAACTTGCAGTGGAGTGGCTCGGAGAGGGTGAGGCCAGAAGATGCCAGGCGCCCCCACCCCCAGCCCGCACAGGCATCCATTCCGGAGTCTCCAGCTTTCTCCTCCCTGGAGGCCTCCGGGAAAAGCCCGGGAACCCCAAGCATCGGCACCGGGGTACAGGCCAGGTGAGACTGAGCCTCGCGCGTCCCAAGGACCCACTGTTGTGCACTCACCCTGCGCCCTGGTGGTGTGTCCCCTGCAGTCGCGCAGCCTGGAGCCCAGAGATCCGGTGCAGCTCGAGGTGGGGGCGGGACTGAAACTGGCAGGCGGGGGTGGGCGTGGGGAGCGGTCCCACAAAGCCGAGCTCCGGTCGTGGGAAGCACTTGCCCCGCCCCTTGGGCTCCGACACCCAGCCCGTGGCTGCCAGCCTGTGCCACCCGCCGCGTCACCGGAGTACGCCCCGGCGGCGGCTGGCACCGGCGAGCCCTCGGCTGCTCCCTCTGGACCTGGGCTGCCTTCCCAGGGACGCTTGGTCGTGGTGGGAGAACCCGGAGACCCGGGAAGGGAAGGATTCTCAGCAAGGGCGGCAGTAACCTGAGCCTCTCCTCCCACCCCCTCCCCAGCAGAGGGGTCCCATTTTTCCTTGGGCTCCTGGGCACTGGTCCCTCCCCATTTTCCGCTTACCTTCCAACTGCCCCTCTTAGGTTGCACCCCAAGGATGTTTGGTCCGCAGAAGGACTACGACAACACGGGTTAAGAAGTCTTATGGAGAGGCGGCCGTAGCCTGAGTCCCCTCCCCCCGGCGGAGAGGTCCGGGCCACTTCTGACATCCTCACTCCCACCCCGGGCTTGGGGCGACAGAGGGAAAGCAGGCCCAGGCAGGATTCTGGGGTGAACCTCCCCCCCCCAGATAAGGACGATGTAGAAGATCGTGTACTCCCCTTGTTATCCCATACCCTCTCCCTTATCACTCCTGGGGCCATCCATTTACTCATCCTGAAGCCATCACTCCATTTATTCATCTAGGTGTTTCTGGACTGAGCACACACCAAACTGTCAGCCTCATAGGGGCAGCGATTTGAGTCTGTTGTGGACACTGACGGGACAAAACCGGTGCCCAATAAGTATCCACTGAGTGAGTGAATGATGAATGAAATGGCTCCTTCATTTTTTCTCTCCTGAGTCTGCATGTGTGTGTGTGTGTGTGTGTGTGTGTGTGTGTGTTGCTTTCCCACGCCTCTCCCAGGCCTCCGCTCCTCCAGCGGGCCAGTCCCAGCTGGTCCCACACCACCACCACCAGCAGCCGACCCCCAGTTCTCAGGCGCTTCGTGGCCGGGCCCAGCTCCCTCACCCTCAACCACGGACCACAGCCCGGAAATGAGACTAGGCCTGGCTGCCGCGACCTTCCCCAGGATGGTACCCATTGCTCGGCCGCCGCAGCTTCTGCTGGCCGCAGAGAGGGTGAAGGCGCCCCAGGGGCGATGAGCAGGAGGCTGGGATTAGGGTAGATTTTGGGTGAACTGGGGGGAAGGACAGAAAGGGACACCCAGGCCAGGTCACGCCCCCAAGTAGCCCCTTGCAGACCCCCGCGGCTTCTGTTCCCTCTGTCACTGGGGAAGACAGAACTGCTCCTGCCTGCTTTGACCAATCAAAGCCATGGGCGGGGCAGCGCAGTCAGTGGAGCCGATGGGGGGCTTGGTAACTCACGTGTACCACGGGCGTCCCACAGTTTTGAGGACCAAGTCCTCTGGAATGAGCCCTGAAGAATCTCTAAACACGACAGAACCACTCTCAGCACACGTCAGAAGCTCCATAAATGACCCCTTTCTGTAAAGGAAGTCGCGCCCTTGGGTGGAAGGGTGGCTGCTTCGCACCACAGCAATCTCACCTCTTATGGCCCCTAAGCGCGAAGGAGGCTCTTCCTGCCAGGGTCCTCGGCCCAGCATCTCCCCCTCCTGCCACCCCCAGATGCCTCTTTCCCATAGACTGGGACCCTAGAGACTCAGGCTCCAGAGACTGGGGCAGATGTCAGGAGCCTCTGTGCTTCCATCCCTAACCACCATTCCACACCCACAGCTCTAGTTCTAAAAGCACAGGTCACACCCCCTCTCCTGCTCCAGACTCATGGCTCCCTGTTTCTCTGAGTAAACGCCCAAGTCTCCATCAGGTCCCACAAGGCCCAGCACAATCTCTTCTTACTTATCTTTTTGCCCCCTGACTTACTCCCTTCCAGCCACATTAGCCTTCCCCTTGTTCCTCACATACTTCAGGACCTTGGTTCTTGGTAATTAGTCTGCCCTTCTTCCAGACCTTCCCAGCTGATCACCTCCTTCAAAGAGACTTTACTTGATCTGTCCCCCTCCTCCTTCATCTCACATGGCAGCAGCACCATCTGAAATTACCTTGATTATTTCTTCTTCTGGTCAATTGTATGTCTGTATCCTAGACCCAGCTCCAGGAAGGCAGAGATCATGTCTGTTCCTCTGCCCAGCCCTTACATAAATGTTAAGGGCTGGGAGTCTGGAGCTAGATTCAGCTGAATTGATGCCCCTCTGAGCCTTGGTGGCCTCATCTGTGAAATGGAGACAATAACAGTGCCCACTCTGAGGAATGTTGTTGAGGCTGAAAGCAACAATTGGAACAGAGATGGGACATGCAGTGAAAGCCCAATAAATGTTAACTTGAGTATATTTGTCACCACTGTATCACCGCAGAGACATTAGGAAGGGACTGAGCTCAGACCCCATCAAGGGCCCCAAGCACCACCAGCTTCCAAACCCACCCACACCCCAACCAAGTCTAGTCTCTTCTCAGAAAAAAAAAAATCTAATCTCTTTTCAGGGGAAAGGCACCCCTGGCCTCTGAAATCCTGCCGTAACCCACACGCCTAATGCATGCCCAGGCCAATACACCCGCCTGGCAGGTTTTGCTGCCAGAGCTCTTGCCTACAGGGGCCAGCTCTTTCGGTCTTCACCCACTCTCACTGAGCCATGTCTGTGCCTCTCAAAGGGCACAATGCCTCTTATGGTCTTCTCAGACCCCTACCCATTGAGAGAACCAGGGGATTGCCACAGAGGTTTCCATCCTCCCTTTCCACCCTCTCCCATTTACCAGTCCTGAGGCTGGTGAGTATGGCTACAGGGAGATGTGAACTGACAACTTTTTCAGGGCCACTGATCAGAGCAGTCATGGGGTCTCAAACTAGAGGCCAGAGAGCCAACTCCAGCTCACAATCACAGGCTTGTTTGCTTAGCTCAGAGGTTTCCTCTGCAAACCTCTGTCTGAACTGCACAGAAACATTATGCTGTACTACAGTAAGTAAATGTATTTCTCAGGGGATACGGGTTAGCAATTCTGGGTCTATTTATATACTAGCATTGAACAGATGAATGCATATGCTGTAGACAGAGGCGGACTAAAGTTGGTTGAGGCCCTGGGTGCAGAAGAAAATATTGGGCTCCTTAAAAAAAAGAGACAGAGAAAATAAAAATACATGTTAACCATATTTTTAAATAAATAAAAAATATTATGTACTGTTAATGTTAAAATTGCACATATGAAACCAAACTTGGTGTCGTTAAAAAAAAGTGTAAAGTTGGGGTTTTGCGGGGCCCTTCAGAAGTCGGGGCCCAGGGTATGCGCCTGATGCTCCTGCCGTTAAATCTGCCTCTGCCTGTAGATATCAACAGCCAGGTTTTATGCTGTTAGAGAAGGAAATTACAAATAAGTGATGTGGTGCTAGACTAGGGCTATCAGTATGACATGTTTATTTTTAAAATATAGATCTAATAATGAATATAGACGTGTGCATACATGGTTAGGATGGACACATATACATATTTCCCAACTCCGTATACCCCCAAAAGCAGTGACATCCTAGGATCCACAAGTAAACTCAGCGCCCAGATGTGGGTTTCTAAATACCATTTTCTTGGCTCAGCGGTAGAGCGTCGGCCTAGCGTGCGGAGGACCCGGGTTTGATTCCCGGCCAGGGCATACAGGAGAAGCGCCCATTTGCTTCTCCACCCCTCCGCCGCGCTTTCCTCTCTGTCTCTCTCTTCCCCTCCCGCAGCCAAGGCTCCATTGGAGCAAAGATGGCCCGGGCGCTGGGGATGGCTCTGTGGCCTCTGCCTCAGGCGCTGGAGTGGCTCTGGTCGCAACATGGCGACGCCCAGGATGGGCAGAGCATCGCCCCCTGGTGGGCATGCCGGGTGGATCCCGGTCGGGCGCATGCGGGAGTCTGTCTGACTGTCTCTCCCTGTTTCCAGCTTCAGAAAAATGCAATAAATAAATAAATAAATAAATAAATAAATACCATTTTCTACCTGACCTGTGGTGGCTCAGTGGATAAAGCATTGACCTGGAAATGCTGAGGTCGCCGGTTTGAAACCCTGGGCTTGCCTGGTCAAGGCACATATGGGAGTTGATGCTTCCAGCTCCTCCCCCCCTTCTCTCTCTCTGTCTCTCCTCTCTCTCTCCCTTCTCTCTCTCTCTCTCTCTCTCCTCTCTCTCTCTCTCTCTCTCTCTCTCTCTCTGTCTCTCCCTCTCCTCTCTAAAATGAATAAATTAAAAAAAAAAAAACGCTGAGGTCACTGGTTCAAAACCCTGGGCTTGCCTGGTCAAGGCACATATGGGAGTTGATGCTTTCTGCTCCTCCCTTCTCTCTCTCTCTCTCTCTCTTTCTCCTCTCTAAAATGAATAAATAAATAAAGTTTTATAAATACCATTTTCCAATACAAGGAACCAGGTCTCCTTAGAGAAATGGCTGATTCTAGGGGTGGGTCAGAAAAAGTGCCCACCAGACAATCTATCCAGACAATATTAGAATGATCTTGTAAGATTTTACAATGTCAAAAATTGCTTTAAAAAAAAACCCAAAAGAACACAGAAGCCAGACTAAGCTGGACACAGCTGGAACAATTTGAACAACAAAATAAATAGTAAGTCTTGAATCATAACCAAAAAAATAAAATAAATGACTGCAAATCCTTATTGTTTTAAATACATGATTAAATCAATTTTAAAATATTTTTTATTTCTTGATTTTACAGGAAGGGCAGTGGGAAGTGTAGTTGCTTCACTTTAGTTGTCTGTTTTTTTTAAGTACGAGAGAGAGAGAGAGAGAGAGAGAGACATGCTGACAAACAGGAAGGGAGAGAGATGAGATGCATCAACTTATGGTTACAGCACCTTAGTTGTTCATTGGTTGCTTTTCATATGTGCCTTGACCCAGGGGCTCCAGCTGAGCCAGTGATCCTTGCTCAAGCCAGGGTCCTTTGGGCTCAAGCCAATGACTATGAGGTCATGCCTATGATCTCAGGCTCACGCCAGTGACCCTGTGCTCAAGCTGGTAAACCTGCGTTCAAGCTGGCAACCTCAGGGTTTCGAACCTGGGTCCTTAGCATCCCAGACTGATGCTCTATCCACTGCACCACTGCCTGGTCAGGCTAGTTGTTCATTCTTGCTTGTTGCTTGTTGCTTACACTGGGCAAGCCCAGGGTTTTGAACTGGCGACCTCAGCATTCCAGGTTAACGCTCTCTCCACTGCGCCACCACAGGTCAGGCATGATCAAATTTAAAATGGAGAAGTAGGGACAAATCATCCCAAGAGAAGATTACAATTTTTTTTTTTTTTTTTTGTATTTTTCTGAAGCTGGAAACGGGGAGAGACAGTCAGACTCCCGCATGCGCCCGACCGGGATCCACCCGGCACGCCCACCAGGGGGCGACGCTCTGCCCCTCCGGGGCGTCGCTGTGCCGCGACCAGAGCCACTCTAGCGCCTGGGGCAGAGGCCAAGGAGCCATCCCCAGCGCCTGGGCCATCTTTGCTCCAATGGAGCCTTGGCTGCGGGAGGGGAAGAGAGAGACAGAGAGGAAGGAGGGGGTGGGGGTGGAGAAGCAAATGGGCGCTTCTCCTATGTGCCCTGGCCGGGAATCGAACCCGGGTCCCCCGCATGCCAGGCCGACGCTCTACCGCTGAGCTAACTGGCCAGGGCCGATTACAATTAATAAATGTAAAATGAATGATGAAAATAGAAAATTAATATTAGAATGTCACTGTAATAATCACTGCATGCAGAATGCACTGATTAATGGAAAAGCTAATAGGCAAAACCTTAAGGAGAAACAGGACAGTTGCATAACATCAAAGTCTGTCTCCAAAAATACTATTATTAGTCACCTTGGTGGCTTTAATTGTTGTCCACAAATTTTTGATACTTCTCCCTTTAAGGGATGGAGCTAAGCTCCCCTTTCCTTGAGAGGAGCTTTACTTGGTGCCTTGCTTCTAAGGAATAAAGTAAGGTCCACATAAAACCCTTCATATGATGTTGCTAGCAGCTTTATACTTTTTTTTTTTTTTTTTTGGTGACAGAGACAGAGAGACAGAGAGGGACAGATAGGGACAGACAGACAAGAAGGGAGAGAGATGAGAAGCATAAATTCTTTGTTGCAGCACCTTAGTTGTTCATTGATTGCCTTCTCATATGTGCTTTGACCGAGGGGCTACAGCAAAGCAAGTGATCCCATGCTCAAGCCAGTGACCTTGGGTTCAAGCTGGTGAGCTGTGCTCAAACCAGATGAGCCTGCGCTCAAGCCAGTGACCTTGGAGTTTCAAACCTGAGTCCTCTATGTCCCAGTCTGATGCTCTATCCACTGCACCACCGCCTGCTCCGGCTGGCAGCTTTGTTCTTAATTGCCAAAACTCAGAAGAGACCAAGACGCCCTTCAGTAGGTGAATGGACAAATAAATTGTGGTACATTCATCCAGACAATGGAATATTTATTTTTTTAATTACTTTATTTATTTATTTATTTATTTTAGAGAAGAGAGACAAAGAGAGAGAGATATATAGAGTGAGAGAGAAGGGGGAGAGGAGCAGGAAGCATCAACTTCCATATGTGCCTTGACTGGGCAAGCCCAGGGTTTCAAACCAGTGACCTCAGTGTTCCAGGTCGACTCTTTATCCACTGCGCCACCACAGGTCAGGCCAATGGAATATTTATTTAGCACTAAAAAGAAATGAGCTTTCAATCCATGAAATGACATGAAGGAAACTTAAATGCATATTGCTAAGTGAAAAAAAGTAGATCTGAAAGAACTACACACCATATAATTCCAACTCTGTGACATTCTGGAAACAGCAACACTGTGGAGACAATAAAAAGATTAGGGGTTGGCGGGGTTAGGTGATGGGGAGGGATGAATAAACAGAGCACATGGGATTTTTAGGGCTGTGAAACTACTCTTTATGATATTGTAATGGTGGATACATGTCATTATATCTCTGTCCAAACCTACAGAATGTACAACACCAAGAGTGAACCCTGGCCCTGGCCGGTTGGCTCAGTGGTAGAGTGTCGGCCTGGCGTGTAGAGGTCCCGGGTTCGATTCCCAGCCAGAGCACACAGGAGACGCGCCCATTTGCTTCTCCACCCCTCCCCCTCTCCTTCCTTTCTGTCTCTCTCTTCCCCTCTTGCAGCTGAGGCTCCACTGGAGCAAAGATGGACCGGGCGCTGGGGATGGCTCCTTGGCCTCTGCCCCAGGCGCTAGAGTGGCTCTGGTCGCAGCAGAGCGACGCCCCGGAGGGGCAGAGCATCGTCCCCTGGTGGGCGTGCTGGGTGGATCCCGGTCGGGCGCATGCGGGAGTCTGTCTGACTGTCTCTCCCGGTTTCTAGCTTCAGAAAAATTAGCAAAAAAAAAAAAAAAAAAAGAAAAGAAAAAAAGAAGAGTGAACCCTAAGATGGACTGTGGCTCTTGAATAATGATGATGATGATGATGTGTCAATGTAGGTTCATCAGTTGTACCAAGTGCACCATTGTGATGTGGGATATCTGTAGTGGGGACGATTGATGGGAGCAGGTATATGGGAGATCTCTGTACATTCCGCTCAATTTTTTTTTTTTTTCTTACAAAGACAGAGAGTGAGTCAGAGAGAGGGATAGACAGGGACAGACAGACAGGAGCGGAGAGAGATGAGAAGCATCAATCATTAGTCCTTCATTGCGCATTGCAACACCTTAGTTGTTCATTGATTGCTCTCTCACACATGCCTCGACCGTGGGCCTTCAGCAGACCGAGTAACCCCTTGCTGGAGCCAGTGACCTTGGGTTCAAGCTGGTGAGCTTTTGCTCAAACCAGATAAGCCAGAGCTCAAGCTGGCGACCTCGGGGTCTCAAACCTGGGTCCTCTGCATCCCAGTCCTATGCTCTATCCACTGCATCACCACCTGGTCAGGGCCGCTGAATTTTACTGTAAGCCTAAAACTGCTCTAAAAATAAATTTATTATTATTATTATTATTATTATTATTATTTGAGAGAGACAGGAAGGGAGAGAGATGAGAAGCATCAACTCGTAGTTGCATCACTTTAAGTTGTTCATTGACTGCTTCTCATACATGCCTTGACCAGGGAGCTCCAGCAGAGCCAGTGACCTTAGGTTTCAAGCTAGCGACCTTGGGCTTCAAGCCAGCAACCTTTGGCTTCAAGTCAGTGACCTTACGGCTCAAGCCAGTGACCTCAGTGTTTCAAACCCAGGACCACAGCATCCAACTTTGATGCTTTATCCACTAAGCCACCACCAGCCAGGTTATTATTATTATTTTCTAAAGATAAAAATGTGTGCCTGAAAGGCCCTTGAGTGGGCAGATACTCCCAGGCCATGACACCTGGCGGCTGTAGACATTAGTATTGCCTGCCCGACTCCTGTAGTTTATTTGAGTTTCAGGCCCTTGACTGAGATGCCACGAGTATGGGTCCTAGAGCAAACGAGGCAGAGCAACTCAGTTTTCTAAACTGTCCTGAGCCTCAGTTTCCTCATTTGAAAATGACCACAGTCACTGTCTCCTGACCACAAGGGGCTCATGTTTTAGTGCAAGATTTTTAGAAATCCACACATAAATTAAAAAGATAATTCCAGGCCCTGGCTGGTGGCTCAGTGGATAGAGCATCCACCTTGCTATGGATGTCCCAGGTTCAATCTCCAGTCAGGGCACACAGGAGAGGCAACCATCTGCTTCTCCACTTCCCTCTCCCCCTTCTCTCCTTCTTCTCCTCCCACAGCCAATGACTCAATTGGTTCAAGCATGGGCCCAGGCATTGAGGATAGCTCAGTTGGTCTGAGCTCCAGCCTGAGGCACTAAAAATAGCTTAGTACTCGAGCATTGGCTCCATTCAGGGTTGCTGGGTGGATCTTGGTCGAGGTGCTTGTGGGAGTCTACCTCGGTATCTCCCCTCCTCTCACCTAAAAAAAAAAAAAAAAAAAGATAATTTTATATAGTGATGTGTGCTATAAACAAATAAAATGTCATAATGTGATATGTGAGATCCAAAGAGGAGGAAGGCCTCTTTTAAGAGGTGAAGTGAGCTGAGGTCAGAATAACAAGAAAGCTGTAAGAATCATGTTCCTGGTAAAGGAATCAGTAGGAGAAAAGGCCTAGTGTACTTCCTTATATTTTAGTTTTTTGAATTGCAGTGATATTCACATAAAATTAATCATTTTAAATTTTTTTTAATTTACTGATTTTAGAGAGAGGAAGGGAGAGAAAGAAACATTGATTTGTTTTTCCACTTATTTATGCATTCATTGGTTGATTTTGTATGTACCCTGACTGAGGATTGAACCCACAACCTTGGCTTATTGGTATGATGCTCTAACCAACTGAGCCACCAGGCCAGGGCCTTATAAAAGCAATCATTTAAAAAAATCACTGACAGCTGTCAAAGGGAAAAGGGTTGGGGGCTGGGTGAAAAAGGTGAAGGGATTAAGCAAAGAAAAAAAAAGCAGCTCACAGCCTGACCAGGCAGTGGCGCAGTGGATAGAGCATCGGACTGGGACACAGAGGACCCAGATTCAAAACCCCGAGGTCTCAGGCTTGAGCGCGGGCTCATCTGGCTTGAGTTCGGGCTCAACAGCTTGAGCGTGGAGTCGCTGGCTTGAGCATGGGATCATAGACATGACCCCATGGTCGCTGGCTTGAAGCCCAAGGTCACTGGTGTGAGCCCAAAGGTTGCTGGCTTGAGCAAGGAGTCACTGTCTCTGCTGGAGCCCCCCAGTCAAGGCACATATGAGAAATCAATCAATGAACAATTGAAGTGCCATGACAAAGAATCGATGCTTCTCATCTCTCTCCCTTCCTGTCTGTCTGTCCCTATCTGTCCCTCTCTCTGTCTCTGTCACAAAAATAAAAAATAAAGCTCATAGATAGAGACAACAGTGTGGTGATTATGGGAGGGGAAGAGGGTGGCGGAGGTAGAAGAAGGTAAAGAGAGGATAAATGATGATGGAAGAAGACTTGACTTGGGGTGGTGAACACTCATTACAATATACAGACTGTTGGTGGTGAATGTGCGGTGCAGTGTACAGATGATGTGTTATAAAGTGGTACACCCAAAACCTATGTAACTTTATTAACCAATGTCACCACAATAAGCTCAATTTTAAAAACACAAATAAATAAAAGAACAACTAAGTGGCATTGAGTACATTTACAATGATATACGCCTGACCAGGTGGTGGCACAGTGGATAGAGCATCAGCCTGGGACACTGAGGACCTGGGTTCAAAACGCCAAGGTCTCTGGCTTGTGCGTGGGCTCATCTGGCTTGATTGCGGTGTCACTGGCTTGAGCCCAAGGTCACTGGCTTGAGCAAGGGGCCACTAACTGTGCTGTAGCCCCCTGGTCAAGGCACTTATGAGAAAGCAATCAATGAACAACCAAGGTGCTCCAACTATGAGTTGATGCTTTTCATCTCTCTCTCTTCCTGTCTTTCTGTCCCTGTCTGTTCTTCTCTCTCTCTCTCTCTCTCTCTCTCTCTCTCGCCTTTGCTGAAAAAAAAAAGGAAATAAAAAGGTACGCAACTATCACCTTTATATAGTTTCAAGACATTTTTATTTTCCCAAAAGGAAACTTCATGCCTATTAAGCAGTCATTTCCCATCTCCCCTCCCCCAGCCCCTGGCAACCACTAGTCCGTATTTTGTGTCTAACAATTTACCTATTCTGGACACTTCATATAAATGGAGTCATACAATTTGTGGCCTTTTGTATCTGACTTCTTTCATGAGCATAACGTTTTTGAGGTTCTTCCAAATTGCAGCAGACATCGGGACTTCATTTCTTTTTATGGCTGAATGGCATTCCATTTTGGACTTCTTTTTTTTTTTTTTCATTGATTTGAAAGAGAGAGAGAGAGAGAGAGAAAAATTGATTTGTTGTTCCACTTATTTATGTATTCATTGGTTGATTCTTATATGTGCCCTGACTGGGGATTGAACCCACAACTTTGAGGAATTGGGATGATGCTCCAGCCAACTGAGCCAGGTGGACTTCTTATTAAAGTGTCTAAAAGGCTTTAAGAAGAAGTTATGAACTGAGACGGGGAAGAGAGGGGAAAGCAACTTGGTGAGGGGAGGATCACTTTGTCCTGCAGTGTTGGGCAGTAATTTGGCAGAACCACACCTCTCTCCTCTTACCTGCTCACCCCAGGCCTGTCAAAGCCCCTAGGGGTAAACCTGACCTTATCTTCCCTCCAGTGTCCCCAGTTACAGTTTGGATTAAACCCAAGCCTAAAGCTCCAAATGCATGGGTCAGAGGCCAAATCCTCAGGAGGCAAGCCCCTATCTTTCCCTCCAAGCAGTCCTCTAAGTGCCCTGTTCTTTGTACCCTTTACTTCCCAGGCCTTAGGCTGGGAAACTTGGAGTCAGCATCTCCTCTCTCACCCCCTCACACTTAGACATTTATTTCACAGATTATACAAGGAGGGGAAAGAGCAGCTGAGCATAGATATTGGGTCAGCATATGCAAAAGCCTGTAGGCTGGGAAGCATGTTTGTGTACAAGAAATAGAAATCAGGTCAATTGGGCAAGAGCTTGGCTTAGGGAAAGGGAAGGAAAGTGGAGGGAGGGTGAAGATGAAGGTGAAGAAAGGTCAGGTTTGGTGGGGCCTCCAGTGTCAGGCCTGTGTCTGACCACTGCCTCAATGTGTGACTTGCTTAATTTCTCTGACCTCAGTCACCCCACTTATAAAATTGAATCATGAAAGTCTCTTTTTTTTATTTTTTACAGTGATCTTGTTAGTGTTAATGCAATCATTGGCCCACAGCTAAGCACTCACTAAAAGGTATTTTTAAACAGTTTATTGAGGTATATAATTCACATGTGATATAATTCATCCATTTAAAGTATACATTAGTATGGTTTAAAAAATTATTTTTAAGATTTTTTTTTTTCTTTTTGGCTTTTTTTTTTTAACAGAGACAGAGAGAGAGTCAGAGAGAGGGATAGACAGACAGGAACGGAGAGATGAGAAGCATCAATCATTAGTTTTTCATTGCGCATTGTGACACCTTAGTTATTCATTGATTGCTTTCTCATATGTGCCTTGACCATGGGCCTTCAGCAAACCGAGTAACCCCTTGCTTGAGCCAGCGACCTTGGGTCCAAGCTGGTGAGCTTTTGCTCAAACCAGATGAGCCCGCGCTCAAGATGGCGACCTCGGGGTCTCGAACCTGGGTCCTCTGTATCCCAGTCCGGCACTCTATCCACTGTGTCACCGCCTGGTCAGGCTATTTTTAAGATTTTATTTATTGATTTTAGAGGGAAGAGAGCAAGAGAAAGGCAGACGGGGGTGGGAGGAACAGGAAGCATCAACTCATAGTTGCTTCTCAAATGTGCCTTGACCAGGTAAGCCCAAGGTTTTGAACTGGTGACTTCAGCATTACCAGGTTGATGCTTTATCCACTGTGGTCAGGCTTTTTTATTTATTGACTTTAGAAAGAGTGAAAGAGAGAGAGAGAAACATCAATTTGTTCCATTATTTATTTTATGCATTCCTTGATTGATTCTTGCACATGTCCTGACTAGGAATCAAATTGGCAACCTTGGTTTATAGGGACTATGCTCCAACCAACTGACCCACCCAACCAGAAAAATTCTATGGTCCTTAGTGTATTAACAGAGTTGTGTAACTATTGCCAAAATCAATTTTAGAATATTTCATCACTCAAAAATGAAACCTAGTACCCACTGGCAATCACACTCATTTCTTCTTCCCCCAGACCCTACAAACTACTAACCTATTTTCTGTCTCTATGAATTTGCCTGTTTTGAACATTTCATATAAATGGAATCATGCACAATGTGGCCTTTTGTATCGGGTTTCTTTCACTCAGCATAGTATTTTCAAGGTTCATCCATGTCACGGCATGAATCAACATGTTGTCATTCGTTTTTATGGCTAATAATGTTTGATTGTATGAATTATCCCATATTTTGTTTATCCGTTTATCAGCTGATGGACAGTTGAGTTGTTTCTACTTCTGTGAACAGCTTGGAACACACTGCTGTGAACCTGGTATGTTTTTTTGTGTGGACATATGTTTTTATATCTACTCGGTAGATAACTAAAAGTGGAACTGCTGGGTCATATTTTGAAGAACTGCCAAACTATTTTCCAAAACAATCACATTATTGTACATTTCTACCACAATGTATAGAGGTTTGGATTTCCCCACATCCTTGCTAACACGTGTTATTGCACATCCTTTTCCATTATAGTCATCCTAGTGGGAGTGAAGTGGCATCTCATTGTGGTTTGGATAGTTCTTACTTATTGTTACTATTTTTACTGATTCCACTGTCTACACTGCAGTATGTCTTTCCTCCTGTCCTTTCCCTGCTCACAATGCTCCATAACTCCTTGGTGCCTTTTGAAGAAAGTTCATGGAGTTCTGGCCACTGCCATCTGGCTCTTGTTCCCCCACCCCCACCCCTTGCCCTTCTCCCCATACTATACTTCCTGCCTCTGAATCTCTAAATCTGGCAACTTCCTCATGGTCAAAGAGGAGCGAGTTATGGTGTCAAGCAGATATGGGTTGGAATCCTGGCTCTGATGATCTTGGGCAGACGGATTTAGTTCTGCGAGCTCCAGTTCTCAATAGATAAATAGGTATCATAATTATTCCTTTCTCTTAGGGTTCAATGAGACATTTATGTCAACTCTTTGGTGCACATCGTGGTATTGAATAGGGGCAGTATCTATGAGAATTTGTTTAGTTGGAAGTTCAGGGGGAAAAAAACAACTAAGTTCAGCTAAAAAACAACTCAAACTAGATGAGGGGTCAGGTAAACACACATTACAGTGTACAAAGATGTGTTGTAGAGTTAGGTTCTTAAAACCTGTACCCCTTACTTCCAAGCCCTAAGCTTGGAAATTTCGAGTTAGCGTTAACCAGTGTCACCCCAATAAAATTCAATTAAAAAATAAAACTCAGGCCCTGGCCAGCTGGCTCAGTGGTAGAGCATTGGCCTGGTGTGTAGACGTCCCGGGTTCAATTCCCAGCCAGGGCACACAGGAGAAACAACCATCTGCTTCTCCACCCTTTCCCCTCTCCCTTCTATCTATCTCTCTTCTCCTCCGCAGCCAAGGCTCCACTGGAGCAAGTTGGCCCAGGCACTGAGGATGGCACCATGGCCTCGCCTCAGGCGCTAAAATGGCACCTGTTGCAACGGACCCAGATGGGCATTGCCCCCTAGTGGGCTTGCAGGGTGGATACCAGTCGGGCACATGTGGGAGTCTGTCTCTCTGCCTCTCTACTTCTCACTTATGAAAAATAAATAAATAAATAAATAAAACGCAAACTGGTATGAGGGGAGAAAAAAAGGGAATGAATTGCCTCATGTAACTGAACATCTAGGTATCTAACTGCTGAGTTGATGTCAGGAATAGCTGGATCAAGAAATTCCAGTGTTGCAAGAGCAGGCGGTTGCACAGTGGATAGAGTGTCGGACTAGGATGAGGAGGACCCAGGTTCGAGACCCGAGCTCGCCAGCTTGAGTGTGGCTCATCTGGTTTGAGCAAAGCTCACCAGCTTGGACCCAAAGTCGCTGGCTTGAGCAAGGGGTCACTCGGTCTGCTGTAGCACCCTCCTCCCCACATCAGGCACATATGAGAAAGCAATCAGTGAACAACTAAAGTGATACAACTATGGGTTGATGCTTCCCATCCCTCTCCCTTCCTATCTGTCTGTCTGTCTCTGTATCTCTCTTCCTCTCTCTCTTGCTAAAAAAGGAGAGAGAGACTCCAGTGTCACCAGGAATCTATCTCTTGGCTCAACTGGGCTTTCAGCTTATCAAGTTCCCCTTTGGGCAACAGAGATTCTGCCTCCCACTGTGGATCCATTATTCCCACTCAGCAGCCACTTGAAAAAAAAATCCAGCTACTCCAGTACTGAATTTTATTGACCCAGCTCAAATCAGATATCATAACTAAACCAATCACCTGCCCTGAGGGATGGACTGCTTTGATTGGCCAGATTAAAGAATGTGGGAAGAGGTCATCCCAGGTTTGGTCTGAGCACCTTTATCCAGGCCTTAGAGAGCCCTCAAACCATGATAGGTGGTGTTTCAGGCATCTTAGCTAGGAAGGCCACAGAGCTGCAGACAGGTCAATTAAATTTGAGAAATTCAGTCCGGGGCAGGTTGGGTTTAAGATGCCTCCTAGCCATCACATGATGCCATTGAGTCATGAACTAGATATAAGACATTTATTCACCTGGTGTCGTGGTGGCTTACATTCTTTTCATTGCTTCTTTGGAAATGTAATTTCATTTTTCTTTGAAAGATTCAATTGAGAAGTGTAATTATTATGATGTACGATTTCTCCAGCTGGAGAGAAGCAGAGACAGACAGACAAACAGACAGGAAGGGACAGAGATGAGAAGCATCAACTCATAGTTGTGACACCTTAGTTGTTCATTGATTGCCTTCTCATGCGTGCCTTGAAAGGGGGGCTTCAGCCGAGCTAGTGACCCCTTGCTCAAGACAGCAACCTTGGGCTTCAAGCCAGTGACATTTGGGCTCACACCAGCGACAACGGGGTCATGTCTATGATCCCACACTCAAGCTGGCTTGCCTTTTTCTTTTTCTTTTTTTTTAAAGATTTTATTTATTGATTTTAGAGAGAGAGGAGAGAAAGAGAGAGAGAAGGGGGAGAGAAATGGGAAGCATCAACTCATACATAGTAGTTGCTTTTTATATGTGCCATGACCAGGCAAGCACGGGGTTTCAAACCGGCTACCTCAACATTCCAGATCAACACTTTATCCACTGCGCCACCACAGGTCAGGCTTTTTTTTCTTGTCTTTCTTAGAAGTTCTGGCTGTGCATCTCAATTCAACTTTCCAAATGATCAAATCTGCCAGATAATCTATAGGTAGAATTCTGTTTCCCTGCTGGGTTTTTTTCTGCTGGGGAAATCTCTCACCCTCCCAGGAATTCTTTTTATAGCCTATGTTGAGACTGGTTTCTTCAATCTCATGTCTTTTTTTTGTTGTTGTTGTTGTTGTTTTACTGCTATGGAAGAGTGCACCCTGCTGTAACTTTCTGCATGGGAGATAATATTTCTGAACACTTCCATGTTTTGAAATGTCTTCACTTGCTCCTTACACTTGACCAATGTTTTACCTGGAAATAGTGGTCTGGGTTGAAAATCCTTTTCTGTCTGAATTTTGTCTCTTTACTTCTGCTGTCTTTAAATGTGCTGTTTATTCTGGGAGGAATGCACTTCCTCTATTTTTTATGCCCAATCTCTACTCATCCCCTAGATCTCACGATAGACATTTCTAGGGTAGATCAATACCTATTGAATAAAAATCTAGGCCCTGGCCGGTTGGCTCAGCGGTAGAGCGTCGGCCTAGCGTGCGGAAGACCCGGGTTCGATTCCCAGCCAGGGCACACAGGAGAAGCGCCCATTTGCTTCTCCACCCCTCCGCCGCGCTTTCCTCTCTGTCTCTCTCTTCCCCTCCCGCAGCCAAGGCTCCATTGGAGCAGGGATGGCCCGGGCGCTGGGGATGGCTCTGTGGCCTCTGCCTCAGGCGCTAGAGTGGCTCTGGTCGCAACATGGCGACGCCCAAGATGGGCAGAGCATCGCCCCTGGTGGGCGTGCCGGGTGGATCCCGGTCGGGCGCATGCGGGAGTCTGTCTGACTGTCTCTCCTCGCTTCCAGCTTCAGAAAAATGAAAAAAAAAAAAAAAAATCTACATTGAGTTAAGTGGCTCTCTTGACTAATGCCAGCCATTTGGATGTGAGTGGAGATGAGTATGTCACTCATTTCTGAGCAGAGGCATCAAAAAGCCCCCATACACTTCTCGAGTTCCCTTTCTGTCCCTCTATGGCAATTGAGGTGATGAGTTCCAGATGGTACAGCTGCAAGATGGCAGGTGCCTTGTTAGCATAGACCCCTGCATGACTGTGGCACTGAGTCCCTGCCAACCCATGTAGGATGAGTAAAATGAGGGAGAAATAAACTTTGGTTGTGTTAAACCACTGAGCTTTGGACTTGCTTGTTACTGCAGTGAAATTTGATCTATTCTAACAAATACAGAGCCCATCTTAAACATGGCTTCCTCAGAGAAGTCCTCTTGGATCAAAGCCCCCAAAGGAGATTACTTCCCCTTAATGTAAGCTTGTTTTTCTGCATTACCCTGATTAAAATTGTAACTATGTAATTATTTGTGTAATGAGTTTATCATCTATCTCACACATCCTACCTCCAAGACCCCAAGAAGAGACAACAGTATTTGTGTTAACCATTGCTGCAGCCCTGAATCCAGCACAGAATCTGGCACATAATGGATGCCCAGGACACATTTGTTGAATGAAAAAAAAAGTATAGCAAACTTTCAGCCAAAAAGGCAGCAAGGAGCACAGCTCATTCCTAGAGCATTCTCTCACACAATTTGCAGTGCAATAGAGGCAGGAGAAGCAGGATGCGGAAGCAAAGAAGTAGGACAAGTAAAATCTCATCTATCGTGAGAAAGCATCTCTCTGCATATTTATGTTTTCTTCAAGAGGGTGTAATTTAGTCTAGCACAGGGGTCCCCAAACTTTTTACACAGGGGGCCAATTCACTGTCCCTCAGACCGTTGGAGGGCCGGACTATAAAAAAAAATGTACAAATCCCTATGCACACTGCACATATCTTATTTTAAAGTAAAAAAACAAAACGGGAACAAATACAATATTTAAAATAAAGAACAAGTAAATTTAAATCAACAAACTGACCAGTATTTCAACGGGAACTATGCTCCTCTCACTGACCACCAATGAAAGAGGTGCCTCTTCTGGAAGTGCGGTGGGGGCCGGATAAATGGCCTCAGGGGGCCGCATGCGGCCAGCGGGCCGTAGTTTGGGGACCCCTGGTCTAGCAACTGCTTAGCCTGAGAGGGATTTCTAGAGCCTGATTTATTTCACTAAGAGGCATGAGAACTGGTTGGAGAGTCACGGAAACATTCTTGGAATTATCGAGAGACTCACGATAAAATCCATGCACTGATGCCAAAATACAGCCACAGAAGACAGTCTTACCTTACTGAGTTCCACTCAAGTGCAATTTTGCCTTGGTGCCCTGAAGCTACTACACTGACTTTTTTCCAATTTTATCTAGATATAACTAACATACAATAAATTGCACAAACTTCAGATGTTCCAGTTCCTCTATATCCTTTCCAGTTCTTGGTAAGACCAGTCTTTTCATTATAGCTGTTCCAATGGGTTTGCAATAGCATTTTGCATTTCCCTGATGGCTAATGATGTTGAGACTCTTTATGTGCTGTTGGCATCAGTTATCTTCTTTTGTAACGTGTCTGTTCAAATAATTTGCCCATGTTTTTATTGGGTTGCTTTCTGAGCTTTAAAGGCATGGTGACTATGAAGGTTACCACCAGGAATAACAGTAGCTCCCCTACTGTATGACCTCTATTTCTAAGCCTCTATTTCCACATCAGTAAAATGGGGATAATATTTGTACCTACTATACAGGGTTGTGCTGAGAGTTAAATGACTTAAGGCAGATAAAGTCAGTAAGGCAAGGCTCGAGGAAGTTGATCCAGAGAGCCCTAGAAAAATCAGCTATGGAGACTCTCAGAAACAGCTGGGAGGAGGCTCAGACGACAGCTACCATAAGTTCTATAACCATTTATGTAGTCATGCAACAAACAGTTATTGTGCATCTTGCGTGTTTCAACAGAAGAGTCACTGGAGAGCAGGTGCGGCTTGTTTTCTCTCATTGTCACTGCTAGTCCTGGTGCAGACAGGCTGCAAGTGATGATATTCTTGAAAGAATAATGGCCACAGGACAGTTGTTACTCATCTTCATGGGGCTTTCACTCTCACAGGGGACACAAGGATTAACAAGAAATGACACAGGTGATTAAGAATCATTACACTTGTGGTCAGGGTAAGCCTGAGAACACATAAAGAGGCCTGGCCCAAGCTGGAAACCAGGACAGGCCTCTCAGAGCAGGTGATGGACAAGCTGAGGCACTGAGAAGAGGAGGGATCAACAGGCTACCTTGGTTTCCAGGGGCTGCTGTAATGAACCACCACAGATTGGATGGCTTAAAACAAGCGTGCACTCCTGCCTGACCGGTAGTGGCGCAGTGGATAGAGCATCGACCTGGGACACTGAGGACCCAGGTTCGAAACTCCGAGGTCACTGGCTTGAGTTCAGGCTCACCAACTTGAGCATGAGGTCACCGGCTTGAGCGTGGGATCATAGACCTGACCCCACAGTTGCTGGCTTAAGCCCAAAGGTCACTGGTTTGAAGCCCAAGTTGATGGCTTGAGCAAGGGGTCACTGGTTCAGCTTGAGCTCCGTGGTCAAGGCACTAATGAGAAGCAATCAATGAACAACTAAAAGTGCCACAACTATGAATTGATGCTTCTCATTTCTCTCCTTTCCTGTCTCTTTCTCTTGTTTAAAAAATTAAAATAAAAAAAAGTGCATTCCCTCACAGTTCTGGAAGCTAGAAGTCTAAAGTCAGGGTGTTATTGGGGCCATGTTCTCTCTGAGGGGAGAGGAAAGGATCCTTCCCTGCTTTTTCCTTCTGGTGGGTACAGGCATTCTTTGGTTTGCCTGCAGCTACATAACCCCAATCTCTTCCTACATGTCCACATGACCTTCTTCCTGGGTGTGTCTATATTCCTTCTTATAAGGGCACAAGTCCTCTTGGATTCAGGGCCCACCCTAATCCACTATGACCTCATCTTAACTAATTACAATGCCTGACCTGTGGTGAAGCTGTGGACAAAGTGGTAACCTGAAAAGCTGAGGTCACGCCTGACCTGTGGTGGCGCAGTGGATAAAGCATCGACCTGGAAATGCTGAGGTCGCCGGTTTGAAACCCTAGGCTTGCCTGGTCAAGGCACATATGGGAGTTGATGCTTCCAGCTCCTCCCCCCAGTCTCTCTCTCTCTCTCTCTTCTCTCTCTTCTCTCTAAAAATGAATAAACTAAAAAAAAAAAATTAAATTAAAATGAAATAAAATTTAAAAAAAAAAAAAAAGCTGAGGTCACTGGTTCAAATCCCTGGACTAGCCTAGTCAAAGCACATAGAGTCAAAGCACATACAAGTAGATGCTTTCTGCTTCTCCCCCCTCTTTCCCTCTTTCTATTTCCCCCCTCTCTCCAAAAAATAAAAAATAAAAAGATCAATAAATAAAGTAAAACTGATTACATTGACAAAGACCTATTTTCAGATTAGGTCACAGCCACAGGTACCTGTGGTTAGGATTTCAATATGTCTTTCTGGAGGATCTAAATAGACATTTTTCCAAACAAAACATACAGAAGGCCAACAAGTACATAAAAAGATGCCGAGCATCACTAAATATCCAGGAAATGCAAATCAAAACCACAATGAAATATCAACTCACAGATGTCAGATGGCTATTGTCAAAAGAGCAGGAAATAATGAGTGTTGGCAAAGATGTAGAGAAAAGGGAAAATTTGCGCACTGTTGGGAATATAAACTGGTGCAACTACTATGGAAAGCAGTATGGAGGTTCCTAAAAATATATATAACTACTATATGATCTAGCAGTTCCACTTCTGGGAATATAGCTGAAGAAAATAAAAACACTATTTCGAAAAGATATCTGCACCTTCATATTCACAGCAGCATTATTTACAATAACCAAGATATGGAAAGAACCATGTTCATTAAAGGATTAATGGGTAAATAAATATAAATTCCATTGTATATGTATATGTATATATATATATATATAATGGAATATTATTCAGCTATAAAAAGAAGAAAATTTTGTCATTTGAGGTAACATAGATGGACCTTGAGGACATTATGCAAGCAAGTTTTTTTTTGTTTGTTTTTTTGCATATTTCTGAAGCTGGAAACAGGGAGAGACAGTCAGACAGACTCCCACATGCGCCCGACCGGGATCCACCCGGCACACCCACCATGGGGTGACGCTCTGCCCACCAGGGGGTGATGCTCTGCCCATCCTGGGCGTCGCCATGTTGCGACCAGAGCCACTCTAGCGCCTGGGGCAGAGGCCACAGAGCCATCCCCAGCGCCCAGGCTATCTTTGCTCCAATGGAGCCTTGGCTGTGGGAGGGGAAGAGAGAGACAGAGAGGAAGGTGCGGCGGAGGGGTGGAGAAGCAAATGGGCGCTTCTCCTGTGTGCCCTGGCCGGGAATCGAACCCGGGTCCTCCGCACACTAGGCCGATGCGTTTTTTTTCTTTTTTAAACCAAGCTCTGGCCAGTTATATTAATGAAAAATTTTACTTGATTTACATTTCACCAGTTTGTTATGGTGTGCTTGTAATGATACCAGAATCACCTGGATCAGTGAGAGCCAGTGTACATATTCTGCAGTATTATTCACACACTTTGCCCAACTCAATATTATTGCCTCTGTGGGGATGGACACCAGTCCCAGCCAACATGGCATAGCATTCTATGTCAGATTTCCTCAAGGCTGGACACCTGTTGGCTAGGATGACCAGATTCACTTTGCATTGTCTAATCATTTTCAGAGTCCACTTGTGCCCCAGCACCTTCTTTCCACTTTTCATAACAAATTGGAGGCTAGAGTTGATCAATTCTAGTGACTTTTTCATCTTCTTTGTGGCCACAATCTTCATGCCTTAGGTGCAGGAGGACCCCCAATCAAGAGCAGCCACCCATCTCCTGTCTTCCATGGGCAACATTTCAGGCAGCTGGACATTGGGCTGAGAACCAAGACCCAAGTGGGAAGCTGATATGTGGCTGTTCTCAGGGAGGAGGGGAGAGGGTCAAGGAATCCAGGGCCCCCACCTCAAGGGCAAACCAGCTGTGGCCATGGTGAGGGTAAGATACCAGATCAATCAGAAGACCCCCACAACCCATCTATCCCCTGTGAGGCAACAAGTTCTTTTTCATTTCACAAGTTTTTTGTGGCATCTACTGTGTTGTTCATTAAGCACCTATTGTGGGCCAGGACACAAGCTGTGTTGAGATGGACCAGCAGTGACCAAGATGGACAGAGACTCCTGCCCTTGAGGTATAATGGAAACAGAAGTAATAAACATAATATATATAATAAACATATATAGTATATATAAAATCAGAGCTATGAGCCCTGGCCAGTTGGCTCAGTGGTAGAGCATCGGCCCGGCGTGCGGGGGTCCCGGGTTTGATTCCCGGCCAGGGCACACAGGAGAAGCGCCCATTTGCTCTTCCACCCCCACCCCCTCTCCTTCCTCTCTGTCTCTCTCTTCCCCTCCAGCAGCCAAGGCTCCATTGGAGCAGGGATGGCCCGGGCGCTGGGGATGGCTCCTTGGCCTCTGCCCCAGGCGCTAGAGTGGCTCTGGTCGCTGTAGAGCGATGCCCCGGAGGGGCAGAGCATCACCCCCTGGTGGGCAGAGCATCGCCCCTGGTGGGCGTGCCGGGTGGATCCTGGTCGGGCGCATGCGGGAGTCTGTCTGACTGTCTCTCCCCGTTTCCAGCTTCAGAAAAATACAAAAAAAAAAAAAAAATCAGAGCTATGGTTTGAATATTTGTGCCCCTCAAATTCCTATATTGAAACCCTAACCCCCAATGTGACAGTATTTGGAGGTGATTAAGGTTAGATGCGGTAGAGTGTTGGTCCGGCCTGTAGAAGTTCCAGTTCAATTCCTAGTCAGGGCACACAAGAGAAGCAGACATCTGCTTCTCCACCCCCTCCCCCATCTCTCTCTCTCCCTTTCTCTCTCTCTCCCCCTCCTGCAGCCATGGCTCATTTGAGCAACTTGGCTCTGGGTGCTGAGGATGGCACCATGGCCTCATCCCAGGCACTAAAAAAGCTCAATTGCCAAACAACAGAGCAACAGCCCCAGATGAGCAGAGAGCATTGCTCTGTAGGGGGCTTGCCAGGTAGATCTCGGGGCACATGCAGGAGTCTGTCTTTCTGCCTCCTTTCCCCTCATTTCAAAGAAAAAAAGAAAAAGAAATGGTTAGATGTGGTCATGAAGGTGGAGTCCCTATGATGGGAATAATGCCTTTATAAAAAGAGGAAGAGATTTGAGCTCTCTATCTCTGCAAGGAGAGGCCATGTGAGGACATACCCAGGAAGAGGCCACACCAAGGTCCCAGCGCTGGCACCCTGATCTCAAACTTCTACCTTTCAGAACTGTGAGAGATAAATGTCTGTGGTGTTTGTTATAGCAGCCTGAGCTGACTTAGCCAGGTTGTGGTAACTACTCTGGAAAAAGAAATATAGCAGAGATGGAAGAAAGGAGTCCAGGGTTGGGCATGGGGAGGAATAATTTTAAGGGAGGTCACCTTTCAGCGGTGACATTTGAATAAAGTCCTGAAGGAGGTCTGGGGTAGCCATGCACATATCTCAGGGAAGAAAGAAGACAACAACTGCAAAGGTCCAATGTGGACAGTACCTTTTGAGTTTGAGAAAGGAGTCAGGTGCAGCTGAAGGGAAATGAGTGACCGGAGAGCAGAGGGAAACTCAGAGGTGACTGGGCTTTTGTGTCCTATCCTTCACATTGCACATTCTCATCCAAATTCTCTTCTGACTTTAAGCTGGCTGAGGACAGTGCCCTTGGACTGGTCACTAGAGGTCACTCTCTCTGGTTCATAGGGTCACTACACTATCATCTCATTTTTCAGGTTGCAGTTCACTGAGCCCTAACTGTACCTCAAAAGCCACGCTAAGAATTTAACACGGATGAACTCAGCTCCTCCTTCTAACAGTCCTGAGTTAGATGCACTGAAAAAAATTTTACAGTTTAAAAAAAAAAAAAGGAAAAGCCCTGGCCGGCTGGCTCAGTGGTAGAGCATCTGCCTGGCATGTGGAAGTCCTGAGTTCGATTTCCCGCCAGGGCACACAGGAGAAGCGTCCATCTGCTTCTCCACCCCTCCCCCTCTCCTTCCTCTCTGTCTCTCTCTTCCCCTCCCACAGCCAAGGATCCATTGGAGCAAAGTTGGCCTCAGGACCGAGGATGGCTTGGTGGCCTCTGCCTCAGGCGCTAGAATAGCTCTGGTTGTAATGGAGCAACGCCTCAGATGGGCAGAGCATCACCCCCTCGTGGGCATGCTGGGTGGATCCCGGTCGGGTGCATGCGGGAGTCTGTCTCTCTGCCTCCCTGCTTCTCACTTCAGAAATAGACAAAAAAAAAAAAAAAGGAAAACAATTCACACCTTTCTGAAAGTATAATTGATGTACAACAAACCACAGACATTTAAAGTGTACACTCCGAGTTACCATATGCTGGAAACCTAAACATGTCCCGACCCAAAAAAGTATCCTCTCGCCCTTTTTAAATTCTCTTGGCGCTCTCCCTCCGATTTCTGTCGGAGTTGCCGCTGCTTGGCCAACCTAGACAATAAAGCTTTGGTGTGTAATCGAAAAAAAAAAAAATTTTCTCTCTAGCTTCTTCCCACCCCACCCACACAGGTATGGCCCCAGGCCAAGGCGGGTACTGGACACGCAGCCCACGGCTGGGCGCTCTGGTCCGCAGGTAAACTCTCCCCCCCATGCAGATCCGCGCCTGCGCGCCCTCCTGGTGGTGAGTCCCCAGCGCGCCGGCGAAGTGGGGGCGGGCCGGCGTGGAGGCGGGGCTTTCCGGCTATAGGGTTTCAGATAAGGGCCTGCAGGGACTCGGCGCGCCTGGGCGTCGCGATAAGACGGTGGGTGGGCGGCGGTTTCTGGGACGCCGCCGCTTCTGGAGGTCCGAGTGCGTCCTAGTGCGGCCACCCGGACTGGGACTCAAGACAAGGCTGGGGCCCGGGGCGGGGCCTCCGGCAGTGTCACGCCCGCCTTTCTCCCGAACCAGGGCCGTTAAAATGGCGGCGACGGCGGTGACATCGTCCTGCGCCGGGCCAGGGGACTTGGTCGCTGCGTCGGGGGCCGACTAGTATCTTCCAGGAAGCTCACATCCCGGCGGCGTCCTGGATTCTGGAGCACTGGCTCGCGGCCCCAACCGGGCCTTGGGTCCGGCTCTCCGGCGCGCCCATGAACTCCGTGTCGCCGGCTGCCGCACAGTACCGGAGCAGGAGCCCCGAGGACGCGCGCCGCCCCGAGGGCCGCTGGAAGCGGGGACCCGGAGTCCCGGAACCCAGTGGCCTGGCGCCCTCTGGAGCCAGCGGCCCCGCTCTGAGCTTGTCCGGGGCCACCTCCGGGGAGCCGGACGAAGTGGACAAGTTTAAGGCGAAGTTCCTCACTGCCTGGAACAACGTCAAGTACGGTGAGGAGCGGGCGGTTTTGCGGTGCGATTGCGCCCAGAGTTTGGCCAGGCACGGGACGTAGAGGTCAGTGGGAGTCAGGGAACCAGACCCTGCCCTGTAGTCCGAATATTCCATTTCTTCTCCCGTGAGTCACCTGTAGGTCCCCCGCCCTGCCCAGCCCTGCCCAGGGTGGATCTGTGGCAGGTCCAACAGAGAAGGTGTTTTCAAATTCTGTCCTTCACCGTGTGACCTTGAGCAAGCTTTTTTACTTCTCTGTGTCTCCATTCTTCCCTTCTGTAAAATGAACACAATAATCAGAACTGCTTTAATTCATACTATTGATTGCAAACACTGGCGTGGCTGTTGCTAGGGGCCCCACTTCCATCTAAGAGGAATATGGCATAGATTCGTCAGTGCCACTCCTGTTGGTCCCATTTCTCAGATGGGGGATGGGAGCTCTGTTGCTGTCATATTATGTTAGTGTCCTTCATCTCGCTGCCCCATGTCTCCACAGGTTGGGCAGTCAAAAGCCGGACCAGCTTTAGCAAGATCTCCAGTGTCCACCTCTGTGGCCGTCGCTACCTCTTTGAGAACGAGAGTGAGCTGGTGACCCCTATCCGGGGTTTGGGGAGGCTCCCAGGGGTTTTCTTGGTGGAGTTAACAATGCTGCTCTTATAGGTGATATCCAGCGTTTCCAGCGGGATTTCGTGTCCCGCCTGTGGCTCACATACCGCCGGGACTTCCCGCCATTTGCTGGGGGCTGTCTGACTTCAGACTGTGGCTGGGGCTGCATGCTGCGAAGTGGGCAGATGATGCTGGCACAGGGCCTCCTGTTGCATTTCCTGCCCAGAGGTGAGGGGCGGAGGGGAAAGGGCAGACCAGGTGTATGAGCCATCCACATAGGTCAGCAGTGTTATAATCGCAGCTTAATTTTAAAATCATGTTAGAATTGTATATAAAGTAAGTTTTGGGAGGGAGTAAGAGTTGAGTTTCAGAAATGTGAACATTGTTAAACATTGGGTCTCAGGAGCAGTAGAATTGTGTGTAAAGTATGAGTAAATGGGAACTGTGCCCCCCCACATGCCAGCACTGGTTGACTATGTACTCCACTCCATCCCCACCAGACTGGACATGGACCAAGGGTGCGGGCCTGGGCCCACCTGAGCCATCAGGGTTGGCTTCTCCAAACTGGCACCGTGGACATGCCCACTGGATGCCCCCACGCTGGGCCCCGGGCACCCCTGAGCTGGAGCAAGAACGCCGGCATCGGCAGATCGTGTCCTGGTTCGCCGATCATCCCCAGGCCCCTTTTGGCCTACACCAGCTGGTAGAGCTTGGGCAAAGCTCAGGCAAGAAAGCAGGTGACTGGTATGGGCCATCTCTCGTGGCACATATACTCAGGTGAGGGCCACAGCAAAGGATCATGGAAGCCATTGGGTACCCCAAGAAACTCAAGCTTTTCTTCTCGTCCCCAGGAAAGCTGTAGAGAGCAGCTCAGAGGTCACCCGCCTGGTGGTGTACGTTTCTCAGGACTGCACAGGTAAGGGGCTGCTAACCAAGGTCATTGGGTTCTCATTCTGAGTCAGTCACTACTTTAACTGCCTCTTAGGACCCACCTTTCTCAGAGGAGCAGGCTGTTTTGCGGTGCGATTTCGCCCAGAGCTCTGGGTCAGAGGGAGCCTTAGAAAGGATTCAGGACCTACACAGGGAGAGTTGCTCAGGATCCCTCCATTCCCTTTAGATCCAGGAGAGGAAATTTCAGGGGCTTCTCCCCAAATGATAGAATAAGGACATAAGGACTTAGTTCTTTCAGATCTAATTAACTCTTATTTTGTATACAGTTCTTATTTTTATTTTTTTTTAATTAAGTGGGAGGTGGGAGGCTGAGAGACAGACTCACGCACGTGCCCTGACCAGGATCCATCCGGCAAACCCACTATGGGGCCATGCTCCGTTGCTCAGCAACCGAGCTACTATAGCTCCTGAGGTCAGGCCATGGAGCCATCCTCAGTTCCCGGGGCCAACTTTTGCTTGAACCATTCCTTGGCTGTGGGAGAGAGAGAGAGAGAGAAAGAGAGAAGGGGATAGGGGATGGGGATTGGTGAAGAAGCAGGTGGTCGCTTCTCCTGTGTGCCCTGACCAGGAATCAAACCCAGGACTTCCACACGCCAGGCTGACGTTCTACCGCTGAGCCAACTGGCCAGGGTCTTTGTACAGTTCTAACATGTACAAACATCTGGTCTCCTCTGCCTGGTAGGTTTGTCATAAGAATGAGTCAGTAATACAAATTAAACCCATAGAGCAGTGCTTATCACATAGTAAATGGTCATTAAATATTAGCAATTACTGTTAGTATTCTCTATCACCCTCCATATCAGCTTAGAAAGGGTCTTATTAGGAGCCTCCATGGATTGGCATCAGGGAATCTACAAAAACTAATATTTATGCAGAATTGTAGGAGTTTGGGATAAGGTTCGATTTTCACAGAGAGCTATTGTCTTAGTCTGTTCGGGCTGCTATAACAAGCACAGACCAGGTGGCTTATAAAAAACAGAAATTTGTTTTTCATAATTCTGGAGGCTGGGAAGTCCAAGATCACAGTGCAGGCAGATTTGATGTCTGGTGGGAGCCCACCCCCTGGTTTGCTTTGCTGTGTCCCCACATGGCAGAATGGGCAAGCAAGCTCTCTGGGGGGGGTCTTTGTTTTGTTTTTTTGTGTTTTTTCTGTTCGGGTATAATTGACCTATAACAGTATTACTTTCAGGTATACAACTTCATGATTCGATATTTGTATACAGGGTGGGGCAAAGTAGGCTTACAGTTATTTGTATGGAAAATAATATAATAATAAATAATATACAAGAATGAACTTTTGTGTACTCATAACTATAAACCTACTTTTGCCCCATCTTGTACATTGTGAAATGATTACCACAATAAATCTATACTGCTCACAAAAATTAGGGTGTATTTCAAAATGAAGATGAACGTGCAGATACTCTGTACTTTCAACCTTTTGTATGCTGCATTTTCACCAATGAAATAAAAGTTGGTTTTACATCTCATTTGCATAATTGAACAACTTTCTTTAACTTGTCGTTTGCTTTTCCTTTTAAATTATTTTTACTGCCTGACCTGTGGTGGCACAATGGATAAAGCATCGACCTGGAAATGTTGAGGTCGCCGATTCAAAACCCTGGGCTTGTCTGGTCAAGGCACATATGGGAGATGATGCTTCCAGCTCCTCCCCCTTCTTTCTCTCTGTCTCTCTCTCCTCTCTCCCCCTCTCTGTCTCTCTCCTCTCTAAAAATGAATAAAGAAAATTTAAAAAATATATTAAAAAATAAATAAATAAATAAATAAATAAATTATTTTTACTTATTCATTTTAGAGAAGAGAGACAGAGAGAGATACGGAGAGAGAGAAGGGGGGGAGGAGCAGGAAGCATCAGCTCCTATGTGTGCCTTGACCAGGCAAGCCTGGAGTTTCAAACCAACAACCTCAGTGTTCCAGGTCCACGTTTTATTCCATTGCGCCACCATAGGTCAGGCATTTGCTTTTCTGATGTTCTTGTTTAATAAAAAATATTCAGCCTGACCTGTGGTGGCGCAGTGGATAAAGTGTCAACCTGGAAATGCTGAGGTTGCCGGTTCAAAACCCTGGGCTTGCCTGGTCAAGGCACATATGGGAGTTGATGCTTTCTGCTCCTCCCCCCCGCCTCTCTCTCTCTCCCCTCTCTATAATGAATAAATAAAAAAATATTCAAATGCTCTTTTTTATTGATTCATACTCATTTTGAAATATCCCTTAATTTTTGTGAGCAGTATAACTAATGCTCTGTAACAGTATATTTAACTTCTGTGTCTCCATTTTTCCCTTCTATAAAATGAATACAATAATCAGAACTGCTTTAATTCATCCTGAATTGATGGCCAACACTGGTGTGGCTGTTCCTACGGGCCCCACTTCCATGCATAATTTTTAAAAATTGGGGGAGGTACCTCTTTTAAAGCACTAATCCAATTAAGGGTCCACGCTCAATTACCTAATCACCTCGCAAATGTCCCTTTCCTCATGCTATTACCTTGGGATTAGGATTTCAACATAGGAATTTTGGAGGGACTCAAGCATTCAGATTATAGTAGTTGTGTCTCCAGAAAAGGGTTGAATCCACTTCTTTGGGCACCAGCAAAGGACGAGGGGGAGAATGGACAGCAGCAGATCAGACTGGAGGAGGAGGGACACACAGGGACATTCAGTGAGGATTGCTTGGGGAAGGCTCCACCTCGTCCTAGCTATATGTTTTTCATCCACCTCTCAGGGTCTTAGTTACTCTGTAAAATGGGAGCCCTATGATTGTCTGGGGTAATTTGGGGGCTCTGGAAATATTTTCTTCTCCACTGACAATGGGAGTGTCACCCCCCCCACCCCAGGGGTTGCTTGTGTGACGTTGGGCCCCTGGGGATGGAGGGTCACACTCTGAAGCTTGAAGGGCAGTGAGAAGATGACCTACTGCCCTATTCTTTCAGTGTACAAGGCGGATGTGGCACGCCTAGTGGCTAGGCCAGACCCCACAGCTGAATGGAAGTCTGTGGTCATCCTGGTGCCCGTGCGGCTGGGTGGTGAGACTCTCAACCCCGTGTATGTTCCCTGTGTGAAGGTAGGTTCAGCCAGATTCACCATGCCTCCGTAGGAGCCCTCCAGGTTTTTTCAGCTTGGGTTAAGTATGTGAGCTTCCTTCATTCCTTCATCTGTTTATCCAATAGTTACAGGGCACCTATCATGCGCCAAGCACTGTCCCATCCGCTGGGGATTCAAAAGTGAACAGGCAAATATTTGTGCTTTCTGGGAGTGAACATTGTAATGACAGACAGTGGATCTGGAACCAAATAGACAGATTTGGTGTTACAACTTGGACTGTAAAGGAAAGAAAACTAGTGATAAAGGGCAGATGGGGCAACCTAGGAAAGCCCCACCTGCCAGGGGCATGTGAAGAGCAAGAGGATGAGTGTTCCAGGCAAAGGGCACGGCAAGGCTGGAAAGACCCTGGTGTGTTTACATTCAGAATAAAAAGCAGAGATCTCTCCATAGCCCACAGAACCCTGCCCCGGCTCTGTTCCTTCCTTCACCTATCTGCTCACTCTCCTTGTTGGCCTCCTTACTATTCTCAATGCACTTGCCTCAGAGCCTCTGTACTTACTTTTTCCCAAGATGCTGAAATAATCACCTCCCAGTGAGGCCTTTCCTGACTCCCCTATTTATAATTTCAAAACCCCTTTGCCTCCTTTATTCTTTTCCCAGTGTAAACACCTTCTGACACATGATATAGCTCATTCATCTTGTTCCTTGTTCATCTACCACACATCAGCTCCATAAGACCCTGTCTGTCTTGGTCACTGCTGCTCCCAAGTCCAGCACAGTCCTGGACTCTCACATACTAGGTGTTAGCTAAGTGTTTGTTGAGGGACTGTCTGACAGCACCCACCCCAAGTTCTCACCTTGGCCCACTTTCCTACCTGCAGGAGCTCCTGCGTTCAGAGCTGTGCCTGGGCATTATGGGGGGCAAGCCGCGGCATTCGCTGTATTTCATCGGCTACCAGGGTAGGCTTGACCCAGCCCCATCCTGCTCATCCTACCTTACCTTCCCCACCCCACTTACACCTCCTCCCTTGCAGATGACTCCCTGCTCTACCTGGACCCCCACTACTGCCAGCCCACTGTGGATGTCAGCAAGGCTGACTTCCCCCTGGAGGTGAGCTGGGCCCCTGGGACGGGGTTGGGGACTTGTGGAGGTAGCTGGGGCCTCCTGAGCCCCCCTTCTTTGTCTGCCTCAGTCCTTCCATTGCACCTCACCCCGCAAGATGGCCTTCACCAAGATGGACCCAAGCTGTACTGTGGGGTTCTATGCTGGAGACAGGAAGGAGTTTGAAACACTGTGCTCAGAGCTGACCAGGGTGAGCAAGATGAGTGGTGGAGGGTGGGGGGAAAAGGCAGAGCTGGTGTGGGAGAGGAACCGTGGCCTCGAGGATTACCCTCCTGCCACAAGTTACAAAAGCCCAGCTCTGAATAGACCCAAAAAGGGGTATAGTATGAAAGGCAAGGGCTTTGCTCCCTTAGGGGACAGCTATGTTCATGAGCTAAGTTGCAGGACCCTCACAATCTCTTGGCTCTGTCCCATCAGGGCTTTTTTATGTTGTCAAGATTTGGTTGTTACCCTGTCTGGGCACATAGCTCCCAATTCAGGGGAAAGGGAGCCCCACTCTTCCAGCACACAGTAAAAATCGCAGGGCTGCCTTTCATTGCCTACATTGGCTCACATGCTTATTACTGAGAGCCAATTGCTGTCCTGGGGAATAGGTGATTAGCTGGTCTGGGTCATTGCCCTGGAGGGATGAGAGTATATGTAGTTCTGGAAGTATCTTTTATTTTTATTGACTTTATTTTATTGAGGGAGAGAAACATCGATCTGTTCCTGTATGTGCCCTGACTGGGATCTAACTAGCAACCTTTGCATAGACGCTGTCAACCAACTGAACTATCTGGCCAGGGCTGGAAGCACCTTTTATTTTTATTTTTTGTTTTTTTACAGAGAGGGATAGATAGGGACAGACAGACAGGAACGGAGAGAAATGAGAAGCATAAATCATCAGTTTTTCGTTGGGACAATTTAGTTGTTCATTGATTGCTTTCTTATATGTGCCTTGACTGTGGGCCTTCAGCAGACTGAGTAACCCCTTGCTCAAGTCAGCAACCTTGGGTCCAAGCTGGTGAGCTTTTGCTCAAACCAGATGAGCCCGCGCTGAAGCTGGCGACCTCAGTGTCTCGAACCTGGGTCCTCTGCATCCCGGTCCGACGCTCTATCCACTGCGCCACCACCTGGTCAGGCTGGAAGCACCTTTTATTATTTTATTTTATTAATTAATTTATTTTGTGGCAGAGGCAGAGAGAGGGACAGATAGGGACAGACAGGAAGCGAAAGAGATGAGAAACATCAATTCTTTGTTGCAATTCCTTAGTTGTTCATTGATTGATTTCTCGTATGTGCCTTGACCAGGGGGCTACAGCAGACTGAGTGACCCCTTGCTCGAGCCAGTGACCTTGGGCTCAAGCTGGTGAGCCTTGCTCAAATCCAATGAGCCCGTGCTCATGCTGGCCACCTCAGGGTCTCAAACCTGGATCCTCCCACATCCCAGTCCAATGTGCCACCGCCTGGTCAGGCTGGAAACACCTATTTAAAATATACCTATTAGAATAACTATGCCTACAGGATAAGTATTTGTTACTGCTTTGGGGGCTGAGCTGCTCTCTCCCTCCTCCTACCAGGTCCTCAGCTCCTCCTCAGCCACAGAGCGGTATCCTATGTTCACCCTGGCCGAGGGCCATGCTCAGGACCACAGCCTAGAGAACCTCTGCTCCCAGCCTTCCCAGCCAGCTCTGCAGCTCCCTCGCACTGGGCAGTTCCGCAAAACCAAGTGCCCAAGTTCTGAGGACTTTGTGTTTTTATAAAGGGATGGGATGGGGGAGAAGATAGGACAAACACTATTTATTTTTTTATTTTTATGTCATGCTTGGTGTGGGAACTTGAACTCTGGTGGTGATGGGATTTCCTGCTACTCACTCCCTTGATAAGTGCAGCTCAGACCAGCCCAGGAAAACTCCAAGCTAGGGCCATTAAGCCAGGGACAGAGCCCACAGGCCTGCCTCTTGCCAGCTGGGCCCTCTCTGGAAGGGAGGTGTGATAGGTGGGCACCCACTCAGGGCCTGACTCAAGTACTGTAGTTTGCACTGGACTGCCCATGCCTCTCACTGGTCTTGAAGCCCCTGTCCTGCCCAGGGCTGGTGGCAGTGTGGAACTGAGGCTGCTGGGGGTTAATAAAGCCTTCTGACTTGACCTCAGCTATTGCTGGACCCAGGGTATATCTCAAGGTAAGGTGTCCAAGTGTTCCTGGGAATTTGTTAAGTAGGTAGGCCTCAGCTTCTACATCTTTAAGATGGGCATTCTCCCTTGCCCAAGGAAGACGTGAGTTTATACAGTGAACAAGAGGGTATGCATTCAAGGGCTTGATTGAAGGAAAAAACCTGGGGGTCCTTGCCTGCTCCATCAAGCTCAGGGGCTGTTCTTCATCCCCAGCTGCTTCCTCCGTTGTCGGCCCAGCTGGCGGAAGTGCAGCCGTTTTGGATTGAGGCCAAAGGCCTGCAGTCTCTGACGGCTGAACTCCTGTCCTCCAAGCATCACTGTGGGGCCCAGAAGGCGAGCCTTCTTGCCCCTCCTCCACTTCCGGGGGTCCGGCTTCTCAGGGGGTAACACAGGGGCCACCTTCTGTGCTGGGGGGCTCTCAGGCCCAGGCTGCTTCCTGTAGGCCCCATCTGATGCCAGCAGCTGCCCCTGTGAGCCAGTTTTGTCTCTCTGTGGCATCCCTTTGGCTTCCATGGGTGTCTCTGTCCTGGGGGAGAAAAGTTGGGGCTCAGCCCAGGCCAGCATGATTAGGCCCCTTCCTGGGTATGCACATCCCCCATTTTATAAATTAGGAAAGATGAGGTTCAGAGAGCAATAGAGCAATTCACGGGCCTGCCCGGAATTCACATCTGGGTCTGACACTAAAACCAAGTTTTTCTACTGAGTCCTGAGGATGCACTTTGTTGCTGATCATTCTGGTATTTGAGTCTGGGCTCACACTAAACTATTCCCATGTTAACTCACTAGCTTTAAATCAACTCCTAGAACTCCTATCGCCCCTGCTTTATTAACTAGGAAACAATAACGATAACAGCTAAAACCTAAATGGAATTTGCTATGTTTTAATAAGCACTTCACATGAATTTATTCATTTAATCCTCAAAAGACCCAATAAGAAATGAGCCTTCTTTATCCCCATTTCATAAATGAGGAAACAGGTCCCAAAAGGGACAGTAGGTTGCCCAAGGTCACACAGCTGTAGCCCAGCCAGGATTTGAACCAAAGTCTCAGGGGAAGGCCCAGACCCAAGGTCATGCAACAAATGGTTGCCAGAGAATGATTTAAACCAGGCCTGGTAAGCTACCCAGTCCACCCTCCCCTGGTAGCGACACTCACTTGTCTAGGCACAGCGATTTGAAGATCTGCCTCTTTTTCCATGACTTCTGGGCCTTCTGGCTGTATGCCCGCTTGTCCCGAAGCTCCTCCTGCTCTGACCTTTGGGCAACCAGCGGACACACCTGTCATTCGGTGCTGTGGGAAGTGCCCAAGCATGCCTGCCTGCCCCTCCTCCCGCATACGTGGCCCAGCCCCACCCCCTCACCTATACATGCAGGTCTTCTTCAAGGAACACCACCGATTCAGCTCCTTGTCATCAGCAGTGAGGATCTGCACAGGAAGGAAAAGTGGGGACTTGCTGCATGAGTCCTGGGCAAGCCCTGACTAAGCCTTAGTCACCTCAGTCAAAGCAGGTTAATGCTAGTACCATCCAGCAGGATGTCCATGATGCTAGGAGAGAATGATGCCTGGAGGTCAATCTATATTTTTTTTGCAGAGGACATCAGATGAGGAAACAGGTTTAGAAAGGGGTTCCTACCACACATCAGCTCCATAAGACCCTGTCTGTCTTGGTCACTGCTGCTCCCAAGTAGCAGTGGCAGATTTCAGATTCCAGGCCCCCATAGCCCTCACCCATACACCATGGTCCCAGTAGCTTCAGGACAGAGGTCTCTGCCAATTATGATATTTGCCAATTATAAAAGTCAGGTTCTCAACCTCAAGTTTCAGTTTCCTCATTTAGGCATCCCCTCAGAACCTGTTGTAAGGCTGTCAAGAAGACTGACTGAATACAGATGGTATAAACTCAGTAAACAGCTATTTTTACTGGCCACGAATAGTCACAGCCATTATGGATGACTAAGGGACAAGTGCCCCTGAAGAGCCATACATCATTTCAGCTCCATGGCCATGAGATGGGGCTGTTATTGGACCTATTTTTTTGTTTTTGTTTTTATTTTTTAATTTAATGAGAGGGGGAGAGAGATGAGAAGCATCAATTCTTTGTTGTGACACCTTAGTTCATTGATTACTTTCTCATATGTGCCTTGACCGTGGGCCTTCAGCAGACTGAATAACCCCTTGCTCGAGCCAGCAACCTTGGGTCCAAGCTGGTGGGCTTTGCTCAAACCAGATGAGCCCCTGCTCAAGCAGGTGACCTCAGGGTCTCGAACCTGGGTCCTAAGCATCCCAGTCCGACGCTCTATCCACTGCACCACCGCCCAGTCAGGCTCCTTATAATTTTCTTAACATTTTTTGTCCGGTTTACTTTAGCGTAAGAATACAGTATAGCCCTGGCTGGATAGTAAGTACATAATGCACATTACATACAAAATATATGTTAACCAACTTTATGGTATCAATAAGGCTCTCAGTCAACAATAAGCTATTAAAACAGTCAACCTTTTGCATCTGCAAAGGTTGAATCCACGGATGTGAAACCAGCAGCTATGAAAGGCCAACTATAATTGAGTTTTAAGGGAATCAAAAGTTATATGTGGCCTGACCTGTGGTGGTGCAGTGGATGGAGTGTCGACCTGGAATGCTGAGGTCACCAGTTCGGAACCCTGGGCTTGCCTGGTCAAGGCACATATGGGAGTTGATGCTTCCTGCTCCTCCCTCCCCGTTCTCTCTCTCTCTCACTCTCCTCTCTAAAAATTAATAAAAGAAAAAATTTAAAAAATAAAAGAAGGGCCTCCAAGAGTGTTTTAAAAAAAAAAAAGTTATATGTGGACTTTTTACTGCAAAGGGGTCAGCAACCCTAACCCCCCACATTGTTCAAGGGTCAACTGTTGGAACATTTACAAAGGGTTCAAATAGCCCTTTGAGGCAGAAAGTACTGGTACTCTCATTAGCACTATCATTCCTGGCATTTTTGATATAAGGATGCAGGTCGTGTGGCCGCAACTCCTGGCTGTGTGTTCCCTCTTACCACATGGGTGCTTCCCAGTATCTCGCACCACCTTGGGTCTTACCTCTTCAGTGCTGAGCCCGAAGTCACATGGCACCACAGTGCGGTACTTGAAGCGACAGGGTAGGTCGTCGATGATGTCCTCATAGTCCAGCTGGTAATACTCATCCAGGTACTCCTCAAATGTCTTGTCCCCTGTGTGGGTAGAGAGCCAGGCTGCTGGGGTGTGCTGGCCCTGCAGAGCCCCTGCCCACCCACCACACACCCACCAGGGGTCTTACCGGGATTGAACACAGGCTTTTCCTGCCCCACAGCCACAGCGAAGGGTGACTTGCGCTTCTTCTTGCCTGTGAAAGGGACCTCATGCTGCTGCTTCTGCAACTGGCTGGGGTCGTAGTCAGCATCCATCTGCCAAGACAAGCAGGTCATGCCAGCCATGGGACCTTCCAAAGTACCACCCTCTGCCCTGCCCATGGCACCTACATTGAAGTCTGGGTCCTCGCAGTGCAGCTCCTGCTGGCTACAATCTCCACTCTGCTCCAGCCCAGTCCATCTGTCCCAGTTCCAGTCATCTGGTTCCAGAGGACAGACAGGCTCAGGATGGGACTCCAGGCTTTAGGCCCAGTATGCCCACTCTGGCTCAGTGACCTTACCTTCGAGCCCTTCCTCTTCCTCAAATTGTGGCTTCTCTTCCTCCACTGTGCCGTAGTACTCGTCCCCAAAGCATTTCTGCAGGGTCAGGGGCCAGGAGAGTCAGCAGGGCCCAACCCCTCCTAGACAGCTTTATCCCTGCACTATACATGACTTCCTAGCATCCTATCAGGACCCAGCTCCTGATGTCGTCAGATGAAACAAATCAAAGGACTCTTCTGAGATTCTCGCCTACCCCTGCATGTCCCCATTACCACTCTGAACCCTGAAGATTGTAACCATACAGTTAAATGCCTGAAACTAGACTCGGGGCTCTGAGAGGGCAAACAGTGGGTGATCAATAAATGTTAGACTGGTTCTCACCACTCCATAAGCTCCAAGAGAGCTGAATTAGCAGATATTGCTAAACATGTCATTTACTGATCACCTACTATATGCACAATGCTGGCTACATCTTCCATTTGCACAAGCACCCTGAGACAGAATGTACCTCCATTCTATGGAGAAAGTAGAGTTCAGGATTGAGAATCTTCTAGAAAGTGAAGGCTAAACTCCAACTACATAGCACTCCCCCACTGTAGTTTTCATCTGGTCTACCTCAGTCCTTTTTCCTGACTTCCCAGGCTTGGTCAAGGGCCTCTTTTGGGCTCTTATGGTCCCTACTGCTCCCCACACAGCCCTCATCACCTGTTTATATGGCCTGATGTTATATTCCCACAAACACAACAAAAACACAAATGGCATAATAAATGAGCTTAAAGGAAATACAGTGATCCATTGTTCTTTGAGCACTTACACCAACTATTATGTGTATTCCTCCCAAGCTATCCTTAGCAATAGCTGTGTGGTATCTGCTATGTTTAGACCCACTTTGCTGACAGGGAAAAAAGACTCAGAGAGGACAAGTCACTTCTCTGAGGTTCCACTGCCAAGAAACAATCGCTGAATTCCAGAGCCACACTTCCAAGCATTTTGCTACATGGCTGGACCTGGGTGTGGTAGCCATACCTGCATGAGCTGGTCATGCTGGGTGGGGTCAAAGTCATCCTCGAGGTCCCGTTCCTCAAAGCCTACTGTCTCATTGCCCGTGACCTGCCGCAGCTTCTCTAACTTGGCCAGAATCTCCTTCCTCTTCAGGTTCTTCAGCTGCTTGAGTTCCTCCTGCTTTTTTGCTTTTTCCTGTGGGCGGCAGGCCAGAGGGAGAGAGTAGGTACGGGTTCTCCCGTAGGCTAGGGGCCCTCCTGAACCCACCGCCCCTCACACTCACCCTCCTCTTTCGCTCCTGCATTGCCTCCCTCTTCTCCTTCCTGCGCTCATCCTTGCGGCGCACAGAGGATGCAATGCTCCGAGGGTAGGTCTTGACCTGTGGGTCGCAGAAATGATGCTGGGATCTTGTGGCCAGGGCCCCGTGGGCCAGCTCTCCCCAATCCCGAGCCCTAGCTACCCACCAAGGCTGAGTCTGGCTCCTCAAAGCGGAAATTGTACTTGTGCTCAAAGTTCTCCTGCTTCTTCAGAAATAGCTCCCCCTCATCTGAGGAGTCTTCTACAGACAGCTGCAGTGGAGGGCCTGGGACCCTGAGGGTCAATATTAGTGCAGGACTGGGATCAGCCAAACTCCTGTGTACCAGCTGTATTAACATATTCAATCCTCCCAAGAACCTTAAAGTAGGGTGCCACTGTTACCCCAACTATACAGATGGGGAAACTGAGGCACAGATGTCTAGCAGCAGGGTCTGGATTTCAGTTAGTACCACCTGGCTCTAAAGCCCACACTCCAAGGCTCTTCCTTACAGATGACTAACTGCTATCATCTGTGTGAAAAGTAAATACCAGTGCCCTCTGCTTTCCAGCCAGAATTGGCTCCAAGCCCTGGTGAGAACTTAGGTGCTCACCTGTCCTCCTCTGCTTCCTCCTGCTCTTCCTCCTCCTCCTCATCTCCCTCTTCCTCATAGCGTTTGTTGAGGATATAATCCCGTAGGAACTGCTCTCCTTCATCCAGCTCTGGGTTGTTCCAATATTCCTTGAGGTGGGTCTGGGAGTGAAGGGGTGACAGGACCCAGGTTAGATACTCAGAGGCAGGAAAGGAGGACACACATGGGCACCAAGTGGATTCAAGTAACTGACACTTCACAGCCTGCCTATGAAATAGATGGGAAGCATTATTCCCATCTCACAGATGTAGAAACTGAGGCCCAGAGAGGAAGGAGCATATTCATCTTCTAACTATGTGCATTTAGCTACCACTTCGAGGGTTGGTTTCTGGAAAAAGGCTGATGGAGGCAGGACAGGCAGTATAGTCCTTCAGTGTCTATGCCTGGAAACTCACCAGTTCCTGCAGGGCCTCAGGATTCTGAATCTCCTTCTGCCCCTTCAGCCATTCAACGTAGTCCGCATCCTCCTGGGCCTGAGAGAAGGCCAGCACTGAGGGTCTGTAGGAGCCCTAGCACCCCCTACCTGCCACTAGCCCTGGTCCAGCAAGGGCCTCAGTACCCACCTTCTCCTCCTTGGTTTTAGTGCGTTTCTGCAGCAACCTGGAGCCACCTTCCCCAGCGCTATCCTCATCTTCGCTGTCCTCCACAAATGCTCGGAAGCTGCCAACATCAGAGAACAGGTTTCAGAACATCCAGATTAGCCCCTATCCACTGCCCCAAGATTAACCCTGTTCACTAAGGCCTGAGTTCTGCCCGACAAGCTCAGAGTGGTGCTGAGACACAGAGGGCACTATCAACCCCATTATCAGATCAGGAAACTGAAGCATGGAGAGAGCAAGTAACGTACCTAAGGGCACACAGCCATTAGTGACAGAGCTGCCTAACCCCAGAACCTCAACTATCCATTTGGCCACTCACTGGCCCAACTCACCTTTCCTTGAGCTGTTGCTGTTCTTCCACATAACTTTTCGACGAGACCTGCTAAAGAGAGGGTGCCATGGGCCTCAGACCCAGTCCCAAGCCCCTAAGCCCCCACCCTGCCTTCATCCCACCCACCTGGAGTCTCTGACTGGAGGTCTCCTGGTCTGAATTCTCCTCATCAACATATTTGCTGTGCAAGAAAGGATTGGAGCTTCAAAATAGATTCTCCAGTCTGTCTGTCCCAGTGCAGTGGGGGGAAGTGGGGGAGCCAATGGGGAGGAGGCCATCACTGAAAAGCCTGCTCTCTGGCATTCCCTCAGTTCTGGTGAGTCACTTGCTTCTTCCCACCCATGCCCATAAGACCCCCATGTGTCTGCATGCTCTGGGAAGGCAGGCACAGGATGGTATGTGTCAGGACTCCTCCTTACCCTTCTTTCTCCAAGATAACCTTCCTCTCATAGTCCTTCAGGTACATGGGCTGCACCTTCTTTTGTTTCTTGGCTTCCACCTTCTCCTCACTCTCCAAGGGTGTTGCTATGGAGTCACCACAAGACACTTGCCATTACCCACAACCACAATTCCCTCCCTTCCCCAGAAAGAGAATCTCATTGGCTGGGCTAGAGTAAGATGAAGGCTTCAAATCCCCAAGCTGCCAGTCCCCAACTATACAACATTTATCATAATAGCCAGCACTTGGCAGTACCTGGAAGTGGATCATTCAGTAAGTAACTTGCACTCTCAACTAGTACTAAGCACACGGTCGTTATTAACATCAATAGGTAATAATCTAAGTCGGAGATACTCTACTAAGCACTTTTGACATGAAATAGTTCATTAAATAGTCACAATAAATGACAGGCCACAAGGAACCTCGCCCCTGAAGAAGAGCAGCCCAGACCTGTTCTCTGGTAGAAGGTGGCATCTTTCTGATAAATGCGAGGGTCCTTCTTCTTCAGCAAAGAGAGTGTCCTATAAAAGTCTCGCTCCTGCTGGGGATCAAATTCCTAGGGCAAGAAAAGGATTGGTCACAGACTTCAGAAGGGAGATGGGGAGGTCGCTCGTTCCATCCCAGGTCGCGATTGGATCCCACCAGTGCCGGTTCTAGCCCTGGTCAGGGCACATAAGAAAAGCAATTAATGGGTGTACAAACTAAGTGGAACAATGAGTTGATGCTTTTCTTTCTCCCTCTTCTCCCCACTTCCTCTGTCTCTCAAATAAAATGGGGGGGGGGAATGGGAGGGGAGGTGGTGAGAGCAATGGAGGGCAGTAAGCAACTGGGGTAAGTAGGCTGAGAGGGTGTGGGAACTGGGGTGGAGGGATGGGCATATAATAGATGGAATAAAAAGGCGATACCACTGGGAAGTGGCAGGTGTAGGGGGGTGGGCCTTCAAACAGGGGGAGAAGAGAAGGCAGGCCACACATAAGTACAGGATACAAACAGCGGGCAGTAGTGGACAAAAGGGTACTTCCTGGGGTCATGGGATTGACATGGGGCAGGTGACAGAGAGGGCACAGTGGACAGGAGGAGGGACAGGGCTGCAGAGTGAGGTGGGAAGGTGATGTGGCTGATGTGAGGAGAAGCTGGGTGTCCCATGTGGCAGAAATGCCCCACTTTGGGAACAGAGTAGGACACAGAAAAATGGTTAGATTTTTAGAAGGTAAAAAGGGCGACAGAAGGGTCACACCAAACCCATCGGGATGAACAGGTAGATTCGTGGCGGGGGAGGGGAATGGAGTTCTTTGGCCACCCCCTAAGGATGAGGGGTGGGGGGCTGTCTGTCCTTCATGGGATTGTAGGATTGGGAGCGGGGTTTGGACTCCGGTACGGCCCAATGGGGTTGCGAGCCAGCTGCCGGCTGTAGTTGGGGTCGGGATGTGGTGTGGGTTTGAGAGCCACGGACGGAGCTTGAATACCGTCCAGGGCGGGGTGAGGAAGCTCACCACGCGCTCGTCGCTGGAGTCAGACTCGGAGCTTGAGTCCTCTCCACTGTCTTGGTCCCGGTAGCGATCTTTCACTGTGGGTCACAGATGGGAGTCCCCCAGATCAGCCTAGGGGGACCAGATCAACCCCTACTTCCCGATGGCCCCAGAGTGCCAGCGCCCCGAACTCACGCCGCTGCAGTTCCTCACGTTCCCGGTAACGGCTGTAACGCGCGGCAAACGTCGCGTTCACCCGCAAGGGAGACGATCCGCACGGTTCAGGCATGGCGGCTCTGCGGATAACTGCGCACGCGTACGGCGCCCCCAGGAAATAGGGCAGCTTTCGACCCGCCCAACGCGAACTTTAAAAAGGGCGGAGCCTCGCGGGCGGTGCTTAACCCCGCCCCTGGTTTTTCCCGGATCTCTGACGCTGCAAGACTACAGTTCCCGCCCACGGCCACGCCTCTGCGGGGAAAGCTGCAGCCACCGCCCACCCCACCCTACCCCACGCCCGGGGCTACCCGCGCCCAGCTGACATCTGGGGGCCCTTTCTCCACTCGCGGTTTCCTGCCTCCCTTCCGTTCCGACAGCACAAACCGCTGCCCCACCCAGCTCTCTCTCCCCGGGTGCCCTGGGAATTACAACTCTCACCCCTCCCCCAAAGCATCCATGATCCGCGACCCCCGTGCCCACCCCCACAAACATCCTGGACGCGTGACTCGCCATCACGGACTCAAAAATCAGAAGCCACCAGTACTATGATCATGCACAAGAATTAATTTAATGGGTAAAAACATTAAATTATCACATTTTTCCATAAAGCTTAATAAATAGAATCTTTTTTTAATGCTGTACAAGAGACTGGAAAACAAACTTCCAACAAAATATGAATGAACTCATACTATATTTTTATTTATTTGGAACTACCCCCTCCCCGATCCTCAAAAATAGTGTGCACACTTGAGGACTCTCTCTGGGTACAGTCAGCCAAAGTTGCCAGGTTCCAGGAGCCCTGGAAGCAATGACCTCACTCTAGGGCTGAGGCTTTAAACCCTCTGCCGTTGGGACTCATCTGCAGCCCCAGCCGTCTGGGGCATGGAGGAAACTGAACCGTTTAGGTGGCTGTTGCCTACAGGAGCCCTTCTCTCCAAACACACAAAAGAGAAAAACAAATGAGAAATGCCCCTTAAACACACACCCCATAAATCAATACCAACAAGCCACAAACTGATGCCCCTCCACCTTTGGCAGTGGGCAGGAGGAGTGAAAAGAGAAAGTGTTTCTTTCCTCTTCTGAGATAGAACCCAGCTGGGTTCTGTTGCTGGAGTGGGTGGTCCCAGGTCACAGTGGTGCTGCCATGTGCCCCTGAAGTATGTCCATGAGATCCTGAGCTCCTCTCCCTTGAGCCAGCTCTAGGGGTGTGAGCCCCCTGGTATCCCTGTGATGGAGATCAGACTCAGCAGCTAGGAAGCTGACAACAGCTGTGTGGCCCTCTTGTACTGCCAGATGGATGGGGAGCGCTCCTGTGTTATCAGGTGCATTGACATCGGCACCATGCTCTACCAAAACCTTCAGTGTGTCGAGGAATCCAGTGCGAGCTGCATCATGGGCTGGAGTGGTGCCAGAGACGTCCTGGACATTGGGACTGGCACCTTGCTTCAGGAGCTCCAGGGCGATGGTGGCGCTGCCAAACATCATGACCTGTGCAGGGACAGAGTGCAGGGGGTCCTCAAGGGAGGGGTTCTAGGAAAAAGCATCACTGGAGAGAGGGGTCATTCAGAAATAAAGAACACCTAAGATGAAGTCCTCTGGAGAGTGAAAAAAGCCCAGGGAACACAAGCCCCCAGGAAGCTGTCTGAGGTCCCAGAAGCCCTAAAATAGGGACTCCCCAAGAAACGAGTCACCCCCCCAGGATACTACATGCCCCCCCAAATGTAGAAAATCACCAGAAAATATAAACCTCCATCCAGGAAATTGGTCACATAAAATGAGAACTGTTCCCTAAAGAACTTGACAGCCTTCTCAAGGGAAAAGAGATGACCAGGAAATCTGAAACCACTTCTCCAATAAATAACCCCACTCATATAATCAGAATGTCACCCAGAGCACCTGAACCCCTCAAAACATGGGGTTCCCTTTTAAAATGACTCCCAAGGAACAGGGACTACCATGCAATCTGTAACTGTTCCCTCATTGCCCCCCCCCCCCCGTAATATACCAGGAATCTGAAAAAAACTCAAGAATGGAGATCACCCACTCCCCCCCCCCCCAAAGAAACGAGACACCTTTCAGATAACTCTCTAGATAACAAGAAAACGCCTAAGAGACATAAATCCCTCCTCCAGTGATGGGATCTCCCCATAGAAGCCCAGAGAAACCAGAGTCGTCCCCATAAAATCGGTATCCAAAGAAGCTGAACCCTCACTGATGGAATAAGAATCTCCCCAGGGAAACTGACTCCCCAGCACTCAGAAAGCAAGAAATACACCAAAAATGGAAAGCCTTCCCTCCCTCCATCCTAGTCCCATTCACCACCCACCTACGAAAGGGGATATCAGGGAGTAACGTCAGACCAGAAATGGAGGACCGGATCCCAGTCGGCCACCACCGGGCCAGGAGACTTGGGGGAAGGAGTCTAGGACCCCAGTTCTCTCCCGGCTCTGCCGCCCGGCCTCGCTGAGGGACAGTCCAGCCTCACCTGCAGCGCCGTCTTGCCAAAGCGATTCAGGGCGTCGGGGTGCACCAGCTCGCGGCGCAGAAGGCGGCGCACCTCCTGCACATCGCCCCGGGCCGCGGCCCCGCTTAGCCGGTCGCCGGCGCGGACCTCCTCCAGCAGCATGTCGACACTGGCGGCCTGAGAAGCCCCCCGCCCCACCCCGGCGCGGTCAGGACAGGAAAAACCACCGACGCAGGTCCTAACAGCCCTCCCGCAGAGCGCCCAGCCTGCACAAGGATTCCAGCCGAGCTCGCCAGTCCAGGGCTCCGGGACGACCCCCACCCTCCCGGCCGGCTCCTCCCCTCTGTCAGCCGCGAGGGGCTGGGAACCAGACCCAACCCTCCACAGCCCGCAGGGGGCCCGGTCTCCGCCCAACTCACCCTCACTCCTCCTCTACGGGCGGGGTCTCTTCTGAGCAGACGCCGCCGACGCGGCAGCCGAGCAGTCCGCCAGGGGGCGGAGCGGGCGTGCTCTAGGCCCCGCCTCGAACGCGGTGGATTTGTTTTCTTACAAACTCGCTATAGTGTAGCCCAGCCGCGCTGTCCGTCGCGCGACCCTGAGGCGCCCCACCCACGCGTCTAGTACAGCCAATAGCTACGCGTTGCCGGGGAGGGTTTGAACTCCGGCTCGGGCGGTGCCGTTCCTGATTGGCCAAGCCGCAGCGATTGGTGGCCCGCCAACAATGGCGGGGTTTTCGGTTTTTCAAATGCTCCTGGTGAGCGGGAGAGAAGGCCGGTTTAACTGACCCAAGAAAGGTCGGGGTAGCGTGGCGCGGGCTGCTCCAGGACCTCGGCACCTCCGTGGGGGAGGGGAGCAGGGTTGGGGCCGCCCAGTCCAGGGTTCCACCATTCAGCTACGCGTTGTTTATTTTCCCTTACGGGGCAGGGAGCTTTTTATTTCATTCATTTCACCTACCATGAGCAGAAACCGTTCCCAACACTGGGGAGCACACATTCGAGCACCTAAATAATTGAAAATAGCGTTAAGCGCCCTGAAGGAAATAAAACGGGGAAACGAGGGTGGGTAAGAAAGAAATCTCGTTCTGATTGAGCCAGTCTTAAGCACAGCAAGGGGCGAGGAGGAACGTTCACGCTGCAGCTGTCACGTGGTTGAACCTGGGAGGTGGCTCTTACGGAGGCCTTCATGCAGACATCTATTAAGCACCTACTATGTAATAGGCGAGCAACCGTTTAGGGCAGGAGAGGACAATAATTAAATCTTTTCAGAGTAGCAAACGCTAAGGAGCTGATAAAACGGGATAAATAATAATTTGTTGGGAAAGGAAGGCCATTGAAATAAGAGATCAGCCTGACCTGTGGTGGCGCAGTGGGATAAAGCATTGACCTGTAACGCTGAGGTCGTCGGTTCGAAACCCTGCACTTGCCCGGTCAAGGCACATATGGGAGTTGATGCTTCCTGCTCCTCTCCCTTCTCTCTCTCACTCTCTCTCCTCTCTATAGTGAATAAATAAATAAATAAATAAAAACTAAAAAAAAAAAATAGAGATCAGAGAGAACCACCCTGAGTTGGTGACACTGATTTTAGACCTGAAGACCTGGGAAGGAATCGCTGGATATCTAAGGAAATGCATGTCAGATCGAGGCCACTATAGATGCAAAAGCCCTGAGGTGGCAGTGTGCCTGGTGTATTCAGGAAGAGCGAGATATAGAGGGGGAGGAAGTGAGGAGCAGGTAGGTGGGATGGGTAGGGCAGATCAGCCTGGTGAGTGGTGGTGAGGACTTAAATAGCAAGATGGGAAGCATGGTAGGTTCTGAGCAGGAGTCAGGATCTGACTTAGAAGTTAACAGGCGCCCTCTAAGCGGCAATGAGGGGAACTGACTGGTGGGGGAGGAAGTCCCGATCCAGGAGGAAGCAGCTGTGCTAGCTGAGATGAGATATGATGACCAGGGCTGAGGAATGGATGTGTGTTGCCCACTCCCATCCCTGCAGTAAAGGACGTCCCTGCCACCCCCAGTTCCCAGACAAGAAGCACATACATAGCAGCTAAATCAATCTTTTTAATGCCATCCTAAAACTCAGAAGAGTATGGCCAGTGGGGCCTCTGGGCTCAGCAGCTGTGAAGGAGAAGGGGCTCAGACACCCACTAAGGCAGGTAACTGCAAGAAGGCACTCCTGAAGGATCTTTCAAGCCCTTCCTCTTTCTTCAAAAAAAAAAGGTGGAAGAGCAGGAGCTGGGAGGCAGGGAGAGGGTCCCTACCAGTCTATGGGTAAAGGACAAGACAGGGAGGAGGCCAGGTGCTGGGAGCAGAAAGCAAGAAACTGCTAACCCAACAGGGGCCTGCTCACACACACATTCCCCACCTTCCTTCCATCTCTCTAGTCTGCAGTCAGGACCTAGGGAGAGGGAGGCCCATGTTCTAAGCCCCTACCTCATCTCCCTTCTAGCTGGTTCGAAGTTGATAATCTGCAAGAAAACAATAAGCAGGGACCATCTCAGAACTGGAGAAAGGACACAGAAGGACAGTCCCCTCCAATCCTTCCCTAGCCCCACTGTTCATGATCAACCCTGCCAGGAAGTTTCAAGGCTGAGGATGGGGTCAAACACAGGGACTATACCCATAGCAACAAGCCTGTTCATAGCACCCAGGAACTGGAAAACTGCCCCCATTTTAAAGATGGGCAAATCAAAGCCCAGAATGGCATGGTGACAAAGACAGGATAGGCCTGTTGAGTTTTGGAGCCTTCTTAGTAAAAATTATCAAAGTTCCAAGACCATCCCCATTTGTATCATCCCCTTGACCCCCTCATCCAAGGGAACTGGGCTGCCTTACCACCGCTCTGGGTGATGTAGCGGACCCAGGGCAGGGCCTGGTAACCACTTTTCTCAATGATCTTCATATATCGGACCTGGAAGGAAATGAAAGGAAGTGACCAGGCCAGGGAGATGGCTTGCTGGGACCAGGGGAATATATGTGACACAACTTAGGGGAATAAGATGGCACAGGCGGGGAGTAATAATGTGACATGGCTTGGAGCAAAGATGAAGCGTGGGCAGTGGAAGTGGGGGAAAGGAAGGTGGTCCAGGACAGTGGTCCAGAAAGACATGTCACAGTTTTGGGGGTATGAGGTGGCACAGGCCAAGGGTATGGTGAATAGCTTGTGGATAGGAGAGAAACGGAAGTAAACAAGCCAGTAGGGAAAAGGTGGCACAAAGCAGAAGGAGAGGAGACCAAGGCTGAGAGCAGAAGAGGCAACACTGTTCTGAGGAAAAGATAAGTTTGACTACAGAGAAGACGTGACCCAGGCCAGGGAACAAAGGTGGCCTGAGACAAGAAATGGGGGAGAAGGGAACTACTGAGGTAGAAGAGAAGAGCCACACCACTCACTTCCCTCACCTGAATCCCGGAGACAGTGAAATAGGGGATCTCAAACTTGACCCCAATGGGGGGCCGGCCTTCTTCCTCCTCTTTTTCCACACTGGGGAGGCCAAAGTGGGCACGCATCAGGTACTCCTTGCCCCCCTAAAAGTATATGGGGCCATGAGACACATTGAGGGGTCCCCTATACACCCCAGACCATCCTCACAACAGCCCCTGGAGCAGGTCCAACTCTCAGCCCATTTTACAGACAAGAAAGGCTTCTGGCCAAGACTCACAGCTAAAGCTTCTGACTGCACAGCCTGGTTGGAAGGTGGGTGGGGTGATTCTAATGACCATTTCCCATTTATCAGGCCCTGATGACCCCCCCCCCCAGATTCCAGGGACCGACCAAATCCTCCATGAACCCAAGAATGTGGGTAACGTAATCCTGCCTATTTCAGATGGGCAAACTGAGGCTCCACAAGGAAAAGAAGGCTTTCCAAGGTCATTGAGCTCAGAGAAGCAAGAGTGAGGTAGGAATCTGAACCCAAGGCTGGTTTCCTCCAGACCTGGGGGTAGGGGAAGCTTAACTGCCATGTTGGCCTGATGTTCAGCTTTATTACACCCCCACCAAGAACACAACCATGTGCAGGCAGATGTGGTCCTCGAATGATTCTTCACCTGGCCTTCATGCAGTCAGAGTGGATCCCCCTAGATCCCCACCCCTCTCCAGTGCTCACCGGGAAAGACTTAATACTCCAAATCACAATGTTCTTCTCGGGCACGTATTTGGCACTACCCACACTGGTCTTGAAGCGTGGAGAGTCAGCATCGCTGGGTACTGGCACAGATATCTCCACACCATTGGCCACCGACTGCTTTTTAAACTGTCCCTTGGCCTGTTGGGGGAGAGAATGTGTAGTAGGAGGAATTAGCTCATGGATTCTACAACTATTCACCAAGCCTTTTCCATATGCCATCTCATCGAGTGCCTCCATTATCCTGCCCAATTTACAGATGAGAAAAACAGAGGCATAGCCTGACCAGGTGGTGGCGCAGTGGATAGAGAGTCGGACTGGGACACAGAAGACCCAGGTTCGAAGCCCCAAGGTCGCCCGCTTGAGCGCAGGCTCATCTGGTTTGAGAAAGACTCACAGCTTGAGCCCCAAGGTCGCTGGCTTGAGCAAGGGGTCATTTGGCTGCTGTAGCCCCCGGGTCAAGGCACATATAAGAAAGCAATCAGTGAACAATGAAAGTGCCACAACAAAGAATTGATGCGTCTCATCTCTCTCCCTTCCTATCTGTCTGTCCCTATTTGTCCCTCTCTTGGTCTCTGTCACAAAAACAAACAAACAAATAAATAAATAATAAAAATTCAAAAAAAAACCCCCAAAAACAGAGGCACAGAAAAGTTGAAGCAGGCAGGCGCCATGTCGGGCTGCAAAGGTGGCAAGAAGCCCCTGAAGGAGCCCAAGAAACAGGCCAAGGAGATGGATGAGATAAGGCATTCAAGCAGAAGCAAAAAGAGGAGCAGAAGAAACTTGAAGAGCTAAAAGTGAAGGCCACGGGGAAAGGCCTTCCTGGCCACAGGTGGAATTAAGAAATCTGGCAAAAAGTGAGCTGTTCCTTGAGCCTGGGGCAATGGTGATCCTTAACTCCATTTCTGTTTGAATATCTGGATTCCCCATCATAACATCTCTTGCCACCTATAGCTGGAATGAAGTGTTGTCTTGAAGCCTGTTGTATATTTAAGAATAAACTTTTGTAAAAGAATGATAATAACAATCATGCAGTGGCTCGTTCATCTCTTTAGTTCTTCTTGCTCTGCCATTTCAGCCTTAGCTGTGCGGTCAGAGAAAACCCAGCCAGAATCCTGTCAAAGTGTGTTCTTCAGTCTTTGTATTGGGTTGGGGAATAAGTTCGTAGCGTTTTTACCGAAGACTTTTATTTAAACAAAAAACAATAATTATATCAATAAGTTAATCAATTATATATTCGCCGTTGCTGTTTACAACCTCTTCCCACCTCTCGACCAATTTGTTGATGCCGTTCTGCCAAAAATCGCCTGGTCTGGTGTCAAAGAAGTTGTTGAGCCAGTTTTTAAGGACCTCTTTGTTATCGAAGGTAACGCCCTTCATATGGTTTGACAGGGAGCGGAAAAGATGGTAATCGGTCGGTGCAAGGTCCGGAGAATTCGGCGGATGCTGAAGGACCTCCCATTCGAGCTCTTGGAGTGCGGCTTTGACGACTTGTGCAACATGGGGCCTGGCGTTGTCGTGAAGGAGTATGGTTTGACCATGTCGATCAGGCCTTTTCAGTCGAATAGCCTCATTCACGCGGTGTAGCTGGGCAATGTAGAGCTCCTTGTTGACCGTGGCATTCTTTTCGAGCATTTCCCAGTTCTTCATCGAATTCAGAAGGCCTTCCGCTGCGGCATGTGTCATTGACGTCAAAGTCGCCATTTTTGAACTTTGCAAACCATTTCCGTGCTGTAGACTCGCCTATGACACCTTCTCCATACTCGTCGCAAATGTCCCGGGCTGCTTCGGCAGCTTTTTGACCTCGATGAAAAGCAAAGAAGAGCAGGTGTCGAAAATGTTGATTTTTGCCTCCTGGGTATTCCATTTCTAAGCCTCAAAACTAATAAAAAATTAAATAACTCAAAAATACAATTAACATAGTTTTGTAGAGCAGAAAGAGTTTTATCGACTGAATACTTACCCTTTGCCAAACAGCAAACAAATAGTTGTAAAATAAAAGAAAATATAAAAACGCTATGAACTTATTCCCCAACCCAAATATTACCCCAAATTCTGTGCCACCTGGAATTAAACAAACTCATTTGAAAAAAAAAAAGAAAAAGAGAAGTTAAGGCATTTTCCTAGAGACATACAGCCAACAAGTGGCAGAGCTGGGGTCCACACCCATGACACTTCAGAGGCCCTATCCTTGGTGACTTCCATTTGGAAAATGACACCCTTGAACCCATAAAAGGTGTTTTTATTTGATAGTGGCATTTATTGAGCCCCTGCCATGTGCCAGGCCCCATGTCAGGCACTTAATCATCCCACTGATTCTCTAAAGTAGGACCTATTCCTAAGGACCATTGTGCAAGAGACTGAGGCACAAAGAGAAAGGGCACTTTGACCAAGTCATATAGCTGGCAACTGGAACAGTAGGGACTCAAACTGAGCCTGCATCCTCAACCATTGCATACCCTCCTTGCAGATAAACGAAGAAGTTACAATCCTATATTTATATCTAGAAATGTGTGACACAGGACAAGTGTTTAACACAAAGATTCTAAGTGTTCCATGTGTGGTAGCCAGCATTACGATTACTACTATTATTTATTCATTTGGGGAGGGATATTTGAGGCAGAGGACCTGGAGGTAAATGGTGAGGGAGGGCGTTTTCTTCTCTGTGAGATACCAGCTTCATAGCCCCTTTCCACTTCCTGCCTGCAGAGATGGGGACACTGAGGAGCATCAGGACCCTCCCTGGTGACCATCTGCAGTGTAACCTAACTCCTCTGAGACCCCAAAAGCAGGAACAAAGTCAAATCTAAGAACACAGACTCCTAAGGCAAGCCGTTAAGTTCAATGTGGGGAAGCCCCTTCCTAGATGAATGACATCTTAATCCCCTGGGCCTCAGTTTCCCCATCTGTAAAAGAGGGCTAAACTATAAGCTCTGGAGAAGTTCTTGCTTGGGGCACCAGGACATGAGCTAGAGCTGTTTATGGCAATTAGAGCCAGAATAGCCAAGAACTGAAAAAAACCCATGCGAGAGAATGAAGAGATATAGAAGATTTCCCTGGTGGAATATTCTACAGCTACAGAAATGGATACACTAAGTTATTACATCTGCAATTAATCTTATTTATTTATTTATTTATTTATTTATTTTAGTGAGAGGAGGGGAGGCAGAGACAGACTCCTGAATGTGCCCTGACTGGGATCCACCCGGCAAGCCCACTAGCGGGCAATGCTCTGCTCATCTGGGGCCCTTGCCCCGTTGCAACCAAGCCATTTTTTAAATTTTTTTAGCACCTGAGGCGAAGGCCATGGAGACATCCTCAGTGCCTGGGTCCAATTCGCTCTAACTGAGCCTTGGATGCAGAAGGGGAGGAGAAGAGAGAGAGAGCAGCAGGAGAGGAGGAGGAGCGAGAGAGAGAGAGAGAAAAGAAGCGAGAAGGGGAGGAGTGAAGAAAAAGATGGACGCTTCTCCTGTTTGCCCTGACCAGAAATCAAACCTGAGACTTCCACATGCTGGGCCGACACTCTACCACTGAGTCAACTGGCCAGGGCCTATTTACTGATTTTAGAGAGAGAGAGAGGAAGGGAGAGAGATAGAAACATTGGTCTGTTCTTGTATGTGCCTTGACCAGGGATCTAATGCACAACCTCAGTGCTTTGGAACTAAGTTCTTTTTTTTTTTTTCAGGGACAGAGAGAGAGAGAGTCAGAGAAAGGGATAGATAGGGACAGACAGACAGGAATGGAGAGAGATGAGAAGCATCAATCATCAGGTTCTCATTGCGACACCTTAGTTGTTCATTGATTGCCTTCTCATATGTGCCTTGACTGCGGGCCTTCAGCAGACCGAGTGACCCCTTGCTCGAGCCAGCAACCTTGGGTCCAAGTTGGTGAGCTATTTGCTCAAGCCAGATGAGCCTGCACTCAAGCTGGCGACCTCGGGGTCTCGAACCTGGGTCCTCCGCATCCCAGTCTGACACTCTATTCACTGTGCACCGCCTGGTCAGGCTGGAACGAAGTTCTTAACCAACAAAATCATCTGACCAGGGCCAGAAGTCATCTTAAAAATCAACATTACATAGCCTGACCAGGCAGTGGCGCAGTGGATAAAGCGTCGAACTGGGATGCAGAAAGACCCAGGTTTGAGACCCCGAGGTTGCCAGCTTCAGTGCGGGCTCATCTGGTTTGAGCAAAAGCTCACCAGCTTCGACCCAAAGTGGCTGGCTCGAGGAAGGGGTCACTAGGTTTGCTGAAGGCCCGCAGTCAAGGCATATATGAGAAAGCGATCAATGAACAACTAAGGTGTCGCAATGCGCAACAAAAAACTAATGATTGATGCTTCTCATCTCTTCGATCCTGTCTGTCCCTGTCTATCTCTCTCTCTCTGTCTCTGTAAAAATAATAATAATAAATAAATAAATAAATAAATAAATAAATAAATAAATAAATAAAAATTATTTTTAAAAAAATCAACATTACATAGCCTGACTGGTGGTGGCACAGTGGATAGAGAATCGACCTGGGATGCTGAGGTCCCAGGTGAAACCCCGAAGTCACTGGCTTGAGCGTGGGCTCATCTGGCTTGAGTTCAGGCTCACCAGCTTGAGTGCAGGGTCACCGGCTTGAGTGTAGGATCATCAAAATGATCCTATGGTCACTGGCTTGAAGCCCAAGGTCGCTGGCTTGAGCAAGGGGTCCCTGGGTTGGCTTGAGCCGCTGCTCCCCGCCACACACATCAAGACACTATGAGAAGCAATCAATGAACAACTAAAATGCCACAATGCTTCTCATCTCTCTCCCTTCTTGTCTCTCTCCTTCTCTCTCACTCTCTCAATTAAAAATAAAAATTACATGAACAAAGTAAGTTATACACAAAATCATATAGCCTGAGTCCACTGATATGAAGGTCAGAAACTGGCAGAACAAAATTTGTGGTTACATATGTGGGTAGCAAAATTATAAAGTAAAGCAAAGAGGCCCTGGCCAGTTGACTCAGTGTTAGAGCGTCAGCGAGGCACGTGGATGCTCTGGGTTCGATGCCCAATCAGGGCACACAGGAGAGTGACTATGTGCTTCTCCCCTCCTCCCCACCTCTTTCTCTCTGTCTTTTCCCCTCCTACAGCCATGGCTAGATTGGTTTGAGCACATTGGCCCCAGGCGCTAAGGATGGCTCTGTGGAGTCCCCACCTCAGATGCTAAAAAATAGCTCAGTTGCGAGCATGGCCCCAGAGGGGTTGCCAGGTGGAACCCGGTCAGGATGCATGTGGGAGTCTGTCTCTCTATTTCCCCTTCTCTCACTTAGAAGAGAAGAGAAAGAAAAAAAGAAAGAGAGAGAAATAAAGAGAGAAAATATATCATTTTCATAACATTCAAGGTTGTGATGACCACTAGGCAAGGGGAGAGCAGGAATTTGGGCAGGAACATGTGGAGATTTAGAGGCTCTGGTCAAGTATATTTGAATAAGCTGGGTACTTAATTATGCTTTAAATAATGTAACTGTACTATGTTTATGTATATTTAGTAAGAAAGTAAGTTAAATATGTAAGTAAAACAGATCATATATCAGATGGTGATATGTAATAGGAGAAAAAATAGTGCAAAGAAGGGAGGTGGAGAATGCTAGGGAGGTACAATTCAGGGAAGTAAATCAGGGAAGTCCTCTTTGAGGAGGTGACATTTAAGCAAAAAGCTTAAGGAGACTCATACACTTGGGTGAGTAGGAGCGGAGTGATGCAGGGAAAGGGAACAGCCAGTAGAAAGGCTCTGCAGAGGTCAAGGAACCCATGCCCCGCATACCTGGGAACCAGGAAAAAGACCAGCATGGCTGGAGGAAAATGAACCAGGAGGGAGGTGGGAGATGAGATGAGATTGGTGAAGGAGCAGGAGGGGCAGATCAAGCACTGTGAGTAACTGTTCATCCACGCACCTTGACCATGATCTCTACGCGGCTATGGGAAAACTTCTCAATGACAGACTCAATCCAGATCAGCGGCTTGACCTGCAGACAGAGGAAGGAAGAGTTCTGGGAGGTTCTGGAGTCAACTCTCCTAACCTGCCATGGGGCTTGATCCTGCCTCACCTGGGTGCTGAGGCGGTAGGACATCAGCTCGAAATCGCCATCCGGCGGGATAAAGGAAATGGTGCGGTCATTGTCAAAACGAGAGAGTCGCACACACTGGTGAAATTTCACATCTTCCAGTTCCACAGACTTGTTCTTGCTCCCTGAAACTCAGAGCCAAGCATGCAGGATGACTCTGGGGGCCAGGGCATGGTACCTACCCATACCTTAATTGTCCATTGCTGTCATCACCCCCCATTTTACAGATGAGGAAACAGAGGCCCAGAATTGATGAGTAACTAGCCCAGTCACCCAGCTAGCCAGGAGCAGAACAAGGATCTGAACCCAGGGAACCTGACTCTCACTGTCAGGATTTTAAATACAATGCTATTCTGTCTCCTAGGATAGCCTAGAACAGGGGTCCCCAAACTTTTTGCACAGGGGGCCAGTTCACTGTCCCTCAGACCATTGGAGGGCCAGACTATAAAAAAAACTATGAACAAATCCCTATGCACACTGCACATATCTTATTTTAAAGTAAAAAAACAAAACAGGAACAAATACAATATTTAAAGTAAAGAACAAGTAAATTTAAATCAATAAACTGACCAGTATTTCAATGGGAACTACGGGCCTGCTTTTGGCTAATGAGATGGTCAATGTCCGGTTCCATATTTGTCACTGCTATATGTAACAAGTGATGTGACATGCTTCCGGAGCCGTGAGGCGTGCATCCCACGTCACTGGAAGTAGTACTGTATGTGAGTGATGCCATGCTTTGCGTCTCTCACTGACCACCAATGAAAAAGGTACCCCTTCCGGAAGTGCGGCGGGGGCCGGATAAATGGCCTCAGGGGGCCGCATGTGGCCCGCGGGCCGTAGTTTGGGGACCCCTGGCCTAGAACATCAGCTCCATGGAGGAGCAGGAAGGCCAGGATTTGTCTTTTTCTTCACTGCCCTATCCTTGCGCCTGGCAATAAGGAAACATTTGCTCAATGAGCCAGCAGCTGTAGTGTTGCCCATGACCAGCAGAGGGGGCACAAGTGCTTATTTCAAAACTGGTAGCAATTCTCTGGGGCCCCAAATGTGGAGGGGGTCTCCATCTCCCCCATTAGCACCACTCCAGACACTTACGGCCAGTGAGCTCAAAGAGCACGCGATCATTGAGGCCAAGCCGCAGCTCTGGCATTCCTGACAGAAACACCTTGAGCTTGATGGTACCCACAATCTCGCTCAGCAAGACACTGCCATTGGCATTGACCTGAGAATGCACACACGGGGATTGGGGATCAGCAAACAGAGGTCCCCCTCTCCTGCTCCCAGACTGTGGCAGGGGTGAGGCAAAGTCATGGGGGCTCACCAGCAGGTTGACAGATTCTATGACATCAATAAAAACCTCATTCTTCTTGTATTTGATGCCCTCGGAGCGCCAAGACACAGCATTGGTGACGGTGGGTGGCACCCTTGACTTGCCTGTCTCCAGCTTGTTGCCCTGCTGCGTGATATACCTGTCAGGACAGCAGAGAGATGAGCAGGTAGACCCAGGGACACTTCCCAGGCCCTCTTCGACTTCCTTCCACCATAATATGCACTGTGGTTGCTGCCTTGGCCCACTTACTCCTGCAAAATCTTGCTGTCAGTGGTCTGAGGGAAGCCAAAGTCCATAAGCTCATCCAGCAGCTCATAGACGATGACAAAGTTGTCCCGGATGCTCTCCTCCTCCAGCTCCTTGAAGTATTCGGAGAATACCTGGGGGTGTGGGGAACAGACACCCACAGAGGTGTAGCTGGTGTAGCCATAGGCTAGGTCTCCACTGATCCACCCAGTCATCCAACAAGCAATTACTGAGTGGCTACATTGTATGCTGGGACACTAACAGTGAACAAAACTCACAGGATTCCTGCCCTCAGAGAAAAGTCTAGCAGGGGAACTAGACTGGTAGCAGATCCAATATAATCCAACGTGTTGGGTGCAATAAAAGAAAACACAAGGAAAGCAGGAGCCCAGAAGTGAAGAGGTCCAGAAAACTTCCTGGAGAAATTAGAACCCTTCCTTTTTTTTCCCCTCCCTCCCTCCCTCCTTCCCTCCCTCCCTCCCTCCCTCCCTCCCTTCCTTCCTTCCTCCCTCCCTCCCTCCTTCCCTTCTTTCCTCCCCCCTCCCCCCTCCCTCCCTTCCCTTCTTCCTTCCTCCCTTTCTTTTTTTTTATGGACCATGAATTCCTGAATATCTGGTGATGTCACAGACCCGCCTCAGAATAAGGTGTGTGAGTATATAATATAAAATACACAGGATGGCAAAGGAAACCTGTTACATAGAAATATGACTAAGATCTTGGACTTTCTAGATTCTATCCATAGTAGCCTGGAAGATTGGGGACCCCGAGTTAAGAGCCCCTGGTAATTAGTAGGCATAACCACAGAAGAGAACCTGTTAGTTATAAACATTGAACAGCCCTCCATCCCTTGACCTCACTGGCCTTTCTATTCCTATCTCAGGACCTTTGTATATGCTGTCCCCTCTGCCTGGAACACTTATCCTTAAGCTTGCCTCACAGAGGGCTGCTTATCATTCAGGCCTTGGCTCAAATGTCACCACCTCAGTGAAGCCAGTTCTCATCTCCCCATGAGTATCATGCTATGGTGAGACCAGCATCTCAGTCACCGACTTAATCTCCTTTTGTTTAATTTCCTTTATGCCCTTTAACTCCTCAGAATAGAGGAATCTGTCTAATGCATAGCTGTATCTTCTCTATGCCTGGCAGAAAGATAAATTAATAACTATTTCTTGTTTGTTGAAAAGTGCTGACTGAGCACCTTCTCAGTCAGTGAGAATGGCATTTCTAAGAGCTCAATAAATCATGATACGATTTTATAACATCAGTGACAATGCTAACAACAATACCAAAATTTTATTGAGTACTTAGTATATACTGAGCCCTGTCTTAGGCACTTTAGAGGTAAGAATTTTATTATTTTGTATAACAACCCTGAGGTACGACTTGTTGTAACCCCCAATTTAGAGGTGCAGAGAGAAGTGTTTTGCTCAAGGTCACACAGCCAGAAAGCAAGGAAAGCTAGGATTAGAACCCAATTCACTCTGGCACAGATTTGAGCAATTACACCACCTCAGAGACCCCCTTGGTTCCTGCCCTATAAGGAGACATGATCCCATAGCAGCCAGTGAGGACACTGGGTGATAGGGCTTTAATGGGGGCACCCCCAGGGAGGTCAGACAAAGCTTCTTAGGGAAAATAGATCCTGAAAGAGGTAGGCAAGACAAGATCAATTGGCCAATGGGAGATCAGGACCTACCTCCACTGTCTTGTAGAGGAAGGAGTACACGAGTGAGGCATTGGCGTTCTTCAGTGTGGTGGCCACCACTGTGGGCAGCGAGGTTAAGGAAAAGGTGCCATTTTGCAAGGGCTCAAAGGGAGCACAGAACCTGACCCCCCTCCTGTCCCCATCAAATCTTCCCACCCTATTTCTACCCACCCCCATCTCCCCAGCCTGAGTCCCCACTGATGTACTATGCAACTCCTATCCTTAGCCCACCCTCTCTGGGCCTGAGCTGTCACCACCCCAGTCCCCCAGAGACCAAAGCTGTGGCTGGATACAGTAGAGGTTGCTGTGTTTGATCCATAGGAAGTGAACCCGGCCATGGCTTAGCAGTGGGGCCAGGGCGCCCTCCTCCTCCTGCTGCATGAGCAGAGGCATAAAGTGCTCTATCTCACTCATGGCCACATCACCCTTGTAGTTGCGACTGATCAGGGGCTGAGGGTGAGCAGAGAAGGCACAGTCACCACTGGGATCCATGGACCCTCCACCCAGGGCCATCAGAGTGCTTGGTTCTCACTCTACTTCCTGGCCCAGAGCTTAAGCAAGGTTATGCCTCTCTGCACCTCAGTTTCCTCCTCTGTGAAATTGGCACAAGATAATAACAGCTAGTATGTTCAGAGCCCTCACTAAGGTCCAAGTCATGTTCTACTAAAGACAGGATAGTCCAGGCCCTGGTTGGTTTGCTCAGTGGTAGAGCGTCCGCCTGGCGTGTAGGAGTCCCGGGTTCGATTCCCAGCCAGGGCACACAGGAGAGGCACCCACCTGCTTCTCCACCCTTCCCTTTCTCCTCTCTCTCTATCTCTCTCTTCCCCTCCTGCAGCCAAGGCTCCATTGGAGTAAAGTTGGCCCCAGGTGCTGAGGATGGCTCCATGGCCTCTGCTTCAGGTGCTAAAATGGCTCCAGTTGCAACAGAGAAACGCCCCAGATGCGCAGAGCATCGCCCCCTAGTGGGCATGCTGGGTGGATCCCTGGCCGGTTCATGCGGGAGTCTGTCTCTCTGCCTCCCCGCTCCTCACCCTCACTTCAAAAAAATACAAAAAATAAAATAAAAAAAGACTGGATATTCCATACTCTCCCACATCTTTCTTCCCTCTCAGGCATACATCTCCTAAACTCTAAGGGTCCCCCATGAGACTTGCAACCAGGGAGCAATGGGCAGTGGCAGCTTATCCTGGACTAATCCCCTCAATTTATCTCCAAGACCCCTTTTTCTCTGACTTTTCAGTGAATCAACAGCACCCCTGCCTTGGCTCACTTATTTTACTATGACTTTTATTTCTCAGTGAGACAAAGCAGCCCACCTAGGCACATTTGTTTTCTAAAACATTTCTAGGGAGCCAAAGTAGCCCTGTATAGGCTCTTTCCTGATGCTTCTTCTACCCTAATCCTAAACTCTTCCTTGTTTCACTGTCCCAGCTTTAATAAATGTACTTTCAAAACAACAACAACAAAAACAAACACTGGACTTTTGCTTGCTGATTTAGCTTTCACCACAACCCTGTGAGGTGGGTGTCATTGTAACCTCCATTTTACAGATAGGGACATTGCGGTAGAAACCATGTTCATAATAAGTGGGAAATCAGGAATTGGACCAAGTGACCTGGCTCCAAAAGTCCTGCTCTTGCCAGGGCAAGGTAGGGGTGACCAAAGGTAAGAAGGAAGGATGAAAGGAAGAATAGATTATAGAAAGAAAAAGAAAGATTGTAGAAGAAAGAAAGAAAGAAAATTAAGATTATGCCAAGAATGAAAGAAAATAAAAAAGAAAGAAAAGGTAAGATTATGCCAAAAAGAGAAAAAGAAAAGAAAAATTATGATGCCCATATATCTCTTTCAGCCTGGCAGGTAGTAAGCAGTCAATAATAACAGTACCTACTTGGTGAGGTTGTTTTAGTCCAATGTTTAGAACTGAGAGGGCAAACACCTTAGCTCTCAGTATTATTACAAAGAATATTATTTCCCCATCACTCTTATTACTGCTATTGAATGACAAGAGAAATGAGAGAGGGCTCCGGAAAGGGACAAGGCAGCCATAAAGGGGAATTAGGGACCCCGGCCCTGCTGTCTTCCCCAAATATTAATACTGTGGATGAGGATGGTGATAGAAGGAACAATTTCAATTGGTCAACCACCTAATGTTTGCAGCAGGCCTACTGTGCTAAGTAGTTTAACACTAGCTTTGGGTTGTATTAATTGTTATGGTTGGGGACCTCTGCTATTCCTTTTTTTTTTTTTTTTTTTTTTTTTTTTTTTGCTATTCATTTTTACAGATAGTGCGACTAAGGATCAGAGAGGCAAAGCCCCTTGCCCCAAGCAAGCAGCTGGTAAACAGCGCTGGTGGGATAGAACCCAAGACTCCGCGGGATTGCGGAAGGAGGTGTTCCCCCGTTCTCCAGGCTATCTGGGACTTTCCTGCCTCCAAGGAGGGGAGCCCCTAGGTACGGGGTTGTGCAACCTCACCTGTCCATCACCCACCCCCACGCCCAGCCTCACCCTGCCCTTGACATCGAGAATGAAGACTGCCGAGGCAGACATGGTGGCTGCCAGAGGACCCAGGAGGCCAGGAGGGAGGGCAGAAGACGACGGTGGCGCCGCTTCCTTCTTCCTGCGGAAGCGCCCGCGCGCAGGTGAGCGCCCAGGTGAGCGCGTCTTAAAGGGGAGGCCGCCAGGTGAGCGGCGCTGTCAGGGAACGAATAGACGCTGAGGGGAATGAAAGGAGCAGGATATCGGACCCGGGAGCTACACCGCCTCACTTTCCCTTCGCACCCAGGAGTACTGATCAGAAGAGTTCCCAAACTAACCATCTATCCGTCGGTCCGTCCGCCCATTCATCCATCCATCCATCCATCCATCCATTCACTCTGTCTCTCCCACGCACATGTCAGCACCAATAGGGCAGGTACTTTGTCCTTTTCATGTATGTGTTCCCAGTGCCCAACCTGGTACTCAATAATATTTTCCCAAATCATTTCTTCTTTCCCTTCTTCATACAACAAATATTTATGAATTATTCTTTAACTCAAATATTTACTCACTAGTACATTCTTTCATTCAGTGACAGAAACTGTGACTTGCACTGTGAGTAGGGCAAATGTAGCTGCTTTTATTATTATTCCTAATGGTATTTTTCTTGTTTTTTGTTTTTTTATTTTATTTATTTATTTTGGAGAGGGGAGAGAGAGAAGAGAAAAGGGAGGAGCAGGAAGCATCAACTCCCGTATGTACCTTGACCAGGCAACTGGGGTTTCGAACAGGCGACCTCATTATTCCAAGTTGACATTTTACCCACTGCACCATCACAGGTCAGGCCCTAATGGTATTCTTATTCATTGAAAAAATATTTATAAGAAGTGCTCACGACCTGGCCAGTAACTCAGTTCGTTTGAGTGTTGTCAGGATACACTAAGATTGCAGTTCCATCCCCAGTCAAGGCACATACAAGAATCAACCAGTGAATGCATAAATAAGTGGAACAACAGATCTATCTCTATCTCTCTCTCCCTCTCTCTCTAAAATCAATCAATAATAATAAAAAAAAAGAAGTGCTCGACCCTGGCCGGTTGTCTCAGTGGTAGAGTGTCAGCAGGGCATGTGAATATCCTGGATTCAATTCCCCATCAGGGCACACAGAAGAAGCAACCATCTACTTCTCCACCACTCCACCCCATCTCTGTCTCTCTCTCCCCCACCAGCAGCCATAGCTCGATTGGTTCAAGCGCATTGGCCAGAGCTCTGAGGATGGCTCTGTGGAGCCTCGTCCTCAGGCACTAAAAATAGCTTGGTTGCGAGCATGGCCTCAGATGGGCAGAACATCAGCTCCAGACAGGGATTGCTAGGTGGATCCTGGTCGGGGTGCATGCAGGACTCTGTCTCTATATCTCCCCTCCTCTCACTAGGAAAAGAAAATGGAAAAAAAATTTTTTTTTAAAAGTGCTTACTTCAGTAGCATATTATTTTACTATAGTAATTATGATACTATTCATTAACAAACATTTTTGAACACCTATTGTGTTCTAAACGAGACAAATAGAAGGTGCTTTCCTTATGATAATGATTATGTTAATGATAATGATACTGTTAATATTTCACTCAGTGGGTGAGTATGGAGTGACTCCTGTGGTGCTCTGAATGGAGACAAAGACAATGCCACTTCACTGCTCTTGCTCTATGGAAGGTGAGAGACACACAACACAAAATTCCCAAAGCAAGATGATCCCTGGAGAGGATGGGAGTGAAGAAGGCGACTGTACTGTCAGCAGGGGGGGGTGCATTGGGGAATAAGTGGGGGCTGTGTGCAGGGAGATCAGAGAAAGAGCTGACCTTTGAAAATTTCCACCACAACCTAATGAATGGGGATAACCCAAGAGGAAGGCTACCAGTGCAGAACCTGGCACAACGCTGGCACTAGTATAACTTTTATTGTTGTTTCTGTGTGCTTGTTGAGCGGGTTGGCTCTGGAGACAGCTGCTTGGACTCAAGTCCTGGGTCTGCTACTGGCCAGGGTCTGGGTGGCCTTGGTCACCTGGCCTCCCCTGCCTGGATCTCGGTTTGCACATTCATGAAATAATTGCACTTTCCTAATTAAATTATAGCTGATTGCATGAGTTCTTACACATAACATGATGCTTGGGACTGTGCCTGGGATGTAGCCAATGCTTAATAATATTATTTTTACTATTTAAAAAAATGTTTTTTAAGTGAAAGGAGCAGAGATCAAGAGACAGACTCCCACATGCGCCCCAACTGGAAACCACCGGGCAAGCCCCATTTGGGGCCATTACCCATACTCAAACCCATACTCAAACCAGTCAATCAAGCCAGGGGCTGCAAGAAGGGAAGAAAGAGAAGGAGCAAAGGGAAGGAAAGAGAAACAGATGGTCACTTCTCGTGTATACCCTGACTGGGGATTGAACCCAGGATTTGTGCACGCTGGGCTGATGCTCTATCCACCAAGCCAAACAGCCAGGACCTAGTTTTTAAAAATTTTAAAGATTTTATTTATTAATTTTAGGGGGGGAGAGAGAGAGAGAGTATTATCAACTTGTTTCACTTTAGTTGTTTATTTATTGCTTCTCCTATGTGCCTTTACCTGGCAAGCCCAGCGATTCAAACCGGCAACCTCAGTGTTGCAGGTCATGCTCTATCCAAGTAGAGAAAAAGAAAGGGTCCAGGGCACAGGTCCTGCTGGGAAAAAAGTGAAAAGTACATTGGTCAACTCGAGAGTGAGTTGTTTTTTATTATTATTTACTATATGGCAGTTAAGAGCACAAGAGCTGGGTTTGAATCCTGACTGCACCATTGGCTATGGGGCTTTGGGTTAGTGATTGCACCTCTATGCTTCAGTCTCCCCTTCTGTTAAATAGGCATAACAGCCTGACCAGGCGGTGGCGCAGTGGATAGAGCGTCAGACTGGGATGCAGAGGACCCAGGTTCGAGACCCCGAGGTCACCAGCTTGAGCGCAGGCTCATCTGGTTTGAGCAAAAGCCCACCAGCTTGAACCCAAGGTCACTGGCTCAAGCAAGGGGTTACTCAGTCTGCTGAAGGCCCATGGTCAAGGCACATATGAGAAAGCAATCAATGAACAACTAAGGTGTTGCAATGCTCAATGAAAAACTAATGATTGATGCTTCTCATCTCTCCCCGTTCCTGTCTGTTTGTCCCTGTCTATCCCTCTTTCTGACTCACTCTCTATCTCTGTAAAAAATAAATAAATAAATAAATAAATAGGCATAACAGCTGTGGTGCTGCTTCCACAGGCTGTGCTCTGCGTTTCTGGGCACAACTCATGCCCGGCACAGCACCTAGGCTCCCTACTCATCAACTACTGCCGACCAGGGTTGTACTGCATGATTGTGTGTGATTTGGGCTGCTGGGAAATTTGGGGGAGGAGGGAAGAAAATGGGAAATTTAATCTCATCCTGGCTGGAAGCAATTCTGCTTCACAGAGAGAGGGAAGATCCTGCAGGCCTCTAGGGGAGACATTCAGCTCTGTCTTGGATCTCATCCCTCATTCCCCAAACCTGGCCCCAGACTGGAGTGAGTATCCCTTGGACTGAAGTGAGTATCCCTTCAGGGGACTTGAGGGAGGAAAGAGAGGGGGAAGCAGCTATCTGAACTGCCCAATCCCCCTCCACTGGCAACTAACATCAGCAATTACACAATCATGAGGGCAGTAGTGCACATTCATTGGGCCTTTATCTTCCAACACTTCTTCATGTCTGTTATTTTTCCTGTGTTTGACTCTGATCTTCCCAACTACAGTTTTCTTGATAATTCAGGACCTGAGGGGAAGTCCTTCTTGTCTTCTTATGTTAGAAGAAGCAGAGGAAGAGTGAGCTGAAGCCACCCATCCAAGACCACAGAGCCTGGAGGCAGTCAAGTCAGAATTTGAATCTCTGAGTCTTGGCAAGCCAGGTTCCAGCCTTCACTCAGATTCTCTCCTGCATTGTGGGGTACAAGTATTGCTATTACTAAGAATATCTCAAGCTTATATGTTGTTTCCTCAGTGGAATCCTCAGTGGAATCCTCAGTGGAGCTATGCTTTGAATTAGGGAAGCCTATTATCTCCATTTGACAGATAGGAAAACTGCAGCTCAGAGAGTGACTTGCACAGTCACCTGCCAGCAGTTGCAGAGCTGGAATTCTAGTCCTACAAACCCCAAGATTTTATGCTGCCTCATTCTCAAGAAGAAGGTATCTTTATTTATTTTTTTTATTTATTTATTCATTTTAGAAAGGAGAGAGAGAGAGACAGAGAGAGAGAATGGGGGGAGGAGCAGGAAACATCAACTCCCATATGTGCCTTGACCAGGCAAGCCCAGGGTTTCGAACCGGTGACCTCAGCATTTCCAGGTCGACACTTTATCCACTGCGCCACCATAGGTCAGGCACAATAAGGTATCTTCTATTTGTTTTAAAACTTTTTATTGCCACAAGAAGGTATCTTTTATTTATTTTAAAACTTTTTATTGCCTGACCTGTGGTGGCGCAGTGGATAAAGCATCGACCTGGAAATGCTGAGGTCGCCGGTTCGATACCCTGGGCTTGCCTGGTCAAGGCACATATGGGAGTTGATGTTTCCTGCTCCTCCCCCCCCATTCTCTCTCTCTGTCTCTCTCTCTCTTCTCTCTCTCTCTCCTTTCTAAAATGAATAAATAGGCCCTGGCCAGTTGGCTCAGTGGTAGAGCATCGGCCTGGTGTGCAGGAGTCCCGGGTTCGATTCCCGGCCAGGGCACACAGGAGAGGCGCCCACCTGCTTCTCCATCCCTCCCCCTCTCCTTCCTCTCTGTCTCTCTCTTCCCCTCCCGCAGCCGAGGCTCCATTGGAACAAAAGATGGCCCGGGCGCTGGGGATGGCTCCTTGGCCTCTTCCCCAGGCGCTAGAGTGGCTCTGGTTGCAACAGAGCGACGCCCCAGATGGGCAGAGCATCGCCCCCTGGTGGGCGTGCCGGGTAGATCCCGGTCCGGCGCATGCGGGAGTCTGTCTGTCTCCCCGTTTCCAGCTTCAGAAAAAACCACTTTTTATTGATTGATTAATTTTTTTTTAGAGAGAGAGGAATATCAATTTGTTGTTCCACTTATTTATGCATTTATTGGTTGATTTTTGTATTTGCCCTGATTGGGGAATCAAACCACAACCTTAGTGTAGGGGGATAATACTCAAACCAACTGAGCTACCTGGCCAGGGCTGTGCTGCCTGATTCTCAAATAGAGGTTTCCTCCATGATCCTACCAGACCCCTGTTCAGAAGGTAATCCAGGGAGTTTTGGGAGCTGCCAATCTCTCACCCCAGCCCTGGCATTACTAAACCTTGCAAGGGTCCCTCTCCTGGGGCCCTGTGATGTTTTCAGGCAGTAAATAGAACCCAAAAGCCTGTGCCAGGTGCCCTGGAATCTGAAACTCAAGTCCTATTTGGATGAAAAATTCATGAGCCCTAAAGCTTCAGAGAACAGAGCATCTCTGTGTGAATAGCTGCCCCACCTCAGCTGCAACTTCCCTTGTCCCCAGGACCCGTGGCCTTGCCCCAGTTCCTCCTAAGTACCTACAGCCTGCCTAGGTTTCCCTGAGGGACCTGCTTCTAGCACCCCATTCAATCACTTCTCTACACCACTAATGGAATCTCTCTAAAACTCACAGTCCCTACCACCTTCCCTCACACTCATAGCTCTCCATTGCCCTGAGCTGCCCAGCCTGGCACAGTCAGACCCCTGCTAACCTGTCCCATGAGGCACCACTTGAATCGTTGCCCTTCCCTAATTTCAATCCCTCTCTCTCTTTCTCTCTTTCCTCTGGCACCTGCCCCACCAGTGCATGCCTGCCCCTTTTTGCTTTCTCCACATCATTCTTGTTCAGCTTTTAGGCCTCCTCTTCAGGAAGCCCTCTCTGACCTCTGAACCCATGTCTAGGTCAGATCCTTCCAATGGGCTTTCTCAAATGTCTCTTGTCACAGCTGTGTTGCACCATATTTTAAAAAATCTATTTAAAAAAAAACCCTGTTTGATGACAAAATATACATAACATAAAATTTACCATTTTATTCATTTTAAGTATATGCTTCAGAGACATTAAGTACATTTATATTGTTGTGTAAACATCACTACCATCTGTATCCAAAACTTTCTTATCTTCCCAAACTGAAATGCTGTCCCCATTAAACACTCGCTCCCCAACCCTCCTTCCTCCAGTCCCTGGAACCCATTGTTCTTCTTTCTGGCTCTATGAATTTGACTCCTCTAAGGACCTCCTGTAAGTGGAATCACATAGTATTTGTCCTTTTGTGACTGGTTTGCTTGAATCTATTTTTTGAAATAGAGTTTTAGTTACCCAAGAATATATAAATACTTTCTCCTATTTAAAAAGAGAGAGAGCCTGACCAGGCAGTGGCACAGTGGATAGAGCGTCGGATTGGGATGCAGAGGACCCAGGTTCAAGACCCCGAGGTCGCCAGCTTGAGCGCGGGCTCATCTGGATTGAGCAAAAGCCCACCAACTTGAACCCAAGGTCACTGGCTCCAGCAAGGGGTTATTTGGCCTGCTGAAGGCCCATGGTCAAGGCACATATGAGAAAGCAATCAATGAACAACTAAGATGTTGCAACGCGCAATGAAAAACTAATGATTGATGCTTCTCATCTCTCTTCGTTCCTGTCTGTCTGTCCCTGTCTATCCCTCTCTCTGACTCACTCTCTGTCTCTGTAAAAAATAAATAAATAAATAAATAAATAAAAATTTGTAATTAAAAAAAATAAAAAGAGAGAGAGTCTGACCTGTGGTGGCGCAGTGGATGAAGCATCAACCTTGAATTCTGAGGTCACCTGTTCAAACACTGGGTTTGCCTGGTCAAAACCCACAGGAGTTGAACTTCCTGTTCTTCCCCCCTCTTTTGCTTTCTCTTTCTTTTTCTCTCTCTCTCTAAAAATGAATAAATAAATAAAAATTAAAGAGAGAGAGAGAGAAAGAGAAAGAGAACATAGATCATGAAATCTTGTTCCCTTTACCGGCCTCACTCCATCCTGGTCCCTCTAACAACCACTAGAGTGTTGTATTTAGTGATCATTTTTCTGCTTAGTTTCATGCAGATATATGTATATGTACCTATGTGTGTAATGTTCCCCCCCCTCTATCTATCTCTCTCTCTCTCTCTCTCCATCTCATACCATACATGACTAAACACTAAACACAACTTGCTATTTTTACTCACCAGTAGAACCTAAAAGCCTGGTCGGGCTACACTGTCAGGCCTGTGGCAGAGGGGTGTGGAGGCTATGTGGATTGTGAAGTCAGGCTCCATGTGTTCACATCTTTGCACAGCCACAGGCTCACTAACTGTGACTGTGAGCAAATTAACCTCTTTGTGTTACTTTCCCCAACTGGAACTGTTGCAAGGATTTAATGCAAAACACTTAATAAGTTGCTTAACCTCTCTGTGTCACCTTCCCCAACTAGAAAATGGTTATAAAGATTTAATATAAAGCACTTAATACCTTGCCTAATGCTGAGTAAGCTCCCTATAAATATTCACTCTTGTTACAACCTGTAGGGCCACCTTTCTTTCTTAAATTATTTTAAAATTTTTTCCGGCCTGACCTGTGGTGGCGCAGTGGATAAAGCGTCAACCTGGAAACACTGAAGTTGCAGGTTCAAAACCCTGGCTTGCCTGGTCAAGGCACATATGGGAGTTGATGCTTCCTGCTCCTCCCCCTTCTCTCTCTCTCTCTCTCTCTCTCTCTCTCTCTCTCTCCCCCTTCCTCTCTAAAATGAATAAATAAAAAAAATTTTTCCATGTTAAAAATATAATGTGCCTGACCTGGCGGTGGTGCAGCAAATAAAGCATTGGACTGGGATGAGGGGGACCCAGGTTCGAAACCCCGAGGTCACTGGCTTGAGTGGGGTTGCTGCCTTGTGCATGGGATCATAGACATGACCCCATGGCCGCTGGCTTGAGCCCAAAGGCCGCTGGCTTGAAACCCATGATCCTTGCCTTGAGCACAAGGTCGCTGGCTTGAGCAAAGGGTCACTTGCTCTGCTGTAGCACACATCCCCATCAAGGCACATATAAGAAAGCAATCAATCAACAAACAACTAAGATGTCGTGATGAAGAATTGGTGTTTCTCATCTCTATCCCTTCCTGTCTGTCCCTATCTGTCCCTCTCTCTGACTCTGTCTCTGCCCCCCCAAAAAGGTAACGTGTTTCAAATAACACTTACAAACTGAACCCACCTGTGTAACTACAGTATGGTTTCTATTCCCCTGGAGGCCACCCTATGGCCCTGCCTGTCACTACCTCCTGCAAAGGAAACCAGTGTTACAAGTTTTGTTACCATTCATACAAAAGTGTCTGGCGTTTTTCATTTGGCAAAATGCTTCTTCTTTTTTTTTTTTTTTTTTTTTTTTACAGAGACAGACAGGAACGGAGAGATGAGAAGCATCAATCATTAGTTTTTCGTTGCGCATTGCTATACCTTAGTTGTTCATTGCTTGCTTTCTCATATGTGCCTTGACCGCGGGCCTTCAGCAGATCGAGTAACCCCTTGTTCGAGCCAGCGACCTTGGGTCCAAGCTGGTGAGCTTTTGCTCAAACCAGATGAGCCCGCGCCCAAGCCGGCAACCTTGAGGTCTCGAACCTGGATCTTCCTCATCCCAGTCCGATGCTCTATCCACTGCGCTACTGCCTGGTCAGGCGGCAAAATGCTTCTTAAATTTTTTCTTCGTTGTCACTGTCGTCTCCTTCTCCTCCTTCTTCTCTTCTAGGTGAGAAGAGGTGAGATAGACAAATTCACGTATGCACCCCGACCAGGATCCACTCGGCAACCCCATCTAGGCCAATGTTCTCCCGACCTGGGGCCATACTCACAACCGAGCTACTTTTTAGCGCCTGAGGTAGAGGTTCCAAGGAGCCATCCTCAGCTCTGGGGATGGGGGGGAGGGATGCCAATCAAGCCATGGCTGTGGGAGGGGAAGAGAGAAAGAGAGACAGACAGAGAAGGGAGGAGGAGTGGAGAAACGGATGGTCGCTTCTCCCCTGTGCCTTGACCAGGAATTGAACCCTGGACATCCACATGCCAGGCTGACGCTCTACCACTGAGCCAACTGGCCAAGGCCATAATACTTAAAAAATATTTTTATTTATGTTTTTGCACTTACCAATAGTTCATTCCTATTTATTGTTAAGGAGTATTCTATGGTATGGATGGACCACAATTTGCTGAACCACTCACCCACTGATGAACATTTGGGTTTCTTTCAATTTTGGGGCATTATGGATAAAGCTGCTATGAACATTTGTCTACATGTCTTTGTAATTTTTTTCTTTTCTTTTTTTAAATCACTTTAAAAAAAAAATCATTTTCGAGCCCTGGCCGGTTGGCTCAGTGGTAGAGCGTCGGCCTGGTGTGCAGGAGCCCCGGGTTCGATTCCCGGCCAGGGCATATAGGAGAAGCGCCCATCTGCTTCTCCACCCCTCCCCCTCTCCTTCCTCTCTGTCTTTCTCTTCCCCTCCCACAGCCAGGGCTCCATTGGAGCAAAGTTGGCCTGGGGGGCTGAGGATGGCTCTGCCACCTCTGATTCAGGCGCTAGAGTGGCTCTGGTTTCAACAGAGCATCACCCCCTGGTGGGCATCCCGGATAGATCCCGGTCGGGCACATGCGGGAGTCTGACTACCTCCCCTTTCCAACTTCAGAAAAATACAAAAAAAAAAAAAAAATTAAAAATAAAAAATTAAAAAAATCATTTTCTTGGGTAAATATCTAGGAGTACAATGAGTGGGTCATATGGTGGGTACTCATTTAATTTTATAAAAAACTGCCAGCCTGACCAGGTGGAGATAGAAACATTGATTAGTTTCTGTATGTGCCCTGACTGGGGATTGAACCTGCAACCTTTGCCCATCCAGTCGATGATCTAACCAACCGAGATATTTGGCCATGGCCAGACCTTATTTTAAAGTGGTTGTGTGGTTGTGCTTATTTTACATTCCCACCAGCATTGGAGGAGAGTCCTATTTGTTCACCAACACTTGCTACTGTCTATCATTTTAGTTTTAGCTATTCTGGTAAGTTCGTAGTGGTGTTTCATTGTTTTAACTTGCATTTCCCTGATGACTTCATTATTTTCATCTGCTGCATGGTATTCCTTCCTAGGACCCTACCATGGTGTTGTATGCAGTCTTCTGTTGGTGAACATGTATGTCTCCCCATATTTTTACAATAACTATCAAAGCCACAGATAACACCCTTTGCTTGGCATGGACTCCCTATGCACACATGCCTGCAGTGGAAGAAAGGATGAACACAGGATGAACACAATTTGGATTTAATCTTTCTGCCAGAGGACAATCTGACGTACAGCATCTGCTCACCCAACTTGATGTTATCAAACTCAAGTTTTTATCATTCTGATAGGTTAAAAATGCATCGTTTTGTCTATTCACTAACACATAATCAGCGAGCGCTCAATATCTATTTGACAAATGAATGGGTGGATGAATGAATGAATGAATGATTACTGTTCCTTGTGCAAGAAACACAGCAAGCCTGACCTGTGGTGGCGCAGTGGATAAAGCCTCGACCTGGAAATGCTGAGGTCGCCGGTTCGAAACCCTGGGCTTGCCTGGTCAAGGCACATATGGGAGTTGATGCTTCCAGCTCCTCCCCCCTGTCTCTCTCCTTCTCCTCTCTTAAAAAAAAAAAAAAAAAAAAACAACAACAAAAAAACACAGCAAGAGGGTCTCACAGGAGTCCTTATGGGAAACAAAGGTTGAGGCTCCACCTAGTCCCGAGCCGACCCCGCCTCGGGTCCCGCCTCTCCCGCGCAGGGCTCCCATTGGACAGCGCAAGCAGAGCGGACCAGGAAGGCGGGGCAAAGCCGGACCCGGGGCGGGGCGCTGCAACCCGCCGAGCCTCCCGCCCGCCTGGGCTGGGGTCGCGGTGGCTCAGACTCCTGTCTCCGCCCGCCGTGGCCATGGAGGACGAGAGGAAGGATGGAGCCTACGGTAGGAACAGCCTCTTATCCGCAGCCGCCTTTGCTGAGTTGGGGAGGGGGATTGGAGGAGGGGGACGTCTGAGATCTTCAAAACCCGTACTGTAGCTAAGATCCCCTCCTGTTTCCTTGGCCTGCATTCCTCTCTGTGCCGAGCCCCCTACCCCTTTCCCTTCCAGGTCGCCCTGCATCCCTTGCTGGAAGCCCTTGCTCTCCCTCCTGCTGATGGGCCGGGACGCACGGCGCATGCTCCTCCTGGGGAGGTCCCGTTATCTGGGCGGCTCAGATGCCTGACGGGGGAGGGGAGGAGCAGCGACCCGGATTCCGAAAAGGGACAGGGTTTCAACCTTCCCAAATGCCCCTCTCTTCCAGTCCCCTTTGTGCACTTCTTCCTCCTGCCCACATCTCCCTGGAAGTTGCCGTCCCGGACTTTTGGCCTAATGGGGAAACTGAGGCAAGATTGGGCAGACCAAATGCAAGGGTGGAAGCCTATCCGGTCTCTACCGCCGCCTAGGAAGGGCGGAAACCAGGCGCCTCCGGTGAGGGGGCAAGTAGAAAGCCGGAAGCAATTGGCAAACTTTCCCCATTCAGTGCTAAGGTTTGGGGGTGCCCCCTGTATTTTGCAAGATTGAAGTGACTGGAAAAAAAAAAAAAGATTGAAGTGACTGGAAACCCCGCCCGCGAACCTCTGAGGGCGACCTGCGTCTCTGGGGTCCCCAATCACTCCCTACTGTGCTTCTCTTTCCCAGGTTCCCACGGCGGGGACTAAGAGGAAACGGTCCTCACTTTCATTAACTCCTTTCTCTTCTTCATTTTGGGTCCCCAGGGGTAAACTGGTCACACGCCCCAGGAGGCACAGCCTTGTGGCAAAGCGGCCCTGCCACACACCTCGTTGTGACAGGGACAGGAACTTCCTGGAAACTGTGACACTGAATGGCTTTGGGGAAGGGGCCAGAAACCACTAAAAAGTAAAGAAAACAAACCTACTAGATCTGTGCCTTCTTTCCTCCCTGCCCTTCCCCAAGGAGGCTGCAGAGAGACATTTAGGGGAGCTTGGAACCTTTCAGCACAGCCCACTCAAGAGGGATACCTGGGGATTTGGCCACAACCCAGGCACTCCCCTCTCTGCTTGAATTTACCAGTCTCTTAAGGGGCTCTCTTGTTTTTTGTTTTGGTTCAAGCCCCAGACCCTGCAGCTGCCCATATTGTGCATCTCTTGGGTGTGGCCAGCTATCTCTGATCTGCAAATTTTAGCCTGGGATCCAGACCTGACCCTGACTGCCTGTGGGCAACTCTTGAAAACTCTTTGGGCTCCATGAGGCCAAGCTGGGGTAGGGATGTGGGGACATAGTGCACAATGATGTGATTCACCCAGTCTTGAATTTGGTCAAAGGGAGTCAGCCATGGATGGGCCTGAGTAAACCCTCCCAGGCCCTGCCAGGCTCACAGCCAAGACGGGACAACTGTGCCCAGTAGACCTTATGTTGGGTGCTGGAAGCACATTGAGCATCTTATAGGCGGGGTCTAGACACTGTGACACAACAGTGAACAAAGCAGAAACCTTGACCACAGGGAGTGGACAAGGGAATAAACATGTAATTCTAGGTTGTTGTAAATGCTGTGAAGGAAAGAACAGGATACTGTGTATGTAGGAAAAATCATCTGGGATTATTTTAGGTGACCAAGGACTGGAGGTTGAGCCAATGGCTGTGGGAAAATTTGGAAGACGTGTTTTAGGCAGAGGGAACAGTAAACAAACCACAAAATTGGTTAATTATTTCTATGAGGCTCAGAAGAGCCCAAGATGGAGGCTTCAGCTGGATTTCGCAGCCAAGCACTCACCTCCTGCAGTAGGATGGGGGGCATTTGCCTTGACTCCTTTAGTGGGAGAAGGTCTCAGCTTGTAAAAAGTCTGTTCTTATCAGAACCAAAACGCTGGGACCTTTGGCTTCTACGTGAAGACCCTACCAGACAATCCGGACATTTCCTGTGGGAACAGTGTGCAGGAGTGGCTCACATGTCCTCCCTTTATACCCCAGAGCTTTCTGTGAATTTAGGGGGTGATTTCAGACAGAGACACAGGCTCTAACATGAGCGGTGTGGCTGTGAGCAAGTTGGTAACCTCTCTGAAACTCAATCCTCATCTGTAGGGCTGGCATGGTAGGAGCAATTTGCCCAGTTCCTGGCAGGTTCTGTGCTCAGGAAGCCTGTTGAGCTGGTGATACTGGGGACATGGATTTTCCATGAGCGAATAGAGAAGCAGCCCTCTCTGTCAGGTCATAGTCTTGGGCTGACCTGAGCAGGGAGGAAGCTCCCTTCTCAGCAGACATCACATCTAGAGGAAGGCAGTGGCTCCAAGAAAAACCTGGAAATGGCTCCCCGCCCCAATGGATGTGATCAATGGGCATTGCCATCCTTCCCAGCGTACCCTTAACATGAACAGCACGGAGTAAGATTCTAGAACTTAAAACAATGGACTCTGATGGGGGATGGGTTGGAAAAAAGGAATGGTGCTTGTTTATTTTATTTTTATTTTTTTAAAGACATATTATTTATTCATTTTAGAGAGGAGAGAGGGAGAAAAGAGGGGAAAAGCAGGAAGCATCAACTCCCATATGTTCCTTGACTAGGCACACCCAGGGTTTCGAACTACTGACCTCAGCATTCCAGGTTGAGGCTTTATCCACTGCAACACCACAGGTCAGGCCAGATTGGTGTTTGTTTAAAAAACAGATCAGGCCCTGGCCAGTTGGCTCAGTGGTAGAGCATTGGCCAGGGTATGGATGTCCCAGGATCGATTCCTGGTCAGGGCACATAGGAGAAGCAATCATCTACTTCTCCATCTCACCCACTCTTGCTTCTCTCTCTGTCTCTCCCTTCCTCCCTCCCTCTCTATCTCTTTTCCCCTCCTGCAGCCATGGTTCAATTGGAGCAAGTTGGCCTTGCTGGCTCTGGTGCTGAGAATGGCTCTGTGGCCTTGACTGAGGTGTTAAGAGTAGCTCAGTTGCTGAGCAGTGGAGCAACACTCCAGATGGGCAGAACATCGCCAGGTGGATCCTGGTGTGGGGTGCTAGCGGGAGTCTGTCTCTGCCTCCCCCCCACATAATACAAATAATAATAAATAAATAAATAACAGATTTAAAAAAAAAATTATGGCCCAATTCCCAAAGGGTTCAACACAGCCAGCAGTGGGGTCTTGGCACCTGAATTTGGGGGGAGAAATAAAATAAAACCAAAACATTGTTGGTAGAGGGTATTTACTTTTTTTTTTTTTTTTTTTTTTTTTTACAGAGACAGAGAGTCAGAGAGAGGGATAGACAGGGACAGACAGACAGGAACAAAGAGATGAGAAGCATCAATCATTAGTTTTTTATTTGGTGTTGCGACACCTTAGTTGTTCATTGATTGCTTTCTCATATGTGCCTTGGCCGTGGGGCTACAGCAGACTGAGTAACTCCTTGCTTGAGCCAGCGACCTTGGGTCCAAGCTGGTGAGCTTTGCTCAAACCAGATGAGCCCGTGCTCAGGCTGGCGACCTCGGGGTCTCAAACCTGGGTTCTCTGCATCCCAGTCTGACGCTCTATCCACTGCGCCACCGCCTGGTCAGGCGGTATTTACTTTTTATTTGCAACTTTTTCCCCCATTGATTTGAGAGAGAGAGGAAGGGGGGCAGAGAGAGAAGGGGGGTGGTGAAGAGAGAGAGTGAGAGAGAGAAAAGCATCACCTCAGTTATTCCCTTTAGCTGTGTACTGATTGGTTGCTTCTCCTATGTGCCCTGATTGGGGATCAAACTTGTGATGTTGGTATAACCAGACGACACTCTTATCTATGGAGCTACCCAGCCAGGGTAATTGCAGCTTTTAAAGAAAAGAGATAATATATAATATATTCACATGCTTCAAACTACAAAGCATGGGTGGGGAGGAGTGTGCAAAGAGGGATAAATATAAGGTGACAGGAAAAAATTATTGTTAATAGTTTTGGTATAATTAAAAATATATACAGTGTGTCCGTAAAGTCATGGTGCACTTTTGACCGGTCACAGGAAAGCAACAAAAGATGATAGAAATGTGAAATCTGCACCAAATAAAATGAAAACCCTCCCAGTTTCTGTAGGATGATGTGGCAGCATGTGCGCATGCGCAGATGATGACGTAACACCATGTATACAGCGGAGCAGCCCACGGCCATGCCAGTTGAGATGTGGACGGTACAAAGGAAAGTTCAGTGTGTTCTGTGGCTCGCTAAATTTGAATCCGTGACCAAAGTGCAACGTGAATATTGGCGCGTTTATAACGAAGCGCCACCACATAGGAATAACATTACTCAGTGGGATAAGCAGTTGAAGAAAACTGGCAGTTTGGTGGAGAAACCCCGTTTTGGTAGGCCATCAGTCAGTGACGAGTCTATAGAGGCTATATGGCAGGGGTCCCCAAACTTTTTACACAAGGGGCCAGTTCACTGTCCCTCAGACCGTTGGAGGGCCGGACTATAAAAAAACTATGAACAAATCCCTATGCACACTGCACATATCTTATTTTAAAGTAAAAAAACAAAACAGGAACAAATACAATATTTAAAATAAAGAACAAGTAAATTTAAATCAACAAACTGACCAGTATTTCAATGGGAACTATGCTCCTCTCACTGACCACCAATGAAAGAGGTGCCCCTTCCAGAAGTGCAGTGGGGGCCAGATAAATGGCCTCAGGGGGCCGCATGTGGCCCGCGGGCCGTAGTTTGGGGACCCCTGCTATATGGGATAGCTACCTAAGAAGCCCTAAAAAATCTGTGCGTGAGCCCACATCGAACTGCACTGAATAGGTATGAAACTGGGAGAGTTTTCCTTTTATTTGGTGCAGATTTCACATTTCTATTGTCTTTGTTGCTTTCCTGTGACTGGTCAAAAGTGCACCGTGACTTTATGGACACACTGTATAAAAGATTCAAAAGACATTATAGCTTTACCATGAAAAGTCTCCTTGTTTTCTCTCTCACCCCACACTCCTTGGAGTACAGCATTATTGCAACATCTTGTGTTGTCTTCCAAATGGAGTCGAGGCCTTAGACCTTCCCATGCAAATATATACATATGCTTCATTTTGTGGCTGTTTTCTTTTTCATTGACAAAAATGTCAGCAAATCCCTAGAGTGCTAGCTAGCTTCATGAGGCAGGAATGCATGTCTCTTTGGTTTGAAGGTGTACTGACAGTGCCTGGCACTTAGTAGATGCTCAACAAATATTGTTGAATGAGAGGTGTTTTTTTTCTCACATGTTGCTTATTGTTTTTTCTTAATATATGTTGGAGATGATCTCTCATGTTCAGTGCCTGGAAAGCTTCCTCAATCATTTTTGACAGTTGGATCAAGTATGCATTTTTGGGTAGACCATCTTATATTTAATCAATGGAGGGGAATATGTTAAACTTTTTATTGAAGCAGAAAAATTCATACATAAAAGGGTTCTGATCCTAAATTTATGAGGCTCTAGGAGTTTTCACATGCATGTTACAAGCACCCAGTTCAGGAAAAAAAAATATTATCCGCATCCCAGAAACCCCTCATGCCCAAGAGGATCTATCAGTATTATTACTTGTGATTAAAAAAATAACACAAGGCCCTGGCCGGTTGGCTCAGTGGTAGAGCGTCGGCCTGGCATGCAGGAGTCCCGGGTTCGATTCCTGGCCAGGGCACACAAGAGAGGCGCCCATCTGCTTCCTCTCTGTCTCTCTCTTCCCCTCCCGCAGCCGAGGCTCCATTGGAGCAAAGTTGGCCCGGATGCTGAGGATGGCTCTGTGGCCTCTGCCTCAGGCACTAGAATGGCTCTGGTCACAACAGAGCAACACCCCAGATGGGCAGAGCATCGCCCCCTGGTGGGCATGCCGTGTGGATCCTGGTCAGGCGCATGCGGGAGTCTGTCTGACTGCCTCCTCGTTTCCAACTTCAGAAAAATACAAAAAAACCCACAAAAAAAAACCCCACAAAATTTATTATCTTAACTGTTTTTAAGTATACATATATAAAGAATGTACAACAAAGGTGATACGTGAGCCACAGAGCTTAAAATCTTCACTATCTGGCCCTCAACAGAAAAAAAATCGCAGTACCCTGGTAAAACCTTCCCATCAGCCCAGAAAGTTCTTTCTATGTCTTTACCCCATCAATCCTCAAAGGGATGGTTATTTTTAAGTATGCTTTTAAAATTCTTGTATAAACAAAATTAATGTATTCTCTGTGGGGACTGAAAATTAAAAATAAGCCCTCAACTGTACAGACGATTTTAGCCTTCCACCTGAAAGAACCCTTCATAAACTCTCAGTCAACTTGCTGTCCTCATCCCAAAGGTAATGTAGCCTAGAAGTCTCCAGAACTTAGTCTACTAACTTCTTTGTGTGTGTGTGTGGCATTTGTGTCTTTTTATAACTGTTCAGGCTGGTTTAATGAAAAATCCTACTGTTCCCAGTGTAGGATACTATGTTGCCTTGTGAAAGATGAAGTAGGTTTAACCTTTCTGATGGGGAACAATGTCCAATTATGTTAGTATGTGAAACAAAACTTAAGGACAATTCTGCTTATGTATGTGAACTCTAGACAGTGTCCAAAAGGAAGAAAGGGAAATCAGTGAGAGGAAAATGCCCCCAGAGAGAGGAAGTGAGGGATCAGGGCTCAGTGTGAGAGGAAGAGTGATTTCTCAGTCTGAAGTCTTTTTCTGGTGAAAGTTTTTATCTTGATAAGCATACAGGTTACTTAATGTAAACAAGTTCATTCATAACTTCCTTTAGCAAACATTTATTATATAGGCACCATGTGCCAGGTTCTGTTCTAGATGCTGGATACACAGCAGGCACTGCCCTTGTAGAGCTGACATTCTAGAAAGGAAACCAGACAAGAAGTTAGATGAGTCAGAGAAGGGTTCTAGACAAAAATAAAGCAGAGTCCTGGCCAAATAGCTCTGTTGGTTCGTTAGAGCATCATCCTGTGGTGCAGAGGTTGCTGGTTCTACCCTGGTCAGTGCACATACAGGAACATATGGTCCTCTCTAGCTCTCTCTCTTCCTTTATCTAAATTTAATAAAATAAACATTTTAAAATAAAAAAGAGGCCCTGATCGGTTGGCTCAGTGGTAGAGCATCAGCTAGCATGTGGATGTCCTGGGTTCGTTTCCCAGTCAGGGCACACAGGAGAAACGACCATCTGCTTCTCCACCCCTCACTCTTCTCTCTCTCTCTCTCTTTTTGTCTCTCTCTTACCGTCTCACAGCCATGGTTCGATTGGTTTGAGCAAAGTTGGCCCCGGCACTGAGGATGGCTCCATGGCCTCACCTCAGGCTCTAAAATAGCTTGGTTGCCAAGTAACGGAACAATGGCCCCAGATGGGGAGAGCATCACCCACTAGAGGGCTTGCCGAGAATCGGGGTTGGGGCCCATGCAGGAGTCAGTCTCTCTGCCTTCCAGCCTCTCACTTAATTTAAAAAAAAAATTATAAAAAGAAAAAAGAAAAATAAAGGCGGAAAGAAGGATGGGAGTGTTCCATAGGACCTGAAATCCAATTTAAAAATTTCATTTGTCGGCCTGGCGTGCGGAGGACCCGGGTTCGATTCCCAGCCAGGGCACATAGGAGAAGCGCCCATTTGCTTCTCCACCCCCCCCTCCTTCCTCTCTGTCTCTCTCTTCCCCTCCCGCAGCCAAGGCTCCATTGGAGCAAAGATGGCCCGGGCGCTGGGGATGGCTCCTTGGCCTCTGCCCCAGGCGCTAGAGTGGCTCTGGTTGGGGCAGAGCGACGCCCCAGAGGGGCAGAGCATCGCCCCCTGGTGGGCAGAGCGTCGCCCCTGGTGGGCGTGCCGGGTGGATCCCAGTTGGGCACATGCGGGAGTCTGTCTGACTGTCTCTCCCTGTTTCCAGCTTCAGAAAAATACAAAAATAATAATAATAATAATAATAATAAATAAAAAATAAATAAAAATTTCATTTATTTTATTTTATTTTATTTTGTTTTTATTTTTATTTTTATTTTTTTTACAGGGGCAGAGAGAGAGTCAGATAGGGGGATAGATAGGGACAGACAGACAGGAACGGAGAGAGATGAGTAGCATCAATCATCAGTTTTTTGTTGCGACACCGTAGTTGTTCATTGATTGCTTTCTCATATGTGCCATGACCGTGGGCCTTCAGCAGACTGAGTAACCCCTTGCTTGAGCCAGTGACCTTGGGTCCATGCTAGTGAGCTTTTTGCTCAAGCCAGATGAGCCCGTGCTCAATTTGGCAACCCTGGGGTCTCGAACCTGGGTCCTTCCGCATCCCTGTCCGATGCTCTATCCACTGTGCCACCGCCCAGTCAGGCCTATTTTTTTAGATTTTATGTATTCATTTTTAGAGAGAGAGGAGAGAGAGAGAAGAGGGAGAGGAGCAGGAAACATCAACTTCCATATGTGCCTTGACCAGGCAAGCCCAGGGTTTCTAACCAGTGACCTCAGAGTTCCAGGTTGACGCTTTATTCACTGCGCCACCACAGGTCAGGCTAAAATTTTAAACAGAAGGATCAGAGAAGGCCATTCTGACGTGACCAGAGGAGTAAGGGAAGGAGCAGAATAGTATGTTTCAGTCAGAGGTTACTGCCTATGCAAAAGCCCTGGGATGGGATTGTGTCTCATGTGTTAAGGAGCAGTAAAGAGGCCTGTGTGGCTGGAGTACAGGAATCAAGGGGTAGAGTGTGAGGAAATGAGGTGGTAAGACAGGGATTGAAGCAGAGCATACAAAGCCTTGTGGACCATGGGGAGGATTTGGGATTTTGTTCTGAGAGAAATGGGAGCCACTGAGGGTTCCCAGCAGAAGAGGAGCCTGACTTGACTCAGGTATTTATAGACACCCCCTGGCTTCTATAGAGTGCAGTGGCAGAAACCAGAAGACTGAAGCAGAAGTGATATTACTAGTTGAACACATAAATCACCCAGGACCAAGGTACAAATTAATACATTTACCAAAAAAAAAAAAAGCTAATTAATAAAAATTTATTTATTAAAAAAAAAAAACCCAAAAAAGCTAACCACAGAGTTCTCTCAGCCAGGTTCCAGAACCCTGCACTTGCTCTGTTCCAGGCCCTGTTCCATTTTTCCTAGTTTTGTACCATCTTTACCTTTTGTATTACTGAACTTTTTGTATCTATACCTTTCATATATGTACCTGAGCCTCAGTTTCTCTATCCATTAAATGGGGTTAACAACAGTATCAGCTCCCTCTGTCTCCAGGGCTCAGGGAACTGATGCAGGTATAGCACTTAGCCCAGAGCTCGGTCCATTGCAAATGCTCAGTTAATAAGAGTTATTCATCAAGCACAGAGTTCAGGAGCATAGTGTCAGGAGCAGAGTTCATGTCCCAGCTCCTGCTGGCTGTGTGATTTCAGGCAAGTAATTAAACATTTCTGTGCCTCAGTTTCGATAGTGTATTATTTGCCCTCAGAGCCTAGTGAGGAGGACATGAGTTTCTAGAAGTAAATACCTGGCACACAGTAGGTACTCTATTTTTTGTTCTTAGAATTGTGACCAGTAGTATCGCTTCCAGCTTTGTCACCCATATGCCGTCCTCAAGCACAGATTTCCGGGAAAGCAGGGGTGAGCCAGACTGGCTACACGAGTGAGGCCGTAGGCGGCTGTAGGCCTTGGGGACTTGGCTGGTATCTGGAAGCCGTGGGGTGGGGTGGCACTTGAGGTCCTGGCACCCTCATCGTAACCAGGCAGCCTGTGTTGGTTCTTTTATTTCTTATGCCCACTGTACGGGGTGAGCTGGCTATTATGCTCAGCAAAGCCAGGACCCAAGGGCTATTTCTGTACCCTGCCCCCACCCTGAGCCTGGCCTAACAGCCCAGCTTTCCCATGCCTTCTCCCCTACCATTATCACATTTTTATATTTATTTATTTATATTTTATTTATTTATTTATTTATTTATTTACAGAGACAGAGAGAGTCAGAGAGAGGGATAGATAGGGACAGACAGACAGGAACGGAGAGAGATGAGAAGCATCAATCATCAGTTTTTCGTTGCGACACCTTAGTTGTTCATTGATTGCTTTCTCATATGTGCCTTGACCGGAGGCCTTCAGCAGACTGAGTAACCCCTTGCTTGAACCAGAGACCTTGGGTCCAAGCTGGTGAGCTTTGCTCAAACCAGATGAGCCCGTGCTCAAGCTGGCGACCTTGGGGTCTTGAACCTGGGTCCTCCACATCCCAGTTCAACGCTCTGTCCACTGCGCCACTGCCTGGTCAGGCCATTATCGCATTTTTAATTCTTTGCTTCCAGTATCTGCCAAAGAAAAGGCCTGGGTTGAAGCCAGAGAGGCCTTGGTTTGTTTTACTGCTCTGTCACTTATCAGCTATGCAGTCTAAGTCAGTGGCCTCAGTTTGTCCCCTCTGTCAAGTGGAACCATGCTCTTGGTGTTTGTTGAAGTCTTGTGCTAAGTGCTTTTTTTTTTTTTTTTTTTTTTTTTTGAGAGAGAGAGAGAGGAACAGAAAGAGAGAGATAAGAAGCATCAATTCATAGTTGAGTCACTTTGGTTGTTCATTGACTCCTCATACATGCCTTGACCAGGGGGCTCAAGCTGAGCCAGTGACCCCCTGCTCAAGCCAGCAGCTTTGGGCTTCCACCCAGTGACTATAAGATCATGTTAATGATCTTGTGCTCAAGCAAGTGACCCTGTGCTTAAGCCAGTGACCTCAGGGTTTCCAACCTGGGACCTCAGTGTCCCAGGTTGACACTTTATCCACTGCGCCACCACTGGTTAGGCAGTACTAAGTGCTTTTTGAGCATTAAGTCCTGGCAACACCTACAAAGCAAATGCAAGTATTACTCCTATTCTCCAGACAGGAAAACAGCAGCCTGGAGAGGAAAAGGACTTGTTAATTTCCTGAGCAGTATTGCAGGGGAATAAATGACATGTCTTACCACTTCCAGTTGTAACAAGGAGAGCACATGAAACATGTTGGCACAGACTCGGGCTCAGCGTATTGGTTCACGGCCTAGAGACTAGGAGGTGGTAAATTCTGTAGAAGTTAAGAAAAATAAAAATTTTCAGCTTTGCAGGCCACATACAGTCTCTGTCAGTGCTACTGAAGCCTGCCATTGTAGCAGGAAAGCGTCCAGACAGTATGAAAATAAGCTTGGCTCTGTGCCAGGAAAGCCTGATTAATGACCACTGACATTTCAATTTTGCATAATTTTCACATGACAAAAGAGTCTTCCTCTTCTGATGTTTTTCAGCCATTTAAAAATGTAAAGACCGCCTGACTAGGCAGTGGCACAGTGGATAGAGCTTCAGACTGAGAAACAGAGGACCTAGGTTCGAAACCCTGAGGTTGCTGGCTTGAGCAAGGGCTCACCAGCTTGTGTGCGGGGTCCTTGGCTTGAGCATGGGATCACAGACATGACCCCATGGCCTCTGGCTTGAGCCCAAGGTAGCTGGCTTGAGCAAGGGATCACTCACTCTGCTGTAGCCCTCCAGTCAAGGCACATATGAAAAGCAATCAACTTTCTCATATGTGCCTAGAACAACTAAGGAGACTAAGGAGATGCAACGAAGAATTGATGCTTCTCTCTCTCCTTTCCTGCCTGTCCCTCTCTCTTTCTCTCTGTCTCTGTCACAAAATAAATAAATAAAAATATAAAGACCATATGTAGCTCTAGGTTATATGAAAACAAGCGGTAGGTATATTTGCCCCACTGGTGAGAGGTTGTCAACCCCTGACCCAAATGGTAAAGACACTGTGATAGGCAGAATAATGGTCCTCCCAAAGGTGTCCTGTCCACATCCTAATTCCTGGAACCTATTACTGTGTTACCTTACATGGCAAAATGGAATTTATAGAAGGGATTAAATTAAGGATTTTGAGATGGGGAAATTATCCTGAATTATCCAGGTGTGCCAAGGACAACCAATGTTCCTTGCAAAGGGAAGAGGGAGGCTGGGAAGAGTGAGAGGATACTGTGACAAAAGAAGCAGATGTGGGATTGATGGTAGTGCTGGCTGGAGGATGGAGGAAGAGGCCACAAGCTAAGGAAAGGGGATGGCTTCTAAAAGCTGGAGCAGGCTGCCTGACCTGTGGTGGCACAGTGGACAAAGCATTGACCTGGAACACTGAGGTCACTGGTTCGAAACCCTGGGCTTGCCTGGTCAAGGCTCATATGAGAGTTGATGCTTCCTGCTCCTCCCCACTTCTCTCTCTCTCTCTCTCTAAAATGAATAAATAAAATCTTTTAAAAGCTGGAGCAGGCAGGGAAAGAGAATCTATAGAAGGAATGTAGCCCTGCCACATCTTGATTTTATCCCAGTGAAATGCCCTTTGGACGTCTGACCTCTAGGTTTAAAAGATAATTAAATTGTGGGGTTTTAAAAAGGATTTTATTTATTAATTTTAGACAGAGGAGAGAAAAGTGGGATAGGAGTGGTAAGCATCAACTAGTAGTATTTGCTTCTTGTATGTGCTTTGACTGGGCAAGCGTGGGGTTTTGAACCGGCGACCTAAGCGTTCCAAGTTGACACTTTATCCACTGCACCACCACAGGTCAGGCACAAATTAATTTTTTAAAAATACACACCTAGAAAACTCTGAGTTTCATTTTCATTTTCAGTCTTGGCTATATGTATGACCCTTGAGCAACATGAGGGTTAGGGGTGCCGACACCCCACACAGTGGAAAATCTGCGTGTAACTTTTGACTTCCCCAAAACTTAACTACTGATAGCCTACTGTTGACCAGTAGCCTTACCAATAACAAGCATCAATTAATACATATTTTGTATGTTGTATGTACTGTATACTGTATTCTTACAATAAAGTAAACTAGAGAAAAGAAAACATAATTAAGAAAATTGTAAGAAAGTTTAATTACAGAACTGTACATATTTATTGAAAAATGTCCATATATCAGTGAACCTATGCCCTTCAAACCCAATTGTTTAGGGGTCAACTACAGTGTGTCCATAAAGTCATGGTGCTCTTTTGACCGGTCACAGGAAAGCAACAAAGATGATAGAAATGTGAAATCTGCACCAAATAGAAGGAAAACTCTCCCAGTTTCATACCTATTCAGTGCAGTTCAATGTGGGCTCATGCACAGATTTTTTAGGCCTCCTTAGGTAGCTATCACATATAGCCTCTACAGACTCGTCACTGATGGCCTACCAGAACGGGGTTTCTCCACCAAACTGCCGGTTTCCTTCAACTGCTAATCCCACTGAGTAATGTTATTCCTATGTGGTGGTGCTTCATTTTAAATGCACCAATATTCACGTTGCACTTTGGTCACGGATTCGAATTTAGTGAGCCACAGAACACACTGAACTTTCCTCTGTACCGTCCACATCTCGACTGGCGTGGCCGTGGGCTGCTCTGCTGTATACATGGTGTTACATCATCATTTGCGCATGGGCACATGCTGCCACATCATCCTACAGAAACTGGGAGGGTTTTCCTTTTATTTGGTGCAGATTTCACATTTCTATCGTCTTTTGTTGCTTTCCTGTGACTGGTCAAAAGTGCACCATGACTTTATGGACACACTGTACATATATATACATGGATTACATATTGTGGTTATTCATTCAACAGACACTTCTTGAGTGTCAAGTGCTATGCTGGGCACTGGACACTTCTCCACAAACAAAGCAAACATCAATCCCTGCCCTTCAGCGTGAGGGCAGACAGCAAACAATCAATGCATAAATATATGACAAACTAAGGTGATTTAATGGGGGGAAAAGGGTGCTCTTTTATTTTATTGATTGACTTTAGAGAGAAGAAAGGGAGAAAGAGAAAGAAACATCCATTTGTTGTCCCACTTATTCATGTATTCATTGGTTGATTCTTGTTATGTATCCTGAGCAGGGATTGAACTCTTGGCATATTGGGAGGACCTCTAACCAACTGAGCCAACCAGCAGGGGCAAGGGTGCTGTTTTAGATAGGATGGTTAGAGAAAGCCCCTTTGAGAAGGTGCTGTTTGAGCAGAGGCCTTAGGAAGGTGGCACCACATGGATATCTCGGGGAAGAGCTTGCTAGGTGGAGGGGACAAGTGCAAAAATCCTGAGTGGAGATCATGCCTGGTAAATTTTCAGTGTAATCAGGGGGCCAGTAAGGTTGGAATGGAATGAGCCAAAGGGAGAGAGGGAGGAGGTGAGAGAGTGAGTGGACAGGGCCTTGTGGACTAGAGTGAAGAGTTGGGCTTCTCTGAACAAGCTGGGAGCCAGGGGGGGCTTGGGACAGGGGAAGGGATATGCCCTGATGTTTATCGGTTCTTCTGGCAGAAGTTGGGGGAGCATAGTAGGGGATAAGAGGAGGGAGCTGGGAGACCCGGATATGAGATACCTGTGTTGATCATGTGAGGCACTGGGAGACGGGTATCTCAGAGGCATGCAGCTCAGGGTGAGGCCCGCCCTAGGGACTGACATTTGGGAATCCTCAGGATGGACTTGGTTGAAGTCCTGAGTCTACAGGAATGACCCCAAGAGACCTAGTATATCTGGGAAGGGAAGAAGCTGTGGCCTTGGCACCACTCAGACTGTGGGATGGGACTAGCTGGCTTTGTAGCTGGCAGGGACCTCAGGAACCACAGATTTCTTTAGGAAGCCTAGTCACCCAAGGGCACGGCTTGGAGCCTTGGGTCTTGCCTGTTTGCTGGTTTGTGGGCCAGGGGTCATGTAGGGCCTCCACTTCACTGGGGAGAAGTGTCCTTTCTCTAGGAATGAGCTGAGTTAGTAATCAGAGTGGGATGGGAGTAGGAGCAGGGGACTCTGAGGCAGCAGCTGTAATTATTGAGCATACTGTCTAATCCCATACTAACTGTGTGCTCCACACTGAATATGTAGGCTTGTTGATTATACCCCCATGCCAAATATATAAAGTATACAACTAGCCTCAATGGCTGTTGGGAGATACAGTGAGATTGAGGAAGGACACAGTTTACTTGGGGGTAGATGGTTTGTATCGGAGATATAGCCAGCTGACTTTGCACCATTTGCTGATTGTATATCCCAAAAATTGCTGCACAACTTTATGCTGACTATAAACCTCCCACCAGCTGTATACCTCTACCCCTACTGTATACCCCACACTGATCAAACACCCCTGTGGCAATTGTCTACCCCCTGTCAGCTGTATGACTCCACATCAACTATATAATGCCATTCCTACTATGCCCCATGCAGTAGCCCCATACCAACTGTATACCACATTGCTTGAATACCCCTGCACTGACAATACAGGACATCCATTCCACTGTAAACCCCATGCCAACTATATACTTCCTGGCATCTCATGCCTGGTCTTTGATCAATTTTGGTTTTATACCTTAGTCCCATTTCACAGTTGAGGAAACTGAGGATCAGGGAAAGCAAGGTGCTGGCTTAAGTGTCCCTCTGGCTCAGTGGGGCAGAAAGAACATTTGAATCTAGGATCACTCAGTAAGATGTTGGCTCCACAAGACACGCAAGATTGGGAGTCTGATTTGCCACTGTAACTGGAGTCCAGCCCACGGCCTGTTCCCAGTAGGGGTTCAATAAATACTTGTTCTACAAAGTAGTGGCTTCTGAATACACAACTGTGAGAGAGTACAGTGGTAATGAGCTGAAGCTTGTAGCTTTGGGGGCCAGAAAGGAACCAGCTGGGGGCAGTGCCAGGGAGGAATGTGGCATGCGGACTGCCAGTCTCAATTCGCTAGTTTTTAAGAAACCAGTCATGTGGATTTTTATGTGGTTGCTCAGTGTTTAACAGTTGGCATTTACTTTTTCAAAAACTGCAGTCCAAAATAAAATACATCCACTGATTTGAGAATTTTCAGCTCAAATATTCTACAACTGGATGTTTGGGATCATCCATCTGCCGGTCTTGAGGCGCCCATCTAGAAATTGACCTCCTTGTGCCTCAGTTTCCATACCTAGAGAATGGGGCGATAATGGGCGCCCTTTCAAGATTGAGAGTGTGCTAAACCATGTGGCCTGGGGGCAACGGAGGGGGCGGGGTCCACCGGCCAGGGTGAAGCCACAGGGTTCTCCGAGGCTGGGCAGGGGGCGGGGAGGGCTAAATCTGGCGGGAGTGAGTGGCAGGAACAGCTGCTGCCCCGCCCGGCATCTCCTCCCTTCCTCCCTTCGTCAGTCCTCTGGCAGAGGCTCGGCTAGTGCCGGTCAGACCGGTTTCGGCCGCCCCGCCCGTCTCCTTGCTGGGAGGAGCCGCTGCCAGTGTGTCCTATGGCCCCTCCCTCGGGACGCCCACGCCGCCAGACCCCAAGGCCGAGGGGGTGCAGCGGCAGGCGAGCTGCTGCCGGGGCTGGACACCTCAGGGATGGGGGGCGAGCGGCAGCATTACTACGGCAAGCACGGTAGGCAGCCCCCCTCCTGCACCCAGGCCTGGCCGCTGGGACGGGGCAGAGGGAATGCCGATCTCTGCCTGTAACCCCACCCCGCCACCATCACTTGCCAGCACCCCTCACACCAGTCTGCCCCCGGGGAGCGTCTCAGAAGTCCCTCCAAACGCTCTACCCCGAAGGACCTGTCCCTGAAGCCCTCTCCCCAGTACTCCTGTGGGGTTCTTACTCTCTCACCTAGCTTCCTGGTGGCCCCCATTTCTGCCCTCTCCCCAGTGGATAGCCTCTAGCTGATAAATCCAATTAGCATCTCCTCCTCCAGCCCTGGCCTGCCCTTTTAGGGGCTTGGGTGTGTCCTCTCCTGGAGGTTGGGTGAGACAGAAAATCTGCCAGGTCTCTGAAATTTACTCCTGGGGCCAAGGAGACCCCTCTGGGAGAGAGTAGACTCCAAGTCTCATCTTGGTTCACCCAGCTCTCTCTTACTGATTTACAGGAACTCCGCAGAAGTATGATCCCACCTTCAAAGGACCCATTTACAACAGGTAAGGGCTCTGGGTTCTTGTGAGGAGGGGTGCCTCTGCTAATACTGACTCTTCACGCTCCCCCATCTGTTCTCCAACAAACGTGATAAATATTTGCAACTTAACAATAAAAGGACTAATTTCCTTAATATGCAGCGTTCTTACAAATGAATCTTTTTTAAAAACTCAGACAAAAGGCTGGAACAAGAAATACTAAAGACAATGAAGTTATGGAAAGATGCTCAAACTCATTGGAAAGTAAAGGAACGTAATTCAAACAATAACCAAATAGAATTGACTATTACAGATTAGCAAAGATTAAGTAGATTGAAACATATTCTGCTCTGAAAATAATTGTTGCAGTTTTTTTAGAGGGAATTTGGAAATATGAAAAAAAAATTTTTTATCTTTATTGATTTTAGAGAGGAAGGGAGAGAGAGAAACACTGATTTGTTTAATTTGTTGATGCATTCATTGGTTATTTCTCTCTTTTTTTTTTTACAGAGACAGAGAGTCAGAGAGAGGGATAGACAGGGACAGACACACAGGAACGGAGCGATGAGAAGCATCAATCATTAGTTTTTCATTGCGCATTGCAACACCTTAATTGTTCATTGATTGCTTTCTCATACGTGTCTTGACCGCAGGCCTTCAGTAGACCGAGTAACCCCTTGCTTGAGCCAGTGACCTTGGGCTCAAGCTGGTGAGCTTTTGCTCAAACCAGATGAGCCCGCGCTCAAGCCGGCAACCTTGGGGTCTCGAACCTGGGTCTTCCGCATCCCAGTTCGACGCTCTATCCACTGCGCCACTGCCCAGTCAGGCCACTTATTTCTTTATTGTATATATTCCCATTTTGTGTGTGTGTGTGTAGTATTTAAAGATTTTATTTATTGATTTTAGAGAGAACTGCCCTGCCCAGTTGGCTCAGTGATGGAGCGTCAGCCCAGGGTGTTAGCATCCTGGGTTCGATTCTAAGCCAGGGCAAACAGGAAAAATGCCCATCTGCTTCTCTACTCTTCCCCCCTCTCCTTTCTCTCTGTCTCTCTCTTCCCTTCCCGTAGCCAAGGCTCCAAGGAGCAAAGTTGGCCCGGGCACTGAGGATGGCTCCATGACCTCCTCCTCAGGCACTAGAATGGCTCTGGTTGTAACAGAGCAATGCCCCAAAGGGGCAGAGCATCGCCCCCTAGTGGGCTTGCCGGATGAATCCCGGTCTGGCGCATATGGGAGTCTGTCTCTCTGCCTCCCCACTTCACTTCAGAAAAATACCAAAAAAAAAAAAAAAAAAAAAAAGAAAAGAAAAAAAGAAGAGAGAAGAGAACCTGAACAGGCAGTGGTGCAGTAGATAGTATCTTGGCCTGGGTTACTGAGGACCCAGGTTTGAAATCCTGAGGTTGCCAACTTGAGCGTGGGATCTTAGACATGACCCCACACTCACTGGCTTGAAGCCCAAGGTTTCTGGCTTGAGCCACAGTTTGCTGGCTTGAAGCCCAAGGTAGTCACTGGCTTGGCTGGAGCCCCCTGGTTAGGGCACATTTGAGAAAACAATCAGTGAACAACTAAGGTGCTGCAACTATGAGTTGATGCTTCGCATCTCTCTCCCTTCCTGTCTATCTGTCCCTGTCTGTCCTTCTCTCTTTCTCTCTCTCTCTCTCTCTCTCTCTCACTCACTACAAAAAAACGAAAAAGGAAGAGGAGAGAAAGAGTGAAAGAGATGGAGGGATGAGTGAGAAGCAGCAACTTGTAGTAGTTGATTCTTGTGTGTGCCTTAACCGGGTAAGCACAGGGCTTTGAACTGGTGACCTCAGCATTCCAGGTTAACGCTTTATCCACTGTGCCTCCACAGGTCTGGTCCCATTTTGTGGTTTTTAATTTTTACTATGTTTGTGTATTTTTTATCATGTTCATATTTAGTTTTATTTTAAAAAACAATATGTAATGCTGGTAAAGATGTGAGGAAATGGACACTCTCAATCAAAAGAAAGCTTCACATTGTTGCAACCTACTTTGAGGACAGTGTAGCTATAGGTGTTGACATTTAAAATGCACATGGATGCTCTCGTTTCTCTTCAGATCGCATAAATCTTTGGCCTTTTACTAAAAAAAAATAATAATAAATAAATAAATAAATGCACATGGGCCCTGGCCGGTTGGCTGAGTGGTAGAGCGTCGGCCTGGCGTGCAGGAGTCCCGGGTTCGATTCCCGGCCAGGGCACACAGGAGAAGCGCCCATCTGCTTCTCCACCCCTCCCCCTCTCCTTCCTCTCTGTCTCTCTCTTCCCCTCCCGCAGCCAAGGCTCCACTGGAGCAAAGTTTGCCCGGGCGCTGAGGATGGCTCTGTGGCCTCTGCCTCAGGCTCTAGAATGCCTCTGATTGCGGCAGAGCAACACCCCAAGATGGGCAGAGCATCGCCCCCTGGTGGGCATGCCGTGTGGATCCCGGTCAGGCACATGCGGGAGTCTGTCTGACTGCCTCCCCGTTTCCAGCTTCGGAAAAATGCAAAAACAAAAAACAACAACAAAAAATAATAAAATGCACATGGCCTTTGGTATATAGCATTTGCATAACTCAGCAATATGTGTCCAAATAATGCAGGGCTGTGAGTATGTGAGCAGGGTAAATGGGTGCATGATGCTCAGGGCAGCAAGGCTCTCACCCTAACACTGTCCCTTGTTCCTAGGGGTTGCACAGACGTCATTTGTTGTGTGTTCCTCCTCCTGTCCATTGTGGGCTATGTGGCTGTAGGAATCATAGGTGAGTGAAGGAGTGGACAGAACTCACGGTTCCATGGTGAGAGGGCAAGCCACATCTCCAGGGGCAAGAGTGGGCTGGTGCTGAGGAATGGAATTAGGCAATGCCTCAACATTCCTGGATTACTTCACAGCTTGGACCCATGGAGATCCTCGAAAGGTGATCTACCCCACCGATAGCCGAGGCGAGTTCTGCGGGCAGAAGGGCACGAAAAATGCGTAAGTCTAGCTCCTTAGGGCCTGGTAGGTCTGGGGAGAAGTGGGCAGGAGAGCTTCATGAGCTCTGGGGAGAAGGTTCTAGGCTTCGCCCACCTCCATCCATCCATTAGTTCAGTCAACAAATATTTATAAAACTCCCACTATTCCCAACCACTGTTCTAGGCTGTGGGGACACAGCATTAAATGAGACATTAAGAGTCTTGGCCTTTGGAGGCCCATGTTTTAGGGGAGAGACAGAGAGGAAACAGTATCGGATCTGATGTCAAATGGTCATGAACACCTGAGGTAAAAAAGAGAGTTCTTTTACTTTGCCTATAAAAGTAAGGGCTGTGCCTTTCCCTGGCTGTGTGACCTTGGGCAAGTGTCTCGCCCTCTCTAGGCCTTATTTGCCCATCTCCAAAATGGGGATTTTGATGGTTAAATGAGCCTATATGTGTACAGAGCTTAAAACAGCACCTGGCATAGAATTGCTGCTGCTGTAGTGATATTGTTGTTTTCATTAAGATATTTTATATAGGATGATTGAGAGGTATTGACAGTTTCCATCTCCCTTCCCCAAACCCAGGAACAAACCCTACCTGTTTTATTTCAACATTGTGAAGTGTGCCAGCCCCCTGGTCCTGCTGGAATTCCAGTGTCCCACCCCTCAGGTACCTTGTCCCTTCCCTGTCCCCTTTTCTGTCCCCCATTTCCATTACCAGGTCCTTTCTTCCCTGGTGAATGGGAGGTGGAACTTGTGTTCTGAGTGGGGATCAGATGTCTGACCCCACCCAATCCTGCTTCCTGCCCCTGCAAGATCTGCGTGGAGAAGTGCCCCGACCGATACCTTACCTATCTGAATTCTCACGCTTCCAAGGACTTTGAGTACTACCGGCAATTCTGTGTGCCTGGCTTCCAGAACAACAAGGTGAGGGGAGTCTAGGCAGGGCCCGGTTGGGGGTGCTAGTCTGAGGATTAACTGCCCCCTCTTTTTACAGGCTGTGGTTGAGGTGCTTCGGGATGGAGACTGCCCCCCTGTCCTCACTCCTAGCACACCCTGTGAGTCTGGTGTCCTGTGAGCTCGGGTGGGCTGTGAAAAGGTGTCAGGGGCTCAGATTGACTGCTATCCCATCCCCTGCTCTATTCAGTGGCCCGACGATGCTTCCCAGCCATCCGTACCCACAAAGGGGTCCTCATGGTGGGCAATGAGACGACCTATGAGGATGGGGACGGCGTTCGCAAAAACATCACTGAGCTGATTGAGGGTGCCAAGTGAGGATTGCGGCCCTTCACACTGGCATTGCACTTTTCTGGGTAGGGCATGGCATCTCCTGGGGCAGGACCAGTTGGGGGGGTCTGACACTACCCTCGTCTGCCTTACCCCAGGAAGGCCAACGGGGTCCTGGAGGCTCGGCAGCTGGCCATGCGGATATTTGAAGATTACACAGTCTCCTGGTACTGGATTGTCATGTAAGATGGGAAGAATCGTGGCTTTTCCAGTGCTGGGCAATCTGAAGCTGGTGAGAGGGTGGGGCCCGCTCATGCCCTCATTTTATCCCCCAGAGGCCTGGTCATCGCCATGTTTATGAGCCTCCTGTTCATCGTGCTATTACGCTTCCTGGCTGGCATTATGGTCTGGGTGATGATCGTCATGGTGATTCTGGTACTGGGCTATGGTGCGTCTACCCCTTTCTTCCCCTTCCTCTCCCCATAGTCCACAATATGCTCATGCTCTTTGACCTGGCACTAGCCCAGCAGAATCTTCTTCTAAGCCAGCGACTTCCAACCTGTGTGTCACGGCACACTGGTGTGCAGCAGTAATTTTTTATTTAATAATTTTTAAATTTATTGATTGATTTTAGAGAGGGGGTAGAGAGAGAGAGAAATCAAATTGTTGTTTCACTTATTTATGCATTCATTGGTTGATTCTTTTTTTTTTTATTCATTTAGAGAGAAGAGAGAGAGAGAGAGAGAGAGAGAAGGCAGGGAGGAGTAGAAAACATCAATTTCTATATGTACTTTGAGCAGGCAAGCCCAGGGTTTCAAACCAGCGACCTCAGTATTCCAGGTCAATGCTTTATCCACTGCGCCACCACAGATCAGGTTCATTGGTTGATTCTTGTATATACTCTGACCAGGGATCAAACCTGCAACCTTGAAGTATAGAAAGAATGCTCTTACCAACTGAGCTACCCTGCCAGGGCAACAGCCAAAAAAATTTAAAACACGCAATACCTGCCTGACCAGGCGGTGGCACAGTGGATAGAGCATCAGACTGGGATGCGGAGGACCCAGGTTTGAAACCCCTAGGTCACCAGCTTGAGCATGAGCTCATCTGGTTTGAGCAAGACTCACCAGCTTGAACCCAAGGTCGCTGGCTTGAACAAAGGGTTACTCGCTCTGCTGTAGGCCCTGGTCAAGGCACATATGAGAAGGCAATCAATGAACAACTAAGGTGCCACAACGAAGAATTGATGCTTCTCATCTCTCTCCCTTCCTGTCTGTCTCTTATCTGTCCCTCTCTCTGTCTCTGTCACAAAAACAAAAACATGCAATACCTGATTATTTAGTCAGGGGCACTGATCTCTTTTCCCTTAAACTGTCAAGTAAAAAAATGACAATAGTCAACATAACAATAGCATCCAATATGAACAAATAAAAATTCTACCTATTTTTTTGTCAGATCAGCAAAAAATATATTTTTGGGTATGCCACCGAATTTTAGTAATTAGTTTATGTGTGCCATGAGATGAAAAAGGTTGAAAATCACTAAGTTATCAGATGTCCTCTGTCTTTTACTTGGCAGATTTGTGGAGATGTTTATCTCAGTGTTGTTTATGACAGCAGACACTGGGAAACAGTCTCAGGGCTCATTGTGGGGGGAAGGGTTAAATCATAGTCTTCCAAACCTGGGCCTGGATCTGTATATTATTGACACCAAAAGGCATTTGCAAGTAGACTGCTTAAAACAGTGGCTAAGGATGCATGCCCTGGCACCAGAAAGCTGGGGGTTCAAATGCCAGCTCTGCTACCTTTCTTTTCTTTTTTTTTTTTTATTTGTTTGTTTGTTTTTTTTTCATTTTTCTGAAGCTGGAAACAGGGAGAGACAGTCAGACAGACTCCCTCATGCGCCCGACCGGGATCCACCCGGCACGCCCACCAGGGGCGACGCTCTGCCCACCAGGGGGCGATGCTCTGCCCATCCTGGGCGTCGCCATGTTGCGACCAGAGCCACTCTAGCACCTGGGGCAGCGGCCAAGGAGCCATCCCCAGCGCCCGGGCCATCTTTGCTCCAATGGAGCCTCGGCTGGGGGAGGGGAAGAGAGAGACAGAGAGGAAAGCGCGGCGGAGGGGTGGAGAAGCAAATGGGCGCTTCTCCTGTGTGCCCTGGCCGGGAATCGAACCCGGGTCCTCCGCACGCTAGGCCGACGCTCTACCGCTGAGCCAACCGGCCAGGGCCTTTTTTTTTTTTTAAATGCTGGATTATTTTAGTTTTATTGAAGTATTTTCCTATTTTTTTTTTTTTACAGTGACGGAGAGAGAGTCAGAGATAGGGACGGACAGACAGGAACGGAGAGAGATGAGAAGCATCGATCATTAGTTTTTCGTTGCGACACCTTAGTTGTTCATTGATTGCTTTCTCATATGTGCCTTGTCCATGGGCCTTCAGCAGACTGAGTAACCCCTTGCTTGAGCCAGCGACCTTGGGTCCAAGCTAGTGAGCTTTGCTCAAACCAGATGAGCCCGCGCTCAAGCTGGCGACCTCGGGGTCTTAAACCCGGGTCCTCTGCATCCCAGTCCGACACTCTATCCACTGCGCCACCGCCCAGTCAGGCCTCTGCCACCTTTCTTACTACATGACCCTGGTCAAGTGATTCATCCTCATTGTGGCTCAATTTCTTCTTTCATAAAATGGGATAATAGATACTTACGTGTTAGGAGGCTTGATGAGAAGATAGTGTGTGGAGGAGATGGGAGAGCCAAGGCCTAGGGAACCCAGAGCCCTAGCTCAAAACCCACTGTTTTGTATTCTGATTATTCATTTATACTTTCCAGGAGGAAAGATAGCCTGATATGCAACCCAATTTGAAGACACATATTAAAATATTCATGTTAATAGCAGTTTCTAGCTGGATGCTGGCATTTTAGGCAACTAGACTTATTTTTACTTTATTTTTATTTTGTAAATTTCTTCTACAAAGAGCTAAGAAGAATGCTGAAAATTCCTAATGCTACCCCTTCCTACCCTGAATCATTGTTACAGAGTTGCAAGGGAGTCAGAGGAAAACATCAGGCCACACAGCCTCCTGACACCTATTCATTCATTCACTCACTCACTAAAAATGTACTGAGTGCCTACTGTGTCCTAGGCAGTTTTCTAGGTGGGAGGCTTATAGCAATGAATAAAACAGGACAAATCCTTGCTCCTGTGGAGCTTATATTCCTGGGGTATGGGACAAATAGACAAGAAACAAACCAGGAAATTCTTTAGGATGTCAAAGCAGAGAAGGGGGATAAGAAGTTGGAAAGTGAAAGGGTAAGATTCTAAAAAGGGGAAGGGTTTCTGGAAGGTCTCTTCAGAAGGTGAAGAGATCTGTTGGTGAGAGAATGTACCAAGAAGTGGGAACAGCAAGTACAATGGCCCTGAGGCAGGCGCGAACAATAGCATCCCCATTTAGCCTCCAGTTTTGCTTCTGTTATATTGGGGTGGTTGTACTTGCTTTGCTATGTTGGGGGGAGCAGTCAGTGGGCTGTAGCATAGTGATTTCTCTGTGCAGGAATATTTCACTGCTACATGGAGTATGCCCGACTTCGTGGTGAAGCTGGCTCAGACATCTCCCTGGTGGACCTTGGCTTTCAGACAGACCTCCGTGTGTACCTGCACTTGCGACAGACCTGGATGGCCTTCAGTGAGTCCCAACCCCCCCATCCCTGCCACCAGTTAGGCCTGGGAGGGAGTGGGGAGCCCAGGCAGCTGGCAGACTCAGCCACCCTCTGTCCCCTACAGTGATAATTCTGAGCATCCTTGAGGTTATCATCATCTTGCTGCTCATCTTTCTACGGAAGAGAATTCTCATTGCCATTGCACTCATCAAAGAGGCCAGCAGGTGGGTACAGGGTGTTGGGCTAGGGTGATCCCAGGGCTGCTCGAGCCCTGATGCCCATGTCTCTACTCCTCCCCAGGGCTGTGGGATATGTGATGTGCTCCATGCTGTACCCACTGGTCACCTTCTTCCTGCTGTGCCTTTGCATCGCCTATTGGGCCAGCACTGCTGTGTATCCACTGTCAGACCCCAGTTCCCAATCCCAGGGATGGCTAAAGACCAAACTTGCCTGGAAGTGATCTGCAGTTTGGGGGCAGCCCCAAAACTTGGTGGGGGAAGGGACCCTTTCCCCCAAGCCCCTAGAGTCCCTAATCTCAGACTTTGAGTTCCTTAATGAGCCTCCAGCTTCCTGTCCACTTCCAATGAAGCCATTTATAAGATCTTTGATGATGTCGCCACCTGCCCAGTTATTGGGAAAACCTGCAACCCTGAGGTGGGTGTCCAGGGGTAGGGGGCAGCTATTTCCCCATCTGCCCATAGAGGATCTGAAACCTCTCATCCCAACTTGGGGACCATTCAACAAGCATTTGGTGCCTGCTGTCTGCCCTGTGCTGGATATGGGGGTCATGGAGAAGTAAAGGTCTGACTTGTTAGCCCCCGCACAACTGTCTTAACCCAGTGAGGGCCAGTTCTTGCTTCTAAAACTCTTTCCTTGCCTTCCACAAGCCCCTAACCTGACACCTGGGGTCCTCATATTGGTCTCTGCCACTCCTATCCTGTCCATGTGGCCACTCCACTGATACATGTCCCTACTCTGATCCCCAAAATAGCCTCTGCTGCTTCACTGAGACCCACTGAGTTTGTTCCATGATCCCTAGTCTTGTTTCTAGAACCGCTTTTATAAGCCCTAATCCTGAACCCTCAACCCCTTGACTTAACTCTGATTCCCAAGACTTCTGTTCCGCCCCATGGTATATCTGACCCAGACCAGATGCCCAGGGTCCACTCTGAGCCCCAGGTCTCTATGTTGTGACTGGGCTCTGCATTCCTCCCACAGACCTTCCCCTCCTCCAATGAATCCCGCCTATGTCCCGGAGCCCACTGCCAGTTCGCCTTCTATGGTGGTGAGTCAGGTTACCACCGGGCCCTGCTGGGCCTACAGATCTTCAATGCCTTCATGTTCTTCTGGCTGGCCAACTTTGTGCTGGCACTAGGCCAGGTTACGCTAGCTGGGGCCTTTGCCTCCTACTACTGGGCCCTGCACAAGCCAGATGACCTGCCTGCCTTCCCGCTCTTCTCTGCCTTCAGCCGGGCCCTCAGGTGGGACGCTAAGTGGGCTGAGAGTGGGAGTGGGATGGGTGGAAGAAGCCTAGCCCAGCCACTGACCATGCCCTTGGCCGGCAGGTATCACACAGGCTCCCTGGCCTTTGGTGCCCTCATTCTGGCCATTGTACAGATCATCCGAGTGATACTGGAGTACTTGGACCAACGCCTGAAAGGTGAGGCCCTAATGCTGTGGGCTTTGGCCTTAAATTGGAGAGGCAGGACTGAGAGGCAGATTGGCATTGGTTCTTGCTTGGCACAGGGCGAAAGTGGTGGGACAGTAATTGGTTCCTGCTTAGGAGGAGCTGCTGAGAGCTCACCGGGTGGAGTTCTTACCTCTGAGAGGGCAGGGCCTATACTTCTGGACCACAAATGGTCCCTGATAAGAAGGTTTGTGCTCAGGAGGGTAGGTCTAAGACTGCTTTTTTGTAACGGAGGTGCTGTGAGGCTGCAATTGGTTGTATTATGGGAGGCTGCAAGGATTGGTGTCCGCCTGGCAGGCAGGGCTAGAGTAGCGGTGTGGGTTGTGATTGTTTCCTATCTTTGAGGCTGGGCTGAGAAGCTTTAAGATTAGGTTCCTCATTGAGGGCATGGCCCTCCAAGGATCCTGGATCAAAGCATGTCTCCTCTCCTTGTCTCTTTGAGAAGGTGGGCTCTGGGAGTCCTGCCCTGTGGTGAGCGTGCATAGTGAGGAGGTAGTGGTTGTCCCCTCACCTTCGCATCCCTCCATTCTCTCCCAGCTGCGGACAACAAGTTTGCCAAGTTCCTCATGACCTGTCTCAAGTGCTGCTTCTGGTGCCTGGAGAAGTTCATCAAATTCCTCAACAGGAATGCCTACATCATGGTGAGTAGGTCTGGGGTCCAGAACCAACTCACCAGCTTCTATTGGGTGGGAGTAGCCCTCATTCCTACCCAGGGGGCCTGATCTGTCCCTTCTCCCTCCCTCCAGATTGCCATCTATGGTACCAACTTCTGCACCTCAGCCAAGAACGCTTTCTTCCTGTTGATGAGAAATATCATCAGGTTAGGGGAACACTGTCCTTTCACCATCTCCCTCCTCCCCTGAGCCAACATTCATACCTGCTGCCCACTCTCTCTTGCAGAGTGGCTGTCCTGGACAAAGTTACTGACTTCCTCTTCCTGTTAGGCAAACTTCTGATTGTGGGTAGTGTGGGTGAGTGCTGCTCACCCTGCCTGTCTGATGTGTCCCTATGTCTTCTTCTGTAATGGGTTGGGTCTTCTGGGGCCGGGCTACTTTCTTTAGTAAAAACCCTCAACCATCTCGTTTCCTCCTCCTCTTCAGGGATCCTGGCTTTCTTCTTCTTCACCCACCGGATTAGAATCATACAAGACACAGCACCGCCTCTCAATTATTACTGGGTCCCTATACTGGTATGGAACTTTGGGAATGGGCAAGTGTCAGGGAAGAAGATGGTGTTGGGACTCACTCACCTGGTCCCCTCTGACTGAACAGATATGGGTACAGGTCAGAAGTAGGGGACTGGTTATCTATTCCCACAAACATTTACTAAGTACCTACTATGTACCAGGAACAGAGGGAGGAAGGGCTTCCCTCTAGAGGACTTAACAGTTTAGAGGTAAATAGACTTTAACCAACAATGATAGGGGTGGATATGAGATTGCAAACTGGTACATGCCACAGGGCAGAATTCTAGGGAACTTTTGCAGTCTGGTGGAAGATTTTTGCAGGCCTGGGAGTCCAGGCAGTTTCACTGTGGCAGTGATGTCAGATCTAAGATCTGAAGGAAATACAGGCAACCACCAGGCATAGGGAACAAGGACAGAGGCCATACCAGGGGCAGTGATATGGTGGGACCATACCAGGGGCAATGAGGAAACCAGTGTGGCTGGTATAGGAGGGAAATAAGGACAGGGAGGTGACAGACCCTCAAGGTATTAGGTCATCACCCCTAAGAAGTATGAAATCTAAGTACAGGACTTGGAGACCTATGACCTAGATTTTTATCTTAGTTCTCTTTGCTAGTTCTAGAATGTATAACTTTGGGAAAATTATTTAATCTCTCTAAGGTCCACTCATTTCGGTCAGTAAATGTTTATTAGGTACCTCCCAAGGCCTTGTGAGTCACCAAATACCTGGAGATATTGCAGTAATCAGGACAGACACAATCTAGGGAGGATGTGGGCATTAAACCTGTAATACCCTAAACATGCATAAAATTGCAGCCAGATGATCTCAGAGATGGGATGCTTAGTACAAGAGCATAAAACAGGGTCTAGATGTCAGAGGTGGCTTTTTGGAGGAAGTGGTACCTGAGGGCTTGATGTTTGAACTTAAAGCAGAACAATGAGGAAGCATAATAAACTAGACTAAGTTAGGACAGCAGCATGTACAAAGGCCCTGGGGTTGAAGAGAGCAAAGAATGCCCTCTGGGTGGTAGGGCCCTGTGCACAGGGGTGAGGAGTTAGATTGTTATTCTAAAGAGGACTTATCAGCAGAGGAATTACATGATCCCTCCCTGTGAGGGTTTCTGTGGGTGAGAGTTCCCCTGGGAAGAAGTTGGGGATGGCAACAGCTCCTGTCTTCTCACCCAGACTGTGATCATTGGCTCCTATCTGATTGCCCATGGCTTCTTCAGCGTCTATGGCATGTGTGTGGACACACTGTTCCTCTGCTTCTGTAAGTGACCCCTCACCCCAACTCTTGCTGGGCCCTCACTCCCTTCTCCCCTCTGGGCAAAACTTCCCATGGTGTTATACATTCACCTGCCTGATGCCCCCAGCTTCCCAGGGACTGGCTGTCCCTTATTGTAGGGCCCTGGCATGCCCTCTCAGCTTCCTCCCTGCATTCAGAGCCGCTCCATCCTATTGTTCTGTGGTTCAGACTACAGCTGGAACGCTCTGCCCCTGGGCCCTTGGCTTCCAAGTTCTAGCTTTGTTGGGGAGTCTGTGGCTGCCACTAACTCTGGTCTCTCAATCTGTCTGTTTTTGTTGTTTTCTCTTTTTTCTTCCTCTCCTCCATGCCTGCTGGCTTCCTTGTTCTTCCCTGCCTCCCTCTTCCCCTCCCTTCCTGATCACCCCATTTTCCCCCTGCCGGTTCCTGGGGGGAGCCCAGGTGAGGACCTGGAAAGGAATGACGGCTCTCAGGAGCGACCCTACTTCATGTCGCCTGAACTGAGAGACATCCTGTTGAAGGGGAGTGCGGAGGAGGGGAAGCGGGCAGAAGTCGAAGAATAGGAGGAGCAGAGAAGGAGGGAGGCCAGCTTGCGGCCTGGCAGGGCTCCTTGTAGATGGGGGGTACATGCGGGCTTCCTGGCCTGGGAGTGTGGGGGGCGTGTGTGTGTATCCCATTCCCAAGCCCGCTTTAGTCTTCCCCTCTCCAGCCCTAGTGTGTCTTGCTTCCTAACCCTCTGAGGCTTCTTTGGCCCCTGCCCACCCTGTCCCCAGAGACCCCTGCCTGTGATCTCCCCTCATGCCACCTGCTTGGGGTCTGTCTCCGCAGTGGAGGACCTGGAAAGGAATGATGGCTCGGCCGAGAGGCCTTACTTCATGTCTTCCAATCTCAAGAAGCTTTTGAACAAGACCAACAGGAAGCTGGCGGAGTCTTAAAGACCCCACCTTCCCCCATCTCCCTGCAAAATCTCCCACTAGGTGCTCAGCAGCTGGGTCAGAACCCTTAACCTATTTGGGCTGACCTGAAGTCCTGTCACTGCCACCCCGTCATCCAATTACCACCAATTTCCAGGGACCTGGAGGATTTGTGGCATCGACTCCCTATGCCAAGGGGCAGTCAGACTTTTCATGGTGGCCCCCACGAGGCTGCAACGAGTCACTCTGGGCCTCACTGGCCCAGATGGGAAGAAGTCCTATGAGAGTTCTTGATGAGTCTGGCATGTGATGGGGTCCAACCTCTGTGGGCTGCCTCAAGCTTCCTGTTCCCTCTTACGGTGGGATGGCGTTTGTGTCTGCAGGGGCCATGGCCACAGTCAACTCCAGCTCCTAAAGGCCTTTGTTCACTTGTATCTGCTCAAACCAGGACTAAGACCCTTCTTCAGAGCTGAACAACTGGCTCACAGGCAGCCACATGCATTTCCTTATTTTTTTTTAACTTGGCTATGCATTAAAGGGTCTGTTAGCTTTTTTCTGTCTGTCTTAATAGCTAAGATGGGGCCACTGAGGAGTGCCTTCTGGCTACAGTGGGGTATGGCATGCGTGCCCAGGTGGGGGTGTCTCCTGCTGAGGGCGCAGAAGTATGTCCTGTTTGTTGGTGGGAGATGAGGGAGAGACTTCTTGGAGACTGCTTTGTGCAGAAGGGAGGAGACCGTGAATAGTTGCTTAATGGAAACCTGCTGGCTGGCTGGAGGAGCTGGGCTGAATTTCTCCCCTTCCTCTGCCAGTTATTGACACAGCTCTCTTTGTAAGAGAGAAAAGAAACTGAATCCACCCAAGAGACAATTTCAGGGGAAGGAGTGCAGGGCAGATGCCACATGCACGCCGGGCCCCCTGCCCAGTCACCTCATCTTGAGGATCCGTTTGCCAAATTTGTTGAACTCAGGACCTGGCCTCCTGGTTCCCTCTTTGCCATATCCTAAGGCCCCCAACTTCATGTCTTTGTTCATCAGCACTGTTCCAGGATCCTAGAGAGGGAGAAACTCCTGCCTAGGGTCTCCATGTCCTGTGCGTGTTGCCAGCCCTCCCTCCCACGTTCTGTTGCACACCCCTGCGTGTAACTGCATTCCAACCACTAATAAAGTGCCTATTGTAACAGAGCTTGGGCCTGGAGTGTTTTGGGGGCAGTAGGAGGCTGGTTGGGAGAACCCCAGCTTTGACTACCCTGGGGTTCTCTGAGCTGATGTGACTATACCCAGGGGAAAGGGGTCCAGGAAGCCCTGTCTGCTGGCCCCTGTCTGCACCTGAATTCCACCATGCTACCGGCTCAGGTTTCTCCTGAACAAATGCCCCTTATTAGGTTCTGGTGCCTAGACTCTGGAAGGCGGCCATGTGCTGTTCACCTCCCGCTCCCCTCCTTGGTCACATGGTATGGACACATGGTCCCAAGCCTGCTTTTTGTCCCTGGCCCAGGCACCTAAGGTGCCACAGGTTTGCTGTTTGGGACCTACAAAGTTGCACCGTCTGGCTGCCTGGAGGCTCGCTGCTGACCCCTGGTGCCAGCTGTCACAGTCACCTCTGAGCCAAGTGCCCCACCATTTTTTTTATTATAATTTTATTTTTTTAATGGGGTGACATCAATAAATCAGAATACATATATTCAAAGGTAATATGTCCAGGTTATCTTGTCATTCAATTATGTTGCATACCCATCACCCAAAGTCAGATTGTCCTCTGTCATCTTCTATCTAATTTTCTTTGTGCCCCACCATTTTTTAAAATTTTTTTTAAAGACTATTTAATTCATAGAGAGGAGAGAGGAGCAGGAAGCATCAACTCCCATATGTGCCTTGACCAGGCAAGCCCAGGGTTTTGAACCGGCGACCTCAGTGTTCCAGGTCGATGTGCTTTATCCACTGCGCCACCACAGGGTAGGCTGCCCCACCATTTTAACCTTTCTTCTTTCTATATCCCCTTCCCTCGAATATTTTCTTAAATAGCCACTTTTTTTTTAGTACTTCCTATCTGCATGCCATACCTTCCTTCTATTGCTCTCCCCATTATTTAAGACAGAGATTGAGTGACATGTCTGTGTTGTCCAACCAGCAGGAAAGGGGCCAAGAAAGCATTTGAATCCAGGTCTCCTTGACCCCAAAGTACATACCCACAAACCTGTACTGATGTTCTCTGGGTTCCCTTGTTCACCTCCAGCCCTCAGAGTTTATATTTTCCCTATCCAAGCTCCTGTTAGCCCTGCCTCCAAAATATTTCCTAAGCTAACTGCCCATTTCTCCCCATATCTTCAGCTCCCAGCCCCTATTATCACTAACCTAGACCAGTGCAGACCCTCACCCTGGTCTCTAGTTCCTGCCATTTTGCCCCCTGCCTCCACTGTTCCCCCCACAGGTGTAGAAGCAGACCTGTGAACAACTGAGTTCATGCCCCTTCTCTGCTCAAGAACCCTCCATGGCTCTCACTTTACTCAGTGCAAGCCAAAGTCCTCACTGCAGCCCCCAAGACCCTGTTCCATCTGCTCCATCACCTCCCCCTTAGTTCATCCAGCTGCTCTGGCCCCAGGGCTTCTGCCTGAAATGCTCTCCACATGGCTCTTTGCATGGCTAGCTACTCATCCTTTCACTTTCAGTTTAGGAATCATCTCCATGAAAACTTCCCTGCTCATCTAAAAGTTGGCCTCATGGTGATAACCACATCACCTTGTTTATTTTCTTTATGGCACTTGTCACAATCAGAAATTATTTGTGTTTTCACTTACTAAGTGTCAGCCTTCTCACCCAGGATGTCAGCTCATAGGGGACCCAGGTCTTGCCTCTTCTTTACCATCTTATCCCAGGGCAGGGTAGAGCCTGGTACACAGCAAGCACTCTGTATACGGGCTCAGAACAACTGAATATAAAGGGCTTAGCACAGTGTTAGAATTGCTATCAGTATACAGCAGCATTTCAGTTCCCGGTCTGTTATGTATGTTCCAAGCTCTCTGGCTACTGTGTGAGACTATGACTCAAAACAGAAGCACTGAGCTACTTAGGAAGTTACTGCACTATTCCGGGTGCACACTGATGGTGGACTGGACTCAGATAATCTTGGTGAAGATGATGAAAAGCTTCCAGTTTGGGGTTTAATTTGAAGATGGAGCTGACCTGATTGATTATATGGAGAATGTGAAAAAATGAGGAGCCAAAGAAACAAAAGTAAACAGAGCTCTTAGGGAACAAGCTCAGGCAGAATCCTGCAAAGGGCACCTGTTGCCTGCAGGGAGCGATGGAGGATAAATTATATTTCCGAGTTGTCCTGAACTGGTATGAATTTGACTAAAGGTGGCCCCAGGGAAACGTTTAAGCTCCCGGGCACTTCTGATTCTCTGAATATGTAGCAGAGGTGCATGAGCAAGATGGTCCAGAGCCCAGGGTAGTGCACTCGAGAATTGCAGGTGCAGGTTGTCATGCAAAAGCACACAAAACCCTGGCAATGCTGCAAATAAATAAAGCAGATCCTAAGAGATCTGGGCAGGACAGTGTCCTGTACAAGTAGGTTGAGTTTGGACTCACTGAATGCAACATTTCCAAGGAAAGCTGTCATATAGATGGGTGGACGTGTGTGACTGGACTTCTGATGAGCGTTCCAGGCTGGAGGCATGCAATTGGGAATAGTCAGTGTTTTGATGGTCTTTCAAATCACAGTGTTGATTGAGGTCAGCTGGGGAATAAGTGTACACAGAGGTGATGTCTAAGCCCTGAGCAGAGGAGGAGAAAATGTAGCTGCAGGGGTAAAACAGAGGGGGGCATCAGGGGCTAAGTGGAAGGCAGGGAACGTGGCACAAATGTTCATGGTTATGATGGCAGAATATGGATACAAAACCCCAGCTGAGTAGCTTGCTTAGAGCATCGTCCTAAAACGTCAAGGTTATGGGTTCAATCCCCAGTCACAGCATACACAGCAGTCAACAGTAAATGCATAAATCATAATTTATGCAATAAACTTTGTTATTATGCATAACTTTGTTGTAGAACAACAAATCAATGTTTCTCTCTCTCCCTTCTTCTCTCTCTAAAATCAATTTTAGCCCGATCAGGAAGTGGCGCAGCAGATAGAGCATCGACTGGGACCCAGAGGACCCAGGTTCGAAACCCCGAGGTCGCCAGCTTGCGTGCGGGGTCACTGGCTTGAGTGTGGGATCATAAACATGACTCCATGGTCATGTCTTAAGCCCAAAGGTCACTGGCTTGAAGCCCAAAGGTCGCTGGCTTAAAGCCCAAGGTTACTGGTTTGAGCCCAAGGTCACTGGCTTGAGCAAAGGGTCACTCACTCTGCTGTAGCCCCCCAATCAAGGCACATATGAGAAAGCACTCACTGAACAACTAAGGTGCTGCAACAAAGAACTGATGCTTCTCATTTCTTTCCCTTCCTATCTGTCCTTATCTGTCTCTCTGTCTGACTCTCTCTGTCTCTGTAAAAAATAATAATTTAAAAAATAGAAAAATAAGGAAAAAAAAAAGAAAAATAAAATCAATTTAAAAAAAGAACATGGACACGAGTGACTGTTTTCTCACCAAAAAAAAAAAAAGAAAGCCTGACCTGTGGTGGCGCAGTGGGTAAAGCGTCGACCTGGAAATGCTGAGGTCGTCGGTTCGAAACCCTGGGCTTGCCTGGTCAAGGCACATATGGGAGTTGATGCTTCCAGCTCCTCCCCACCTTCTCTCTCTCCCTCTCTGTCTCTCTCTCTCCCTTTCTCTCTCCTCTCTAAAATGAATAAATAAAATTTAAAAAAAAAAAGTGTAGCCTAAAAAAAAAAAAAAAAAAAAAAAAGAAAGAAAAGCCATCAGCTGAGTGTGGAGCACAGGGAGATGTTGGAAGCTGTGGAAGTATGAGAAATCATCTAGTTGCAAGATGGAGCACCACACAAACAAGGAACGTCAGGGAAGTTGTTGGGGGGGGGGATTCCTTCTTTTTTCCCCCAACTCCCAAGGTGAGAGGTGCAGACAGAGAATTGGATTTAGCTGGGGTGATAGAGAGAAGCAGGGACTTGAAGGTGTGCACAAGGGAAGAATGAAGGATAGGATGGATCCTATCCCTTCACTGCCCCAAATCTTCCCATAGTTTTCAGTGTGCCTAGGGAGAAAGCCACTGTCTGCATGTGGGTCCACAGGGTCCTATAGGAACCATGTGCCTTTTTCTGAATGTCCCTTCCTCCCGTCCTTCCTCGCTTTGAGACTCCTTACTGCTTCCATAAGCACAGTCAAGCTCTGGGACTTTGCACTGGCTGTTTCCTCTGCCTGATGGCTTTTCTCCTGGCAATCTGCTTACCTTTCATCCCTCAGCATCCCATAGGACTTTCCTGTGCACTGTCTGACTTAATATTGTACTTGCCCCAGCCATTCCCCCCTGCCCTTATTTTTGTCCATTGCTCTTGCCACTATGGTATATTACATACTTTGCTTATTTTATTGCCTGCCCCTCCCTCTAGTTCAGCTCCAAGAGGGTAGGGCCATGTGATTGTCTCCACTGTGTCCTTGGCAGCTGCTCCTGGTTGCATGGCCTTCAAGGCCAGCTCCTCCTGCTCTCCTGGATTGTCTGTGAATTACCTACAGAATTTACCCAAGGTCTTTTCTTCTTGGATTGGCCAGCATTCACGACTGTGATTTGCAATTCTGAGAGGTATTGATCCAGAATGATCCAGGATGAGACCAAGCCAGGGGGAGTGAGATCACTGCCCTACTGCCCATTTATTTATTTGTTTCTTTATTTATTTACTTTTGACAGAGATAGAGTCAGAGAGAGGTACAGATAAGGACAGGAAGGAGATGAGAAACATCAATTCTTCGTTGTGGCACCTTAGTTGTTCATTGATTGCTTTTTCATATGTGCCTTGACTGGGAGGCTACAGCAGACCAAGTGACCCCTTGCTCAAGCCAGCAACCTTGGGCTTCACGTCAGTGACCTTTGGACTCAAGCTAGTGAGCCCACACTCAAGCTGGATGAGCCTGTGCTCAAGCTGGCGACCTGGGTCCTCTGCGTTCCAGTCCGAAGCTCTATCCACTGCACTACCACCTGGTCAGGCAGGATCACTGCCCTTTTGAAAAGGAGGCATGCAGGTACAGTTGTGCTGACCAGTTACAGGCTAGCCAAATACTCAAAATGGCCCAGACAACTAAAAAACACATAAGGTAATGCTGTATGTTTCCAAATCTGTAACATTCTAGAACAGATAAAGCTAATCCTGGTAATTTAAGAAAAGGATTGGGGCCCTGGCCGGTTGGCTCAGTGGTAGACCGTCGGCCTGGCATGGAGTACCGGGTTCGATTCCCAGCCAGGGCACACAGGAGAAGCGCCCATCTGCTTCTCCACCCCTCCCTCTCTCCTTCCTCTCTGTCTTTCTCTTCCCCTCCTGCAGCTGAGGATCCATTGGAGCAAAGTTGGCCCAGGCGCTGAGGATGGCTCCATGGCCTCTGCCTCAGGCGCTAGAGTGGCTCTGGTTGCAACAGAGCAACACCCCAGATGGGCAGTTCATCGCCCCCTGGTGGGCATGCCAGGTGGATCCCAGTCGGGAGCATGTGGGAATCTGTCTGACTGCCTCCCCATTTCCAACTTCAGAAAAATACAAAAAAAAAGAAAAAAAAAGGAAAGGATTGGGGATTGACTAAGGGCAGTAAGGAATTCCTGGGGTGGTGACAATGTTCTTTATTTTGATTGGGGTGGTGTTCACAGAGATATATACTATAGAACATTTGCTGGGCTGTACACTTATGATTGTATATATTATACTTTAATTAAAAAAAAAAGTAGATTAAAGAGTGTGGGGAGTTCCATTTTGGTAATCCATCTGTGAAGTTGGGCTGACTTGGGCATAGTGGGGGGCAGGTGTGGTTGGTGACCCATGCACTCACTCACTCACTGTTTAGAACACTCTAAGCCAGGTACTTTATATAGTAGATATACAAGAGCAACCAAGATATACAAGAGTGGGCCTGAAAAACTAGCTCAATGGCTAGAGCATTAGCCTGGCATATGGACATCCTGGGGTTGATTCCTGGTCTGGGCACATGGGAGAAGCGACCATCTGCTTCTCCCCCTGCCCTCTCTCTTCCCCTCCCACTGTCAGTGGCTCGAATGGTTTGAGCATCAGCCCAGGTGCTGAGGATAGCTTTGTTGATTCCAGCACTGGCCCTGACGGGGCTTGCCAAGTGATCTGGTCAGGGTGTATGTCCTGCTATCTACCCTCTTCTCACCGCCAACCCCCCCCCAAAGAAAAAGATATACAGGAGTGAACAAGAAAGAACCTTGCTGCTTGGTCTCAGTTTACTTTTAGCAAGAGAGACAGAGACAGAGGAACACACAGGCAGGAAGGGAGGGATAAGCAATAATTCTTCGTTGTTCATTGATTGCTTTCTCATATGTGCCTTGACTGGTGGGCTCTAGCAGAGTGAGCGACCCCTTTCTCAAGCCAGCGACCTTGGGCTCAAGCCAGCAACCATGTGGTCATGTCTATGATCCCATGCTCAAGCCGGTGACCTCGGGATTTTTAACCTGGGTCCTCTGCATCCCAGTCTGACACTCCATTCATTGCGCCACCGCCTGGTCAGGCTCAGTTTACTATCTTACAAGGGAGACAAAACTAAATATTTAATAGGTGGTGATACTTTAAAGAAAAATAAAACAGAATTAATTGGACAGTGCTCTTTAAGAAATAGTAGTCAAGCCTGACCAGGCAGTGGCACAGTGGATAGTGTCGGACTGGGATGCAGAGGACCCAGGATCGAGACCCCGAGGTAGCCAGCTTGAGTGCAGGCTCATCTGGCTTGAGCTAAAAGCTCACAAGCTTGGACCCAAGGTCGCTGGCTCAAGCAAGCGGTTACTTGGTCTGCTGAAGGCCCGAGGTCAAGGCACATATGAGAAAGCAGTCAATGAACAATTAAGGTGTTGCAACGAAAAACTGATAATTGATGCTTCTCATCTCTCTCTGTTCCTGTCTGTGTGTCACTATCTCTGACTCTCTCTCTGTCTCTGTAAAAAGAAAAAGAAAGAAAGAAATAGTAGTCAAGGTAGGAAGATCTCTCTGAGGAGGTGGAGCTGAGATTTGAAAGAGGGAAGCTCTGAATATGGAGGAAAAAGTGCTTCAGGCAGACAGTAGAGCCAGTGCAAAGGCCCCTTAGGTGAGAGGGTGATTGAATAAATGATTGGAGTAAGGTGTGAAAGACACATCAATGCCAGACCTGTGGTGGTGCAGTGGATAAAGTGTCGACCTGGAACGCTGAGGTTTGAAACTCTGGACTTGCCTGGTCAAGGCACATATGAGAGTTGATGCTTCCTGCTCCTCCCCCTTTCCCTCTGTCTCTCTAAAATGAATCAAGTCTTAAAAAAAGACACATCAAGCTGTATACCATGGGCTTACATCCGCCCAAGCCAGTAGAACCAGTAGAAAGAACTTACTTTTTTAAAATTTTTTCTTTATTGATTTTTAGAGAGGAGAGTGACAGAGAAAGAGGGAATGAAAGGGGGCGAGGAGGGGACTACAAGCGGGAAGCATCAACTAGTAGTAGTTGCTTCTCATATGTGCCTTGACCAGGCAAGTCTGGGGTTTCAAACTGGTGACATCAGTGTTCCAGGTCAATGCTTTATATACTGTGCCACCACAGGTCAGGCAGAATTTAATTCTTGTGGCACACCTTTTGAAAATCGCTGGTTTAGCCTTGGGAGTCAGAAAACTAGAAACTTTCCCTGTGCCACCACTTGGTAGTGCTGTTAGTCAAATTACCCTGCTTCTGAGCTTATTTGCTGTGTCAAGGCTTTGCTGATCTCTAATTTTAGTGTTAAAGCCAGTTCATGTTAAAGAATGTTATTTGCTTTTGTCAGTGACCTGGAACAATCTAACTTAGACATCAGAATACTCATGCCACTAATTTTACCAAACTTTTCTTTAATTTCGAGCTCTATTTAAGAAAGATCTTTAAGGAGGGGCGGGGACAGAGGAGAAGATGCCAAATGTCTGTCATGTATGTGAAAAATATAAAAAAAAACACAATTAAGCATCGCAAGAAGTAAAGTATCTCTGTAGACAGACTAAAAACTTTACACTGGCTGTCAAGGGGAAGGGTGTCTGGGAAGGGAATCCTTTGTCCTTTTACACCCTTTTTGCACATTTGAGATTTTAAATCACGTGAATAAATTATTGGTTCAAAATCCTAAGTGAAATAAAAAAAGCAGTAGGTACAACATGCACCCATTTATGTAATCATATTTTTACACCTTACCTTTCTAATAATAGCTATAATTTTGGAGCATTTGTTCCAAACAAAAAATTGTGTCGTTTTTAAGAGCGAGAGAGACAGAGAGAGAAATATCAATTTGTTTCTGTATGTGTCCTGACTGGAAATCAAACCTGCAACCTTTGCTTGTCTCGATGATGCTCTAAGCTACCCAGGGATCCGGCAAGGGCAGTTTTTTGTTGATTTTTTAAAAATTACCATTTTGTAGATAAGAAACCGAGGCTCAGTCCAGTCCTTGGTTACACCGGGGGACTCAAACTTAGAACAGATACCGGATCTTGCATCCTTTACAAATTAGCTGCACCGTCCTACGTTTTTGCAAGGAAGACCCGCTATTAAGGTTCTAAGTCTTAAGTGACTCCTCATCTCCTTTAAAAAAAACCTTTTCAGTAATTCCTCGTTCTGGATTTCAGCAGCGCCTGAACCACAGCCACGCACCTGTCAGCCTATCTAGCAACGACGCCTGTCAAGCACCTGCCCGGTGTTGACATTAGAGGGGAGCGGAGCTTGGTTTAGATACATATTGTGTATCAAGGATCTCACAAGGCGTCGTTCTCCCGACACGACGCTTGTAAAGAAAAGGTGCTTGGTCCCCCAGGGCCTTTCTTTGTGAGACCCAAGCTGGTGGCCAAGTGTCTGAGCTACAGCACCGGTTCTACCGTGAACGCACCGTGAATCCTCAAGTCAGGACTTTTTCTCGCATGGCCTTTTTTTTCTCCATCTCTGAAAGGTGTTGAAAGATCCGACCAGCTCGGCTCTGCACTTGAGCAGCTCCGGGCACCGCCATCTCCCACATGCACCTCGGGTCTTCTCCGCCTCTTGCTGAGATGAGTGGGCTGCAACCTCTGCGAGGTAGCCACCTTTCGAGGCCGCACTTCCTCGACAGAGATCCCGCTACTACGAGGACGTTAAAAGTCTACACTCTCAGAGGCGTTTCCGCCAACGTGCACAAGGCGACCGGTTTAACATGGCAGCCGCGCAGGCGCGTAAATTCCAAGCCTCAGTGAAGATCCGCCCCTCGCTGTGAGTCACGTGGAAAGGTGGCTCAAAACCGCCATTGAAAAAGAGCACTGGCGTTGTCACATGATACAGACCGACCAATACAGCAAAGAGAAAGCGAAAAGCCCTTATCATGTGGCCAAGGTTTACTCTGAAATTGCCATTGTCACATGATTAACCACAGGCATCGAAAAGGAAGGGAAACATTCCGACACCACGTGACGAGCACGCAGCAGATACGCTCTTGTCACGTGATTAGACCTTGCCTCCTCCTCCTCCTCCTCCTCCTCTCTTTTTGTCCCTCCCTCCCTCTCAAGCTGGGCCTGCGTCAAGCGGCAACGCGGCGGTGAGGGGGCGGGGCTCCGAGCGGTCACGTGGCTCCGCATCTCCCGGCGCGCGCCCGCCCGCTCGCCCGCTCGCCCCCGGCTCCTCCTCCTCTTCTCGCCATTGCAGTTGGACTCAGCAGCCCCGTGTGCACAGCGTGGCTTTTGGGGGGAGACCCCAGCGAGTTGTGGCAGGAGGTTGGCGGCGGCTGCGGTCAGGGAAGGGGACATCGACAAGGTAAGCTCCAATGTGGCAGCGGCTGGGCCCGCTCCCGGCTGTGCCCCTCCCCCCTGCTCGTCCTCCCACTCTGCGCGGGCCCGGCTGGGGAGTCGCAGTGACAAGTCTGAAGGCGCCCCGCGCTTTCCGCCTCCGCTCGGTTTCCTCGCCCCAGTGCCTGGCTCATGCCTTCCTTGTCAGTCTTGCTCCCGCGCTTGGCCGTTACTGTCCCCCATTGTGCCGAGGAAACAAAATGGCGGCGTCGGCGGTAAGGCCCGGTGCGCGCGCATCCGTCCTCCCCCCTCGCGGCCCCTCGTTCGGCGGCAGCGCCTCGCGCAGGGGGTGCGCGCGCTCCGGGCTTCGGGCCGCAGTCTCCCCCGGGTCGGGCTTTTGTCTGTTGCAGCGCCCTGCGTGCGCGCGCGCACGTGCTGGGAACACACCCCCCCCTTGGCCTTGAGCATCCCGATCCGCGCGGCACGGGCTATCCTCCTCCTCACCTCCCTCCTCACGTCCGCCTCTTTGTCCCACTCCCGCCCCGAGTTCCAGGAGGGTCCCAGGTTCCAGAGGCGGGAAACGTGGCCTTCTTTGTCCTTACATGGCGCGGAGAGGCGGACCCCCTCTTCGGAACCCTGTCCATGCGCGGATTACAGTGGAGGCCTTTGTGGGTTCATGGGGTTCCCAAATCCCTGGTAAGCCAGGTCTCCCCCAGATCAGGATCCAAACTTGGGGGGGAGCGTTTAAGATTTCTCTTGTTTAAGCCAGATGTTTCATTTATGTTGAGTTTTTTACAGATTGTTTAAGGATTTGCATCTTTCCCCAAAATGGTTAGCGGGTGCGATGTTTGAGCGCACTCTAATCTGCGAGCTTGGGACCTAATCATGAATTAACCCTTTTCTACTTTTATTTCCTCAAGTAGTAGAGCGACATTCTTAGGGTTGTTATTGATATTCTTTCCGGATTAATTCTCTGCCTGGATGAATTATTTGGGATGTACAATGGTCAGCATGGTCTCCACTAGCCCAGTGCCTAAACTTGCGAAGAGTAAGCCATCTCTTCAAAATAATTTCAAAATTAAATGTGAGTTGCTTGGATTCTGCTTAGGGATCATGCTGATCAACAGGGAAGCGTCAGTTTCTGTGATAAGCTTCCCTTTTCTGGACTCGAGTATTTCAGATTGTGAATCTGTGTTTCTGATGGCTTTGAATTCTGTCCTTTTTACAAAGAGTGGTAGGGTAGCATATTTGGGGTCCACAGGGAAATATAAAGTGCCACCTGAAGTTAGGACTTGAGGTTCTCTTTTCCTTAGGTGTCTGTGGATGGAGACTCCACGAATTGCTCACAGTGCTGACTGTTTTGTACGTGATGCTTTGTGTGTGGTCTTGTGGGATGTAGTGACAGCAGCAGCACAGGGTGTGAATGAAGTGTGGGAACCAGAGACTCATTCACAGCTGGAAAAGGAGGAAAAAGTCTGTAGGGTACTACTGATGGGTGCTACTATCCCTAGTCCTGGGGTCTTTGCTTCTGAGCTGCCTCTTGGCCATGTGGGCAACTTCTGGTCCCTGTGGTTTGGGAATAGAATTGTGCAGGTGGTAATGTTGTCTGTAGCATATTCAGGAGGCTGGTAATTAACTGCCAGGCTTTACCTTGCCAGCACTGGACACTTGATTTATCAGAGTCTCCCTACCTTCCAGGAGCTTGGGCAGATCTGCAAAGCACGTATTTTCTGGAATGGGATGGTACCTAATAGTTGGCAGTTTTTTGTTTTTAATTTGAACTTGTTTAGTGTCTATAAGCAAAAATTCCTTTGGCTCCTTCTAGTATACGTAAGAAAAAAAATTTTTTGAGACTCATATTCTAAGGCTGTTTCTAATAAAAATAAAAGTTTATTTATTTATTTATTTATTTATTTATTTATTTTTTACAGAGACAGAGAGAGAGTCAGAGTGAGGGATAGACAGAGACAGACAGACAGGAACGGAGAGATGAGAAGCATCAATCATTAGTTTTTTGTTGCACATTGCGACACCTTAGTTGTTCATCGATTGCTTTCTCATATGTGCCTTGACTGTGGGCCTTCAGCAGACTGAGTAACCCCTTGCTTGAGCCAGCGACCTTGGGTCCAAGCTGGTGAGCTTTGCTCAAACCAGATGAGCTCACGCTCAAGCTGGCAACCTCCGGGTCTCGAACCTGGGTCTTCCGCATCCCAGTCCAATGCTCTATCCACTGCGCCACCGCCTGGTCAGGCAAAAATAAAAGTTTTCCTGTCAAAAAAACCCCACATTGGCCAGAGTGGCTACTAATATTCTGATGACACATATATGAGGCTCTTTTTCATGCTTCGCTGGTTAAGTTCTCAGGTAGGGACAGGTGGAGTTGTTAGTGAGGAAGGAGCCTTCTATGAGTCTGTAAGCTACTTTTCTTTGGGTTTCAGTAAGATGTAGGAGTTAGAAATGTTCTCACTTTAGAGAAAGGCTTTAGGGTTTTTGTTCTTTTTATTCATTTTTGAGGTGGTTTTGTTCTTTTGATTTAATATTAGAGATAGAAGCGTTGGTTTGTTGTTTTACTTATGCATTCATTAGTTGATTTTTTTTTATTGGTTTCTAGAGAGGAAGGGAGAAAGACAGAGTGAGAGAGAAACATTGATTTGTTGTTCCACTTATTCATGCAGTCATTGGTTGATTATTGTGTGTCCCCTGACTGGGGATTGAACCCACAACCTCAGCATGTCCGGAAGACGCTCTTAACCAACTGAGCATCCTGGAAAGGGTCTTAGTGGTTGAACCCCCCCCCCCCTTTTTTTTTTAAGTGAGAGGCAGGGAAACAGACTCCCATATTCACCCTGACCAGGATCCACCTGGCAACCCCTGTAGGGCTGATGTGCTGCCCAAGTCTACTGCTCTGTTGCTAGGCAACCAACCTACTTTAGTGCCTGAGGTGAGGCTATGAGCTATCCTCAGCGCCTGGGGCCTACTTGCTTGAACCATTTGAGCCATGTGTGTGGGGGTGGGAGCAGAGAAGCATATGGTCACTTCTCCTGTGTGCCCTGATCAGGACTCAAACCCAGGACTTCCACATACCGGCCGAGGCTCTCATGGAGCCAACTGGCCAGGGCTCATTCTTTTTTTTAAGTTTATTTATTTAAAAAAGACTATTGGATCTTACGGAGGAAGGGGGGTGGAGCAAGAAGTATCAATTCATAGTGTTCACTTACAGTATTTCATTGATTGCTTGTCCTATGTGCCTTGACTGGGCAAGCCCAGGGTTTCAAACCCATAACCTCAGCCTGACCAGGCGGTGGCGCAGTGGATAGAGCATTGGACTGGGATGCAGCGGACCCAGGTTCAAAATCCGAGCTCGACAGCTTGAATGCGTGCTCATCTGGTTTGAGCAAGGCAAACCAAGCAAGGGGTTACTCCGTCTGCTGAAGGCCCACGGTCAAGGCACATATGAGAGAGCAATCAATGAACAACTAAGGTGTCACAAACCCATGACCTCAGCATTCCAGGTTGACACTGTATTTAGTGTGCCACTACAGGCCAGGCTTATTGGTTGATTCTTGTTTGTGCCCCGACTGGGGATGAAGCTGCAACCTTGGCATATTGGAACAACGTTCTAACCACCTGAGCTACCTGGCCAGGGCTTTAGGGTTTTCTTTAGGCCTGGACATTTCCCTCTTAATTACTTTTCTCATGTTCCTCTCCAATTTCTAATGATTTCATCTTTTACAGCTCAGAGGAATTAATTCTTTTCTCCAAGAAATTTGAGTTTATACCTCTTCCTGATAGGTTTGGTCAGTGAGTTTATTAACCTGGTGCAGTTTTAAAAGATGGACAAATGTCACCATCTGGTATTTGCATATATAGTCCACAAAGTGGTGACATTTAATTCAAATCATGCTTTAAATTAGGATTTTGGGCTTTCTTTCTTTTTTTTAAAGCTTGGTATTTATTTTTTATTTATTTATTTATTTATTTTTATTTCTTTACAGAGACAGAGAGAGTCAGAGTGAGGGATAGACAGGGACAGACAGACAGGAACGGAGAGATGAGAAGCATCAATCATTAGTTTTTCGTTGCGCATTGTGACACCTTAGTTGTTCATTGATTGCTTTCTTATATGTGCCTTGACCATGGGCCTTCAGCAGACCGAGTAACCCCTTGCTTGAGCCAGCGACCTTGGGTCCAAACTGGTGAGTTCTTGCTCAAACCAGATGAGCCCATGCTCAAACTGGCGACCTCGGGGTCTCGAACCTGGGTCTTCCGCATCCCAGTCTGACGCTCTATCCACTGCGCCACTGCCTGGTCAGGCTGGGCTTTCTTTTTCTTTTTCTTTTTTTGTGACAGACAGAGAGTTAGAAAGGGGGACAGGTAGGGAAGGGAGAGAGATGAGAAGCATCAGTTCTTCATTGTGGTACCTTAGTTGTTCATTGATTGCTTTCTCATATGTGCCTTAATGTGGGGGGGTGCCTACAGCAGACTGAGTGACCCCTTGCTCGAGCCAGTAACCTTGGGCTCATGCTGGCAAGCCTTGCTCAAACCAGATGAGCCTGCGCTCAAGTTGGCGACCTCAGGATCTTGAACCTGGGTCCTCCGCCTCCCAGTCCCACGCTCTACCCATTGCACCACTGCCTGGTCAGGCAATTTTGGGCTTTCTATATTGGGTGCTTTTTATTTTAGCAAAGTCCTGGGAGGAGTAGATTTAATTTTTCTTTTTTCATAAAGTAGGGCTTGACAGCAGCACCTGGATTTTTATTTTTAACTTTTATTTATTGATTTTAGTGAGAAAGGAAAGGAGAGACAGAGACAGGAACATCTATCTGTTCTGTATGTCACCTGACTGGGGATCAAACTGGCAACCTCTATGCTTTGGGATGGTGCTCTGACCAGCTGAGATATCCAGTAGATTTGATTATTTTGTTTTCAGAGGAAGGGTTTGGACTTTGAGGCTGATGGTAGTTTGACAGGAGACCACACACAATTTGTTAGTGAAGTGTGTTTGGGCCCTGAAGGGATGAAGTTGACTTCAGTTTCCTGCTGCATTTGTTAATTTCTTCTGAAACCACTGGCTTTACTCTTCTTCCTTTCTTTTTTTTTTTTTTTTAATACTTTATTCAATTTTCAGAGAAGAGGGAGAGGGAGTGGAGGGGAGAAGAGGGAGGAGCAGGAAGCATCAACTCCCATATGTGCCTTGACCGGGCAAGCCCAGGATTTTGAACCGACAACCTCAACATTCCAGGTCAACGCTTTATCCACTGCGCCACCACAGGTCAGGCTTCGCTCTTTTTGTTAGGGAAAGTTGGCACTGACTTTTCTTGGTGCTAGTGGCATTATAGAAATAGTTGTGACCTGACCAGGCAGTGGCGCAGTGGATAGAGCGTTGGACTGGGATGCTGAGGACCCAGGTTCGAGACCCCAAGCTCTCCAGCTTGAGCGCGAGCTCATTTGGTTTGAGCAAAAGCTCACCAGCTTGGACCCAAGGTCCCTGGCTCAAGCAAGGAGTTATTCGGTCTGCTGAAGGCCCGCGGTCAGGGCACATATGAGAGAGCAGTCAATAAACAACTAAGGTGTTGCAATGCGCAATGAAAAACTAATGATTGATGCTTCTTATCTCTCTGATCCTGTCTGTCCCTATATATCCCTCTCTCTGACTTTCTGTCTCTGTAAAAAAAAAAAAAAAGAAAAAAAAATAGTTGTGGAAGCTTGGTGGGCAGATAAGTGATAGGGGAGCCTTGCAACTCTACTGATTTTTAAAAATTACTCCTTGCCATATTTATGCCCTGTTAAATCTTTGTGAGATTTTTCCATACAGCAATTTATAGGTGATCCCATTAGAAATTGCAATTGAAAATTCAGACTTTTTTCCCAGACACACTTTTAATATTTGCTGTTTTTCAGATGTCTTAAGAAAGAGATATCCAATAGAAACTTTTTCTCTTCTCATTGAGTGTCCATATAATGAAATTAAAAATGTAGTCACCATTTTTAATGAGTTTTTTTTTGTGGGCTATGTACCAAGGATCATTTAGTTAAAAGCTGAGTGTGCTTCCTTTATTAGAATATGTAAATTGACTCCATATTATTATGATTATTTTTAACTTTTGGGAGGTTGCATATTATTATTATATAAAAATATGCGTGCCTGACCAATCAGTGGCACATTGGATAGAGCGTCAGCTGGGTTGCTGAAGGACCCAGGTTTTAAACCTTATGGGTGCTGGCTTGAGCACAAAGTCTCTGGCTTGAGCAAGATATCACTGGCTTGGCTGGAGCACCCCGGGCAAGGCACATAGGAGGAAACAATAAGTGAACTACTAAAGTGCCGCAACAAGTTGATGCTTCTCATCGCTTTCCCTTTCTGTCTGTCCCTCTCTGTCGCTATTTCTCGCTAAAAATAAAAGAAGAAAAATATGCGTGAGCAGATTCTCTCACCTTTTAGTTTATTCAAAAAAATTTTTTTGAGGGACAGATGGGCATGAAAGGAGAGAAATGAGAAGCATCAGTTCTTCATTGCATCTCCTTAATGGTTCATTGATTGCTTTCTCATATGGGCCGTGACGGGAGCAGGGGCACTACACCAGAGCGAGTGACCCCTTGCTCAAGCCAGTGACCTTTGGGCTCAAGCTGGTGGTCATGGGGTCATGTCTATGATCCCACGCTCAAGCTGGTGACCTTGGGGTTTTGAACCTGGGTCTTCTGCATCCTTAGGCAATTGCTTAGCTTCTTGTATGTGCCCTGATCATGGATCAATCCTATGACCTTGGTGTACCAGGACAATACTGTGTTTACTGAGCAACCCAGTCAGGGCTCCGCTGCTTGTCTTTTAACTCCTTATTCTTATCTGAGTTTGTGTGTACTTTAAAAAATAAAATTTTTGAAGTTGAGTTTCCTTCTCAATGATACATACAGATTATTCAGGTTGGTAATTCTTCACATTCATATGAAACAAACAAAAACAAGTCTAAATGTCAACAGTATGGGAATGCCCAGCCCTGTGGCTCATAGTGGCACCTAATAAAGATTTGTCCTGTGGATGACCTGTGCATAATGCTTCAGGAGGGGAAAACAGCTGCCTAGTAAACAGGGAGACTTGTAGGCTGGACAGTGAGAGGTCATCAGTGACCACAGCTTCACAGAGAAGATGTGTGAATTGACAGGAGTGGAGGAAAGGTGAACTGAGTCAATTTTGGTGAAGTTACTTGAGCTTTTTTAGTTTTTTTTAATTTTTATTTTTTAAAGATTTTATTTATTTATTATAGAGAGGGGAGAGAGAGAGAGAGAAGGGGGAAGAGCAAGAAGCATCAACTCCCATATATGTGCCTTGACCAGGCAAGCCCAGGGTTTTGAACCGGCAACCTCAGCATTTCCAGGTTGACGCTTTATCCACTGCGCCACCACAGGTCAGGCTCTTGAGCTTTTTTAAAATGTAGAGCTTCAGCTCTGGAAAAGCAGTAGCAGTTTTTCACAGAACTAACAAGAAAATATCATATGACCCAGCAATTTGACTTTTCCGTATTAACTCCAAGAAATGAACGTATATGTTCACACAAAAACTAAAACAAGTGTTTTTTAGCTTTGTTTTGTAGTAGACAAGAACTGAAAACCACTCAGAGGTCCTTTAGCTGGTAAGTGGTTATACAAACCAGGGTATATCCAAAATACTACTTGGCAATAAAAAAATAACCAGTTTTTGATACATACACAATTGGATAAACCTTTTTTAGGTGTGAGGAGGGGAGATAGCGGGGCAGACTACCTCATACACCAGGGGTAGTCGACCTTTTTATACCTACCGCCCACTTTTGTATCTCTGTTAGTAGTAAAATTTTCTAACCGCCCACCAGTTCCACAATAATGGTGATTTATAAAGTAGGGAAGTAACTTTACTTTATAAAATTTATAAAGCAGAGTTACAGCAAGTTAAAGCATAATACAATGATTACTTACAAAGTACTTTATGTCGGATTTTCGCTAAGTTTGGCAGAATAAATCTTTTTTTTTCATTTTATTTTATTTTATTTACCGAGACAGAGTGAGTCAGAGAGAGGGATAGATAGGGACAGACAGATAGGAACAGAGAGAGATGAGAAGCATCAATCATCAGTTTTTTGTTGCGACACCTTAGTTGTTCATTGATTGCTTTCTCATATGTGCCTTGACCACAGGCCTTCAGCATACTGACTGAATAACCCCTTGCTCAAGCCAGTGAACTTGGGTCCAAGCTGGTGAGCTTTGCTCAAATCAGGTGAGCCCGCGCTCAAGCTAGTGACCTCGGGGTCTCGAACCTGGGTCTTCCATATCCCAGTCCCACGCTCTATCCCAGGGGTCCCCAAACATTTTACACAGGGGCCAGTTCACTGTCCCTCAGACCGTTGGAGGGCCGCCACATACAGTGCTCCTCTCACTGACCACCAATGAAAGAGGTGCCCCTTCCAGAAGTGCGGCGGGGGCCAGATAAATGGCCCTGATCAGGGGGCCGCAGTCTGGGGACACCTGTTCTATCCACTGTGCCACCGCCTGGTCAGGCAGCAGAATAAACCTTTATAAAACAACTTAATATAGTTAAATCTTTTTATTTATACTTTGGTTGCTCCGCTACTGCCCACCATGAAAGCTGGAATGCCCACTAGTGGGCGGTAGGACCAGGTTGACTACCACTGGCATACACCTTGACCAAAATCCACCTGCAACCACATCTGTGGCTGATGCTTGAGGATCGAGCTATTTTTAGTGCCTGAGGCCAATGGAGTTATCTTCAGTTCCCAGGGCCATGCTTGAACCAAACCACTGGCTGCAGGAGGGGAAGATGAAGAGAAGAGAAGAGGGAGAGGGAGCAGAGGAGAAGCAGATGGTTGCTTCTCCCCTGTGTTCTGACTGGTAATTGAACCCAGGACAATGCTCTATCCTGAGGCAGTTAGATTGTGTGAAACAAACTAATCCTGAAAGGTTACATACTCTACAATTCCATTTATATAAAACTCTTGGAATGCAAAATTACAGAAGTGATAACTGGATTAGTGGTTGTTAGGCATGGGGGGGCAGTTGGAAAATGAATGTGACAGTACAGGAGGTCTATATCTGACTTGGTATTGGTATTATGGTTATGATATTGTACTATAGTTTGCAAAATGTTACTATTGGGAGAAACTAGGTACATGGTACAAAACCTGTTATTTCTTATAATTGCAGGTGAAGCTACAGTTATCTGAAAATAACGTTTTCATTTTTAAAAATGTGTTCTCAGTAAAATAATTCACATCTGGGTGTTAGTGTTATTTGAGAGGCATTCTTTTATCTTGTTTTTTTTTTTAATTCGGTGAGAGAATGGGAGGCAGAGACAGACTCCCACGTGCTCCCCAGCTGGGATTCACCTGGCAAGCCCACTAGGGGGCAGTGCTGCATTGCTGAGCAATGGAGAGGAGCTCTTCTTAGTGCCTGAGGAGGTGGCCATGGAGCCATCCTTAGTGCCTGGGGCCAACTTTCTCCAATTGAGCTGTGGCCACAGGAGGAGTAGAGAAAGAGAAACGAGAAGGGATGGAGAAGATCGGTGCTTCTGTGTGCTCTGACTAGGAATCAAACCAGGTTGAAGCTCTAACACTGAGCTAACCAGCCACAACCTCTTTTTCCTTCTTAACTAGGAAAAAACACTGGGGAAAAGAAATTAAATTGTGTACTAAGGTAAAAAAAAATCCTCCAAGGTTTTCCCATGGGGATGGATGGAGAGGTTTCCTTACCACCGCCCTGCCCCCTTCACCCCACCCCCACCCCCACCACCACCACATCTGGTGTAGATGATTTCCTAAGCTGGAAGACATTTCTCATTGTTATCTTTAATCCTTACTATTTGTAACTCTGAGGCAAGTGATTTGCTGGGGGTCCCACAGCTGCTAGGTTGTAGAACCTAGGTGGATATAAACCTGGGTGGGACTTGTGGGCTCTCCACAATATCAGAGGGCTGGGGTCCTGCATCTCACATACCAATTCGAGCTCCAGAAACATTTTGAGCAATAACCTGTGTTTGTCAACTTTTATTTTGTCAAGGAAAATATCTTTTTAGCTGGTTAACACACACCATCTCCACCTTTTCATAAGAAAAATGGATGTTGCCTAACCAGGCGTTGGCCCAGTGAATAGAGCATTGGCCTGGAACATTAGGACTCAGGTTTGAAACCCCAAAGTCGCTGGCTTGGCTGGAGCCCCCTGCCATGGCACATATGAGAAAGCAATCAATGTACAACTAAAGTGCCACAACTATGAGTTGATGCTTCTCATCTTTCTCCTTTCCTATCTGTCTGTCCCAGTTTACCTGCCCCGCAAGAAAAAAGGATATTGGCCCTGGCTGGTTGGTTGGCTCAGTGGATAGAATGTTGGTCTGGCATGTGGACGTCCCAGATTCGATCCCCAATCAGGGCACAAATGAGAAGTGACCCATCTGCTTCTCTTTCCTTCCCTCTCCCCCTCATCTCTCTCTTCCTCTTGCGCAGCCAGTGGCTTGATTGATTCAAGCATCGGCCCCCAGATGGTGGATTGCTGGGTGGATCCCGGTCAGGGCGCATGTGGGAGTCTATCTCCCCTCCTCTCATTGAGAAGAAAAAAGAAAAAAAGATGTTCACATTGCAAGCATAATGTTTTATGGTTTAAACTTCTGTAACTGCATGCCCTAGGTGAGTTGGTTTCAAGAACAAAAAAAGGAAACTTATTTCATTGTGTTAAAATATCCAAAACCACACAGAGGTCATGTATAAAATCATGATCCTTCACTCTCTGCTCATGTTTCTTCCTTGGGTTTGTTTGTTTTTGTTTTTTAATTTTTTTTAAACAATTTATTTTATTTATTTTTTCCTTTTACAGAGACAGAGAGTCAGAGAGAGGGATAGACAGGGACAGACAGACAGGAACGGAGAGATGAGAAGCATCAATCATTAGTTTTTCATTGCACATTGCAACACCTTAGTTGTTCATTGATTGCTTTCTTATATGTGCCTTAACCACGGGCCTTCAGCAGACCGAGGAACCCCTTGCTTGAGCCAGCGACCTTGGGCTCAAGCTGGTGAGCTTTTTGCTCAAACCAGATGAACCTGCGCTCAAGCTGGCGACCTCGGGGTCTCGAACCTGAGTCTTCCGTATCCCAGTCCAATGCTTTACCCACTGCGCCACCACCTGGTCAGGCTGTTTTTTAATATTTTATTTGTTCATTTTAGAGAGGAGAGAGAGAAGAGGGGGAGGAGCAGGAATCATCAACTCCCATTTGTGCCTTAACGGGGCAAGCCCAGGGTTTCGAACCAACAACCGCAGCATTCCAGGTCAATGCTTTATTCACTGCACCACCACAGGTCAGGCTCCTTGGGTTTCTTTTTCCGAGAGGCTGGGCTGTTAAAAATCCAAGCTTCCTTATGCCCAGGTTTGAATCATAGGTTTCAGGAGCTGCCTTTCACTGCTTTTGTTTAAAATTGGATTGGTAGGAGCAGTGGAGTGTTGCATGCAGGTGGTGGTGTGGGATTCTTGGTAACATTGTTCCTCACTAAAACAAATTATTTTCCTTGCTAGAAATTTTGAAAAAGTTTCTGCTTATAGAATACCCCTGTGTCCATTAAAGAGATAGATTCCTTGGTATTCAAGACCAGAGCAGCTGGCTTCTGAGAGGCTAGTTTGGATGACAGATCTGGGCTCACATTGAGACAAGCAAGGCCAGTTTTGTTGTCCTGCAAAGAAATGTTGACTCCAGTTTTGTTTTGTTTTTTGCTTTTGTTTTTTATTTTATTTTGGAGGCAGAGAGACAGACTCACACATACACCCTGACCAGGATAGGATCCACCTGGCAAGTCCCTTACACGGTGATGGCTCTGCCCATTTGGGGCCCACTGCTCTTTTGCTGGGGAACTGAGCTATTTCAGCACCTGGGGCAAGGCAAGGGAGCTAGCTATCTATCCTTAGAGCCCAGGGCCAAATTGCTCAGACCATTTGAGCTTTGGCTGTGGGAGAAGAGAGAGAAGAGGGAGGAGTGGAGAAGCAGATGGTCTCTTCTCCTGTGTGCTCTGACTGGGAATTGAACCTGGGACTTCCACATGGTAGGCTAACCCTCTACCGCTAAACCAACTGGCCAAGGCCATAAAGATTTTATTTATTTTGAGGAGGGAGAGAGAGAGAAGAGGAGGAGCAGAAAGCATCAACTCCCATACGTGCCTTGACCAGGCAAGCCCAGGATTTCGAACTGGTGACCTCAGCATTATAGGTCAATGCTTTATCCACTGAGCCACCACAGGTCAGGCCTAGTAAAATTTATTTATTCATCTTTATTTTGGGGGGAGAAGGACAGATAGGGACAGACAGGAAGAAAGAGAGATGACAAGCATCAGTTCTTTGTTGCGGCCCCTTAGTTGTTCATTGATTGCTTTCTCATATATGCCTTGACTGGAGGGCTATAGCAGACCAAGTGATCCGCCCTCAAGCCAGCAACCTCGGGGTTTCGAACGTGGGTCCTCCACGTCCCAGTCCAACACTATCCACTGCGCCATCACCTGGTCAAGCTAAGTTTTTTTTAAAGATTTAATTTTAGGCCCTGACCGGTTGGCTCAGTGGTAGAGCATCAGCCTGGCGTGCGGGAGTCCCGGGTTCGATTCCCAGCCAGGGCACACAGGGGAAGCGCCCATCTGCTTCTTCACCCCTCCCCCTCTCCTTCCTCTCTGTCTCTCTCTCTTTTTTTTTTTTTTTTTGTATTTTTCTGAAGCTGGAAACGGGGAGAGACAGTCAAACAGACTCCCGCATGCGCTCGACCGGGATCCACCCGGCACGCCCACCAGGGGGCGACGCTCTGCCCCTCTGGAGTGTTGTTCTGTCGTGACCAGAGCCACTCTAGCTCCTGGGGCAGAGGCCAAGGAGCCATCCCTAGCGCCCAGGCCATCTTTGCTCCAATGGAGCCTTGCTGCGGGAGGGGAAGAGAGAGACAGAGAGGAAGGAGAGAGGGAGAGGTGGAGAAGCAGATGGGCGCTTCTTCTGTGTGCCCTGGCCGGGAATTGAACCCGGGACTTCTGCACGCCAGGCCGACACTACCACTGAGCCAACCGGCCAGGGCTTCTGTCTCTCTCTTCACCTCCCGCAGCCAAGGCTCCATCGGAGCAAAGTTGGCCTGGGCGCTGAGGATGGCTCCATGACCTCTGCCTCAGGCGCAAGAATGGCTCTGGTCACAACAGAGCATCGTCCCCACCCCCCACCCCCACCCCGTGGGCGTACCGGGTGGATCCCGGTCGGGCGCATGCAGGAGTCTGTCTGACTGTCTCTCCATTTCCAACTTCAGAAGAAGAAAAAAAGATTTAATTTTGATTTTACAGAGAGGAGGGTAAGGGGACGAGAAATAGTTACTTTGCTGTAGCTTTTCATTGGTTGCTTATGTGGCTTGACCAGGCAAGCCTAGGGTTTCGAGCTGGCGACCTCAGTGTTCCCAGTAGGCGCTATCCACTGCAGCACCACCCATCAGGCTCCAGTTTTTAAATGTTTGTTTCAGTTTAATTAGTACTTTCACTAGCTTTGTTAGCTTAAATCAAGAGGCATCATTACCAAGGCCTGGTCTAAGGGAGGAGGGCCCCAGGCTGAATGAACTGCAGATGGGCCAAGCTTGGTGGTCAGAGCCCGTCATAGTCCAGTGAATCTCCTCAGGGGTCCTTTCTGGGGTCTGCCTCTCAGAGCAGAGGATCGAGTGAGGCAGCCTGCTGGAGCTAAGGCACTGCTGCTCTGAATTTTTTCTGATTTATTAGTTTTGCCTATTCTAGAACTTGATATAGATGGAAGTGTAATTTTTATTTTTGGATAGTTGCCCCAAATGTAATCAGTGAGAATCCTCACAAGTTAGCTCATTGTCCTTTGGTCAAGGCTGCATCAATCTTGAGCGCTTTCTTGCTTTCTGACACTGCAGTGTGATCCAGGCTCACCTGGTACAATTCCTGTATCAGGTACTGAATCAACCACTTCTTCTAGGAGCACCTTTTAGTAGTTTGTTTGTTTTTTTTTGGTTTTTTTTTTTTACAGAAACAGAGTCAGAGAGAGGGATAGATAGGGACAGACAGACAGGAACGGAGAGAGATAAGAAGCATCAATCATCAGTTTTTGGTTGCAACACCTTAGTTGTTCATTGATTGCTTTCTCATATGTGCCTTGACCGTGGGGCTACAAGCAGACCGAGTAACCCCTTGCTCGAGCTAGCGACCTTGGGTCCACGCTAGTGAGCTTTGCTCAAACCAGATGAGCCCGCGCTCAAGCTGGCGACCTCGGGGTCTTGAACCTGGGTCTTTCCGCATCCCAGTCCGACGCTCTATCCACTGCTCCACTACTTGGTCAGGCACCTTTTAGTAGTTTTAAGACAATGTAAATCCTACAAAGCTCTGAATAAAAATGAACTGAGAACTTTGGTTAAAGATGTACTGTTTTTTGGCCCTGGCCGGTTGGCTCAGCGGTAGAGCGTCGGCCTGGTGTGCGGGGGACCCGGGTTCGATTCCTGGCCAGGGCACATAGGAGAAGCACCCATTTGCTTCTCCACCCCCCCCCCCTTCCTCTCTGTCTCTCTCTTCCCCTCCCGCAGCCAAGGCTCCATTGGAGCAAAGATGGCCTGGGCGCTGGGGATGGCTCCTTGGCCTCTGCCCCAGGCGCTAGAGTGGCTCTGGTCCCGGCAGAGCGACGCCCCGGAGGGGCAGAGCATCGCCCCCTGGTGGGCAGAGCTTCGAGCCCCTGGTGGGCGTGCCAGGTGGATTCTGGTCAGGCACATGCGGGAGACTGTCTGACTGTCTCTCCCCGTTTCCAGCTTCAGAAAAATACAAAAAAAAAAAAAAGATGTACTGTTTTTAAAGTCTCTACATTTGGTATTTGTGGTGGAGGAGGGAAGTGAGATGATTAGGTGGTAGGTGTACAGTGAAGCATTTGCACTTGCATGGAGTGGGGCTTAGAGGGAAGGAGTTTTATCCTTCAAGGTATGCTAGCTGACCAGGTCCAAAGGAACAGGGGACTTGCACACCCTGTTCATGAACTAGTCCAGCAGTTAGCTGATGGCCTGGCACAGATAAAGTGCACGTTGAACACGTGCTAAATAAATATGCTTTTATTTCTTTCTTTTTTAAGTGAGAGGGGAGATAGAGAAACAGACTCCTACGTGCACCCCAGCCAGGATCCACCTGGCAACCCCCATCTGGGGCTGATGCTCAAATCAACTGAGCTGTCCTTAGTAACTGAGGACAACATGCAAACCAGTTGAGCCACCAGCTGCGTGAGGGGAAGAGAAGTAGATAGTCACTTCTTATGTGTGCCTTGACTGGGAATCAAACCTAGGATGTCTGTGTGCTGGGCCAGTGATCTAGCCACTGAGCAAACTGGCCAGAGAAATAAATAATACTGGTTTTTTTCTTGGTGACAGAGACAAAGAGGGATAGATAGGGACAGACAGACATGAAGGGAGAAAGAGAGAAGCATCAATTCTTTGTTGCGACACATTAGTTATTCATTACTTTCTCACATGCCCTGACCAGGGAGCTACAGCCCACCGAGTGACCCCTTGCTCAAGACAGCAACCTTGGGCTCAAGCTGGTGAGCCTTGCTCAAACCAGATGAGCCTGCGCTCAAGCCTGCCGACCTCGGGACCTTGAACTTGGGTCCTCTGTGTCCCAATCTGACGCTCCATCTACTGCACCACCGCCTGGTCAGGCACAATAAATAATACAGTGGTACCTTGACACACGAGTTGAATTCATTTCATGGCCGAGCTCATGACTCAATTTGCTTGTGTGTCAAATCGAATTTCCCCATTTAAATTAATAGGAATGCAATTAATTCGTTCCGGCCCCCCAAAGACCACACAAGTTTTTTGTTTTACATGCTTTTAAGTAAGAAAATGTACTTTATAAATAACAAATACACACACACACACACACACACACACACAATAAGAGAGAATGTAAAGAAATAAACTGGTTTATGAAGTGTTGTTTTTTTTTTGTGTTTTTTTTTTTACAGAGGCAGAGATAGACAGGGACAGACAGACAGGAATGGAGAGAGATGAGAAGCATCAATCATTAGTTTTTCGCTGCACGTTGCGACTTCTTAGTTGTTCATTGATTGCTTTCTCATATGTGCCTTGACCGCGGGCCTTCAGCAGACCGAGTAACCCCTTGCTGGGGCCAGCAACCTTGGGTCCAAGCTGGTGAGCTTTTTGCTCAAGCCAGATGAGCCCGCGCTCAAGCTGGCAACCTCGGGGTCTCGAACCTGGGTCCTTCCACATCCCAGTCCGATGCTCTATCCACTGCGCCACCACCTGGTCAGGCTTATGAAGTGTATTTACCTTCAAGGTCAAAGATGCTAGCGGAGGGGGAGGAAACTGGTGGAGGAAGTTTTCATTTCTTGTGCTATGCTTTAGCTTAACGTAACTATACTCCCTACACACTTAACACTACATTTAATTGCAAAATTTAACTTACACCTTACACACTACATGATATGTAACTTTATGACTCAACTTAATTGCAATTTTTTTACTTTGCTTAATCATCATTTTTTTCACTGACTTGGTTTTTTTGCCACACTTTCCTCACTTTCACTTAGAGGCCGTTTCAACTAAAACCTTTCCATGGAAGTTGGTTTCTTCCTCCCTTTCAGAACGTTTGGCATGCCTGACCTGTGGTGGCGCAGTGGATAAAGCATTGACCTGGAATGCTGAGGTTGTTGGTTCAAAACCCTGGGCTTGCCCAGTCAAGGCACATATGGGAGTTGAAGCTTCCTGCTCCTCCCCCGTTCTCTCTCTCTCTCTCTCTCTCTCTCTCTCTCTCTCTCTCCTCTAAAATGAATAAATAAAAATAATTAAAAAAAAAAAAAGAACGTTTGGCTGGCCATCTAGTGGAGGGTGGCAGAAGCTCGTGATTCAAATACCTGCTCCTGACTTAAAGCAAAAAATCCCACAAGTGACTGCTTGTCTCTCAAATTGCTTGTGATTTAAATTACTCATGTGTCGAGGTACCACTTTTAAACATTAGTTTTTGTGCCTGACTGGTGGTAGCACATTAGCGAGAGCATTGACCTGGGAGGCTGAGATCTTGGGCTCGAAACCCTGAGATTAGTATAGCTTGTGTGCAGGGTCACCAACTTGATAGAGGGATCATCAACATGATCCCATGGTCAGTGACTTGAGCAGAGGGTTACTGGCTTAGCTGGAGTGCACTCCCCCACTCCCTGATAAAGGCATGTATGAGAAGCAATCAGTGAGCAACTAAAGTGCCTCAACTACGAGTTGATGCTTCTTATCTTGTCCTCTCTTTTTCCTGTGCCTTTGTATCTCAAGTGTGAGCCAAAAGAAATAAATTAGTCTTTGTTATCAAATTAATGAGGTTCCAGTATAGATATGTTCAGGACTGGTGGCTCTTGAACATGGGTCAGTACCACTAGGCTATGGTTTCGGATGACCTTCTCCTTGTTGGTTAGAATTTATTTTCTGAGCTTTAGTTTTATTTTTACATTACCTGCCATGACTACACTTTTGTAAGACTGCTTAAGTTTACTATGCATTTAAAAAAAACACACAAAATTTTCAGCCTGACCAGGCAGTGGCATAGTGGATAGAGCATTGGACTGGGACCCAGAGGACCCAGGTTCGAGACCCCAAGGTTGCCAGCTTGAGCAAGGGGTTACTCGGTCTGCTGAAGGCCCACCGTCAAGGCACATGAGAAAGCAATCAATGAACAACTAAGGTATTGCAATGAAAAACTGATGATTGATGCTTCTCATCTCTCTCCATTCCTGTCTGTCCCTATCTGTCCCTTTCTTTGACTCTCTCTCTGTGTCTCTGTAAAATAAAATAAAATAAGTCAAAATTTTCAAACATGCACAAATGAATCCCAATATATCCATCCCCAGCTTCAACACCTATCAACATTTTTGCAATTTTGTTTCATCCTTCTCAATTCCCTCCCTCACTAGAGTATTTAAGAATACCAGACATGTACTTTCAACCATAAAATTTTCTCAAATATGTATGTAACAGATAAAGATATTATTTTTGAACGGAACCACAGTATCATTTATTCATAACTGAATAGTGGTAATTCCTTACTTACAGGATGCATTTCGCACTCAACACTAAGCCTCCACAGCAGCCTAATGATGTAGATCCAGCTTTATGCTTTCTATAGGTTGACTTGCCACTTTTCACAATACTGCAGAAGGAGAGGGGCTGCCTCCATGTTGCAGGTATAAAAGTAAGCTCCAAGGGAACTTCAAGGACATACAGGTAGTGGCTGGGTAAGCAGGGTTTCAAGCCTCTGTCTGTGCAGAAGTTCTCACCTGGTGGTGACCCAGTAGCATATCAAAGGCCATCCACAGCACAACTGAGCACAGGGACTGGTCCTCTACTTCTCCCTTCCCTATTTGTCCCTTACCATGAAGCCTGTGACTCCACCTGTTCTCTTTACTGGTTGTAGAGACATTGCCTGTTTCAGATTTTCAAGTTCTTTGGAACCTTTTAAGTTTTTTATTTGATTGTTAGGTAGTTCTGAAGCATTGTGGGGATTCTAGTTTTTGCTTGTCATATCATTCTTTCTCCTAAAAATGGAATGGGCCTGGTGCCCTGGCTGGTTACTTACTTAGATTGACAGAGCTATTTTGTAAGGTCGGTGTTTTCATCTGTTCCATATTGTGCTGATGGGTTTTTGTTGTTGTTTATTCATTTGGAAGATTTCAGTGTGGACCAAATGTTTACACAGAGTGGAAATTGAGTAGGTTGTAGTTAGCTTGTTATTTAGAGTAAACAATTGTAATTATAGCTGCGTTTGTCCTGAAGATGCCTGTTGTGGTTTTTTGTGAGAAAGGGAGAGAGACAAGAAGCATTAACTCATAGTTGCATCAGTTTAGTTGTTTATTGATTGCTTCTCATATGTGCCTTGATCAGGGTGCTCAAGCTGAGTCAGTCAGTCACCCATTGCTCAAGCTCGCGACCTTGGGATTTCTTTTATTTTTCTTCCCTTCTTTTACAAGTTTAGAGGAGGGGAAATAGATAGGCTCCTGCATGCGCCGCAACTGGGATCCACCAGCAACTCTCATCTGGGGCTGATGATCGCAACCAAGCTATTTTTATTTTTAGTGCTTGAGGCAGAGGCTCCATGGAGCCATTTTCAGCACCTGGGACCAGTGCACTTGAACCAATCAAGCCATGACTTTGGGAGGAGGGGAAGGGGTAGAAAAGCAGATACTCTGTTCTCTTTTGTGCCCTGACTGGGAATCGAACCAAAGATATCCATACGCTGGGCCGATGCTCTACCACTGAGCAAACGGGCCAGGGCCAACCTTGGGATTTCAAACCTGAGTCCTCAGCATCCCAGGTTGAAACTCTTATGAACTGCGCTACCACCAGACAGGCTGTTTGTTTTGGTGGGGTTTTTTTTTTTGTTTTTTTTTCTTTTACAGAGACACAGAGAGGGATAGATAGGGACAGACAGGAACGGAGAGAGATGAGAAGCATCAATCATCAGTTTTTGGTTGCAACACCTTAGTTGTTCATTGATTGCTTTCTCATATGTGCCATGACCGTGGGGCTACAGCAGACCGAGTAACCCTTTGCTCAAGGCAACAACCTTGGGTCCAAGCTGGTGAGCTTTTGCTCAAACCAGATGAGCCTGCGCTCAAGCTGGGTCTCGAACCTGGGTCCTCTGCATCCCAGTTCAATACTCTATCCACTGTGCCACCACCTGGTCAGGCAGGCTGTTTGTTTTTTAAGTGAGAGGAGAGGAGATAGTTAAACAGACTCCAGCATGTGCGCCCCAGTCTGGTATCCACCTGGCAACCCCCCTTTGGGGTGAATGCTCGAATTAACCAAGCTGTCCTCAGCACGTGAGGCTGACGCTCAAAACAGTTGAGTCACTGGCTACGGGAAGAGGAGGAGGAGAAAAGCAGATGGTCGCTTCTATGTGCCCTGACTGGGAATCGAACCTAGGATGTCCATATACCAGGCCAATGCTCTGTCCACTGAGCCAACTAGCCAGGAATTTAATTTTTTTTTAAAAATTATTAATTTTGGCTCTGATTAGGTGGTGGTGCAATGGATAGAGCATTGGCCTAGGACACTGAGGTCCCAGATTGAAACCCCAAGATTGCCAGCTTGTGCATGGGATCATAGACATGACCCCATGGCCGCTGGCTTGAGTGTGAAATCAGAGACATGAATGACCCCATGGTCACAGGCTTGAGTAAGGGGTCACTGGCTTGGCTGAAGCCCCTTTGAGAAAGCAGTAAATGGACAATAAGGTGTTGCAACTATTAGTTGATGCCTCTTATCTCTCTCTTCCTGTCTCTCACTAAAGAAAAGAAAAATATTAATTTTTAGCAAGAGAGAGAAGAGATGGGGGAGAAACATGTAGATTTGTTGGTGCACTTATTTATGCATTCATTGGTTGATTCTTGTATGTGCCCTGACTGAGAATCAAACCCACAAACGTAAACGTGATGTATACCAGGACGATGCTCTAACATACTGAGCTACGTGGCTAGGGCTATTGTACATTTTAATTTTAGTTCACTCATCCTCTCCAAAGATTAACCCACAGATGTGTCCATGTGGTGCAATGGTCACATCTACCTAATGCTTCAGAAGCATTCTGGCTTTTTCAGTTTATAGGATTCTTTTGGAGCGTTGTGTCTCTTTTTGTGTCTATTCATTACTCATAAGGACCAGAGCTTTTTTTCCTCTCTTTTCCTTCTCCAAACAAGATGTTGCTCTACAGTTCTACTTATGCCATTTTTTGGAGGCTTCTTAATATTTTTATTTTCTGTATTTGTAAAATTAGGCATACTTTATAGAAAAAGTAAAAGTCATCTGAATGTAGGCCTCAAATGAGACTTGTCTTCTGAAACCAGCTATTTTCATTTTTAGGGAACTTTTAAATTAGTTGTGTATACCTCGGCCTAGCGGTGGTTACTTGGAAATAAAGATGTATCCTGCTGTGTTAATGGGGCTTCTTAATATGCAGTCTTGCTGCTAACATTCATTCATCTATGAAATATTTTAAACTAAAAAGATTTTCTGATCTTATAGATAGCTGAAGTATTGATAACACCAAGGATATCTGTCACAGTTTGAAAAGATAAGCAAAATTTGATTTCCAGACACTACAGAAAAAGAAGTAAAAATGGTAAGAAAGTTTTTCATTAGACTTCTTGAATTATACTACGTAGTGTAACAAAGTAATACAGAAATGTATAAAGTAAGTGCCCCTTTTCCTGCTAACTAGGGAAAGAACAACTGTTATGTTTAGTTATTTTCTGAGTGTTCATATATGGATGGGCAAACGTAGGTTTACAGTTGTATGTGAAAGTTTTTCTTGTATTATTTATTATTTTTATTATAACTGTAAACCTACGTTTGCCCACTTCTGTACAGTAGTCCCCCTAATCCACAGCTTTACTTTCCGCAATTTCAATTACCTGTTGTCAACCGCAGTCCAAAAATATAATATGGAAAACACCAGAAATAAACGATTCAAATTCACCTCACTTCATCTCATCACGTAGGCATTGTATCATCATCACATCACAAGAAGACGGAAAAGGGTGAGTACAGTACAATGAGATACTTAGAGAGAGAAATACCACATTTACATAATTTTGAATATAGTATATTATAATTCTATTTTATTGTTAATCTGTATCTAGTTTATAATTTAAACTTTAACATAGGTATATATGCATAGGAAGAAAGAATAGTACAGTGGTACCTTGAGATAAGAATTTAATTCGTTCTGTAACTGAGCTCATAAGTCAGTCAGCTCATATATCAAACTGCCGATACTGGACCCGTGTGCCAACTAGCGGCAACTTCCTGAATCATGACTGGTATCTTGGAATTTTCGCTTGGATGTCGAACAAAAATACTGACCGAGTTGCAGCTCGTATCTTAAAAAAAAAAAAATTTGTATGTTGGTCTGTTTGTATCTCAAGGTAACACTGTATATAGAGAGTTCAGTCCTATTTGCGTTTCAGACATCCACTGGGGGTCTTGGAATGTATCCTCTGCAGATAAGGAGGGACTACTGTAGTCTTATTTTCACATGAATAAAAGCATCATCATGAGTTATGCACATTAAAAGCTAAATGGTGAGTTGCTTGGTGTCTTCACGTTTTTAACTCGTGTTTTCATGTTTCTAGCGTCCGTTGCGAATTTTTGTGAATGATGATCGCCATGTGATGGCAAAGCATTCTTCCGTTTATCCAACCCAAGAGGAACTGGAGGCAGTCCAGAACATGGTGTCCCACACAGAGCGGGCTCTCAAAGCTGTGTCCGACTGGATTGATGAGCAGGAGAAAGGCAGTGGCGAGCATGCTGAGTCTGAAAACTTGGACATACCCCCAGAGGACGAGACCAAAGAAGGAGCTGGGTAAGTGTGAGGTTTTGTGTAGGAGGGGGGGTTCTTTTTTTCTAGGGTGACTGATTAGTGTTGAGCTGAGCATTTCCTTTTCTGAAGAAACTCTGACCTTTCTGGATTCTGGCCAGACTGAATCTCTCAAATGGCTTGCATTGATCTGTCCCTTCAGGGAACAGAAGACAGAGCATATCACCAGAACTCTGCGGGGTGTGATGCGTGTTGGCCTTGTGGCAAAGGGCCTGCTACTCAAGGGGGACTTGGACTTGGAGCTGGTGCTGCTATGCAAGGAGAAGCCTACAACTGCTCTCCTGGACAAGGTGGCTGACAACCTGGCCATCCAGCTTGCTGTGAGTGTGACCACCTATACTGGGTGGGGCTGGGGTGCTGTTGAGGACTTGAGGCAGAGGAGATAGATGCCCAATGGTGTTGTGTACCAAGAGGCACAGTCCAGACTACCCTTGTATGTATCTGCTGTGCTCACACACACCCCCTTTTTTTTTTTTTTGTGGGAGATACAGAGGGACAGATAGGGACAGGTGGACAGGAAGGGAGAGAGATGAGAAACATCAATTCTTCGTTGCGGTTCCTTAGTTGTTCATTGATTGCTTTCTCATATGTGCTTTGACCGGGTGGGCTACAGCAGACCGAGTGACCCCTTGCTCAAGCCAGCGACCTTGGGCCCAAGCTGGTGAGCCTTGCCCAAACCAGATGATCTCACGCTCAAGCTGGCAACCTCAGTGTCTCAAACCTGGGTCATCCACATCCCAGTCCGAGGCTCTATCCACTGCACCACCGCCTGATCAGGCTGTACTCACACCTTTTCAATAGGTAATGGACAGGATGATGCAAAGCCACTTAGGTTCTGCGAACAGTATCTGGCTGGCTGCAGTGGTGCCCAGATACCCTGGCTTCAAAGAAGGACCCAGTACCTACCATGCACTAGACTGTGCTGTTCTAGGGCTTCACTAGGCATGAACTTCACATCCACACTCCATTGGATAGGTGGGTGGATGGGTGAATAGTTAGTGTAATTAATTCTCCTCCTGATTCAAACCTGGACAGCAAAAACTATTTTAAAAACCAGTTTATTTGTTATGTTATGTAAATAATATCTTGGGGCATTTCTTGAACATTTACTACACCAGGTCCTAAGCTAGATGTGCTTTTTACATGTATAATTTCTTCTTCACAGTGTTCCTCTTAGATAAGGCTATATCATCTAAGTATTTGAGAAAAGTAACTGACCCCAGCACCCCTCACTGGTGAGTTCTGGGGTTTCAGAACCTCCACACGTGAGTGCCACATGATGTCTCCTTGGGACACAATCATCCTGGATTTAGTGACAGGATGACCAAAAACAAAAGTAAAAAATCTCATTCCTACCTGACGAGGCAGTGGTACAGTAGATAGAGCATCGGAATGGGACAAGGAGGAACCAGGTTCGAAACGCTAAGGTTGCTGGCTTGAGCATGGGCTCACAGGCTTGAGTGCAGTGTCACTGCCTGAGCATGGGATCATAGACATGACCCTGTCATCGCTGGCTTCAGGCCCAAGGTTGCTGGCTTGAGCCCAAAGTCACTGTCTTGAGCAAGGGGTCACTCACTCTGCTGTAGCTCTCCAGTTAATGCACATATGAGAAAGCAATCAATGAACAGCTAAGGTACCTCAATGAAGAATTGATGCTTATCTCTCTCCCTTCTTGTCTGTCTTCCCTATGTGACCCTCTCTCTTTGTCACCAAAAAAAATTTCTCATTCCTTAGAAACACCATTCATTTTTCTGTGTACACATGCATTCTTGCATGTGACTGACAATTTGGGATTTGGGACAAAGGTCAAAATAAAAATGTTGAGCTATGGGGTGTGAGGGTGTTAAAGAGTGGGACACTTGAATCCATGTTAACACAAATTCAAAATTTTAAAAAAATAAAACAATTTTAAAAATGTTGAACTAGAGCAGTACAGTAGGTAATTCTGGGGAGCTATTTAAGGTGAAGCCCTGCCTGACCAGGCGGTGGCACAGTGGATAGAGTGTAGGACTGGAACACAGAGGACCCAGGTTCAAAACCCCAAGGTCGCTGGCTTGAGTGCAGGCTCATCTGGTTTGAGCAAACCTCACCAGCTTGAGCCTAAGGTTGCTGGCTTGAGCAAGGGGTCATTTGGTCTGCTGTAGTTTCCTAGTTAAAGCACATATAAGAAAGTGACAACTAACATGCCATAGGAAGAATTGATGCTTTCTCCCTTCCTGTCTGTCCCTATCTGTCCCTCTTTCTGTCTCTGTCACCAAAAAAAAAAAAAAAAAAGGATGAAGCCCTGTGTTTTTCTGTTTTAGTAAATGATTTTAAGTTAATTTTATCCCTGTCTATAAAAGGCATATAAATTGAAGAAAATTAAACTGATGAAAATGTTTTTAAGAGGACAGTTTTGTTTTGTTTTTTTAAGATTTATTTCCTAAAGGCCTGACCTGTGGTGGCGCAGTGGATAAGGCGTCAACCTGGAAATGCTGAGGTCGCCGGTTCGAAACCCTGGGCTTGCCTGGTCAAGGCACATATGGGAGTTGATGCTTCCAGCTCCTCCCTTCTCTCTCTCTGTCTCTCTCTCCTCTCTAAAATGAATAAATAAAATAAAAAATTAAAAAAAAAAAAAAAAAGATTTATTTCCTTTTTCTTTTCCAAGTGAGATGAGGGGAGATAGACTCCCACATGCACCCCAACCAAGGACCCACCTGGTAACCCCTGTCTAGGGCCGATGCTCTGCCCATGTGGGCAATGCTTGAAACTGAGCTCCTTTTTTTAGTGCCTGAGGCGGAGTCTCCACAGAGCCATCCTCAGCCCTGGGGCCAGTGCATTTGAACCAATGGAGTCATACATGGGATTGAGGGGGAAGGATAGAGAAGCAAATGGTTGCTTCTCCTGTGTGCCCTGAGAATCGAACCCAGGATATCCACACACTGGGCTGATGCTCTAACATTGGACCAAACAGCCAGGGCCAAGACTTTTCTTTTTTAATTAGTTTAACCGAAAGAGAAGAAAGTTGGGGGTGATGAGAAATATCAACTCATACTTGCTTTGCTTTAGTTGTTCTTTGCTTGTGTGTTGTTTGTCGTATCTGCCTCGACCGTGGAAGCCCCCAGAGCTTTAAACCAGCAACCTCAGCATTCCAAGTCGATGCTCTTATCTACTCTCCCACCACAGGCCATGCAGAAGGGCAGTTTTTTAATAAAGAGTTGATCTTTAGTCTATAGAGAAAGTATAAATAAAGGATTTTTGTCAATTTAGTGTTTTTTAATGCAAATTTTATTTGAGAGGGGAGGAGTGGGGGTGGGTAGAGAGAAACATCAATTTGTTGTTCCTCTTAGTTGTGCATTTATTGGTTGATTTTTCTATATACCCTGGCTGGGGATCGAACATGCAACCTTAGCATATTGGGATGATGCTCTATTAACTGAGCTAACTGGTCTGGGCTTGATTGGTGGGGTTTGTTTGTTTGTTTGTTTGTTTTTTAAGACTTTATTCCATTTTTAGACAGACGGGGGGAGGAAAGGGGAGACAGAGAAAGAAGGGGAGGAGCACAAAGCATCAACTCCCATTATGTGCCTTGACCAGGCGACCTCAGTATTCCAGGTCGACACTATCCCACTGCTCCACCACAGGTCAGGCTAGATTGGTGTTTTTTGACTGGGGCAAACTTGCTGTGCCAGGAGACATATGGCAGTTTCTGGGGTCAGTTGTGGTTGTCACAGCATGAAGAGTAGGGTGCTAGTGGCATATATTGGGCAGAGGCTGGAGATGCTGCTGCTCATCAGCCTACAGTGCACAGGAGAGCCCCACTCCAGAATGATCTGACCTGAAGGCCAATAGGAAAACCTCCAATTTAGATCTTTCAAAGTTGTTTTTCCTACATGTGCTGTTGACTTTGTTTTCCTTTCAAAAATCATAAAAGCAAAAAAAAATAAAAATAAAAGCTTAAATTTCCTTCATTGAGGCATATGAACTGGTATAAAAAGGAAGCAGACGTGAGATTCATGATCATCCTTTTAGATACTTTTTATTTTTTTATTTTTCTGAAGTTGGAAAAGGGGAGGCAGTCAGACAGACTCCCACATGCACCCAACCGGGATCCACCCGGCATGCCCACCAGGGGGCGATGCTCTGCCCATCTGGGGCGTCACTCTGTTGCAACCAGAGCCATTCTAGCGCCTGAGGCAGAGGCCATGGAGCCATCCTCAGTGCCCGGGCCAACTTTGCTCCAGTGGAGCCTTGGCTGTGGGAGGGGAAGAGAGAGACAGAGAGGAAGGAGAGGGGGAGGGATGGAGAAGCAGATGGGCGCCTCTCCTGTGTGCCCTGGCCGGGAATCGAACCCGGGACTCCTGCATGCCAGGCTGACGCTCTACCACTGATCCAACCGGCCAAGGCCCTTTTAGATACTTTATTTGCAAGTACATGCTTTAATATGTACCATATATGACGCAAACTATTTTAGTGAATACCATTTTTATGCCACACACTGACGGCTGCTCTTTCTGGTGTAGAAATAGTGTGTCTAGATACCCACTCTGTGCTGGATGTTGTGTTTCTATGCAGCATCCACTTGAAGGCTCCTGCAATGCTGTGTAGATCATGTTATTAAATCCATTTTACAAATTAGAAACCATAGTCTTAATGAGATTAAATGATGAAATTAAGTGATTTGTCCAAAGTCACACAATTACCAAATGACAAAATGTCTTTTCTTAGACCCTATACTCTTGCATGTTGCATTATGAAGCTCCCTATGAAGATTACTTCTCTCTCTATGAAGTACCTGAAAATACCACAGACCTTGCCAGCAAGTGGGAGATGCTGACCTCCAAGGTGAAGGGACTACCTGTCCCATCACATTCCCACAAGGTTGATGTCTGCCTCAGTAACCAGTGGAGCTAAATAGAAGTGTTGATTCTCTTAAGAAAATGTTTTAAAAGTTGCATTCTCTTTTTTTAGGCTGTTACAGAAGACAAGTATGAAATACTCCAGTCTGTCGATGATGCTGCGATAGTGATAAAAAACACAAAAGAGCCTCCATTGTCCCTGACTATCCACCTTACATCCCCTGTTGTCAGAGAAGAAATGGAGAAAGTATTAACTGGAGGTAGGGAGGCCGAGAATGCCAGCAGGACTTTGGAAACTTGGTGTTCCCTCACTATTCAAATGTGCTATTCAGTTTTAGACTGTTGGTAAAAGAATATTGGTGTAGCTTTGCCCACTTTTAGTCTGAGATCACATCTCCCATTCAGTTTTGGTACTGGGGAGTTTGACCAAATAATTGCACTAAAAGTGAGTAGCACTTTTCAGAGGATCGCACCGTTTTGGTTTATATTAATTCTTAAGTGCTGTCATCAGTGCTCCACTTGGTTTTTCTGTTGGGCCATTCTCTTCCTGGCCTTGAAAGAGTATGTCCCTGGTGATGGTATGGTTTTTTAAAGTAGCGAAGACAATCAGATGGTTTCTGCGTGAATGTTAGTTGGAGTTATGCAAACAGCTTGTGATGCAGCAGAACGAAGGGCGTCTTCATTTGTCTTCCTTCCATTGGTTGGTTTTTCCAGCTTGGTGATTGAAACACAAAGAGCTGATACAGGGTTAAACAGTTGTGTGATTTTTCAGAACAGAAGCTCAGACACTAATAATGCTTTCACACCTGAAAGTCTGCCCAGGGCTCTTTGTGTTTCTCTTTTGTGTGAATGTTTTTTAATCACAAGTCTCAGACTGCAAAATAGGGGAAACAGGCTTTATCTGAATCTGATACACATACAAATGGCAGAAAGGACAAACGCTCTGGTTTTGCTGCAGCATAGGCTAACAGCACCCCTGTTGCTGTTCTTTGATTACCTTTAGTTCTGATATTTGGTTCCAACCACCAAAGCCTTCTAGTGTATCAATTTAGGGACGCTGGACCTTTGACCAACAGGACTCTCTCTGTCAAGGGCTGGGGCTAGGGCAGTCCTGACTGGGTGGAGTTGGTTCCCTTTGCTGCAGATGCCTTGGGATGGCTGTTGTGGAAAGCAGAGAGGGAGTTCATTTCCACTCCCCCCCACCATTTAAATATTTTTTGTGTGTGGGGGGAGTTTCCTATTGAAATTTTTAGTACAGCTAATTTATTGGGAGATAATGGGGAGGACATAAGGTAACAGTCTGTTAGAAGATAGGCTCCACCTATCTGCCCCCTCCCATACTATTATTTCTTGTAGAATAACTTTCCACTTGTGTTTTCATTTTTGTTTTTTTGGAGAGTCCTCCAATTTTTATAATTTCCTTTCTGGGCGGAGTTAACGCAATCAGGCTTCTCCTTCCCTGGTCCAGGGCAGAGATAACTTGAGATTCTGGGAGCCTCCACGGCCCTTTAGGAAACTGCCACATCCCCTTTCCACCTGACAGAAACCCCTTGGTCAAACTGTGCCTTGTCTTCTTATTCCATCCATGAATAGAAACGCTATCAGTCAACGATCCCCCGGACGTCCTGGATAGGCAGAAATGCCTTGCTGCCTTGGCGTCCCTCCGACACGCCAAGTGGTTCCAGGTTTGCATTTTGTTCTTCTATTTGTCTTTTGGTAGAGAATTCCTAAGTTTTAACTTGGCTAACTTGCACCGTAAAGTTTTGGTAATGTTGAAGAGTGCCATGCAAGTTTAGCACCTGCGGGTGTGCAGTTGCTAACGCAGCCCGCATAAGCAAATTCAACCCCCCTCCCCCCAGGAAGCTTGTGACTGAATAGGTGGGTTGCTGCTGCTTTGTGCCAAGAGTAATATTATTATTGGCCACACAGTGGCATCACTGCCAACCACAGACTTGATGGTTGTGAATGTTCACCCTTTACCCTGGACAAAGTAGCACCCTGAGACTTGTGTTGTTCATGTTTGCCTTGTGTTTGGAGAGCTGCCTTGGTGTAAAGAGCCTGTGCTTTGTTTCTCTAGGCCAGAGCCAATGGGCTGAAGTCATGTGTTATTGTCATCCGAGTCCTGAGGGACTTGTGCACCCGTGTGCCCACCTGGGGCCCTCTAAGAGGATGGGTAAGGCACCTTCTAGTTTTGGCCACCTACGGATTATGAGGATTATGAGTACAGAGATCTTCCATAGACCAGGAATATTTTTTGGTAAATGGGCTCAAGTGACTCTTTGGGATGTGGCTGATATGTCCCAATCATAGCTGCTTCTTGAGCAGCTACTGTGTGCCACAACCTAGGTAGGTAGAAGGTGAGAGTGAGACCAGGACCCCTCCACTCCTACCCCCCGTGGCGGTACACAGCTCAGCCTAGAGAGGGGGCTAGCCAGCGCTTAACTGTGACATGCTTCAAAAGTGTTTGTAGGCCCAGCAGTCAGCAAATGGGCCTACAGGCCAATTCTGGCTGGCTGCCTGTTTCCTATAGCACATAGATAAGAATGGTTTATGTACTTTTAAATATGAGTATATACATAATACCTTCAACTTGGCTTCCTGACCTCTGTGGCCAAAAAGATGAAATGTCTGACCCTTTAAGGAAAAGTTGGCCAAGCCTGGCTCACTTTGGCTCTATCTTTGGCTTAGCCCTGACTGGTGAAATTGGACAGCTGTGGCTTTCCATGCTACCCCCTCACCACACATACATAGTGACAGCTCCTCAGCATTGGCCAACCTCTCCTGGACACTGGCTAACTATTGCTCTTGCTTTTCAGCCCCTTGAGCTTCTCTGTGAGAAGTCCATCGGCACAGCCAACAGACCCATGGGTGCTGGCGAAGCCCTGCGGAGAGTGCTGGAGTGCCTGGCGTCAGGCATCGTGATGCCAGGTTGGGGCCTTGTGCTTTGCAAGTTGCAGGGAAAGGATAGGGATCAAGGCCCTGAGGCCACTTCCTGGCGGGTCCCCTGACTGGGTTAAGGCAGCAGCAGCCCCATGTCCCCCTTAGGGCTAAAGCATGTGACTACCCTCTTGGCACCATCATATCCAGCCCTGTGCCGGCTCCGCAGCTGTGACTCAGGGCGGATCCAGGGCAGTGGTGACCCACTCCCACGTGAGCTCCTTGCTCTGAGACATGTGGATTATTTCTCTCATGGGCTAGATACTGAGTGGGTCACCGAGCTCGGCGTGTTTTCCAGAGCTGGGTGTGGATGGGGCGCGGGGGGGTAACGCATCTAGTTCCCTCAGTCAGTACAATTCTTCCGAGATGCTAAAAGATAATCCTCTGCATATCTTCCTTGTTTCCTGCCTTCAGATGGTTCTGGCATTTATGACCCTTGTGAAAAAGAAGCCACTGATGCTATTGGGCATCTAGACAGACAGCAACGGGAAGATATCACACAGAGTGCGCAGGTATAGTCATCGCCATTGCCACCGTGAGCCCTTACCCAGTCTGTAATCACTGGCTTCTAGTTTCATTACTGGGTATTCTCAGGGTCGCCACTGGATTCATAGGCTCAGGTTGGGGACTAAAGGCGAAGGGATTGTGCCTGATACAGGGCGCCCCAATCTGGGCTGCTTCTTTCCCCTGGCGCCACGTGTGGTTGTAGCCTGCCCATCAGCCTGCTCGAGTGTTGTTTTCAGACACTGGGTTCAGCAGGGAGGTGTATTTGCTATGTAGACTGTTCAGGGGTCCTTCCCTTGCAGGCCCACCACGTGGCTCCGTGTGGCAAACAGTCCCCAGGTTGGGGTCTCCTGTATTCCTTTCAAGGCGGGTGGTCATAGGCTGGCCTTCCCCCACAGCAAGCTGAGTCCTGGCATTCAGGACCTCCCCTGGCTGTTTGGGGACCCCTTGCTGTTATAGGGGAGATCATTAGCAACCCCCTCAGCTCCTGCCCTTTCCAGAAGGCATTAGCAAGTACACATACGTTGGCCCAGGAGCACAGAGTGGCTGAGTCAGGTTCCTATTCCTCTTCCCCTTTTCTAGCATGCTCTGCGACTCGCTGCATTTGGCCAGCTGCATAAAGTACTTGGTATGGATCCTTTGCCTTCTAAGATGCCCAAGAAACCAAAGAATGAGAACCCAGTGGACTATACCGGTAAGTATGCCAAGGGCTTCAATCTGGGCATTGGCCTTGTAGACTCCCCAGAGCGCACCAGAATAGACTCTTACTGTCTAATCTATTCTTTCAGTTCAAATCCCCCCCAGTACCACCTACGCCATTACGCCAATGAAACGCCCAATGGAGGAGGATGGAGAGGAAAAGTCTCCTAGCAAAAAGAAGAAGAAGATTCAGAAGAAAGGTACAGCCATTCGTTCCTGTGCCTTTTTTTGTCCTCCATCTGCCTCCAGTTAAGGTTAACTGCAAAGTGGGGAAGCTCCTTAGTTTTTTCAGACATTATATTTATGTTGTTTTTAGAATGATTAAGTTTAACATGTGTACAGAATATAGGTGGGGTGGATGTGTCCCAGCTGGTGACCTCAGGGATGGCATGTACCTGGGAGCAGTACAGGCAAGACTTTGGAATGTACGGCTTCCCCATCCATGTGTCCGTGACAAAAGGCCATCAGAAGAGTGACCCTCCGCGGTTTAGAATTGACTGATGTTCCAGAGTGATGATGGTGGTTTTTCTCTAGAGGAGAAGGCAGAACCTCCCCAGGCTATGAATGCCCTGATGAGGCTGAATCAGCTGAAGCCTGGGCTGCAGTATAAACTGGTTTCCCAGGCGGGGCCGGTCCATGCCCCCATCTTCACCATGTCTGTGGAAGTAGATGGCAGCTCCTTTGAGGCCTCCGGACCATCTAAAAAGACTGCCAAGCTGCATGTGGCTGTTAAGGTAGGGTGGTTGGTGGTATTGTTTAGCCTATGCTTTTCCTTTGGACAGAAAAAGCACTTTGTTCATTTCAGGCTGCTTCAGAGCTGTTTTCTCCTATTTAAACCCTAGATGCAAACACCATGAGGCATAGGGAGGCTGTGGGGACACTGAAATGGTTAGATTTTTTTTATATCAAATCATACATGGCAAGAATACCCTTGTAATAATAGCTGACAGGCAGAGGTTGTCCACACATGGCTGGGTGTGTGGTGTGTTAAAGGAAAAAACACCAGATTGCTGGGTGTCACACTAGGAGCTTCTGATTCTGGGTACCCCCATGCTGAGCCTCCTCCCTCACTGGGGGCCTTGTGATCTGCTTCACAGGTGTTACAGGATATGGGCTTGCCTACGGGAGCTGAAGGCAGAGACTCTAGTAAAGGGGAGGACTCAGCTGAGGAGACGGAGGCTAAACCAGCCGTGGTGGCCCCTCCACCTGTGGTAGAAGCTGCTTCGACCCCCAGTGCTACCTTCACCTCAGATCCCACTGCTGAGGTGAGCCCATGGTGAACACTGGAGTGTCCAACAGGATGGAACAGGCATCTTTATGCCCTATGAGCTGGGCCAGTTGCTGGTCCTTGTCATTTCCCTCCAAAGGAGTCACCTTCCAGTCTAGGACCCAGTAGGGGGAGCTGGATATGTACCTTTGAGCCATTACTGAGAAGGCTTTGCTGGTGTTGACACAGTCCTTAGGGCTGCACTGGGAGGGCCCTCTGTCGGGACAGGCTATTTCCCAGAGGAGGAGGATGCAGTGGGGGTCATCGTATTGCCCAGAGGCTCACAGATGACCTTAAGAGGTGAGGGTGATGTGGGACAGCAGGTTGCATAGAGCAGAGGGCCATGATACAGGAGTGGCTGTCCTCCACATGCTGAACAGCCCCTAACTGAGTGTATTGGTTTTCTGTTTTCCCTGAGAACGTAAAACAGCAGGGGCCGATCCTGACCAAGCATGGCAAGAATCCTGTCATGGAGCTTAATGAGAAGAGGCGTGGCCTCAAGTATGAGCTCATCTCAGAGACTGGTGGAAGCCATGACAAGCGCTTTGTCATGGAGGTGAGTGGTCCTGGAGCTGTCTCTGTGGAGGCCTGGCACGTTTGGAGAGTCCCCCTGACCTGGTGGGAGGCTTTGAAGCATTCCATATGCATGTATATTCTTGCCAGGTCGAGGTAGATGGACAAAAGTTTCAAGGTGCTGGTTCAAACAAAAAGGTAGCAAAAGCCTATGCTGCCCTCGCTGCACTGGAGAAGCTGTTCCCTGATGCTCCCCTTGCACTTGAAGCCAACAAGAAGAAGAGAGTGCCTGTGCCTGTCAGAGGGGGACCGAAATTTGCTGCTAAGGTAACTGGCTGCCCCTGAGATCTCTTGAGTTTGGCACAAATTCTTCTGTGATCTGAGCATGAGACGAATGTAAATTTGTTCTTTCCTGTCTAGCCACATAACCCTGGCTTCGGCATGGGGGGCCCCATGCACAACGAAGTGCCTCCGCCCCCAAACCTTCGAGGGCGGGGAAGAGGAGGGAACATCCGTGGTCGAGGGAGAGGGAGAGGATTTGGTGGTGCCAACCATGGAGGTTACATGAATGCTGGTGAGAATCCTTGGGCCTGTCTTGCTCCCTGGGGTTTAAGGGGATCCTGGGGTTGAAATGAGATGCTGGGCAAGGTTGGTTCATGGGAGACCTGGCTCCAGCTCCAGTAACTGTCGTTCCCTTCCAGGTACTGGATATGGCAGCTATGGGTACGGTGGCAACTCAGCGACAGCCGGCTACAGTAAGTGTGTTATTTCTCTTGGTCTGAGTTTGGGAGGAAGCTACAGTATAGTTCCTGTGCCTGAGTTAGCAGGGTGGCCTGCCAGCAGCCTCCCTGAGACTTGAGTTGCCCACACCTATTGGTCATTAGATCATGCCCCACCCTCCCCATCCTACAAAAGTGTGATTTACTCTGTAAATGCTAACACCCACACTAGTGTGACTTGAAAGTTCTTTAAAAGTCAAAATTTTAAATTTCTCTGCTTTAAGCCATGTGAACCGAAGCACCAATCATGTGAAAATGCTTTTCCTGACAGTGCACAGCTCTTGTCTTGAGAAGGAGCCTTCATTGGGGGGTTACAGGAGCAGAGAAATCTAAAACATGAATTTCATATGTGGCGCTCTGTGCCATTTTTCAAAAGAATTCTAATTTTTTTTCTCTGCTCTGTCTCCCCCTTTTGTAGGTGACTTTTTCACAGACTGCTACGGCTATCATGATTTTGGGTCTTCCTAGAGCATCTAAAAGTATTGCACAAAAAATCAACTTTTTACTCCAATTTTCTCGAACTCCAAACCTAAAGTGTCCGTGCTGTGCCCTGTGCTTCACTGGGTTTCTCAACCGTGGCTTGTCACCGCAGCTTGTCTGAATCTTAGCCTGCAGAATTTAAGACAATGGCAGTTTTTATCGTGATTTGCCTTTGAACTTGGTCATGTTGAAGTTCACAATAAGTGGAAAACAATTTTCAGAGAATGCATTTTTTTGTGCAGAATTGCACAGAATTCTAGAGCCAGCGTTGGTCAGCATCAAGGCAAAAGCCCACCTTTGCTTTTTATGGAAAGCATTACTTTATTTAAGAGACAGATAATGATGCATTTTAATCTACCTTTGTCTTAATTTACAGCAGGTTTTGTATGAATTTTTAACCTTTTAACAAATTCTCAAATCTGGTTGATGCCTTTGACAGTGATGAAAACCACTTTACTACATCCGAATCCAGAGCAACCGACTTTTTTTTTAAAAGCATGTAAAATGTTGGGAACATTGGGAAATTGTATATTGTGCTAATAAGTTAACCTCTCCTGCCTCTTGTAAATGCTCTGGTGGGTTTGTGTTCGGGGATGCAACATTCTGTGGCTGGTTTAGCTAGAGGTGAACTCTCAAAGGTATCAAAACTGTGCTTCCATCGTTTAGCGCAAGAAGTAGACAGGCTTAAGGGAGCGATAATGCAGAATTTTGCAAGTCTTAATTGCAGTTGCAAATGCATAGGGTCCTAGAAATATTTTAAGTGGGGCTTTAAAAATAAGCAGAAAGAGCTTAATATACAACTCAGTTCTCCAGTGAGGAGCTTTTCTCACCAGGGCCGTGCTGCTGAGTGCAGCTGCGGTGGATCTCAGAAGCCCTGGGACCTTCTGCCTTCTCACCTTCGGCGGCACACTTGAGGTTGTGCCTCTCTGTGTCAGAGGTGCACAGAGGTGACTGTGCTCTTTACTCAGGCCCCTGTTTCCTGGTCGGACTCCTTGGAAACATGTCTTGTTGGCTCTGATCAGCAGTTCCTTTTGCAGCAAATCCTGCCTCTATGTTGACTTGCAAGATTTTGCATTTATTCAGGCAAAAACTGGTCAAAATGGTTACTGCATAATTTGTTCCCAGAGGTTTGAAACATTCAGTGAAACTTTTTAAAACTTTGATTGCATGGTGTATTTTTTCTTTTTTTAGAAAGTTATTGTTTGAGAATAATGTCTTTTTATACCAGGAAATAGTTATCCTGAATGACGTTGAAAACTACCCTTCCCATTTATTATTATTTTTTAATCAATACATGTTAAAGTAACAAGCCCTAATTACTTGGCGTCTTCATTCATTCCTGTGTTTGTGGAGGGCTAAGGAGTCAGGTGCTCATTCAGGCAGAGGATCCACCGATGTGGCAGAGTACTCAGAGGGATCCTGAGGAGGACATCTTGTCCTGGCCTCCTCATGTGTTTGTTCTTTTGCATTGTGGGACACATCCTTGTCCTTGGCTTTGTGATGAGGGGTTGGTGTAAGGTGGGGTGGAGGCTGCTACTTGAAGAAAATAAACCCATGTTAGTGATAAGTTTATCCAAATTACTGTTCAAATAACTGAAGGTACACCACTATGGGACATACATCTTCAGTGGGTAGAAGGCTCAGGAGGACTAAATTCACCTAAAAGGTGAGGGACTCTCAATGCTAAATATGAAAGGAAGGGGCAGGCTCTATGGAAGCTTCCCTTCCCCCTCCTACCCATACTGGACATAGCCAGACCAACCAGGCACCAGCTTTGGCAGCCATCTGTGGACAGAGGCAGAGCCAACAAGCAAAGGCATGCCCAGACTGACCTGCTCTGGGAGTCCAGGAGCTCCACTGCCCTATAAGAGCCCTGAGACTGCCCAGCTAGGATGGATAGGCACCTGTAGGACCCGTCCTCCGCTGACCCCCTCACCTTAGCTGACACATTTCCCACGGGTCCACCTGAGTTTGGGATGGGAGCAATATCTTGAGAAACCAGTGTTCTGGGGTCCTTACCTAATGACCAGAGGTGGGGGCTCTCCGTGACATTCTCGACTCTAGGGCCTGAGAATGTGGCGGCCTTGCTACACGCTTGTCAGTCCTGCTGCTCGGTCCTGCCTGAGCCCAGCAGCTGTGCTGGGAACAAGGACGGGTCCTCTGGGGCCTACCTGGATTTTCTGATCCCAGCCTTAGCCTTCTTTCCCCAGGAGGCCATGGAATTGCTCCTGAAGTCATGTGTTTGCATAAATCCCATCAGGGAGGAGCCCCAGGTTTTTTGGCTTAAGCTTCCATTTCTGGTTCTCCCAAGAACAAGGTCAGGCCAGTTGGTCTTCCAGGAATGACACCAGTGTCGGGCCTGGTTAAAGATCATTTCCTAGGGTCACACAAGCCTGTGACTGCCAAGCCTCTTCCCAGCACAGCAGGGGGAGGGCTGGCTGCTTCTCTGGGGCTTTGCTTTTCCTGTCATCGTTGGGGACATATGGGTAGCAGTCAGCTAGTTGTGAATGTCATCCTGCACTCGGAGTCCATCTCATTGTAACATTGACATCCTCTGCAAAAGCTGCTCTTGGCGTGCTGCCGTGCTGCTGCTTGGCAAAGATCCATTGTTGTCATCAGCTAATGGGTGAGTGGAGCTGAAGGCTGGGTCTGGCCAGACCAGACTGCTTTAGGAACTGGAGCCGCTGCTCCTTGCTCTTCAACCTCTCACTCTGCCCCTGCCTGGGCAGCGAGCGGGCTTGTGGGTCAGCCTTCAGGACCCACAACTTCGACCTTCCCTCCCACCCCTTCCCCCACTCCCATTTCCCTGAGCCTCCACCTGACCAGATGCCTTCCTGTTTAGGTCAGTTCTACAGCAATGGAGGGCATTCTGGGAATGCTGGCAGTGGCGGCGGCGGGGGCGGTGGTGGCTCCTCCGGCTACGGCTCCTACTACCAAGGTGACAACTACAACTCCCCAGTGCCCCCGAAACATGCCGGGAAGAAGCAGCCACACGGGGGCCAGCAGAAGCCCTCCTACGGCTCAGGCTACCAGTCCCACCCAGGCCAGCAGCAGTCCTACAACCAGAGCCAGTACAGCAACTATGGCCCCCCGCAGGGCAAGCAGAAAGGCTATAGTCATGGCCAAGGCAACTACTCCTCCTACTCTAACTCCTACAGCTCTCCCGGGGGCGGGGGCAGCTCCGACTACAGCTACGAGAGCAAATTCAGTGAGTTGGCATCCATTTCCCCAGAAGTTCAGCACTGTCCCATCTCTGGCTGAAAAGGGGACTGGAAGGAGGTTGGAGGTGTTACCTGCAGGGTGGGCATTGGGACAAACCTGGAAGCAGAGGCCCCAGGCTAAGGCTTCCTATGGGTTGAGGCTGAGACACAAGGGTGGAGTCTGAGTCTGGGCCAGCTACTGCAAGGTGACCAATGGAGACCAGGTTGCGTCCAGCCCCTAAAAGAGCCTCAGTTACTCCTCACTTTACCTCTCCTCTACCTCATTGATAGAACTGGTAGGCTGCATTGTACTAATGGCCCAACTGGGAAAGAGTAGGACTGTGATTGGCTGTGATGGGACAGTCAGCAGCAGGGGTTGGAAATTGAGCTAACACTAGCTTCTGAACTGCTGGGAGGCTTAGGTTGGAGGAGCAGATGGAGGGTCAGATGGAACTTGGCTTCAGAATGTGGTGATCAGGCCAGCCCAGGGCGGGTGATCGTGCAGGGCTCCAGCCAGTCCTTGGCATTTTGTGATTGGACTGATGTGCCAAATTTAAGCAGTCTGGACAGGGGAATTTGTAAAGGTCCACTGGCCAAAGGCCTCCCACATCCAGAGCTGTAGCACAAGGGCACAAGGCCCCTTAACCACACTGTCTTCTCTTCCCCCAGACTACAGTGGTAGCGGAGGCCGAAGCGGCGGCGGGAACAGCTACGGTTCAGGCGGGTCATCCTACAACCCCGGGTCACATGGGGGCTACGGAGGAGGTTCTGGGGGCGGCTCCTCCTACCAAGGCAAACAAGGTGGGCCTGTAGCAGCAGGTGACACAGCAATGGGGTGGGGGCAGAGCCACACAGGCTTTGAGGAGGGGACATGGTCTGGCATGGGTAGATAGCAGCTTGGGCAGGGCCACAGTGGTTGTTAGCTGGCTCTTGGCTTCTGTGGGGCAAGAACAGAAAGCAGGAGACACGGGCACGTGGTACCTTGTGCGAGCAGTGTCTTAGGCATATCTCCAAGCTCGGCTTTTTAGAAACCAGAGATCCAGAAATTGCCTTACTCTAAATGTTGGCACCTCTGTGAAGAAATGCTGACACTACCCAGGCAAACAGTGTAGTGCTTAGACAGCCCTAATTAGAATTCCCTCTGCTGCTGCCTTGTGACTGGGCTGATCCCCACCCCCTCTTTCTCTCAGGAGGCTACTCGTCACAGTCGAACTACAACTCCCCGGGTTCTGGCCAGAATTACAGCGGCCCTCCCAGCTCCTACCAGTCATCACAGGGAGGCTACGGCAGGAATGCAGATCACAGCATGAACTACCAGTACAGATAAAGCCCTGAGGGTGAAGATTTATACCTTCTGCACTTATCCCTCCTTGTTGTAAGATTCAGTTTTATGCATCACAGTTAACATGTCTGCGGCCCCTCTGGGTCCTCTTGCCCTACCCCGTCCACGTTGCTGTGTTGTGAGGTGCAGCTGGTCACTTTGTGACCCGTTCTGTGACCCATATTTAGCCGTGTTTGGGACTCCACGTCTTCAGTGGTTTGTTAGTTGCCATTACAACTTTGTCCGAGTAGAGTTTTCTGAGTTCTTACAGTTCAGTATCCCTCTGTCTATTTACAATTGGTGTTAGTGTTAACTCAAATTTGTCTTGAAATAGTTACAGAGGGGATACCTCATCTGTTAATGCTTTTGTGAAGTGAGTTAAACGAGCTTTCTGTATTTTAATAATGCTTTAGTGTTTCAGTTTTATAAGTGAAGATTTTATTTTAAAAACCAGTGGGAAAGAGTGGGCGTTTTGGGGGGGAGGGTATTTTTTTTGTTGGGTTGTTTTTTGTTTTTTTTTTTTGTTTTTTTTTTGTTTTTTTGGTATGTCTGGATCATTCAGGCAGTACATCTGAATTCAGCTGAATGTAGACAAATAAAGAAAAAGAAAGAAAACTGCGCCATCGTAGGCCTGGGTGTCTGACCCTGTAGCAGTCCAGTGGGCAGGTTCCTTACTCTGTTCCCAGCACCAGAAAGTGGGGCACAGGTGGCAGGATGGTCCCTGTTCACCAGAGAGGATCCAAGGCCCAGCTCCAGGCTTATAGACTTCTTTACTCTGAGTTGATCAGGGCCAGCAACCAGTTTCCTGGAACCTTGTGGCCCATGTTCCATTGAACTCCACCCCCCTAGTGTTTGCATAGCTGCCTAGTGGCCCATGCTGTTGTTTGGGTTTGCTCCCACAATTCAGCATGCTTTGTATTCTCCATGAATTTTAGGTGTAGTGTAAGTGTAATTTGAAGTTGCCACAGATTAAGTTTGGTATGTAGAACCTAATTTTAAAAAATCAGATTGAAATCTGGTTGAGGCATGCCAAGATGTGAGAAACTCCAGCTATGGAACCATCTATGTTGGCATGGCACTCTGGCAGCTGCAGCCACAGCCTGCTTTCCTGGTGCTGCCTCTACCCAGAATTCCACAGAGTGCACCAGTGGGGTTCTTTACAATGGCCCAGCCCTGTTCCAGCAGATTGCTCTAGAGTACTTTCTCAATCCCAAACAATTTTGTAGTGCTTGGGAAATATTTGTCACATAGTGGGTAGAGGCCAAGGATTCTGCAGAACGTTCTACACGTAAGCATCAGCAGTCTGGAGGTGGAGAAACACTCACTCATGCAGCTCTTCTCAACTCTGGCCCTGCTCCAGGGAGTGGCCTGTCTGGGAAGAACCCTGCAGGTAGTCAAGGCCTGAATTGCCCCTCTGCAGGCAGTTGACTTACTGCTTCTTTACACTCCAGCCAGACACTGTTTATGGCCTAAGCCCCAGGTGGCCCTTCAGCCTCCCATGCTTGGTTAACCACTGGGAGAAGTGCAAACCATTCTTGATGCAGGATCGCTCATACAAGGCAGAAACTCTAGTGTGCCTTCAAAGGATCAAGACTTGCTCTCTTGGAGAGGTGAAAGAAAGGTGTTCTCCACTAAAAATGAAAACATTGGAAAATTTTTGTTTTGTGCTGCAGCAGAGGAAGTCCCAGATACCAAGTGATCCAGCCTGGGGAGAGGGACCCTGTGAAGTCTGTCCGATAGGTGGCCCATAGTATGAACATTAGGGTCGGCCTGAAGTGCCTTGGAATCCCTCAAGTATGTGCATGAGTGGAGAGGACACAGACCTGAGGAATGGGTGTTCACCCCAGTTCCTTTTCTAGACATGGGCAGGGTCTGGGACACAAAGACCCATGTGAGATCAGTGGGACCCTTGTTTTTGTGGTAACAGGATACAGGCTGTGGACAGAGTCTGTGTCACTCAGAAATCCACAGGGAGGAGGCCCGTGGCTCTGCCACATGCCTTCAAACTCGACCTGCCTTACCAACACAGATCTCCTCACCTTCAGTTTCCCAAACAGCGACGACCACCACCACATTCAAATTCCTGAATGTAAACCTATGTCTCAAGTTTTCTTTTTTCTTAAAAAGATAATGAATCATTGGAGTTAGGGCCCACCTTAATCCAAGATGAGCTCATTTCAAGATCCTTAATTACATCTAAAGAGACCCTTTTGGTAAATACAATCATATTCATAGACATCAGCAGTTAGGGTGTGGACACACCTTGTTGGAGATACTGTTCAACCCACTATTGGATTGGGTGAAGGTTTCACCCACTGGGCAGCTGGCACAGCCCTGGGAGTTTGTTGGCCACAGCCAGGATCACCATGATGAGGTCTGAACAGCACAGAGCTAGCAGCATCTTTGCAGCACAGTGAGTACCAGTCCTGAGGGAACAGCTCATGAGCACAGGTCCCTTGGCACCCAAATGCTGCTTGGACTTCAGTGGTGCTGGTGGCCTGGTGATGCAGCTGGCCGGTTGCAGTATCCCAACTCTTAACCTACTCCAGAAAAATGTTCAGGAAAAGGTGGCTGTCACCTTGACCATGGAAAAGGCCTTGCTGATGCATCACCCATTTGAAGCTGACCAAAGCCTTCCCAGGCCTATTCCCATCCAAGCCCAGGAAGCCAGCCCGAAGAAAGACCTTGCTGAGCTGTTTCTCCACCTTCTTGGCTGGGGCCATAGAGGGCAACAGCTCACCTATAACACAGATGCTCTAGCCCATGTTACTGGAGGACAGTGTCATGCATCTTGTAGTCACCAGTTGAGATCACCAAGAGCATGAGCAGGAAGGAAGGTCCACATGTTTACTCACCAGTTGGTCAAGATATAGGGTGTTTGGCCTGACTAGGCGGTTGCGCAGTGGATAGAGCATCGGACTGGGATGTGGAGGACCCAGGTTTGAGACCCCGAGGTCGCCAGCTTGAGCACCAGCTCATCTGGTTTGAGCAAAAGCTCACCAGCTAGGACCCAAGGTCGCTGGCTTCAGCAAGGGGTTACTCGGTCTGCTGTAGTCCCACAGTCAAGGCACATATGAGAAAGCAATCAATGAACAATTAAGTGCTACAATGAAAAACTGATGATTGATGCTTCTCATCTCTGCATTTTAGTCTGTCCCTGTCTATCCCTCTCTTTGACTCTTGCTCTGTCTCTGGGGGAAAAAAAATTTTTTTTAAGGGTGTTTTGTGGGTAGGCCAGGGGGTCAGTGACCTGGAACTGGACACAACACCCCAGAGGGCTCAGAATGCCTTTGGAGGGAAGGAAGGAAAGGAGATAAATCACTGACTGGGCAGCTGGACGCAAGCATGGTGGGTCAAGATGGCATCTGAGAAAGGGACAGGAATTTAGACTGATATGGGAGTGTTGGGGGTTGGCAATTTAGGACCAAATTGGGCCTCTAAGCAGTAATGGGACACAAATCCAGAATTTCACATCTATAGATTTGGCGGTCACTGGGGCTCTAGTGTCCTTTGGGCTGGGGTCTAGTTGACATGGCAGTTCCCACCTAGCTGCCCAACTACGCTGGCAGTGTATATCCTCCCCTTTGGACCATTGACCACTTTTGTGCAGCCTGGCCCTCTACAGCTGGGCTGTCAGCCAGAGGATTCAGTCTCCAGGTGTGAGCCCCAATGCTCGATTTGTGCCCTTTGCAGAAAGCCTTCTTGGCCCAATGCTCCTTCTGACTCATTCCATAATAAATGGAAACTTCTGTGTTCCTTGTCTCATTCACTCAACATGTATTTACTGGGTGTTACTTATGTCTCACTTCTGTACTTGGTGCTTGAACTTTGATCCCTGCCTTCATGGAGCTTACAGGCACCAAGAGGGCCTTGTCCCATCTGGGCAGGAAGTGTCAGGGAAGGCTGTGTTTCAAGTGAGTGCTTGAACTAAGCCCAGGGTTGTGTTGGGGAGGGTGAGATAAGGGTATGCCATGCAGAGAACAGCATGCACAGAATTCAGCTAGACTTAAATGAGCTGAACTCAGGTGGACAAAGCTTTTTGGTTGCAAAAAGGGAGAAGCCTGGCTGTGTCAGTGAGGGGCACCCTCTCCATTGCCTTGACAACCAACCAGAAGAATTCTAACCTTGATCCTGAGGGTAATTGGGAGCTATGAAAGGATTCTAAACTAAGAAGACCCAAGCCTAGTTGTACTTCAGAACAGTCCTTTTGGATGGGCAGAAAATAGGTGTATGGGAGAGGGGAGAGTGAGGGCAACAGACCAACAAAGAGGCTTGAATCCTGGAATGTCCAAAATGTGCTGTTTAGGGGGATTGGGGCAGCATAACCCACTGGATTTGGTAACGGAACAGCTCACAGAACCAGACCAGTAGACTAGCCCAGCAAGGGGCATTGCCTTGCCTTAAGATACAGGAAGTTGAGGCGCCTAGGCGTACAGGTCCTCCTCTCTACTGTGGGGAGATAAGCAGGAATAAATAGGGATTGGCCACGAAGGTCATTACCCAGAGGTCACAAGTTCTGTCTGGCCTTACCAATGTCTCCCAAGAAGCTGATACCTAAGCTTAGTCTCTTGGCAGCTGGGCTAGGAAAAGAGTGGGTCAAAATATCACAAGAGTGCCCCTCACCCCCAGATGGAAAAACCAAAGAAACCTTCCAAGCTCCCGGTACCTCTATGTCAACGTTAGAGATACTTAAATCGCCCTCTCCTTCAGAGTTTCCTGGACTTCCCAGTCTACACAGAAGTCCATCTCCTGTCCTGGGTCCAGTAATATCAAATACTAGTTTCTAAGGACAACCGCCTAGTACCCAGTTTGGGGGACTCCTCGAGCCCGGTTACACACCTGGGATGATGAGCGGAAACCCATCCACCCACCCATCCAGGCCCACTTGCAAACAGCCTCCCAGTAGGCTCCTAGACCCGCTGGGTGCACGTTGCCTGCCTCTTCCATGCCCAATCAACAGGCCCCGCTCCTAATACAAGCACATCATAGGCATCGCCTAGTGATTTCGCCCTCAGAATTATCGTGCCGTTGCAAACACTTATAGGACCCTTTTGCAGGCCACGCCCACGCCACGTTCCCATAGGGTGCGCAGAGCGCGCCGCTTTTTCTTTTATTTTAACTCTTCCTGAAATGTTGCAAATAAATTAAAGCAAACATAACGGCGACCGTCAAGGAAAATTGTAATTCTGAGCTGCTTTTGACCATAGCTGTTATGTAGAAGCAGTTGCAGCTTCGATAAGGGCCACGCGCGCCGCTTCTAATAGGACGCCTTCGCAGGCTCCACCCCTAGAACTGCAGCTTCCCTAGTCTCCAGGCAACGTGCGGAGCGCTGTCCTGAGTGCTGAAACCTGATTCCCAGGCCGCTTTAAATAGAGACATTATGGCACCCCCCAGCTCTCCCTATGGAGCGGCGCCAAAACCTCGGCTGTATACCACTTACACCCCCTACTTCATCGCTTCGCTCCACCCCCCCCCCCACCCTTTCCTCTAGCTCAGAAGAAAGCCAGTTCTGATCACAAACTAGAGGATTTGCAGGACCTCTCTATTTAACCGCCTCTCATTTTCAGCTCATTCCCTCCAGCCATACTGACCTCACAAACACTCGGGGCCTTTTTTCTCATTGTAAGATCCTCTCAGTTTAGGCCTTAACTGAAATGTCACCTCCTCGTGAGTCTGATCCTAAACACCCTACTTAAAATAGTCGCCTTCTGGCCTGACCAGGCGGTGGCGCACTGGATACAGCGTTGGATGGGATGCGGAGGACCCAGGTTCGAGACTCCGAGGTCGCCAGCTTGAGCGCGGGCTCATCTGGTTTGAGCAAGGCTCACCAGCTTGGACCCAAGGTTGCTGGCTTGAGCAAGGGGTTACTCGGTCTGCTGTAGCCCCCGCGGGTCAAGCCACATATGAGAGAGCAATCAATGAACAACTAAGGTGTCGCAATGAAAAACTAATGATTGAGGCTTCTCATCTCTCTCCGTTCCTGTCTGTCCCTATCTATCCCTCTCTCTGACTCTCTCTCTGTCTCTGTAAAAAGGAAAAAAAAAAAAAAAGAGGGTGACTTCACAGGGCTCACACCAATGTAGATTTCAATTCTGTTTCTTGATTATTAGCATGTGACCATAGCAAACCAGGAAAAAGCTCTGCCCCATTTTCTTCATTCATAAAATGGGGATGAAAATAATACCTACCTCACTGTATTGAGAGGGTCAAATGATGCAATGACAGAGCTTACCAGACACCTGGCACACACTGGCACCTGCTCCATTAGTGTTGGCTGTTAATGTTAATCATCATCATCATATTATTATTATTATTGTGTGTACAAAAAACAACTTACAAAATTAGGAGAATGAAGGCAGAAAAGCTATAGGAAGACAAGATTTCAAGAAGGTGGGAGTGAAGCCCTGGCTGGTAGAGCATTGTCTTTGAGTGCCCTTCTCTCTCAAAATCAATGGGGAAAAAAAGAAGGTGGGAATGAAGAATAGGTGTGAAATCTCACTGGGAATAAGAGAAATGCGCATTTAAAATGACAAGGAGTTGCCACAGTTGTTCTCCCAAGCAAGCAGTTGAAATTGTGTTGGAGAGGCTGTGGGGAAATAGGCATTTCCATCTACTGCTAGCTGGTGCAAATGCAAATATCAGAACTGATAGCATGTGTAGGATCTTATAATATACTCTTTGACCCAGTTATCCAGCTGCTGGAAATTTTCCTTAAAAATATACTTGTTGCCATGTGAAAGTAAATACAAGATTATTGATTACAGCCCGACTTCTGGTGGCGCAGTGGATAAAGCATCAAGCTGAAAAACTGAGGTTGCTGGTTCAAAACCCTGGGCTTGCCTGGTCAGGGCACATATGGAAGTTGATGATTCCTGCTCCTCCCCCCTTCTCTCTCTCTTTCTCTCTCTCTCTCCCTCTCTCCCCCATCTCTAGAATGAATAAAATCCTTTTAAAAAAAGATTATTGATTACAGCTTTGTTTTTAGAAGCAAAGATTACTCATAATTCAAGTAAGAATCAACAAGAGATCCTTTAAGCAAGTGATGATCTATCCATACTTTGGGATATGAGCCACCTGTTAAGAGCAAGGAGACTATGTACTGACAAGATGGTCTCCAAAACAGAGACAAAAAAGCAAAGTGCATTCTTTTCTTTTTTTTCTGTATTTTTCTGAAGCCGGAAACAGGGAGAGACAGTCAGACAGACTCCGCATGTGCCCGACTGGGATCCACCTGGCACGCCCACCAGGGGGCGACACTCTGCCCACCAGGGGGCTATGCTCTGCCCCTCCGGGGCGTCGCTTTGTTGCGGCCAGAGCCACTCTAGCGGCTGGGGCAGAGGCCGAGGAGCCATCCCCAGCGCCCGGGCCATCTTTGCTCCAGTGGAGCCTCGGCTGCGGGAGGGGAAGAGAGAGACAGAGAGGAAGGAGAGGAGGAGGGGTGGAGAAGCAGATGGGCGCTTCTCCTGTGTGCCCTGGCCGGGAATCGAACCCGGGACTTCTGCACGCCAGGCCGACGCTCTACCACTGAGCCAACCAGCCAGGTCGCAAAGTGCATTCTATCAGTGTAAACCTTTTGTGTACAAAAGGGATAAGTATTGCCTGACCAGGTGGTGGCGCAGCAGGGGTATTCAACCTTTTTATACCTACTGCCCACTTTTGTATCTCTGTTAGTAGCAAAATTTTCTAACCGCCCACCGGTTCCACAGTAATGGTGATTTATAAAGTAGGGAAGTAACTTCATAAAATTTATAAAGCAGAGTTATAGCAAGTTAAAGCATATAATAATAATTACTTACCAAGTACTTTATGTTGGATCTTTGCTGTTTGTCAGAATAAATCTTTATAAAACAACTTACTATAATTAAATCTATCTTTTTATTTATACTTTGGTTGCTTTGCTACCACCCACCATGAAAGCTGGAATGCCCACTAGTGGGCGGTAGGGACCAGGTTGACTACCATTGGGATAGGGTGTCGGACTGGAGCGCGGAGGACCCTGGTTCTAAATCCCGAGGTCGCCAGCTTGAACACAGGCTCATATGGTTTGAGAAAGGCTCACCAGCTTGAGCCCATGGTCACTGGTGTGAGCAAAGGGTCACTTTGTCTGCTGTAGCCCCCCTGTCAAGGCACATATGAGAAAGAAATTCATGAGAAGCTAAGGTGCCACAACAAAAAATTGATGTTTCTAATCTCTCTCCCTTCCTGTCGGTCTGTCCCTCTCTCTGTCTCTGTCACAAAAAAGGGGGGTGATAAGTATAAATATTTAGCTTTGTATTTGCTTCTGTTTGCATGAAGACATGCTGGAAAGACACAAGAATCTAACAAAAGGCCCTGGCCAGTTGGCTCAGTGGTAGAGCGTTGGCCTGGCGTGCAGGAGTCCCGGGTCTGATTCCCAGCCAGGGCACACAGGAGAAGCGCCCATCTGCTTCTCCACCCCTCCCCCTTTCCTTCCTCTCTGTCTCTCTCTTCCCCTCCCACAGCCAAGGCTCCATTGGAGCAAAATTGGCCTGGGCGCTGAGAATGGCTGTATGGCCTCTGCCTCAGGCGCTGGAATGGCTCTGGTTGCAACAGAGCAACGCCCCAGATGGGCAGAGCATTGCCCCCTGGTGGGCATGCCGGGTGGATCCCGGTCGGGCGCATGCGGGAGTCTGTCTGATTGCCTCCCCGTTTCCAACTTCAGACAAAAAAAAAAAAAAAAAAGAATCTAACAAAAGATGTTACTAGGAAAGGCTGAGAAGGAAAGTCAGTTCGTAGGGAATGATTTTGTTTGCCTTTTACATTTTCTGAATTTTTTATGCATATTAAACTTTGAAAATATCACACAGGAAGAAAAGTGACTAAAATATTAAAGCACAGTTCAATGAAGATGCTTATAGTTACAACTTCCAAAGCCCACCATTTTGTATTTTAGTTTCATGTGGAAAAGATAAAAATATGTGTGTGTGTATATATACACAAAACACTAAATTAAAAAAAAAAAGTGCTCAGCAGCTTGGCCGTGTTGACTTCAGCTGCAAATCACCTAAACTAAGTAATGAAAGATATTGGTAAAAGTTTCCAACATCTAAAAGATGTTCAATTTCAGTAGAAATCATGGAAATGCAAATCACAACCCCAATGAGATTCCATTTCACACAAACGTGATTGGCAAAAATTTGAGTTCTGAAAGTATAAGAGTCTGAGAGGATGTGATACAAGGGAGCTTCCCTATGCTGCTTTTATGGGCGTCTAGTGTAACTACCTGGAAAATAGTTGGTCTTGCCTTGTAAAGTTGTCTCTCCATCCAGTGTAGGACCCTGCAGTTTCGTTCCTAGGATTCTTGCAGTAGTGTACAAGGAGAAGTTTCCATAAATGCACAGAGCAGCACTATTTATAATGGTAAAAACAAACAAAGCAAAACCAAGCCCACAGTCCCCTTACTGGAGAATGAGTAAGTACACTTTAGTATATTTATACCAAAACAAAATTGTACACTGATTTGCAGAAGAAATTAACAGAGACGAGGTATGGTATCATACAATTTCGTTAGTGTAATAGATGTTGGGGACAACCTGCAGTTTCTCCCATACCTCCTTTTTGTGCCATTGAATTTTTAAAAAAACTATTATGAAACTTATATTGGAGTAAGTCACAAGGTTTTGCAATGTTGTTTACAATTCCATGAGTCAATGATCCATGACTAGTGGAAAATGACAATTCAAAAACTCCAGAAGTTTATAAAAAGTATGAAAGTATTAAAAAAAATAAAGTATGAAAGTATTAAAGCTTCTAGAAAATGAAAAACAAAACAAAACCCACACCATTACTATATCTAAATGAGGCAGTTGACAACAAAGCAGCAAGAACAAAAAATACATAGTTGGGGGTTGCCTAGGGCTGGCCGGGGCGGGGGTAATGGCCTGCTTTTATCTCACCATAACCGAGCTGTTTTTCTCACTGGCTTTCAGAGGGCTGCAACTCCTTGGCCTACTGCCCTCTGCCAACCAGTTTACAGGAAAAAGAATTAAAAAAGTCTATCACTCCTCCAGGGAACCTGCGGTGATGCTCGCCCAGACCCAGTGTCCCACCAGAGGACAGTGGTCGGCCTGGGGCTTATCCGGAGGTGTCCATTGCCACCTCGAAGAGAGTGCAGAGTTGGGCTCTGACAGCCACGTTGTTTCTGGGGCACCAACTGCAGGGCTCTTGATACAGGGAGAGAAGGAGCGGGTCCTTGAGAGCAGTGCGTATCCCTGAGGTGTGGGACTTGCATCTGCGACTGGCCTTAGGCGTTTGCAACAACAAATGAACAAACAAACATAATTGCTTGTATATGCTGATAAACATATCTGTAAGTATGCACAGGAATGACTATTAAAAGAAGGAATACTGCCCTGGCCAGATAGCCTAGCTGATTAGAGAGAGCATCGTCTTGATGTGCAAAGGTTATGGGTTCTATCTCTAGTCAGGGCAAATGCAGGAATAGTTTGATGTTTCTGTCTCTCACTCTCTCTCCCCCTTCCTCTCTTTCTAGAATTGATAAACATTTTTTAAAAAAATCTATGGGAGCCTGACCAGGTGATGGCACAGTGAATTGAGCGTCGAACTGGGACGTGGAGGACCCAGGTTCCAAACCCCAAGGTTGCCAACTTGAGCGCGGGCTCATCTGGTTTGAGCAAGACTCACCAGCTTGAGCCCAAAGTTGCTGGCTGTTGGAAGAAAGCCAAAGCACCAAATGACTTTCTGTTCCCATCCTGAGGAAGTGAAGGTCGAGACCAAGCATACATGACTGAAGACAGTCGAGCGTCCAGGGAAGGCCTCAAGGAGCTTTCTGCAGGTCAGGAATCAGACAGTAGATGGTGTGGTGTTATGTCTCAGAAAGGGCAAGAGCAATCTAATCAGTTTTGCATAACTAAATAATAAAATTGGACACTGTACTCTGCTTGTTAGTTTCTCACGCATAATGTCATGTTTCTGCTTAATAAATTGGATAGCTGATCTCTCCAAGGCACCTCAATCCTGAAGACATTGGGGTCCTCCAATTGCAGTATTGTTGCTGCCTCATTCCTTTGCAGCTCCTCTTCATAAAACCCTGAATACTAACAACAGCTGGCTTGAGCAAGGGGTCACTCGGTCTGCTGTAGATCCCCAGTCAAGGCACATATGAAAAAGCAATCAATGAACAACTAAGGTGCTACAACAAAGAATGGATGCTTCTCATCTCTCTCCCTTCCTGTCTATCTGTCCCTCTCTCTGTCTCTGCCATACACAAAAAAAATCTACGGGAGCCTGACCAAATGGTGGCTCTATCCGATAGAGCGTCGAAATGGAATGCAGAGGACCCAGGTTCAAAACCCTGAGGTTGCTGGCTTGAGCACAGGCTCACCAGCTTGAGTGAGGGGTCACTGGCTTGAGCATGGGATCATAGACATGACCCCATGCTCGCTGGCTTGAGCCCAAAGGTTGCTGGCTTGAGCCCATGGTTGCTGGCTTGAGCTAGGGATCACTCACGCTGCTATAGCCACCAGTCAAAGCAATCAATGAACAACTAAGGTGCTGCAACGAAGAATTGATGCTTCTCATCTCTTTCCCTTCCTGTCTGTCCCTATCTGTCCTTCTCTCTGACTCTCTCTCTGTCTCTGTCAAAAAAAAAAAATCTACAGGAAATTTGGTTAAAACGGTAAACATCTTTAGTATCTGATATCTTCTATATCCTTTACCAGTTCAGCAAGATGGAAACTCCACTCCAGACTGGTGCAATAAGGTTTGCTCTCCCCCAGCCCCTAATCGGAAGGCTATCTTCTCAGGAGGGGCAAAAAGTCAGCATTTCTCACCTTGCCCTCAGCTACCTATGCTGAAACTAAGTTTCAAGCAAGTGCAGCTCTTTAAAGAGAGAATAACAGAATTTTCCAAAATTATGAAAGACTCCAATTATCGGATCCAAGAAGTTCAGGGAATTTCAAACAAGATAAATGAAAAGAAATCCACAATTAGACACATCCCATGAAATTGCAAACTGACAAAGATATGATTTTTATTTTTTATTTTTTTTATTTTTATTGATTTTAGAGACAGTGGAAGGGAGAGAGATTTGTTCCATTTACTCTTGCATCCACTGGTTGATTCTTTTTCTTTTTCTTTTTTTTTAGCAAGTGAGAGAGACAGAGGGACAAACAGACAGGGAGAGAGATGAGAAGCATCAACTCATACTTATGGCACCTTAGTTGTTCATTGATTATTGATTGCTTTCTCATATGTGCCTTTGACCGGGGGGCTGTAGCTGAGCCAGTGACCCCGTGCCAGTGTCCTTGGGTTTCAAGCCAGCGACCTTTGGGATCAAGCCAGCAGCCATGGGGTCATGTCTATAATCCTGTGCTCAAGCCAGTGACCTCATGCTCAAGCTGGAGGAGCCTGCGCTCAAGCTGACAACCTCGTGGTTTCTAACTTGGGTCTTCAATGTGCCAAGCCAGTGCTCTTTTTTTTCTTTTTTAGATTTTATTTGTGCATTTTTAGAGAGAGAGGAGAGCGAGAGAAGCGGGGAGCAGCAAGCGTCAACTACTTTATGTGCCTTGACCAAGCAAGCCCAGGATTTCTTTTTTTTTTTTTTAATAAATTTTTATTAATTTTAATGGGGTGACATCAATAAATCAGGGTACATATATTTAAAGAAAACATGTCCGGGTTATCTTGTCATTCAATTCTGTTGCATACCCATCACCCAAAGAGAGATTGTCCTCCGTCACCTTCTATCTAGTTTTCTTTGTACCCCCTCCCCCTACCTCTCCTCCTCTCCCTCCTCTCCCTCCTTCCCTCCCCCCACCCCTCATAGCCACCACACTCTTGTCCATGTCTCTTAGTCTCGTTTTTATGTCCCACCAATGTATGGAATCCTGCAGTTCTTGTTTTTTTCTGATTTCCTTATTTCACTCCGTATAATGTTATCAAGATCTCACCATTTTGTTGTGATCTGATGGCATCATTTCTTATGGCTGAATAGTATACCATGGTGTATATGTACCACATCTTCTTTATCTAGTCTTCTATTTTTTTTACAGTGATTAAAGCCTTTAAGCAAACTCTTGGCCAATACAGCAAGAATCCATAACAGAGTAGTGTCCTTAACATGTTCACCAAGTCCAAGTTGGCCTCAACACCATGCCAAATCTCTGAAAAATGCAACCCAACCCCAGTTCAGTCTGTTAGGAGCTGTCACAAGGAGCAGGAGTCCAGGAAAAGTCCGCATGGCACTGGAATTGTTGTCACAATTCTATACTTTGCAGCTAATGTCCAAGTCCCAATGATCGCTGCTTCTAGCTGGTAATGATTCAGGTAGACTGGAAAAGCCATCTGCAGCATGTGTGGAGATGGAGCTTCTGTTCTCCTCTGCCTGGAGAGATGAGACCAGGTTGCTTTTCCCTGGAGCTCTGCAACTGTGGCGTGGTAAAGAGAACCTTGGGATACACTAAGCAGTCTTGGTGTGGCTTCTTCAGTGTTCCTTGGTTGAAGAGTCCTCTTAGTTTAGTCCAAAGTTGGTTTTTCCAGATGATAGTTCTTAAAATTAGTTTGTAATCCACTTTGGTTCTGGGAGGTAGATGTTGGTACGTCCGTCTACTCCAGCGCCATCTTGTCTTCCGCAAGCCCAGGATTTCTAATTGGGGACCTCAGTGTTCCAGGTCAATGCTTTATGCACCGCACCATCACAGGTCAAGCGCCAGTGCTCTTTGTTGCCTGCGCCACTGCCTGGTCTGGCCACTGGTTGATTCTTGTATGTGCTCTGACTTGGAATGGAACCTGCTACCTTGGTGTATCATGATGATTCTCTAACCCACTGAACTAACTGGCGAGGCCAAGGTTCTACTTCTTTTTTCTTTCAAGTTTTCAATTGATTTGAGAAAAAGGAAGGGGGAGAGAGAGAGAGAAAGAGAAGCATCAATTCATTATTCAACTTAGTTCCATTTAGTTGTTCATTCATTGGTTTCTTCTTTTTTTTTAAGAAATTGCCTTTTTATTTTTTTAAAATCTTTTTTAAAAATTTATTCATTTTAGAGAGGAGAGGGAGAGACAAAGAGAGAGAGAGAGAGAGAGAGAGAGAGAGAGAGGAGAGGCAGAGAGAGAGAAGGGGGGGAGGAGCTGGAAGCATCAACTCCCATATGTGCCTTGACCAGGCAAGCCCAGGGTTTCGAACCGGCGACCTCAGCATTTCCAGGTCAACGCTTTATCCGCTGTGCCACCATAGGTCAGGCTGGTTTCTTTTTATATGTGCCCTGACTGGAGGTTGAAGCCTTGACCGTTAGGCACTGAAACTAAAGGGCTGGTTATACTCCTTAATAGTAATAATGTAAGCCACAAGTGAAGTATGTTCAATGTGCCCAGAGAAAAATAATTGTCAACCTAGCATTGTTAAACAACCGGTTCTCTGCCCTAATGGCCGTTTTAAGAATAAAAAAACATGATATACTGAAAGGTAGTTTATTATTTCATGCTTTTAATACTTAAATAAGAACAAAAAAAGAGGTACACAAAACTAGATTATGTTATGAGTTTTAAAATATTAATAAAAAAATTATATAGCTGACAAAAAACAATAAAACTGTAATTTAAGATATTTTTATATTGCTTCTTTTTTTTTCTAATGAGAGGCAGGGAGGCAGAGAGACAGACTCCCGCATGTGCCCCGACTGAGATCCACCTGGCAAACCCATTAGGGAGAGATGCTCTGCTCACCTGGGGTTGTTGCTCTGTTGCAACACGAGACATTTTTTAGCAACTGAGGTAGAGGCCATGGAGCCATCCTCAGCGCCTGAGGCCAACTTACTAGAGCCGATCAAGCCATGGCTGTAGCAAGAGGGGAAGAGAGAGAGAGAAAGAGAGAGAGAAGGGGTAGGGGTAGAGAAGCAGATGGTCACTTCTTGTGTGTGCCCTGGCCTGGAATCGAACCTGGGATATTCATTCACTGGGCCAACCTCTATCACTGAGCCAACCAGTTAGGGCCCATTATTGCTTCTTCTTCTTTTTTTTTAATTTTTTTAAATTTCTTTTAATTTATTCATTTTTAGAGAGGAGAGAGACAGAGAGAGAGAAGGGGGGAGGAGCTGGAAGCATCAACTCTCATATATGCCTTGACCAGGCAAGCCCAGGGTTTCGAACCGGCGACCTCAGCATTTCCAGGTCAAGGCTTTATCCACTGCGCCACCACAGGTCAGGCCCATATTGCTTCTTGATTGGCATCCTCATTTGCATTTTTTTTCACCTATGGATGGAATGAAAATAATACGGTTGCTTAGAATACGCTATTATGCAGATGAATGTTAAAAATAGAGTAAGGAGCCTGATCAGGCAGTGGCGCAGTGGATAGAGCATCAGACTGGGATGTGGAGGACCCAGGTTCGAGATCCCAAGGTCGCGTCAGACTGGGATGTGGAGGACCCAGGTTCGAGATCCCAAGGTCGCTAGCTTGAGTGCATGTTCGTCTGGTTTGAGCAAGGCTCACCAGCTTGAGCCCAAGGTCGCTGGCTTGAGCAAGGTGTCACCTGGTCTGCTGTAGCCCCCTCGTCAAGGCACATATGAGAAATCAATCAGTGAACAACTAAGGAGCCGCAACGAAGAATTGATGTTTCTCATCTCTCTCCCTTCCTGTCTGTCTGTCCCTCTCTCTGACTCTCTGTCTCCGCCACAAAAAAAAAAAAAAAAAAAAAAAAAAAGAGTAAGGAGTGTAAATTTGTGATTTCCACATTGGGTGGCTGCCCAGGTGTCCACCTTAGAGAGAACCCTCATTACAAATGCCATTTTAACAACCGGTTCGCCAAACTCAAAATATTAGATATTGGTTCTGCTGAACCAGTGCAAATGGCTGAATCCCACCATTGTAAATATGAGAGTTGATGCTTCCTGCTCCTCCCCTCTCCTCTCTCTCTCTCTCCTCTCTAAAATGAATAAATAAAGTCTTTAAAAAAAGAAGAAAAAGGCCTGACCTGTAGTGGCGCAGTGGATAAAGCGTCGACCTGGAAATGCTGAGGTCGCTGGTTCGAAACCCTGGGCTTGCCTGGTCAAGGTACATATGGGAGTTGATGCTTCCAGCTCCTCCCCCTTCTCTCTCTCCGTCTCTCCCTCTCCTCTCTAAAATGAATAAATAAAAAATTAAAAAAAAAAAAAAAGAATCTTTAAAAAAAAAAAAGAAGAAAAAAGAAAAGTTACAAGCAAAGATATACATGTGGGTATATCTATAAACACTGATTTTGTAAAACAATAAAAACTAATAATTTGTGGGCAAAAAACCCAATCAATATTATCAAATACTGGACAAATAAGCCTTCTGTGCTCTTAAACTGTCTTAGTTGATTGGGATATGTTAAGGTATTCATTGAATATTCCACTTAACATGGCTAGCAATGGCACCACAAAAATATTAAGAGCAAAAAGTCCCAGTAAAGTCAAAAGAAAAATGAATTAAGAAAAATAAAAGGCAGAAAAAAAATTAAATTTACTTTTTGATTTTGCAGAGAGAGGAATGGAGAAAAAGAGAGAGAAAAAGACAGGAATATAGATCTGTTCCTGTATGTGCCCTGAATGGGGATCGAACCTGCAACCGCCATGCATCAGGACAATGCTCCAACCAACTGAGCTATACAGCCAGGGCAAGGCGAAAAAGAATTTATTTTTAATTTTTATTTTATTGATTTTAGTGAGAGAGTAAGGGAGAGAGAGAGAGAGACAGGAACAGTAGTGATCTGTTCCTGTATATGCCCTGTATGAGGATTGAACTGGCAGCCTCTGTGCTTGGGGACAATGCTCTAACCAACCGAGATATATGGCCAGGGCCCCCAATGTTTTTTTATCAATTAAAAAAAGAAATGCATTCCCGGTCAGGGCACATAGGAGAAGCGCCCATTTGCTTCTCCACCCCCCCCCCTTTCGTCTCTGTCTCTCTCTTCCCCTCCCACAGCCAAGGCTCCATTGGAGCAAAGATGGCCCCGGCGCTGGGGATGGCTCCTTGGCCTCTGCCCCAGGCGCTAGAGTGGCTCTGGTCACAATGAGCGACGCCCCCTGGTGGGCAGAGCGTCGCCCCTGGTGGGCGTGCCGGGTGGATCCCGGTCGGGCGCATGCGGAAGTCTGTCTGACTGTCTTCCCGTTTCCAGCTTCAGAAAAAAAAAAAAAAAAAAAAAAGAAATGCATGAGAGGCAGGACAGAAAAAGCAAATACCCCCCCCCCCACTCCAGATTCTTTTTTTTTTCTTTTTTCTTTTCCTGAAGCTGGAAACGGGGAGAGACAGTCAGACAGACTCCCGCATGCGCTCGACCGGGATCCACCCGGCACGCCCACCAGGGGCCACGCTCTGCCCACCAGGGGGCGATGCTCTGCCCCTCCGGGGCGTTGCTCTGCCGCGACCGGAGCCACTCTAGCGCCTGGGGCAGAGGCCAAGGAGCCATCCCCAGCGCCCGGGCCATCTTTGCTCCCATGGAGCCTTGGCTGCGGGAGGGGAAGAGAGAGACAGAGAGGAAGGAGGGGGTGGGGGTGGAGAAGCAAATGGGTGCTTCTCCTATGTGCCCTGGCCGGGAATCGAACCCGGGTCCCCCGCACGCCAGGCTGACGCTCTACTGCTGAGCCAACCGGCCAGGGCCCCGCTCCAGATTCTAAACAAATAGAAAACCTGGTTAAAGATGGAATCAGATCCAATATATCAGGAAACATTATGAATGTAAATGGACTAAATTTGTTAGTAAAAGGTAAAGATTATTGGAATGTTTCAGAAGTACAAAGTTGCCTGACCTGTGGTGGTGCAGTGGATAAAGCGTCGACCTGGAACGCTGAGGTCGCCGGTTCGAAACCCTGGGCTTGCCCAGTCAAGGCACATATGGAAGTTGATGCTTCCTGCTCCTCCCCTCCCTCTCTCCCCCCTTCTCTAAAATGAATAAATTTTAAAAAATAAAATAAAAAATAAATAAATAAGAAGTACAAAGTCGCCTGACCAGGCGGTGGTACAGTGGATAGAAACAGACAGGAACGGAGAGAGATTAGAAGCATCAATCATTAGTTTTTCGTTGTGCGTTGCAACACCTCAGTTGTTCATTGATTGCTTTCTCATATGTGCCTTGACTGTGGGCCTTCAGCAGACCAAGTAACCCCTTGCTGGAGCCAACGACCTTGGGTTCAAGCTGGTGGGCTTTTGCTCAAACCAGATGAGCCTGTGCTCAAGCTGGCGACCTCACGGTCTTGAACCTGGGTCCTCTGTATCCCAGTCCGATGCTCCATCCACTGCGCCACCGCCTGGTCAGGCTAAAGACACAGCTTAAACAAAGCAGAGAATTTCAGGGTTATGGAATGTACAAAAATATTTAAGGGTTACCATAACATAGAGGGAAACTGGAATAGTTATTTATTTATTATTATTTTTATTTATAGATTTTATTTATTCATTTTTTGAGACAGAATATGAGAGAGAGAAGGGGGGAGGAAGGAGCAGGAAGCATCAACTTCCATATGTTCATGGACCAGGCAAGCACCAGCTTTAAACCAGTGACCCCAGCATTCCAGATCACTGTGCCACCACAGGTCAGGCTATTTATTTATTTATATTAGCAAGAGAGACAGACAGGGACAAATGGACAAACAGGAAGGGAGAGAGATGAGAAGTATCAGCACTCATTTGTCAATGAGATGCACTGATCAATGGGATCAACACTCAATGAGAAGCGGCACTTCAGTTCATTTTTTTGGTGTGTGTGTCCTATAGAGTCAGAGAAAAATAGAGAGAGGGACAGATAGGAAGAGAGATGAGAAGCATCAACTCTTCATTGCGGCACTTCAGTTGTTTATTGATTGCTTTTTTTTAATGTGCCTTAACCAGGGGGCTCCAGCCAAGCCAGTGCCCCTTGCTCAAGCCAGCAACCTTGAGCTCAAGTCAGCAATCTTGGGTTCAAGCCAGTGACCATGGGGTCATGTCTATGACCATATGCTCAAGTCAGCAACCCCGTGCTCAAGCCAGTGAACTCAGTGTTTCGAACCTAGGTCCTCTGTATCCCATTCTGATGCTCTCTCCACTGTGCCACTGCCTGGTCTGGCTAGTTGTTCATTGATTGCTTTCTCATACATGCCTTGGGAGGGGGTCTCCAGCTGAGCCAGTGACTCCTTCCTCAAGCCAGTGACCCTGGGGTCAAGGCAGCGGCCTTGGGCTTTAATCCATCAATCTTTGGGCACAAGCCAGTGACTATGGGGTCATGTCTATGATCCCACGCTCAAGCTAGCAACCCCATGCTCATGCTGGTGGCCTTGGCATTTTGAACTGGGGTCCCCAGAGTCCCAGGCTGATGCTCTATACACTGCACCATCCCTTGGTCAGGCTGGAGAAGTTATTTTAATATCAAAAAAATTTGGAGAAACCCATAGGCTGTGGAGATAGTCTATTAAGGATTACAGTGAAGAAAGGATGGAGAGAAAGATCTTGTATGGACTGGCGTGATAAGGTGCCATCATGCAAGGACTATGAATAACTCAAACCTCTGCATTTGAAATCCATAAAGAAGGGAATAAAATTTTATGAGGACATTAGGAGCAACTATAGGTCAATAAATCAGACAACTTAGATAAATGAATATATTAGAAAAACTCTACTTACCTGTATTGACTTGAAAAAAAATAGAACACCTGAACAGTCCTTTATAATCCTTTGAAAACTTAAATCAATAGTTTAAAATATTCCTACAAGGAACACTGTGGTCCCAGGTTCGAAACCCGGATGCAGGCTCATCTGACTTGAGCGTAGGCTCATCAGCTTGGGCAAGGGGGATACTGGCTAGAGCCTGGGATCATCAATATGATCCCCTAGTCGCTGCCTTGAAGCCAAAGGCCAATGACTTAAGCAAGGGGCCCCTGGCTCTGCTGGAGCCCCCTCCCAAGGCATGTATGAGAAAGCAATAAATGAACAACTAAAGTGCCACAACTATGAGCTGATGTTTCTCATTGCTCTCCCTTCCTGTCTGTCTCCCCCCATGCCTTTCCCTCTTCCTCCCCCTCTCTCTCAAAGAAAGAGAAAAAAAGAAAATAAAAAGAAGGGAAAAAAAGGCCCTGGCCACTTAGCTCAGTTGGTTAAGAGTGTCCTCTGGAAACGACAAGGTTGGGGATTCAATCCCCTGTCAGGGCACACACGAGAAGCATCCAGTGAATGCACAACTGAGTGGAACAACAAATGGATGCTTCCCTTTCTTCTTCTCTCTCCCTTTCTCTGTCTCTATCATTGAATAAAAACAAACAAAAAAATTAAGCCCTGGTGGGATAGCTCAGTTGGTTGGAGTGTCACCTAGAGCGCAGAGATTGCAGGTTTGATTACCTGGTCAGGGCACATATAGGAGCAGCTCGTCCTGTATCTCTCTCTCTCTAAAAAAAGGGGGTGTGGGTGGGGAATTAAGAGCAACCAATTGTGAAAATATGCGATAGCCAAGGGAAAATCAGAGGAATGTTGCAGACAATGGCAACAGCAAAGGCCCTGGGGTAGGCCTCTTCCTAGGTGGGTGTTTCCTAGATGTGGCCTCAGGGAGGACTCTTCACTAACCTGAGAAACTGGCATCATTAGCCTGAGGTTCATAGAGGATCAGAGTCTTGCTCAGATCAGCCCAATTAGGCCAGAGTTCCTAAGAGGAAGGATTCTCAGATAATAGCGCCCTCTGCTGGCCAGGATGGATACCAGCCCCATTTCCAACAATAGCAACTGTCAGCATTACACATATACTGCTCACAAAAATTAGGGTATATTTCACAATGAATATGAAGCGATAAAATATCCCTTAATTTTTTGGAGCAGTATATTTTATACTGCTATTATTAGTGGAACACAGTGTTTAATAAATCTGTGACTCAGCCTCTCTCATCCCTGTGCGGCATGGAGGCTGGCACTAGTGGGGATGTATATGTAGGTGTACACTGAATGAACAAACGAATAATGTGGCCAGGTTCTGGACCTCAGTCTCCCCTTCTGTAAATCTGGGATTCCTTCTTTCATCGAATAAACTAATGTTGATTAAAAAACAAAACAGCCTGACCAGGTGGTGGTGCAGTGGATAGAGCATCAGACTGGGATGCAGAGGACCCAGGTTCGAGACCCCAAGGTCGCCAGCTTGAGCGCGGGCCCATATGGTTTGAGCAAAGCTCACCAGCTTGGACCCAAGGCCCCTGGCTTAAGCAAGGGGTCACTTGGTCTGCTGTAGCCCCATGGTCAAGGCTCATATGAGAAAGCAATCAATGAACAACTAAGGTGTCACAATGAAAAACTGATGATTGATGCTTCTCATCTGTCTCCAATCCTGTCTGTCTGTCCCTAGCTATCCCTCTCTCTGACTCTCTCTCTGTCTCTGTAAAAAAAAAAAAAAAAAATTTAAAACAAAACAAGACAAGGCCCTGGCCGGTTGGCTCAGTGGTAGAGCATGCAGGAGTCCCGGGTGCGATTCTCGGCCAGGACACACAGGAGAAGAGCCCATCTGCTTCCCCACCCCTCCCCCTCTCCTTCCTGTCTGTCTCTCTCTTCCCCTCCCGCAGCAGCAGCAGCCGAGGCTCCACTGGAGCAAAGATGGCCCGGGCGCTGGGGATGGCTCTATGGCCTCCGCCTCAGGCTCTAGAATGGCTCTGGTTGCAACAGAGCATCGCCCCCTGGTGGGCATGCTGGGTGGATCCCGGTCAGGCGCATGCGGGAGTCTGTCTGACTGCCTCCCTGTTTCCAACTTCAGAAAAATACAAAAAAAACAAACAAACCAACAACAACAAAAAAAAACTAATGTTGACTCAGGACGTGCTATCCTATTTTAAGCTCTTGGGACAAAGCAATGAACAAACCATACAAGAACTTGTGTTAGGCACCCTGTAAAGTATATACACATCTATTCTCATTGAACCTTCATAACGTCCTTATTCCGAAATGCTATTATTCCCCCAACTAGTTGACATATAATATTAGTTTCAGGTGTACAATACAGTGATTAGATATTTATATAACTTACAAAATGATCACCAAGAAAAAAATTTTTTTTGAGAGGAAAGGAGAGGGATGAGAAGCATCAACCTGTAATTGCAGCACTTTAGTCGTTCATTGATTGCTTTTTTTTTTTTTTTTTAACAGGGACAGAGAGAGAGTCAGACAGAGGGATAGATAGGGACAGACAGACAGGAACGGATGAGAAGCATCAATCATCAGTTTTTGGTTGCGACACCTTAGTTGTTCATTGATTGCTTTCTCATATGTGCCTTGACCGCGGGCCTTCAGCAGAGCAAGTAACCTCTTGCTTGAGTCCAAGCTGGTGAGCTTTGCTCAAACCAGATGAGCCCGCGTTCAAGCTGGCGACCGCGGGGTCTCGAACCTGGGTCCTTCCGCATCCCAGTCCGACGCTCTATCCACTGCGCCACCAACTGGTCAGGCTCGATTGCTCCTTATATGTAAGGTGACCAACTTTTTTACAATGAAAAGGACAAAAATAAATTGAAGAAAACAGTATCTTAAATGAAAGAAACATTCATTGCAACAATGATACACTATCATATGATAAATGCATAATAAATACATTTGTAATATTTTATATTGTAATTATGCTTAATGCCTATTAATTTTTAATAATTGTAAGAAAAAAAGTACTCATTTAGATACAAATACATCACATCACACGCAATTGATCGACTATGCATTGATTGAATACAGACATTTACAGATTAGTCTTCCAATATCAAAAAGGAGGACACTTTTTGAGGGAGGACGGAACTTACAAAAGGACTGTCCTTCCTAGGGAGGGCGATTGGTCACATGATATGTGCCTTGAGGATGGTGGGTGTCCAGCCGAGCCAGCGACCATGGGGTCAAGTTAATGATCCCAAACTCAAGCCGGCGACCCCGCTGTCAAGTTGGTGAGCCTGCGCTGAGGAGCCCGCGCTCAAACCTGCGACCTTGGGGTTTCCAACCTGGGACCTCAGCGTCCCAGGTCGATGCTCTATCCACTGCGGCACCATCGGTCAGACACGAGACGATTTTTGACACTTCGCAGAAGTGGGCTGCTGCGTTTGGAGGAACTGCAAGTCTGGAAAAGACTAGCCTGCGGGTTTCCGTTGCTATGGAACCCCTGACGCTCTACGGGCCCCTCGCCTGTTCTTACGCCTCACGTGACGCGAGCCAATATGGCGCGGTCCAGGATGTTTCATGCCCACGTGGTTCTGGCAGGCAAGATGGCGGCGGCAGCCAGCCAGACTTCTTTGGAGTCAGCCCCGCGGATCTTTCGGCTGGTGGCCGAATGCAGCCGCTCCAGGGCCCGGGCTGGAGAGCTGCGACTGCCGCACGGGCCGGTGGCCACTCCAGTATTCATGCCAGTGGGCACGCAGGCCACCATGAAGGGCATTACGGCGGAGCAGCTGGATGCGCTGGGCTGCCGCATCTGCCTGGGCAACACCTATCATCTGGGTCTGAGGCCGGTGGGTGGGTTCTGCCCGTACGGAGTGGTGACGGAGCTTGGGGAGCCCTCATAGGCATGCCTCCAAAAGTCAGTCGACAAACACCTGTTTGGCGCCCCTGGTGTCACAGGCCTTGTGCGGTGCGTGAGGGAGCGGCGGGGACCCAAGTTGGCCATCCTTGTTCCCCCACATGAGCTCCGAGGATCACGGTCACGCCTAACATAACTCTTTCTTTCGTCCCCTTTTCCGACCTCAACCCAGGGCCCTGAGCTTATCCAGAAAGCCTGCGGTCTCCACGGCTTCATGAATTGGCCCCATAATTTGCTGACGGTGAGGTGGGGTCGGGGCCGGGACGTGAGGACGCTCTCCGGAGGTGAATCTCGCCTAAACCCTCTCCTAACTGCCCTGCGGTGGGTTTCCCCCAGGACAGCGGCGGCTTCCAGATGGTGTCTCTGGTGTCCCTGTCCGAGGTGACAGAAGAGGGCGTCCGCTTCCGCTCTCCCTACGACGGCGAGGAGACCCACCTGAGTCCAGAGAGGTCCATGGAGATCCAGAACGCGCTGGGTGAGTAGATCCCGTGGAGCCGTCCCTTCCCGTGACTTTCGAGGAGCTCAGGCTCCTTATATGCTTCGTGCCTTTGGGCAAGTCACTCCCCTTGCCCGAGCTTCGGTTGAGCCAACTCAAATGCCTGTAATTCACAAGATTTATGATGTAATTAATGTCGGTAAATCTCTTAGCACAGTGTGTGATATATAGTATCTTTTATTATCCTTATTGCTGTTATTACTTTTAAATTGTAAATTAATTGGGCTAAGACGTGTTGAAATAATAGGGGCAACAAGAGAGGATTAGGCTCCTCCTATCTACATCAGTCTTCCCCATTCTTTGGCCCTGGCGGGTTGGCTCAGTAGTAGAGCGTCGGCCTGGCGTGCAGGAGTCCTGGGTTCGATTCCCGGCCAGGGCACACAGGAGAACGCCCATCTGCTTCTCCACCCCTCCCCCTCTCCCTTCTCTCCATCTCTCTCTTCCCCTCCCACAGCCAAGGCTCCATTGGAGCAAAGTTGGCCCCGGCGCTGAGGATGGCTCCACCCGCCCCCCCGGGCATGCTGGGTGGATCCCAGTGGGGTGCATGCGGGAATCTGTCTGACTGCCTCCCCGTTTCCAACTTCAGAAAAATAAAAAAATAGCCTGACCTGTGGTGGCGCAGTGGGTAAAGCATCAACCTGGAAACACTGAGGTTGCCGGTTCAAAGCCCCGGGCTTGCCTGGTCAAGGCACATATGGGAGTTGATGCTTCCAGCTCCTCCCCCCTTCTCTCTCTCTGTCTCTCTGTCTCTCTCTCCTCTCTAAAAATGAATAAATAAAAAAAATAAATAAATAAAAAATAAAAAAATAAATCTTCCCTATTGCTTAATAAAGACAATGAGCATTTTTTCAATCTTGTAAAGTGCTACTGAAACACAGGTTGGTATCCTCCCATCTTCCAACCAGATGGTACTTTCAATTCCCTCCATACATAGAGGTTTTTTGTTTTTTTTACCTTCTACTCATAGTTAAAGGGCTGGATGTCACCTCATCCATGGAATTTACAGTCCACAGGGAGACAGGCACTGGTGAGAACATCATAATTAGAAAGGGGAAAAAACCCAGTGTAGGTAGAGAGTGTTGTATGTTTCAATATGTATGAGAAAACAAAACCAAAAAAAGCACATACATAATTTGCTTTTATTTACATAGAGTATCTCTGGAAAAAAACATAAACTGAGGCCTGGCCTGTGGTGGCGCAGTGGATAAAGTATTGACTTGGAACACTGAGGTCCCCAGTTTGAAACCCTGGGCTTGCCTGGTTAAGGCACATATGGGAGTTGATGCTTCCTGCTCCTACCCCCTTTCTCTGTCTCTCTCCCTCCTCTCTAAAATGAATAAAAAAGAAAAAAAAGAAACAAACTGAAAGATAGGTTCCCTGGTGGAAGGGAACCAGTAGACAGGTGGATGGGTGTTTTTAAAATTTTTCCACTTATTTTTTTCTTCTTCTTCTTCTTTTTTTTTTTTTTACAGAGACAGAGAGAGTCAGAGAGAGAGGGATAGACAGGAACGGAGAGATGAGAAGCACCAATCATTAGGGTTTTGTTTTTGTTTTTGTTTTTTGTATTTTTTTTCTGAAGCTGGAAACGGGAAGAGACAGTCAGACAGATTCCCGCATGCGCCCCACCAGGATCCACCCGGCACGCCCACCAGGGGGCAACGCTCTGCCCACCGGGGGGCGATGCTCTGCCCCTCCGGGGCGTCGCTCTGTTGCGACCAGAGCCACTCTAGCGCCTGGGGCAGAGGCCAAGGAGCCATCCCCAGCGCCCGGGCCATCTTTGCTCCAATGGAGCCTCTGCTGCGGGAGGGGAAGAGAGAGACAGAGAGGAAGGAGAGGGGGAGGGGTGGAGAAGCAGATGGGCATTTCTCCTATGTGCCCGGCCGGGAATTGAACCCGGGACTTCTGCACGCCAGGCCGACGCTCTACCACTGAGCCAACCGGCCAGGGCCCAATCATTAGTTTTTTGTTGTGCATTGCGACACCTTAGTTGTTCTTGATTGCTTTCTCATATGTGCCTTGACCACGGGCCTTCAGCAGACTGAGTAACCTCTTGCTCGAGCCAGTGACCTTGGGTCCAAGCTGGTGAGCTTTTGCTCAAACCAGATGAGCCCACGCTCAAGCTGGTGACCTTGGGGTCTTGAATCTGGGTCCTTCCACATCCCAGTCCAACGCTCTATCCACTACACCACCTGGTCAGACCTTTCCACTTATTTTCATTTGAGGTATAATTGACTTGCAATCAATTGAACATATTTAAGGTGTATGCTCTGATAGGTTTGAAATATGTATCTGACTGTGAAAACTTCTCCACAATCAAGATACAGAACATATCCATCACCCCTAAAAGTTTACTTGTATCCCTTTGTCATCCTTTGATGAACAAGAAACTTTTCAGTGAATATCCTGTTTTATTTTTAAAAATTTTGGGGGTTACTACCTGACCCGTGGGTGCAGTGAATAAGGCATTGACCTGGAACGCTGAGGTCACCCATTCGAAACCCCACGCTTGCCTGATCAAGGCACATATTGGAGTTGATGCTTCCCATTTCCCCCCTTCTCTCTCTCAATCTCTTTCTCTCTCTGCCCTCTCTAATAAATAAATAAAACCTTTTTTTTTTTAAGTGGAAGGCAGGAGGCAGGGAGGCAGAGACAGACTCCTGCTTGGGCCCCCCACCAGGATCCACTCAGTAAACCCCCTACAGGGTGATGCTTTGCCCATCTGGGGCTGCTGCTCAGTTTCTGTTGCTCCAACCGAGCTATTTTAGCACCTGAGGCCGAGACCATGGAGCCATCCTACTTAGCTCCTGGGGCCAGATTTCTTGAACCATTCAAGCCATGGCTGCTGGTGGGGAGGAGAGACAGAGAGAGGAGGGGGAGGAGGAGGGGTAGAGAAGCAGATAGTCCCTTATCCTGTGTGCCCTGACCAGAAATCGAACCTGGGACTTCCACATGCCAGGCTGTTGCTCTACTACTGAGCCAACTGGCTAGGGCCAAATAAAAGCTGGGTGTATGACAGTGCGGACCAGCTTCTGGCAGCACTACCATCTCTGCGTGCACCATTTCAACTGTTATCCCAGACTCAGTACAGCAATTTGTGTTTTGTGTCTTGGATATTTTTCATCAAAGCCCTCCCAAGATGTCTACCAAGAGGAAATTGTCTTTGCAAATATTAAACCAGTTGTACTGGTAATGCAGTGTTTTACTTAAACCTGACGAATGTAAAAATAAACAAAATGGTGTAGAGATGATACAAATGGCATAAAATGAACAAAGAAAATTATGATATATAACAATAATGAAAGAAAATTATGATAAAATACGACTTAAAGATTTTTTTTTTACTTAAAGATTTTTATAACATCATTTCACAGTACTGTACATATAGCCTATTCAACTTATGACCAAATTGCGTTACAACCGGTCTGTTGGAACCAATCATGGTCGTAAGTCGAGCACTAGCTGTATTCCTTTCTCTGACTCTCTCTCTGTCCCTGTAAAAAAAAAAAGTGCTGGTATGTCCCTTCCTGCGGATTTATGGTTTCGGCTTTCTGGAACGCTCCTCCGTAAGTTGGTTGAACAGCTTCTTGGAACTCTTCTGCCTCAGGGGCAATTATCCAGTAAGTAAGGGTGAGGTCAGGGAGTCAGGCGGAACAAAGGGCAGGTGGAATTTCTGGTAAATTCATATATCTATCACTTTGAACATTTGGAACCATGTGTAGATGTGTAGATGTATATATATCAATATATATAGAAATATTTAAAATTTTATATATTGATTTTAGAGAGAGGAAATAGAGAAGGAGGGGTGAGGACTGGGAAGCATCAATAAATAGTACCATATTTTCCCATGTATAAGATGCACCATTTAAAAAACAATTTGGGGTCTAAAAACTGGGTGCATCTTATACAGTGGTTGTAGATTTTTTAAAAATTTATTTTTAATTTTTTATTTATTCATTTTAGAAAGGATAGGGGGGGAGAGAGAGAGAAGAGGGGAGGAGCAGGAAGCATCAACTCCCATATGTGCCTTGACCAGGCAAGCCCAGGGTTTCGAACTGGCGACCTCAGCATTTCCAGGTCGATGCTTTATCCACTGCGCCACCACAGGTCAGGCTGTAGATTTTTTTTAACTTGCATTTCCTGCTTCTTTGCACTTATTTTTGCACTCGTTGTAGATTTTTTACTTGAGTTCAATAACTTTATGTAATACATTTTTTTTTTTCAAATTTCGGGCCCCAAAATTAAGGTGTGCCTTATGCATGGGAGCATCTTATACATGGGGAAATACGGTAAGTGCTTCTTGTATGTGCCTTAACCTAGCAAGCCCAGGATTTCAAACCAATGACCTCAGCATTCAAGGTGCCCCTCCCCTTTTTTTAAGTGAGAGGAGGGGAGATAGTAAAACAGACTCCCACATGTACCCTGACTAGGATCCACCCAGCAACCCCTGCCTGGGGCCAATGCTGGATCAGCTGAGCTATTTTTAGTGCCTAAGGCTGATGTTCTGGCACCAACGGAGCCACTCTTAGCACCCTGGGCCAACACTCGAATTAATCAAGCCACTGGCTGCAGGAGGGGAAGAGGAAGATAAGCAGATGGTCACTTCTCCTGTGTTCCCTCACTCAGGATTGAACCTGGGACATCCATACACCAGACTGATGCTCTGTCCATTGTGCCAATTGGCCAGGGCCCAGCTTGACCCTTTATCTACTGCATCACCACAGATCAGGCTGTATTTTGTATTTTTTTTCAAATGAATTATTTAAAAATGTCTAAAAGGCATATGTACACATATAAATTTGGGGCTGTGACCATGAAGGCCAAGTATGTGGAACTATTGGACATAGTTCAGTCTGTGGGCTCAGGGAAGGCTACTGTAGGCCTGAAAACTGGATGAGAAGAAATAAACTAGGTGTTCAAAGGAAGAACGTGTGTTCTGGAAAGAGGATGCAGCCGATGCAGAGGACCTGAAGTAGGACCAATATTGGCATGTTGAAAGAACAGTAAGGAGGCCTGCCTGGCTGGAGCTGAGTGAGAGAAGGGGAGAGTGGAGGTGAGGACAAGTAGGTGACTTGGGTAGGTCCTGCAGGCCTCATCAGTTTCGATTTGTTTTTTGTTGTTTTTTTTTTTTTTTTTCCTGAAGCTGGAAACGGGAGGCAGTCAGACAGATTCCCGCATGAGCCCGATCGGGATCCACCCAGCATGCCCACCAGGGGGCGATGCTCTGCCCATCTGGGGCATTGCTCTGTTACAACCAGAGACATTCTAGCGCCTGAGGCAGAGGCCACAGAGCCATCCTCAGCACCCGGGCCAACTTTGCTCCAATGGAGCCCCAGCTGTGGGAGGGGAAGAGAGAGACAGAGAGGAAGGAGAGGGGGAGGGGTGGAGAAGCAGATGGGCGCTTCTCCTGTGTGCCCTGGCCGGGAATCGAACCCGGGACTCCTGCACACCAGGCCGACGCTCTACCACTGAGCAAACCGGCCAGGGCCTCGATTTGTTTTTAAAGAAAAAAAATTGAGAGTGGAGGGGAGGAAAGAGGGACAAATATACTGTGATGGAAAATGATTTTACTTTATGATGGGCACACAATGCAATCAAAAGTTCAAATGCTATAGAGATATTTGCCTGAAACTTAAGTGGTTTTTTGTTTTGTTTTGTTTTTTTGAGATAAAGAGAGAAACATCAACTCATAGTTGTGTCACCTTAGTTCAGTGATTGCTTCTCATACTGCCTTGACCAGGGCCGAGGGCTTTGGCTGAGCCAGTGACCTCAGAATCATCTTTTTTTTTTTTTTACAGAGACAGAGAGAGGGATAGATAGGGACAGACAGACAGGAACAGAGAGAGATGAGAAGCATTAATCATCAGTTTTTCGTTGCGACAGCTTAGTTGTTCATTGATTGCTTTCTCATATGTGCCTTGACTGTGGGCCTTCAGCAGAGCGAGTAACCCCTTGCTCAAGCCAGCAACCTTGGGTCCAAGCTGGTGAGCTTTTTTTTTTTTGGCTCAAGCCAGATGAGCTTGCGCTCAAGCTGGCGACCTCGGGGTCTCGAACGTGGGTCCCTCAGAGTCATCTTGATGATCCTATGCTCAGGCTGGTGAGCCTGTGCTCAAGCTGGTGAGTCTGTGCCCAAACTGGATGAGTTGGTGCTCAAGCCAGCAACATTGGAGTTTCAAACCTGGGACCTCGTGTCCCAGGTAAATGCTGTATCCACTACATTATTACTGGTCAGGTCCAATGTGTTCTTTTTTTTTTTTTTTTTTTTTTTTTTTTTACAGAGACAGAGAGAGAGTCAGAGAGAGGGATAGATAGGGACAGACAGACAGGAACGGAGAGAGATGAGAAGCATCAATCATCAGTTTTTTGTTGCGACACCTTAGTTGTTCATTGATTGCTTTCTCATATGTGCCTTGACCGCGGGCCTTCAGCAGACCAAGTAACCCCTTGCTCGAGCCAGCAACCTTGGGGGGTCCAAGCTGGTGAGCTTTTGCTCAAACCGGATGAGCCCGCACTCAAGCTGGTGACCTTGGGGTCTCAAACCTGGGTTCTTCCGCATCCCAGTGCAACACTCTATCCACTGTGCCACCGCCTGGTCAGGCTCTTCTTCTTCTTCTTCTTCTTCTTATTATTATTATTATTATTTTTTTTTTTTTTGTATTTTTCTGAAGCTGGAAACGGGGAGAGACAGAGACAGTCAGACAGACTCCCGCATGCCCCCGACTGGGATCCACCTGGCACGCCCACCAGGGGCGATGCTCTGCCCACCAGGGGGCGATGTTCTGCCCCTCCGGGGCATCGCTCTGCCTCGACCAGAGCCACTCCAGCGCCTGGGGCAGAGACCAAGGAGCCATCCCCAGCGCCCGGGCCATCTTTGCTCCAATGGAGCCTTGGCTGCGGGAGGGGAAGGGAGAGACAGAGAGGAAGGAGGGGGAGGGGTGGAGAAGCAAATAGGCGCCTCTCCTATGTGCCTTGGCTGGGAATCGAACCCGGGTCCCCCACACGCCAGGCTGACGCTCTACCGCTGAGCCAACCGGCCAGGGCTCTTATTATTATTATTGAGAGGCATGGAGGTAGAGAGACAGACTTCCGAATATATCTCAACTGGGATCCATCTGGCAAGTCCCCCTATAGGGCGATGCTCTGCCCACCTGAAGCTGCTGCTTTGTTGCTTGGCAACTGAGCTATTTTAGCACCTGAGGCAAGGCCATGGAGCCATCCTCAACACCTGGGGCCAACTTTGCTTGAACCATTTGAGCCATGGCTTTGGGAAGGGGGGAGAGAGAGAGAGCGAGAGAGAGAGAGCAAGAGAGAGAGCAAGAGAGAGAGAGAGAGAGAGAGAGAGATAAGAGGGGAGGCTTTGAGAAGCAGATGGTCACTTCTCCTGTGTGTCCTGACCAGAACGAACCCAAGACTTTCACATGCCGGGTTGACGCTCTACTGCTGAGCCAACGGGCCAGGGCCTAAATTTAACTTCTAAATAAAAAAAGTTTTTAATTATAGAACAGAAATACATTTGTATACATTTCTATATAAAGATGTGTACAGGAAACAATGCCCTTCCCATGCTTGTCCTCTATCCATTTCCTTCACTCCCACAGGCCACCACTATTTCTAGTTTCATATATATTCTTCCTGAGTTTAAGGAGATAAAAGCAAATTCAAATCTATTCTAATTTTTCTCATTACGAGACAAGCTATTTATGGTACATTCTTTCTCCCATCCAAGTACTAACCAGGCCCGACCCTGCTTAGCTTCCGAGATCAGACGAGATCGGGCGCGTTCAGGGTGGTATGGCTGTAGACGGCACATTCTTTCTGAACCTTCTATTTATTTATTTTTTTTCCAGAGACAGAGACACACAGGATGGAGAGAGATGAGAAGTATCAACTTGTAGTTGTGGCACTTTTAGGTGTTCAATGATTGCTTCTCATTTGTGCCTTGACTTGGGGGCTCTAGTCAAGCCAGTGATTACTTGCTCAAGCCAGCAACCTTGGGCTCAAGCCAGCAACCATGGGATCATGTCTGATCCCATGCTCTCGCTGGTGACCTTGCACTCAAGCTGGTGAGCCTGCACTCAAGACGGATGAGCTTGGGCTCAAGCTGGTGACCTCAGGGTTTCAAACCTGAAACCTCAGCATCCCAGTTTGACACTCTATTCACTGCCCCACAACCTGGTCAGGCTTGCATTTTTTTTTTTATCTTATGGCAACTTTTAAGTATATACCAAATCAGACACCACCCCCCATCCACCTGTTTTAGATGTTATGTTAAGTGTGTTCATAAAATTTTGCTGTAATATTCCCTGGGCTAGGAGTTTCTTCATGGGTTTTTGGTGATGAGTTTGATTTATTAAACATCTTAATAGGGCTATTCAGATTTTATATTTTTTCTTGGGTCAGATTTGCTTAGTTGGATTTTTCAAGGAACTTGACCATTCCTTGAACTTTAACTGTCTTGGCACAAATTTGGTCATAATATTCTCTTATTATTCTGTTTTTTTTTTTTGTTTGTTTGTTTTTCAGCAAGATAGAGAGAGGGACAGACAGACAGGAAGGGAGAGAAATGAGAAGCATCAATTCTTCGTTGTGGCAACTTAGTTGTTCATTGAATGCTTTCTCATATGTGCCTTGACTGGGGTTAGGGGAGCTCCAGTTGAGCCAGTGACCTCTTGCTCAAGCCAGTGACTTTTGGCTTCAACCCAGCAACCTTTGGGCTCAAGCCAGCGACCCTGCCCTCAAGCTAGTGAGTCTGCACTCAGGCCAGATGAACCTGTCCTCAAGCTGTTGACCTTTGGTTTCAAACCTGGGACTTCAGCATCCCAGGTCGATGCTCTACCCACTGAGCAACCACTGGTCAGGCATGATCCCATTTTTCTTTTCTTTTTCTTTTTCATATTTTTCTGAAGTTAGAAGTGGGGAGGCAGACAGACTCCCGTATGTGCCCAACTGGAATGCACCCAGCATGCCCACCAGGGGGTGATGCTGTGCTCATCTGGGGCATTGCTTTGTTGCTGCTAGAGCCATTCTAGCGCCTGAGGTGGAAGTCATGGAGCCATCCTCAGTGTACAGGTCAACCTTGCTCCAGAGGAGCCTTGGCTGTGGGAAGGAAAGAGAGAGACATAGAGGAAGGAGAGGGGAAGAGTGGAGAAGCAGATGGGCGCTTCTCCTGTGTGCCCTGACCGGGAATCAAACCCGGGACTTCCACACGCTGGGCCGACGCTCTATTGCTGAACAAACTGGCCAGGGCCTTCCATTTTTCTTGATCAGTCTACTAGGGGTTTATTGATTTTGAATTTGTGATCTTCTCCTAAAACCAGCTTCTGGCTGGTTTATTTTCTCCATTTGTCTGTTTTATTTATTTCTCTCTTTTTTTTTTTTTTTTTTTTTTTTTTACAGAGACAGAGAGAGTCAAAGAGAGGGATAGATAGGGACAGACAGACAGGAACAGAGAGAGATGAGAAGCATCAATCATTAGTTTTTCATTGTGACACCCCTTAGTTGTTCATTGATTGATTTCTCATATGTGCCTTGACTGCGGGCCTTCAGCAGACCAAATAACCCCTTGCTCGAGCCAGCGACCTTGGGTCCAAGCTGGTGAGCCTTGTTCAAACCAGATGAGCCTGCGCTCAAGCTGGCGACCTTGGGATCTTGAACCTGGGTTCTCCGCCTCCCAGTCCGACGCTCTATCCACTGCGCCACCGTCTGGTCAGGCTGTTTTTTCATTTTAAGGATTTTATTCATTTTAGAGAAAGTAGAGGGAGAGATAGAGACAGAGAGAAAGGGGAGGAGCAGGAAACATCCACTTGTAATTGCTTCATGTATGTGTCTTGACTGGGCAAGTCCAGAGTTTCGAACTGGGAACCTCAGCGTTCCAAGTTGAAGCTTTATCAACTGCACCACCACAGGTCAGGTTTTTCTTGTCTTTTTTACAGCTTTATTGAGATATTATGCACATATAATACATCCATTTAAAATGTACACTTCAGTATATTCACAGAGTTATAAAACCATGACAACAATTTCATTTCAAAACATTTTTATTACCCCCTGAAAAAAAATTCCCATACTCATTATTAGTGGTTTCCCATTCCTCCTTCCTTAAGCCCTAATCTTTCTGTCTCTATAGATTTGCCTTTTCTACACATTTTATGTAAATGAAGTAATACCCCATGTGATCTTCTGTAAGTGGCTTTTTTTTTATTTTAATTTTTAAAATTATTTTTTATTTTTTATTTTTACAGAGACAGAGAGTGAGTCAGAGAGAGGGATAGACAGGGACAGATAGACAGGAACGAAGAGAGATGAGAAGCATCAATCATTAGTTTTTCATTGCGTGTTGCAACACCTTAGTTGTTCATTGATTGCTTTCTCATATGTGCCTTGACCGCAGGCCTTCAGCAGACCGAGTAACCCCTTGCTGGAGCCAGCAACCTTGGGTTCAAGCTGGTGGGCTTTTGCTCAAACCAGATGAGCCCGTGCTCAAGCTGGCGACCTCGGGGTCTTGAACCTGGGTCCTCTGCATCCTGTCCGACGCTCTATCCACTGCGCCACTGCCTGGTCAGACTGGTTTTGTTTTTAAATATGGAAGTCTTGGTGAATTTTATGTGGCATCTTTGCGAAGGGGCCAAGCTAATCTTCTCCGAATTGTTCCAGTTTTAATATATGTGCTGCCAAAGTGAACACTAATGTAATTTTTAAATTTAATTTAATTTTTTAGCCTGACCAGTGGTGGCGCAGTGGATAGTGCATCAGCCTGGGATGCTGAGGTCCCAGGTTTGAAACCCCAAGGTCGCTGGCTTGAGTGCAGGCACATCTGGCTTGAGCGTGGAGTCATCAACATGATCCCATGCTCGCTGGCTTGAGCCCAAGGTCGCTGGCTTAAGCAAGCAGTCACTGGCTCAGCTGGAGCCACTCCTACCCCAACTACCCCCATCAAGAAACATGTGAGGCCCTGGCAGGTTGGCTCAGCGGTAGAGCGTCGGCCTGGCGTGCGGGGGATCCGGGTTCGATTCCCGGCCAGGGCACATAGGAGAAACGCCCATTTGCTTCTCCACCCCCCCTCCTTCCTCTCTGTCTCTCTCTTCCCCTCCCGCAGCCGAGGCTCCATTGGAGCAAAGATGGCCCGGGCGCTGGGGATGGCTCCTTGGCCTCTGCCCCAGGCGCTAGAGTGGCTCTGGTCGCGGCAGAGCGACGCCCTGGAGGGGCAGAGCATCGCCCCCTGTTGGGCAGAGCTTCCCCCTGGTGGGCATGCCGGGTGAATCCCAGTCGGGCACATGCGGGAGTCTGTCTGACTGTCTCTCCCCGTTTCCAGCTTCAGAAAAATACAAAAAAAAAAAAAAAAAGACATGTGAGAAGCAATCAATGAACAACTACATGTTCATGCTTCTCATCTCTCTCCCTTCCTGGTTCTGTCTCTCTCACTTAAGTTTATGTATATGTATATGTATTATATATGTATATGTATATGTATTTATTGATTTTAAAGAAAGAGGAAAGGAGAGAAACATCCATTTGTTTTTTCAGTTATATATGCATTCATTGGTTGATTTTTAAAAAGTTTTTGCATTGATTTGAGAGAGAGAGAGAGGAAGAGAGAGAAGCACCAATTCGTTTCACTTAATTGTTCCATTTGGTTGTGTACTCATTGACTGCTTCCTGTAGGTGCTCTGACTGGGGGATTGAACCTGTGACTTCAGTGCGTGCGGGAGGATGCTCTGTCCACTGAGCCATCTGTTTAGGGCCCATTGGTTGATTTTTTGTTTTTAATTTTACAATGCTTTTTTTTTTTAAATTTTTTATTTTATTTATTCATTTTTAGAGAGGAGAGTGAGAGGGAGAGAGAGAGACAGAGAGAAGGGGGAAGGAGCTGGAAGCATCAACTCCCATATGTGCCTTGACCAGGCAAGCCCAGGGTTTCGATCCGGCGACCTCAGCATTTCCAGGTTGACACTTTATCCACTGCGCCACCACAGGTCAGGCTTTTGTTTTTAATTTTGTGACAGAGACAGAGAGAGGGATAGATAGAGACAAACAGACAGGAAGGGATAGAGATGAGAAGCATCAGTTCTTTTTTTTTTTTTTTGCATTTCTCTGAAGCTGGAAACGGGGAGGCAGTCAGACAGACTCCCGCATGCGCCCAACCAGGATCCACCCGGCATGCCCACCAGGGGACGATGCTCTTCCCATCCGGGGCTTCGCTCTGTCGCGACCAGAGCCACTCTAGCGCCTGGGGCAGAGGCCAAGGAGCCATCCCCAGTGCCCGGGCCAACCCTGCTCCAATGGAGCCCTGGCTGCAGAAGAGGAAGAGAGAGACAGAGAGGAAGGAGAGGGGGAGGGGTGGAGAAGCAGATGGGCGCCTCTCCTGTGTGCCCTGGCCCGGAATCGAATCCGGGACTTCTGCACACCAGGCCGACACTCTACCACTGAGCCAACCGGCCAGGGCCAGAAGCATCAGTTCTTCATTGAGGCACCTTAGTTGTTGAGTGATTGCTTTCTCACATGTGCCTTGATCCAGGGCTACAGCAGACCGAGTGACCTCTTGCTCAAGCCAGTGACCATTTATTTATGAGTTCATTGGTTGATTATTATATATGCCCTGAACAGGGATTAAACCTGCAACCTTGGCATATCAGAACAATGCTCTAACCAACTGAGCTACCTGGCCAGGGCTTAACCATTTTTTTTTTTTTCTTTTTCACTTTTCCGAAGCTGGAAACGGGGATGCAGTCAGACAGACTCCCGCATGCGCCCGACCGGGATCCACCCGGCATGCCCACCACGGGGTGATGTTCTGCCCCTCTGGGGCGTCACTCTGTTGCATCCAGAGCCATTCTAGCGCCTGAGGCAGAGGCCACAGAGCCATCCCCAGCGCCCGGGCCATCTTTGTTCCAATGGAGCCTCGGCTGCGGGAGGGGAAGAGAGAGACAGAGAGGAAGGAGAGGGGGAGGGGTGGAGAAGCAGATGGGCGCCTGTCCTGTGTGCCCTGTCTGGGAATCGAACCCGGGACTCCTGCACGCCAGGCCGACGCTCTACCCTGAGCCAACTGGCCAGGGCTGGCTTAACCATTTTTAAGTGTCCAGTTCAGTTGCACTATGTATATTCTTCTGGTTATGCAACCATCTACACCATCTATCTTCAGGACTTTTTATCCTTTTATGTATTTTTATTTATTTTTAGTTTTTTATTTTTCTGAAGTGAGAAGTGAGGAGACAGAGAGACGTCTGTGGATCCCCAACTGGGATCCACCCAACATGCCTACTAGGGGTGCCCATCTGGAGTGTTGCTGCATTGCAACCGGAGCCATTCTAGCACCTGAAGTGGAGGCCATGGAGCCATCTTCAGTGCCTGGCCCAACTTTTGCTCCAGTGAAGCCTTGGCTGCGGGAGGGGAAGAGAGAGATAGAAAGGAGAGGGGGAAGTGTGGAGAAGCAGATGGGCGTTTCTCCTGTGCTCTGGCTAGGAATCGAACCTGGGACTTCCACATGCGGGGCTGACACTTGACTGCGAGGCCAACTAGCCAGGGCTTTTTTTTTTTTTTTTTTTTGAGGAGAGGAGATAGACAGTTTGCTGCATGTGCTCTGACCAGGATCCATCTGGCAACCTCCACTGGGGGACAATGCTGGAATCAACAAAGCTATCCTCAGCGCCCAGGCTGATGCTCAAACCAATTAAGCCACTGGCTGTAGGAAGGGAAGACGGAGAGTAGGGGTGGAGGAAAAGCAGATGGTTCCTTCTCATGTGTGCCCTGACAGGGAATCTAACCCAGGATGTCTATATGCCAGGCTGACGCTCTATGCCCTGAGCCAACTGGCCAGGGCCCATCTTTTTTTTTTTTTCTAGTGGAAAAAAAAAATACTGTCAAATGATAAAAGGTTTTTTTTGTTTTTTTTTTTGTATTTTTCTGAAGTTGGAAACGGGGAGGCAGTCAGACAGACTCCCGCATGCGCCCGATCGGGATCCACCCGGGGCATGCCCACCAGGGGGCAATGCTCTGCCCATCTGGGGTGTCGCTCTGTTGCAACCAGAGCCATTCTAGTGCCTGAGGCAGAGGCCATAGAGCCATCCTCAGCGCTCGGGCCAACTTTGCTCCAATGGAGCCTTGGCTGCGGGAGGGGAAGAAAGAGACAGAGAAGGAGAGGGGGAGGGGTGGAGAAGCAGATGGGCGCTTCTCCTGTGTGCCCTGGCCAGGAATTGAACCCGGGACTCCTGCACGCCAGGCCAACGCTCTACCACTGAGCCAACTGGCTAGGGCCAAGGGCTCATCTTTTTATTTATTTTTCTTGAGAAAGAGAGAGACAGAGAGATAGAAACAGAAAGGAAGGGAGAGAGATAAGAAGCAGCAATTCTTTGTTGTGGCACCTTAGTTGTTCATTGGTTGCTTTCTCATACATGTCTTGATGGGGGGCTCTATCTTAGCCAGTGACCCCTTGCTCAAGCCAGCAACCCTGGGCTTCAAGCCAGTGACCTTTGGGGTCTAGCCAGTGACCATGGGGTCATGTCTATGATCCCACGCTCAAGCCAGCGACCTAGAGCTTATGCTTCTGAGCCCACACTCAAGCTGGTGACCTTAGGGTTTCGAACCTGGGTCCTCTGTCTACCAGGCCAACGCTCTATACACTGCAACACTGCCTAGTCAGGTGATCTTATTTTTTTATTTTATTATTATTATTTTTTAAGATTTTATTTATTCATTATAGAGAGGGGAGAGAGAGAGAGAGAGAAGGGGGGAGGAGCAGAAAGCATCAACTCCCATATGTGCCTTGACCCGGAAGCCTAGGGTTTTGAACTGGCAACCTCAGCGTTTCCAGGTTGACACTTTATCCACTGCGCCATCACAGGTCAGGCAATTTTTTTAAATGAGATTTTTTTTTCATATTGAATTGGCAGAGATTTATTTATTATTTTTTAATTTTTAATTCATTTGAGAGAGAGAGAAAGAAGAGAGAAGCATCAACTCGTTGTTCAACTTAGTTGTAAGTTGTACACTCCTTGGTCGCTTTGTATGTGCCCTGATTGGGACTGAACCCATGACCTCAGCACGTCTGGATGATGCTCTAGACACTGAGCAACCTGGCCATGGCCAGAACTCTATCCATCTTGCAAAACCGAGACTCTGTTCCTATTAAACAGTAACTCCACATTCCTTTCTCCCCCTGCCTCTGGCTCCTGCCCTTCTAATTTAAGAGCTGTTTGACTACTCTAGGGATCTCATATAAGTGAACACATAGAGTGTTTGTCTTTTTGTAACTGGCTTATTGAGGATAAGATCTGAACCTTATCCTCAAGGTTCATACATGGAGGATGTGTCAGAATTTCTCTTCCCAGGACTGCATAATGTTGCATTGTATGTCTGTTTAACCTTTTGTTTATGTTTATCTGTCGGTCACTTGGGTTGCTTTCACCTTTTATCTATTATGAATAATGCTATGAACATGGGTGTATAAATATCTCTTCCAAAACGTTGCTTTTAATTCTTTTGAGTATATACCCAGAAGTGGAATTGCTAGGTCATATGTACATACTTCAGTTTTATTGGATTAACATTTTATTAATCTTTATACTAAGTTTGACTTTTGAAAGAATTATAACCATTTTGGGTTTTGCAAATGAGAGTGCCATAAACACAAGAAAAAGCCTTTGATTTTGAGATGTGTCTGAAATTTGGAATGGTGGGGAAGGCGTGTTCTATTATGGGCTGGACCCCTGTTGATGTACACTTGGTTTCCCTTCTTGCTGTTGTTCGCTATACATCACTTTGTACACGTGATGTTTTGTTCTTTTTTTTTTTAATTTTTAAAATTTTTATTTATTTATTTTTTTACAGAGACAGAGAGAGAGTCAGAGAGAGGGATAGACAGGGACAGACAGACAGGAACGGAGAGATGAGAAACATCAATCATTAGTTTTTCTTTGCGTATTGTGACACCTTAGTTGTTCACTGATTGCCTTCTCATATGTGCGTTGACTGCGGGCCTTCAGCAGACTGAGTAACCCCTTGCTGGAGCCAGCAACCCTGGGTCCAAGCTGGTGAGCTTTTTGCTCAAACCAGACCCTTGCTGAAGCTGGGTCAGACGCCAGCCCGTGCTCAAGCTGGCGACCTCGGGGTCTCTAACCTGGGTCCTCAGCATCCCAGTCCGATGCTCTATCTACTGGGGAACCGCCCGGTCAGGCTGATGTTTTGTTCTTAAAGAATAAATTTGCAGAAGTGGGATTTTATTCTACATGCTAGGGAAGAGGTTAGTTGGGGAGAGCTGGAGTTAGCTGGGGAGGCAAGAACAGATGGGCATTTTCAAAGCTCTCTACCTGCTATATGAACAGATTGAGGGGGTTGAGTGGAAGTCAGCAAGACCCAAGAAGGGAGTTTTGGTGTCCACTTTGCCCCCAACAGGTGGTGCTTTCCTAGTACAGTGCGCCATTTTCAACCCTCCTCCCTCCCCTTAGGCTCAGACATTATCATGCAGCTGGACGACGTGGTTAGCAGCACTGTGACAGGGCCACGTGTGGAGGAGGCCATGTACAGGTGTGTGTGTGTATGTGTGTGCGCACCTACTTACTTCAGAGGTGGACACCCTGATCCTTCAGAGTTGTCTCCATATCCTACACCAGGCCCAAACAGCTGATTGGTCCTCTTGCAGATCAGTCCGCTGGCTAGACCGATGTATTGCAGCCCATCAGCATCCTGACAAGCAGAATCTGTTTGCTATCATCCAGGGTGGGCTGGACACAGACCTGCGGACCACCTGTCTCGAAGGTAGAGCCATGTTTGGGAGGACCATGGTTTGTGACATTGCCCAGGGCCCCACATGGGCTTGCATGTGATGTTACTCAAGCAGTGGTTGTTAATGAGCCAATAGGTTCTCCAGGCAGAAGGAACAGCTGAAGCAACAAGCCCCAGAGGCAGAATGGGTTAGAAAGTAGGGTAATAGTAATTCCAATAGACATCAATTTTTAGGTGTTCCACCAGTCTTATGCCAAGTGCTGGTTACAGATTGACCCATTGCGTTTCATAATCATCCTATAAGGTGAGAACTATGGGGTTCTGGAGGTAACAGAAGGGAAAACTAAGGCAGAGAGCTGTTAAGTCACTTACCCCAAGCCAGATAGTTTTGATGTTACAAAGCTGGGATTTGGACTCAGTCCTTGAGCTCTAGAGCCTACAGCATTAATCCATACACTGAGATGCTGGGCAGCCATGGAGGGCTGTTGAGTAGGAGAGTGACAGGAACCAAGGGGGAAACAACAGAAAAATTCTGGTTGGACTAGAAGCAGCAGGCCCATGAGGAAGCTGGAGTAGTTGCCCGGGGAAGGGTGACTGAGGCCTAAAGCAAGGCTGTGGTGGAGGAGATGAAGGGAAGGAAGAGACGTGTGTGTATGTGTGTGTGTGTGTGTGTGTGTTTTAGGGTTAGCATTTTTAATTTGCCTGGTCACCCCTCACCTTGCTCTGTACCTCCAGAGATGACCAAGAGGGAAGTGCCTGGCTTTGCCATCGGAGGACTGAGCGGCGGTGAGAGCAAGGGCCAGTTCTGGAGGATGGTGGCACTGAGCACTTCGAGGCTGCCCAAGGACAAGCCCCGATACCTGATGGGAGTTGGGTATGTCCAAAATCAGGGTTTGGGCTTGACCAGGCGGTGGTGCAGTGGATAAAGCCTCGGACTGGGATGCCGGGGACTCAGGTTCGAGACCCCGAGGGGCCAGCTTGAGCGCAGGCTCAGAAGCTCACCAGCTTGGACCCAAGGTCCCTGGCTCAAGCAAGGGGTTACTCGGTCTGCTGAAGGCCCGCGGTCAAGGCACATACGAGAAAGCAATCGATGAACAACTAAGGTGTCGCAATGTGCAACGAAAACTAATGATTGATGCTTCTCATCTCTCCGTTCCTGTCTGTCCCTCTCTCTTTCTGTCTCTATAAAAAACACACAAAAAAAACACAAAAAAACAAAATCAGGGTTTGGTACAGCTGTACCAGTGGGGACCTCTGTTCCTGGGGACCGTCTGACTGCCTCCCCCACCCTCCCCCCTTGTTTGTAAGGGGAAAGCACACACCCTGCCTAGGAGGGGAATAAGGAGGACATGGCCCTCCAGTGGGGACGGTTCAGAGGGTCCCAGTGTAGGGGGAGTCTGAGGGTCCAGAAGGGGGTCTGGGTGTGTGACTAGGGTTTGAGGTACTCTGCTTCCCTCCCCCCATGGCCCCACCCCCAGCTATGCCACCGATCTGGTGGTCTGCGTGGCTCTTGGATGCGACATGTTCGACTGCGTTTTTCCCACGAGGACAGCGGTGAGGCTTTGGGCAGGGGCAGTAGGGGTGGGGCCTGTTGGTGGTCTAAGGTGGGGGTGGGGCCAGAGAGAGTGAAGACCTGGTTGACCTGCCTTCCCCACCCCTTTCCTCCCTCAGCGCTTTGGCTCCGCCCTAGTGCCTACAGGGAACCTGCAGCTGAAGAAGAAGCAGTTTCAGAAGGACTTCCGCCCTATAGACTCCGAGTGTGCCTGTCCCACCTGCCAGAAGTAGGGGAGGATGGGGCTGGAGGCTGGGGGAAGGTACGGAGGGGGACAAGACCTTACAATGCTGAGCCCTGACTTCCTGTCCCCAGGCACTGCCGGGCCTTCCTGCACGCACTACTCCACAGTGACAACACCGCTGCTCTGCACCACCTCACTGTCCACAACATTGCCTACCAGGTGGGCCCGTGGCCTGGGTGGGCAAGGCGGGGGTAGGGGTGGGGGTATCCCGGGTGCAGGTGACTGACGCTGACACCTCTGCCCATAGCTTCAGCTGATGGGTGCCATGCGCGCCAGCATCGTGGAGAAACGCTTTCCTGACTTTGTGAGGGACTTCATGGGCACCATGTATGGGGACCCCACCCTCTATCCTACTTGGGCCACTGAAGCCCTGGCCTCTGTTGGAATCATGTTGCATTGACCTGGCTTGGTGAGGGTGGGAGGGGATAAAAGATATTGAAATATTTGGACTTTTTATTGTAACTTAAGAATGTGTCTGTTCTTTCTTGGGGAGGTAGGTAGCCTGTCTTGGTCCCCCCCTTCCTGGTCTGAGTGTCCCTGTGGTGGATATCCCTTGCCTCCCATAGAGAGTAATAACTAGTAGCCATATCAACAGCTGGTCTCTGGAAACCACCTCTCACAGTCCAGCACATAAAAAGTGCCCCAGAGCCTGACCAGGCGGTGGCGCAGTGGATAGAGCGTCGGACTGGGATGCCGAGGACCCAGGTTCGAGATCCCGAGGTCGCCAGCTAAAGCGCGGGCTCTTCTGGTTTGAGCAAAAGAAACTCACCAGCTTGGACCCAAGGTCGCTGGCTCGAGCAAGGGGTTACTTGGTCTGCTGAAGGCCCGCGGTCAAGGCACATATGGGAAAGCAATCAATGAACAACTAAGGTGTCACAATGTGCAACGAAAAACTAATGATTGACGCTTCTCATCTCTCCGTTCCTGTCTGTCCCTGTCTATCCCTCTCTCTGACTCTCTCTCTGTAAAAAAAAAACAAAAAAAAAACAAACAAACAAACAAAAAGTGCCCCAGAGAGGGAGGTGCATTCCTTTTCCTGTGGTCCAGGCTGTTATAATACATGAATATCTACCTTCCCCAGATAAGGAAATTGAGTAATTGAGTTTCAGGGGATTGAGGACAATTAGTCATTATCACCCAGCAAATACACAGGATCTAACCCAAATGTGGCCAATTATAGAGCTGGTGCTCTTAGTTGTTTTTTTTAATTTTTAAAAAACTTATTAATTTTTAGAGAGAAAAGAGAAAGAAGAGAGAGAAGCAGGAAGCATCAAGTCATAGTAGTTGCTTCCTGTATGTGCCTTGACCAGGCAAGCCCAGGGTCCCAAACCAGTGACCTCAGCATTCCAGGTCTACACTTTATCCAGTGTGCCACCATGGGTCAGGCAGCTGGTGCTCAGAAGATAAGGGTTGTTTTCTCCCCTATTGAGTTGAGAGAGCGAGAGAAGGATCAACTCCTTGTTTCATTTTATTTTAAAAACCAGCATTATGTACTTATTTTAATTTTTAATTTATTCAGCAAGAGAGGAAGGGGGAGAGAGAGAGAAGGAGAGAGACAGGAACATTGAGCTGTTCCTCCATGTGCCTTGATTAGGGATCGAACCAGCAATGTTTGCACTCAGGACAATGCCAACCAAGCTATCCAGCCAGGGCAGTTCTTAATTCTGTACTTATTGATTGCTTCTTATTTGTGCACTGACTAGAGATTGAACCTGAAACCTCTGCATTCAGGGAGGACATTATTTATTAGTTTGTTTGTTTATTTATTTATTTAGACAGAGATAGAGTCAGAGAGACAGACAGGAAGGGAGAGAGATGAGAAACATCAATTCTTCATTGCAACACCTTAATTGTTCATTGATTGCTTTCTCATATGTGCCTTAACTAGGGTGCTCCAGCCAAGTCAGTGACCCCTGGATCAAGCCAGCGACCTTGCGCTGAAGCTGGTGAGCCTATACTTAAGCTTGATGAGCCCGCATTCTAGTTGGCGAACTTGGGGTTTCGAACCTCGCTGCTCTGCATCCCAGTCCTATGCTCTATCCACTGCGCAACCACCTGGTCAGGCTAGTTGTTCATTGATTGCTTTCTTATACATGCCTTGGGGAGGGGCTCCAGCTGAGCCAGTGTCCCCTTGCTCAAGCCAGTGATCTTGGGGTCAAATCAGCAGCCTTGGTCCTTTTGTTTGTTTGTTTGTTTTGTTTTTTATTTATTTATTTTTTTCCTCTTTGCATTTTTCTGAAGCTGGAAACAGGGAGAGACAGACAGACTCCCGCATGCTCCCGACCGGGATCCACCCGGCATGCCCACCAGGGGACGCTCTGCCCACCAGGGGGCGATGCTCTGCCCCTCCAGGGCGTCGCTCTGCCTCGACCAGAGCCACTCCAGCGCCTGGGGCAGAGGCCAAGGAGCCATCCCCAGCGCCCGGGCCATCTTTGCTCCAATGGAGCCTCGGCTGCGGGAGGGGAAGAGAGAGACAGAGAGGAAGGAGGGGGTGGGGGTGGAGAAGCAAATGGGCGCCTCTCCTATGTGCCCTGGCCGGGAATTGAACCCGGGTCCCCTGCACGCCAGGCCGACGCTCTACCGCTGAGCCAACCGGCCAGGGCCTAGCAGCCTTGGTCTTTAAGCCAGTGACCACAGAGTCATGTCTGTGATCCCACGCTCAAGCCAGCAACCTTGCACTCAAGCTTGATGAGCCTGCGCTCAAGCCGGCAGGCCGGCAGCCTCAGGGTTCCATTTCGACGCTTCGATGCTTTATCCAATGTGCAACTGCATACATGTGCTGGATCCACCATTCAAAAATGCGACTCTTTTGATGTATTCTTTCTTACAAATGTTGGTGTTCTTTACACCAAGTATGTACCTTGCTTTTTCTTTCTTGGTACATTTCAAATTATTTACATGTCAGTACATGAAGACTTCCTTATCTTTTTCACAACTGTTGCATAGTATTTATTTAACTGTTAGGGTATTTACAGGTTTTTGCGAACCTTGGTCGTTTTTTACTAATCTCTTAGTTTGAGTCTTAGAGGAGGCATATATACCATTGGCCACTCTGCCATCCTGTTTCTCCAACTTCCCCACCTCCATTGTTCCTGACTCCTTACTGGGTTGCTTTTAAATTCTTTGGACTTTTATGCCCAGGAAGATCAAATCACTTTTGTTTGTGGTGTGGCCGAGACAGAGTCAGAGAGGACAGACAGGAAGGGAGAGAGATGAGAAACACCAATTCTTCGTTGCGGTTCCTTAGTTGTTCATTGATTGATTTCTCATATGTGCCTTGAGGGGGAGGCGGGCTAAATAGCAGCAGACCGAGTGACCCCTTGTTCGAGCCAGCTGGTGGTCCGACGCTCTATCCACTTGTTAGGCTCACTTCTTTTTTTTTTTTTTTTTAATTTTATTTATTTATTTTTTACAGAGACAGAGAGTGAGTCAGAGGGAGGGATAGACAGGGACAGAGAGAGATGAGAAGCATCAATCATTAGTTTTTCATTGCGCATTGCAACACCTTAGTTGGTCTCATGTGTGCCTTCAGCAGGCCGAAGTCCGAGTAACCCCTTGCTGGAGCCAGCAACCTTGGGTTCAAGCTGGTGGGCTTTGCCCGCGCTCAAGTTGGCGACCTCGGGGTCTCGAACCTGGGTCCTCTGCATCCAGTCCAACACTCTATCCACTGCGCCACCGCCTGGTCAGGCTGTTAGGCTCACTTCTTAATGTGTCTTTTTATGGGCAGAGACTCCGTTGAGTTTCATTGGGTACTTAAAAGATTACAGGTTTGTTAGCCTCAGCTAGAGGGGGCGTGAACGGAAGGTATTCTTAGGAGAGGGCATTCAAAAAAACATTGAGGTGTGGCTTTATATAGGAACAAGAGTGGGAGACAACAAAGCCACACTAGACCACCTCTCCCTAGGAACCACTAACATCACCCCACTCTCACCTTCAAAGCGCACTGGAACCCCGCGGAGAGAGTTGGTCTGCAAGCCCGGGACCGAAATGCATTCTGGGACCTGTAAGTTTTCCTTAGGGCCCAGAAACTCGTGACGATCCTCACCGGGAACCTCCACGAGTAGGCGCCCTTCGGCGAGTACGGTAGGGCCTTACCGTCTGCTCCAGAAGACTCTCCTTATAGATATTATAACAATTACGAGTAAGAACGGGAGACTGTTGATTGACAGTTACAGTTTTCAATCAGAGTCAAGATTCGGAGGTTAAAGCCCTCATTTCTATTTGTTGGCTGATAGAATGATAGTTATATAAACCAATGGGAAATTATCAGGGAACTAAGTAGCGGCAAATAATAAACCAGTGTCTACAGAGTTGATCCGTAACATCATTGGCCAGCGTTGTTCATTGGAAGGTCTTCCTGCCAATAAGACTGGCGGGTTTTCCTGCTATCCGGGATCTCCCCTCAGTAGGAGGAGCCAGCATGCCTTTTTACCGAAACACCACCTAAGAGCCTTGACATGTCGCTACCAGCTGCTATTGGCGCAAGCATAACAGCGACAGTTCTTAACGTCCAATGAACCCGCGAGGAAGTCCACAGGGGGAAGGTTCACTCGTCCTTAATTCCGTGACTCAATTTCATCGGCTAGTTTGCATGAGTGACAGTGCGGTCGATCAATCAGGGGTGGAGCAGGTCTTTGGAGCCCGAGCAGGAGGTCGCTTGGGTCGGGTGTCTCTTGAGAACCGGATGAAGTGGCGACCGTGAGGCCGAGCCGGGAGCGGGCGTCGCGCCGAGGCCCGGGCGGGCGGGGAGCAACGGCCGTGGAAGCCGCGGGACCTCGTCGTTGAGGGACGGGGTGGGTGGGGAGCGCTGGGCGCTCGGGCCGGGGCCACCGGCACCATGGGCAACCGTGGGATGGAAGAGCTGATCCCGCTGGTCAACAAGCTGCAGGACGCCTTTAGCTCCATCGGTCAGAGCTGCCACTTGGACCTGCCACAGATCGCCGTGGTTGGCGGCCAGAGCGCGGGCAAGAGCTCGGTGCTCGAGAACTTCGTGGGCCGGTGAGCGAGCGCAGTGGCGACGGCCGGCGGGCGGTGGCCTAGGGCGCGGAGGGCGGACGGGGAATGGCGCGCCCTGCGCCTCCGGCGTAACTGCGGCGCTTGCGTATCCGTGACGGGACATGGGCAGGGAGGCGGGCCCTGTGGGACACTGTGAACGTAGGGTCCCCTGAAGGGGCTGGGGAGCCGGCCCAGGCCCTAGGGGCGTCTCACGGGCTGGGAGACTTGGGCCGGGATGTGCCGTGGACCCCGGCTTTAGTGGGTGAATTCTACTATCTGGTTGCCTGAGGGTCAGGAGTCGGTCTCCCGTCTCTGTCCGAAACGTGCCACCTAGATGTGTGTTGGGCCAACTCCTGCCGTCTGGCTGGCTGTTCATTTCTCTGGAGCAGTGTCTGCTGTCTGGTTGGCTGACTGTCCTGCACAAGCTACCACCATTTGGCTGTCCATCTGTCCAGTTCTTCAGGGCAGCCCCTGCTGTCTAGCTAGCTGTCCAGAGTGACCTGTGCGGTCTGGCTGCGCATCCGTGCCCCTTCCAGACTGACAGCCATCCCGCTGTTGGGTTGCCCCAGCTAGCCTATACTGTCTGACTGGCTGTCTGAACTATAGGAGACTGTGTTGTCTGGCTCTCCTGGGCTGACTCCAGCTTGATCCCTGGCAAACACTGGCTCCTCTCAAAAAGTTCGTCTTTTTGTCTATCTGTCCCAATGTCTGTTCTTCTCCTAGTCTGCTCAGTGCCCTGAAAGCCCCTGACTGTCTGGTCCAACTTCTGTGGCAGGGGGTGGTGGAGCATAGAGAAGAAAAGGGCTGAAGGATGAGACTTGACCTACTCTCTTCTTAGAAGTAGGATCCCAGGGAACTTTCTACAGGATTTTTTCCCCCCATGTCAGGGTGTTCCAGAGCCCCAGAACACAGGGATCAGCCCTCAAGCTAAAGCCTGCCAAGTGGAGGTACTTAGGGAGGCTGGCAAGGGACTTCTTGTCTGATCAGGCCTTCATGGAAAGAGCTAGGAAAAGGTCTTCCCTGGGCTGCCCTGAGAAGGCTCAGTTTGCCGATTTGTCCAGTAGGAAAATTCTACTCTGACTGTTTTAGGGATTCAGGAAGCTAAGGAATGAGAACTCGTCCTATGGCTCTTGAAGGTGATTGATTCTCCCCTCTTCTGCCTCCCAGATGGGCGACCACATTTTTCTTTTGGGAAGGACTCCATTTGTGACTGGCTGCCAAATGATAAATCATAGTTATTACTGTTATTGTTTTTATCAGTATTAAGTAATGTTCATCCAGCAGGTGCCAGGCTGAGTTCTTTCTTGATTCAGCATGGTGAGCAAGTGGGGTGTAGGTTCTGTTATCCCAACTTTAGAGATGAGCAGGGAGGCTCAGAAAGTACTCGCTGTTTGCCCAAGGCCTCAAGCTAGCTGGCACTCATTGGAACCCAGCTGGGTGCCTGGCTTTGCTAGTGCCTTCTGAGAGACCTGGGGTTTTTCTCCCAGCACTTCCTACTTTGTCTCTGGCACTTTGCCCTCACTCCATTGTGGCAGAAAGGTGTTGGTTTGGGGCCAGCCAGGCTTGGGCGGTGGGACCCTGTGCATGGCCATCTTCCTGCCTGCCCAGGCTTCAGTGGATATCTGCAAACCTCTCCATTTTATTTGTCTTTGACTTAACATAGTTTTTTTTTTTTTTTGTATTTTTCTGAAGCTGGAAACGGGGAGACAGGCAGTCAGACAGACTCCCACATGCGACGGACCAGGATCCACCCGGCACGCCCACCAGGGGGCATCGCTCTGTCGCGACCAGAGCCACTCTAGTGCCTGGGGCAGAGGCCAAGGAGCCATCCCCAGCGCCCGGGCCATCTTTTGCTCCAATGGAGCCTTGGCTGCGGGAGGGGAAGAGAGAGACAGAGAGGAAGGAGAGGGGGAGGGGTGGAGAAGCAGATGGGCGCCTCTCCTGTGTGCCCTGGCTGGGAATTGAACCCGGGACTTCCGCACGCCAGGCCGACGCTCTACCGCTGAGCCAACCGGCCAGGGCTTAACACAGTTTTTGACCTCTCCAAGCCTCAGTTTCCCCTCCTAAAAATGGGGGAATGGCCCTGGCCGGTTGGCTCAGTGGTAGAGCGTTGGCCTGGCGTGCAGGAGTCCCGGGTTCAATTCCCAGCCAGGGCACACAGGAGAGGCGCCCATCTGCTTCTCCACCCCTCCCCCTCTCCTTCCTCTCTGTCTCTCTCTTCCCCTCCGGCAATCAAGGCTCCAATGGAGCAAAGTTGGCCTGGGCGCTGAGGATGGCTCTGTGGCCTCTGCCTCAGGTGCTAGAATGGCTCTGGTCGCAACAGAGCAATGCCCCAGATGGGCAGAGCATCGCCCCCTGGTGGGCGTGCCGGGTGGATCCTGGTCGGGCACATGCGGGAGTCTGTCCGACTGCCTCCCCGTTTCCAACTTCAGAAAAATACAAAAAAAAAAAAAAATGGGGGGATGGTCCTCAAGACTGTTGTAAGGATACAGTGATTTAGTGTATTGAAAGTGCTTATTTCATACATTACCTGGCATACTGTGGATCTATGGCCTGGCTCCTCTCATATTGACAACAAAAGCTAATCAGAATTAAAGTGCTCTCAAATTTCACCCTGGACTTCATTCAAGCCTAATGAGGGTGGCACTACCATGGTCCCATTTTCCAGAGCAGGAAACAGGCTCAGAGACTGGGGCGCTTTTATTTGAGGTTATTCACTGAGGAATCAGGAGTCCTGGGAGGGTGGGAGCCTGAGTTTCTCCTCTCTTCACCTTTCTTCCATCCCTTTGCCCTTTGCCTTTCTCTGCTGCCCACCGTGGACTATGGTGATTGCTAACTACTACTGAGCTGGCTTCTGTGGCAACCTCCTCCCAGAAGCCTGCAGTGTGACATCTCATGTTAAAATCATTCATATAGGGCTTGAGAACCAAAGTTGTAAAAAGGGCTGGTTTTGGTTATGGGGTGCTCTAATTTTATTTCTAGAATGTGGGGAGGGCCCCTCAGCTTCAAAACCCTATTCCAAGTGGATGATAGCAGGCGGGCATTACTTTGAATTCCACTCCCTACTTTGGTTAAATCATTTTTTCTTTTGTACTGTGGACCTGTACGGTGATATACTGGTTGGTTTCAAGGAAATAACAAGTGACAAGGGTGTCTGACCAGGTGGTGGTGCAGTGGATAGAGTCTTAGACTGGGACACAGAGGACCCAGGTTCTAAAACTCAAGGTCACCAGCTTGAACATGGGCTCACCAGCTTGAGTGCGGGGTCGCTGGCTTGAGCAAGGGTTCACTTGCTCTGCTGTAGGCCCTTGGTCAAGACACATATGAGAAAGCAATCAATGAACAACTAAGGACCTGCAATGAAGAATTGATGCTTCTCATGTCTCTCCCTTCCTGTCTGTCCCTATCTGTCCCTCTCTCTGTCACAAAAAAAAAAGTGAGTGACAAGGGCATATACCTGAGGGGTCAACACAAGCTCCTCTGATTCATTGCCTCCTCCATGTGGATTTTCTTTCTTTCTTTTTTTAAAAATGTTTATTTTTATTGATTTTAGGGAGAGAGAGAGACAGACAGAAATATAGATCTGTTCCTGTATGTGTCCTGACTGGGGATCAAACCGGAAACCTCTGTGCTTTGGGATGATGCTCTAACCCAGTGGTAGTCAACCTGGTACCACCCACTAGTGGGCGTTCCAGCTTTCATGATGGGTGTTAGCGGAGCAACCAAAGTATAAATAAAAAGATTTAACTATAGTAAGTTGTTTTATAAAGATTTATTCTGGCCTGACCAGGCGGTGGCACAGTGGATAGAGCATCGGACAGGGATGCGGAAGGACCCAGGTTTGAGACCCCAAGGTCACCAGCTTGAGCGTGGGCTCATCTGGTTTGAGCAAAAGCTCGCCAGCTTGGACTCAAGGTCGCTGGCTTGAGCAAGGGGTTACTCAGTCTGCTGAAGGCCCGCGGTCAAGGCACATATGAGAAAGCAATCAATGAACAACTAAGGTGTCGCAACGAAAAACTGATGATTGATACTTCTCATCTCGCCTTTCCTGTCAGTCTGTCCCTGTCTATCCCTCTCTCTGACTCTCTGTCCCTGTAAAAAAAAAAAAAGATTTATTCTGCCAAACTTAGTGAAAATCCGACATAAAGTACTTGGTAAGTAATTATTATTATATGCTTTAACTTGCTGTAACTCTGCTTTATAAATTTTATAAAGTAAAGTTACTTCCCTACTTTATAAATCACCATTACTATGGAACTGGTGGGCAGTTAGAAAATTTTACTACTAACAGATACAAAAGTGGGTGGTAGGTATAAAAAGGTTGACTACCCCTGCTAACTGAGCTATCCAGGACTCCACTTGGATTTTCTAAGGTGGGGTCCAAGTTGGAATAACTCAGTTAACTTAGCCTTGTGTCAGTGGTTGCACATTGGTGGCCCTAGGGTCCAAGACCTGCTTACTGGAACTTTTTGTTTCACCGGCATGGTGTTTAAAAAGTTTTATTTTTAATTATCTGTCAATATTTAAAAATTAAATTTTGGATAATATCCAGATTTTTGCAGTGCTAAGAAACACCCAAAGATCTTCAGAGATTAAGGCTGCACCATGTTTGGCTGTATCCATGTACCCACGGCTGCTGTTGTGATCATTGTTTACTGGCTTCCCTGTTCCTGTGTCTTGCTTAGTACTAATTGCCTAGATCTCAGCAAGAGCAGCTACTCGCTGCCTAGTCAAACTAGGCTGCCACTCGAGCTGCCACAGTCCCCACTACTCCCTAGTGCATGGGTCCCCAAACTACGGCCCTAGGGCCACATGCAGCCCCCTGAGGCCATTTATCCAGCCCCGCCGCACTTCTGAAAGGGGCACCTCTTTCATTGGTGATCAGTGAGAGGAGCATAGTTCCCATTGAAATACTGGTCAGTTTGTTGATTTAAATTTACTTGTTCTTTATTTTAAATACTGTATTTGTTCTCGTTTTGTTTTTTTACTTTACAATAAGATATGTGCAGTGTGCATAGGGATTTGTTCATAGTTTTTTTTTATAGTCCGGCCCTCCAACGGTCTGAGGGACAGTGAACTGGCCCCCTGTGTAAAAAGTTTGGGGACCTCTGCCCTAGTGTTTGCCCAGGCCCATTTCATATTTGTGTCTTGGCCCTGGAAACGTTTTGAGTTGAAGACCCATGGCTCTGCACCAGCAAATAGACCTGTGGCACTAAGGAGGAGGAGGAGCTTGGGAAATTTTCTTTGAGAAAAGAGCAGGAGGCAGCCAGCGCTTGAGGCCTGCAACTCCTAACACCTGGGCTTGATCCTGTGAGCTTTTCCTCTCTGAGCCTCTGTTTACCTAACTAGCCAAAGGGGCTGTAAACAGTATCTATACCTAGGCCCTATTCAGGCCTCCAGGTTGGATGTGTTTCACTTCTTAGGGCAGACAAAGTCACCAACTGTGCCCCCTTATTGAGGGCGGAGTGAGGATTATTTTTATTTATTTATTTGTGACAGAGACAGAGAGAGGGACAGACAGACAGTAAGGGGGAGAGATGAGAAGCATCAATTCTTTGTTGCAACACCTTAGTTGTTCATTGATTGTTTTCTCATATGTGCTTTGAATAGGGGTGGGGAGAGGGGGGCTACAGCAGAGCAAGTGACCCCTTGCTTGCCGCGACCTTGGGCTCAAGCCAGCAGTCTTGGGCTTCAAGCCAGTGACCTTTGGGCTCAAGCCAGCGACCCCATGTCTGTGATCCCACGCTAAAGCGAGAGACCCCATGCATAAGCTGGTGAGCCCACGCTCAAGCCAGTGACATTGGGTTTCCAGCCTGAGTTCTCTGCATCCCAGTCCCACGTTCTATCCACTGCACCACCTCCTGGTCAGGCCGGAGTGAAGATTAAATGAGATCCATTAGAGCATTTGGGAGCATGTAGCACAGAAAAAGTGCTTAAAATACTTTGCATTTTTTCATTCCTTCATTGAAACATGTTTTTGTTCCTGTTTTAGGCCCTGGGCAAGATATCAAAACTCCTGGCTTGGGGGAGCTGGCTTTCCAGCAGGGGACAGATAAAGCAGAAATTTGGTAGAAGGTGATGACGTATGGAAGAAAAAGAGCAGGATGAAAGAGTACATGTGGACGGGGGGGGGGGGGGCTTACAGTTTTAAATAGGGGAGTATGGGAAGAGGAGCCTCCAGTGGAGGTCTGCTAGAATAGCATCCCCGGCTGTAGGAACAGCCAGTGCAAAGGCACTGAGGTGGAAGTGTGCCCGGAGGCTAGTATAAGGGGAGGAGATGAAGTTAGGGGAGCCGTATTGTCAGTTTGTGTAGGTGTGGGCCATGCTGAGCCCTGGGGGCTAAGGAGGGCTCTGAGGAGAGGGAAAGCTGCTGGTAGTGCCCTTCCTACATCTTCCTGGACCGGGTCCTGGGCAAGCTGAGGCTTTTGCCTTCGATTTTTAGCTTTACTTTGGTATTCTTAGTGAGCAGATCCTTTGAATTCATGTAGGCCTGGTGCCATTTTTCTTTTAACAAGGGACAGCTGCTTATGGGACTCTACAGTCTCCAACTGTATGTCCATTTGGTTTCATTGTTGCTTCTCACATGTGCCTTGACCATGCAAACCCAGGGTTTCAAACCATCGGCCTTAGCATTTCAGGTCAAAGCTTTATCCACTGCGCCACCACAGGTCAGGCACCATTTGGTCCTTTTTTTTTTTTTTTTTTTTTTTTTTGTATTTTTCTGAAGTTGGAAACAGGGAGGCAGTCAGACAGACTCCCACATGCGTCCGACCAGGATCCACCAGGGGGCAATGCTCTGCCCATCTGGGGCGTTGCTCTGTTGCAACCAGAGCCATTCTAGCGTCTGAGGCAGAGGCCATAGAGCCATCCTCAGCACCCAGGCCAACTTTGCTCCAATGGAGCCTTGGCTGCAGGAGGGGAAGAGAGAGACAGAGAGGAAGGAGAGGGGGAGGGGTGGAGAAGCAGATGGGCGCCTCCTGTGTGCCCTGGCCAGGAATTGAACCCGGGACTCCTGCATGCCAGGCCAACGCTCTACCACTGAGCCAACCGGCCAGGGCTTACCATTTGGTCTTTGGTGATATGTTCCTCCAGAGAGACGTGGCTTCTGCCTGGCACACAGTAGGTGCCTGACAAACGCAGGATGACTGTTGGCTCATGTCTCTGCCAGAATGGGCATATGGTCTGCCCTTTGGGATGCTTTGTCCCTTAATGGATATTAACTATTTTTTTTTTCTTTCATAATTGAGATTTTTATTGGTTGTTTTTGAGGATAAGTACACAGACATTTCAATTTGTACACAATTCTTAACATACGTACCAAAAATGTAGACATGTAGTTGTGATTCTTTTCTAAACAGTTTTTCCAGTGACTTTCCAGCTTAAAATTTGGGGCTAATTTTTCTTGATAAGAGTATCAAATACTAGTATCTTCAAATGTTGACACACTGTCACATCAGTCCCACTAATTCACAATTTAATATCATATGTACTACATAATCAAATTCTTAATCTTTCACAGCACATTAAAAGTTACTAGGAACACTGGACTACCACACCAGAGATGTTACAGAGTGCACAAACTTCTGACTGGGAGAGCCAAGATCAAGGAGTGGTTTTCTTTAGGGAACAATTCTACCAAAACCATGGGAATAGGGAACAATTCTACCGAAACCATGGGAATAGAAGTAAGTTCAAATGTTCAAGACATTAAATGCACAACTGACTCCAAATTGCCATTTAGTATGCTTTGTGTTATAGGATATAAAAACTACCCCCATCTATGGAATGTTAAGCTGACACCCAAGACAATCAAAGCCTCCCATATTCATATCCCACTATTTTCTGGTTGTACCAAAAAATAAACAACCAGCAAATGATTTCACCTCTTAAAAAAAAGCATTTATACTTAAAAAAATGAAATGAGGTGGAATTCCCTCCTTCTTAAAAATGTTTCTAGAGCTACTAAAAAACTTGCATTTACAAAATAGTTGATAAAAATATTCCTCTGGATTGTACAAGAAGGGAGACAGGAACCGCTGATAAGACGTGGTGTATGACATTAATCAGACTTGGTTTCTTTCTCTCCTGCTTCATCTGAGGCTGGGATCTTCTCGTTTTTAGTTTCTCCATTTTCTGCAGGCAGATCTTCTTTAGGATCCTGGTTAGCCACTTCGGCCTGTTTTCCCTTTGCTCCCCTTTTCCCTTTTGATTGCACTTTTTTGTCTGCAGATTTATCCTTTCCGGCCGCCTTTTTGGGTTTCGTTTCCACTTTTGCAGGAGCAGGTTTAGCTGACAACCTCGCTGATCTCCTCTTGGGCTCCTCCTTCGCCGACCCCTCGGCGGAGCTGACCTTCCTTTTAGGCATCGTGGCGGTGGGCCGGGCGCGTGCTGGGTGTCTTCGTGAACCTGGGCTGCCTGGCCACTCGATATTAACTATTTGAAGCCACTTGGCAATGATGGTTGCTGTTTCCATGTCCTTTGTTTTGGGCACAACCTAATTGCCTTTGCCTGTGTGGTCTATATACTTGGGCCAATTATAACAGGGAGAGAGTCTAGGGGTGCCTGTGTAAATGTGGCTGTTCCGTGCTGCTACACATCAGTTGAATGACCTCGCTTCTCTGGGTCTCATTTTCCTCCTCTGGAAAATGGGGATCACAATGGTTCCTCCCTCCTGGGAGTGAGGTTAGGATCAAATAAATGAGCTAATCCTTGTGAAATATTAGACCTGTGCATTTTGCATAGCCCTGGGTCAGAACTATGATGATCAGTTATTAATTTCTTTTTCCTTAAAGAAAAGGAATTCATACTTTATTAGTATAAGTAACACTGCATTTTAATACAAAAACTAATTGAGTGGCCTGACCAGGCAGTGATGCAGTGGATAGAGAGACGGACTGGGATGTGGAAGACCCAGGTTCGAGACCCTGAGGTCGCCGGTTTGAGCGCGGGCTCATCTGGCTTGAGCAAAAAAAAAAGCTCTCCAGCCTGACCTGTGGTGGCGCAGTGGGATAAAGCATCGACCTGGAACACTGAAGTTGCTGGTTCGAAACCTTGGGCTTGCCTGGTCAAGGCACATATGGGAGTTGATGCTTCCTGCTCCTCCCCCTTCTCTCTCTCTCTCTCTCTCCTTCTCTTTCTCCCCTCTCTCTAAAAATCAATAAATAAGAAAAAAAAAAAGCTCTCCAGCTTGGACCCAAGGTCGCTGGCTCGAGCAAGGGGTTACTTGGTCTGCTGAAGGCCCGCGGTCAAGGCACATATGAGAAATTAATCAGTGAACACCTAAAGTGTCTCAACGGGCCCTGGTCGGTTAGCTCAGTGGTAGAGCATCAGCCTGGCTTGCGGGAGTCCCGGGTTTGATTCTAGGCCAGGGCACACAGGAGAAGTGCCCATCTGCTTCTCCACCCCTCCCCCTCTCCTTCCTCTCTGTCTCTCTCTTCCCCTCCTGCAGCCAAGGCTCCATTGGAGCAAAGTTGGCCCGGGCGCTGAGGATGGCTCTGTGGCCTCTGCCTCAGGCACTAGAATGGCTCTGATTGCGGCAGAGTGACGCCCCAGATGGGGAGAGCATCGCCCCCTGGTGGGCTTGCCGGGTGGGTCCTGGTCGGGCGTGTGCGGGAGTCTGTCTGACTGCCTCCCCGTTTCCAAATTCAGAAAAAAAGAAAAAGAAAAAAAAAGATTGGTAAAGTGTCTCAACAAAAAACTGATGATTGATGCTTCTCATCTCTCTCCGTTCCTGTCTGTCTGTCCCTATCTATCCCTCTCTCTGACTCTCTCTCTGTCCCTGTAAAAAAAACCAAACCAATTGAGTGCCTGTCAGTGCAAGCTAGAACCCGCTGGGGAACCACACGTGTGCCTGTCCCCCAGGTTCTGAAATGCAGGATCCTCTTCCTGGTTTGTTTCTAAATGGGAGCAGTGGCTGTGAACAAATATTTGGCCCTGAAAATTATTTCTGCTCATTTCATTTATGGTGGTGGGAAATTGGGAGCTAAAAATATCTGACACTAGGGAATTGGCTAGACAACCAACTGAATGAGCTACTCAGAGTGATCTAGAAGAGGATTTAATGACCCAGAAAGTTGTGTAAAACCTCTTAGGTCCCAAACCCCATGGATAGTGTGATCCTATCTTGTTCAAAACAGTTTTAGTTGCATAGTGAAAAGCCTGGAAAAATATGTGTCCCCTACCCCACCTCTGAGCCTCACATGTGCGTTATCTTCCTTCTGATTCTTGGTTTGTTTTTGCTCATTTGTGATTATGTTTATAATAACCAGGATGGGATTGTTTATAACCAGGAAGACAAATTTCTTCAAAGCTCAGAGTTATTTGTCCAGGGATAATGGCTCCTGCTAGGTACACAGATTGAAATCCCCTGCGGATAACTCAGGTCAGTTCTGGGTGAGGGCGGAGGACTGGCTTATGGAAAGTTCTAGAGTTAGAGTTTTCAAAGATAGAGTGGGAAGAAGGGACTGGTCTTGGAATGGAAGCCCATTTCTCTCTGGGTGTTTGCATTGGGCTCAGAGCCATGTCTGATCTGTCAAGCTTTTGCTCAATTTGAATGAAAATGCTGAAATTGTAGACCCCTTTACTGCAGAAAAAGTGGGAGCATCTGCTAATTCTTAATTTACTGGGGTTGCCAAGCGCATGCTGTAATTAAGCCCTTACTGTGTTGATGCTTTGAAAAATGCAAGGCAATAATTAGATATTTATAAGGTGCTAGTTACACCTGAATAAGAGAAAACAGTTGCCGTACCTGTGAAGCAGGAGAGCACTGGAGAGAAAAGACTCCTGCTTCAGGTGCCTTTGGCTTCCTGTTGTTTTGGCAGTGAGGTTCCCTCTGGGTGCTGGGGGCTTCCCCCCTGGAGTAACCGGCAGCTTGAACAGGATGCTGGGTGGTCCTTTCAGTTTCACCTACTGCTAGATGATTATGACACAGTAAGAGCTGATGTTTCTGGAGAACCACCCTGTGCTGTGTCTAAAATCTGACCATAAGGTCCCGGCAGCCCTGAGGGGCAGGTACTCCTCTTAGCATCCCTGCTTTAGAGGTATGGAAACCGAGGCCGGATGGAGGTCTATTTTGAAGTCACACACGGAGGAGTGCAGGATTCGAGGCCTGAGCTGGCCTTACTCACCCAGTGGAATGAGAAGGTGTGGCCCTGGCTTTCGGGAAGGGGGTAAACAGTGGATGCCATGGCACTTGTGTCCAAGGATGGGGTTGAGGTTGCAGATTGAGTGGCTTCTGGCTTTATTTTATTTATTTATTTTTGGCTTCTGGCTTTAGAATTACTTGATTATCTATTTGTCTGACTGGCATACCTTAAGTAGCACCAATTTTGTGCCAGGTACTAGGGATCCAGTGGTGGCTGAGATGGACAGATTAAGTGAATGGTTACACGAGCAAAAACATTCTGAAGATCAAGACTTGCAGAGAAGGGTGTGCTCTCCCAGGAGCATGCTCACGCCTTTCTTCCCCCACAGGTGTGCATCTCCTAAACTCAGAGGGGTCCCCACGAGACATGCAACCAGAGGAGCAGTGGGCAGTAGCAGCTCATCCTGGGCTTACTCCCTGAACCTGTTTCTAAGACCCCCTTTTCTCTGACTTTTCTGTGAGCTAAAAGCAGCCTCACCTTGGCTCACTTCTATTACTGTGACATTTCTTTCTCAGTGAGTCCATGCAGTTCCGCCTAGGCTCTCTCCTGTTGTTTCTTCTGTCCTAAGCACTTTCTTGTTGCACTGTCCCCAGCTGTAATAAATGTACTCTCAAAATCACTTGGACTTGGCCCTGGCCGGTTGGCTCAGTGGTAGAGCATTGGCCTGGCGTGTAGAGGTTCTGGGTTTGATTTCCGGTTAGGGCACACAAAAGAAGCACCCATCTGTTTCTCCACCCCTCCCCCTCTCCTTCCTCTCTGTCTCTCTCTTCCCCTCCCGCAGCCAAGGCTCCATTGGAGCAAAGTTGGCCCGGGCGCTGAGAATGGCTCCATGGCCTCCACCTCAGGTGCTAGAATGGCTCCAGCTTCAGTGGAGCAACACCCCAGATGGGTAGAGCATTGCCACCGGTGGGCTTGCCAGGTAGATCCCTGTTGGGCACATGCAGGAGTCTGACTGCCTTCCTGGTTCTAACTTCAGAAAAATACAAAAAAAAAAAAAAAATCACTTGGACTCAAAAAACAAAACAAAACAAAAAGAAGTGCAGTGAAAATTGGGGGGGGGTGGAGGAGTGGCTGGGCAAGGACTACTTCTGAAGTGGGGGTCTGGTAGGTATCCTGCAGTGGAATGAACAGGGTCTCTTGGGTCTCTTGAAAACCCCAGAGAGGAGTGGCCCAGGCAGAGGGCTCATCAGGAACATAGGGCCCTGCACACCCGGCCTGCCAGGTGCCTGCTGCACATGTGGAAAAGGGACTGAGATGGAGGCAAGAATCAGCAGGCATGTGAGGGGCAGGACACTGCCCATTGGAGGCCTAGTTCTCATAAATTTTAATTACGTAAGTAGAACACTGGTGACAGGGTGGTTGTAAAAAGGGAAACCATGACACATGAGGAAGGACACACAACCCACCTGTCCCTTTCCCCCAGCTCTGTGTGGGAACACCATTGCCAATTTGGGGCATACCCTGCCAGACCACTTTGTGTATGTTTATGTACATGTGTATATGCTGGGACCTGTAGAAAATGTACAGCACTTTTAGAGGTTGGTTCTTTTTCAGTATGTAATCTTTCCAGAACTTTGACCATCCCAATTATAGCATTTGGCAGCGTGTTTTACAACCACTCAACACATTTTAGAGGTCTTTACATATTGGAATGTTTGTAACTGCTGCTTGGTGCTTCATGATTGTCCCAGAAGGGTAAGGAATGGAGGTGGGGGGCCAGGAGAGTTGCCTTGGCTGTCCAGATGAGTGATGACGGCACCCTTCACGAACCCTGATCCTTGTTTCAGCCCAGTGTTTGATCCCCATTTGTTGAACAGGAAATTGAGTCACAGGAAATTGAGTCCAACAATGCTGGGGTTTCAGGTAGTCAGACTTAAACCCAGAGCCTTGGCCAGCCTGGGAGGCCCACCCCACAGGCCTGCTGGCCTACGTGTGGAGTTGTACCCTCACCCTGACCTCATGAGGTCTTCTAACTTCCATTTCCTCTCGGCCCAGCTTCATGGGGACTGGTTCTCATCCCCCCCTGCACTGTGTCTTATGCCTCAGCATGGCCTCAGGAGTTTCTGGAACAGGCAGGGTGTCAAGGAGGAACCCAAACCCTTGTGGAGTCCTGGCAGTGCCTGTTGGGTTGCCCAGTGCTGTGCCTCACTTGCTTGATTTGCCTCCTTCATTGGTGATCAGGAGGGTGTCTCTGGTCTTCCTCCCACAGTGAATGGACTTTCCATGGCTTTGAGACACTTACCTTGTGCCAGGCACCGAGTACTGGGTGCACGTCATCTTGGGTCAGCCTCATTTCACAGTTGAGGCAGTTGAGGGGCAGAAATGGCAGACAGGTGGGGACCTCTGAGCCCTCATACTTACCAGTATTTGTCTCTGGTGGAGAAAAGCACTGCCATAGCAAGTGACAAAGGCTGTGTTCAAACGGGCACGTCATGGTGAGCGAGGCTGAAGAGGTCCTTATCCTCTCAGTATGCACATTCCAGTGCAAAGTGAGGAGGCATGGGGGAGATGGCGGCTCTGACAGAGCCCTGGGGCTGGAGTGCTGGTCAGGGAATGCTTCTTGGAAGAGCAGTAAGTCTTTCTGCTGAGGCGAGGAGGACAGGCAGGAGCTGGCTAGAAGCAGATGAGTAACTGCTAAAGTTGTACCTTTGTGCCATCTTGCCTGGCAGAGGCCCCAGCTCCTGCTCCTGCCCTGTAATTCGTGGGGCACTTCTTTTTTCACAGCTCTGCAGTACTTCACAATACAAAGGCACCTTTATGAGCCCGTGGTAATGGATGTCAGGGTTGTTTCCAGTCATCCAGTCCCAGGATTTGTACCTGGATAAGATATACCCGTGTAGAATGTGGAGAAGGAGAAGGACATTGGGGAATTGGTGGCCAGCACTGGGTGTGTGGCACTCACCTACATGGGTGTGGTGTCCAGGACACCACCAATAGCAACTTCACTGGTGTTAAATGAGCAGATGTGGAACTGGTCAGCATGTCCTCACCATGCCCTGGACCAGTGCAGCTGCCTCTACCCTGGTCTCCAGCTCCTTCCCCCGCCCGTGCCAGTGTCCACTGGGCTCTGTGAACACCTGAGCCAGCGCATGTTCCTCCTCTGCTCACCAGCCTCCATGGCTCCCATCTTACTTGGAGTAAAGACCCAAGCAGTCCTCCCATGACCCCTGTCACCTCCTCCATTTTCCCCCTTACTCATCCCTCCAGGCCCATGGCCTCCTGGCTGCCCCTGGGACCCCCTAGGCTCACTTCCACCCTGGGCCTTTCTCTTCCTCTGGCTGCATCCCCTGTTTTCCAGGGCTCTATACTACCTGACCTGTGTGTCTCTTCTCAGGTCCCTGCTCAAACGTTACCTCCCTGAGGGACTGTCCCTGACCTGCTCCAGCTCACACAGGACTTTGGCACTCTCTGACTGCCTGCCTTGATGGGTTTTCTTCAGAGTTCTTATTTCACCTGAAATTATTTGTTTCCTCTCTGTGTTCCCTGGCCCCTAGAACAGCAGGGCCTCAAGGGCAGGGATTTTTGTCTGTGTGTTTCTTGATGTCCTGGCACATAGTAGGAGCATGCATATAGAAGGAATGTACCTAGACACCAGCATTGGGTTAATTTCACTGCACAACATGCATTGAGAAGGGGGCCAGGGGACCACTCTGGGACTTGCCTTTGGGGGCTCACAGCCCACTTGGGGGCTGTGGGACCATGAACAGACGGGAACATGAGGTGCTTCAGGGACACAGAAGTAAGTGTATTTTCTTTATAGGTGGGCTGTGATTTGCTCCATTGACAAAAAAAACAGTAACAGTGAAGACGCCGAGGTTGGCCAGGCGTGATGTCTCTCTGGGCTAGCTCTCCGGCTGTAAGATGGTACCCTCTCCCCAGGTCCTGCACAGCTTTCTGTCTGAGTGCCAGACAGCCCTGGCAGGTGAGGGCACTGCCCGCCCAAGCATACCAGCACTCTCAAACAGGGACCTGAGGTTTGAAGTTAGCACTCACTTCCTCTATGCATGCTCAGGTGCCCGCTTGGACCAAGAACCATAGAAAAGAAGCCTCTAGGGGTTGTCACTCTTCAGCTTGGCAGCCTGTTGGGAGCCACCATAGGGAAATGCCATAAAATGCCAGCTCTCAGTTCTAGACCCCTCCCCAGGCCAGTTTAAACTCCCAGGGGTATTCCAGGCATGTGCCACAACTTGGAGAACCACTGCTCTGTTGTCAAGGGAGACCTTTGGTTAAACTTGAATCACTCGGATTGCAGACCCATGGGGCTATCAACAAGCAGTCTGCAGAGCTGTCCAGGGCCCCAGTGACACTCCTATGCCCAGATATCGGAGGAGGCTCCCTGAAGACTCTGCCACATGACACATTTTCCCAGAGATAAAAGTATTTTGGGGTTGGCAGGCAAGTGAAGCAGGCAGGAACAGTTCCAGCTGGGGTTACACCCGCCTGCTGGGTGATACACCCTGGCACAGCCAGGCCAGCCTCCCATTGTGGGTCAGAGACACAGCTCTTTCTGTTCCAGGCCTTGGGGCCTTTGTCTTTGTCAGTGTTGGGCTGGATCCTTCTTGAGGGTCACAGCCTCCTCACCCAGTAGTCCCTCAGCTGGTCCTGCAGCTGGGGAGCTAGGGCTTTGAGTTCAATGCCTTGAGAAGTTTTATTTTTACCTGGCAGGGCAATAGGGTACCAGGGATCCAGAAATCAAGAACAGGGACCTGTGACCTGAGGCCAGGAGCCACCCACTGTGCTGGAGGGAAACTTCCTGTGGTTTGCGTTGACATGGCTTCTTGGTCTTGCAACGTGGAGTTCCCCTTGTCTGAGCGGAAGTCCTTCTGAAGGGAGCCTGGCTTCTGTGCTGTCTGCTCTTGCTGGTGGCATCTTCTGCTGCACCACCTAGCACAGGTCGCTGGGGAACTCAGGGTAGGCTGCTTTCTGAGGTGGGGAGGCCCTACCTGAATACATGCCCAACACTAGGTGGGAAACGATTGCTGGATTGATTTTTCACCTCATCTCTTTTTTTTCATTCTTTTTTTTTTCTTTCTTTTTTTTTTTTTTACATAGCTAGAGATAGACAGGGACAGACAGACAGGAACGGAGAGAGAGATGAGAAGCATCAATCATTAGTTTTTCGTTGCACGTTGTGACTTCTTAGTTGTTCATTGATTGCTTTCTCATATGTGCCTTGACCGCAGGCCTTCAGCAGACTGAGCAACCCCCTGCTGGAGCCAGCGACCTTGGGTCCAAGCTGGTGAGCTTTTTTTTTTTTTTTTTCCATTTTTTTTTTTTCTTAAGCTGGAAACAGGGAGAGACAGTCAGACAGACTCCCGCATGCGCCCGACCGGGATCCACCCGGCATGCCCACCAGGGGCGACGCTCTGCCCACCAGGGGGCGATGCTCTGCCCATCCTGGGCGTCGCCATATTGCGACCAGAGCCACTGTAGCGCCTGAGGCAGAGGCCACAGAGCCATCCCCAGCGCCCGGGCCATCTTTGCTCCAATGGAGCCTTGGCTGCGGGAGGGGAAGAGAGAGACAGAGAGGAAAGCGCGGCGGAGGGGTGGAGAAGCAAATGGGCGTTTCTCCTGTGTGCCCTGGCCGGGAATCGAACCCGGGTCCTCCGCACGCTAGGCCGACGCTCTACCGCTGAGCCAACCGGCCAGGGCGCTGGTGAGCTTTTTGCTCAAGCCAGATGAGCCCGCGCTCAAGCTGGTAACCTCGGGGTCTTGAACCTGGGTCCTTCGCATCCCAGTTCGACGCTCTATCCACTGCACCACCACCTGGTCAGGCTCATCTCTTTTTTTTAAAATTAAGTGAGAGGCAGGGAGGCAGAGAGACATACTCCTGCATGTGCCTCAACTGGGCTCTACCTGGCAAGCCCCCTACTGACTGATGCACTGCCCATCTGGGGCCACTGCTCTGTTGCTAGGCAACTGAGCTATTTTTAGCACCTGAGGCAAGGCCATGGTGCCATCCTCAGCACCTGGGGCCAACTTGCTGGAACCATTTGAGCTATGGCTGTAGGAGAGGAAGACGGGGGAGTGGAGAAGCAGATGGTTGCTTTTTCTGTGTGCCCTGACCAGGAATCACACCTGGGACTTCCACATGCCGGGCCAACGCTCTACTGCTGAGCAAGCCAGCCAGGGCCACATCTCTTTTTTAATTACAAGAACTATTTGCTCATTGTAAAATAAAATTCACTCCTTTAATATATGCACAGAATAAGGTCAAGTTTCCTATCATCCTTTGCTTGTGTGAACCCCCTCCATCAGTGTGTAGCTCTTGTCAGTTTTTCTTTTTTATATTTCTGTGTAAATGTTCCCTGTCACCCCCCATGCCACCAGAATTTTGCCAGAATGTGAACATCTCATGACAAGTGTCTGCTATTTAGTGCCTTGTGGGTTTTTTTTAAAAAATTGACTTTTAGAGAGAGAGGAAGAGGTGGGGGAGGAGAGAGCGAGAAACATGGGTTTGTTGTTCCACTTATTTATGCATTTGTTGGTTGATTCCTTCATGTGTGCTGACTGGAGATTGAACCTGTAAACCTTGGTGTATCAGGACAGTGCCCTGATCAACTGAGCTACCTGGTCAGGTCCCTTTGGTTTTTTTTGTTGTTCTTATTGGTTTTTTTTGTGTTGTTTTTTTTTATTGATTTGAGTGAGAGAGGAAGGGAGAGAGGAGAGACAGAGACAGAGACAGGAACATTGATACATTGATCTGCTCCTGTATGTGCCCTGACCAGGGACTGAACCCGCAACCTCTGCGCTTCGAGATGATGCTCCAGCCAACCAAACTGTCTGTCCAGGGTTTGTTTTGTTTTTAATAAACTTTTATTTGGAAATAATTTTAGATTTATGAAAAATAAATAAGGTTTAAATTTATAAAATGTTCCAAAGATACAAAGAGCTCCCATATAACCTTCACCTATCTTTCCTTAGTGTTAACAATTTACCTTAATGTGGTATATTTTCTCACAACTGAGAAGTTAACCTTAGTATATTATTATTATTATTATTATTATTATTATTATTGATGAATGCCAGACTTTATTTACATTTCCCCAGTTTTTCCCACCGGGCCCCATCTAGATCTCACGTTGCATTTCATTGTCATGTTTTTCATGATCTTGGTAGTTTATAGTATGTCCTTTACTTTGGATTTATCTTGTATTTTTCTGTGACTAGTCTAGAGCTTTAGGTTTTGGGGAAAAAGGTCAGAGAGCTGAGGTGCCCCTGTTAGGGGTCCTCGATATCAACAAGGCTTACAATGGGTGATGTTGACCTTGAACTCTTGGTTAAGGTAGTACCTGTTGGCTCTCCCCACTGCAAAGTACTCTTTTTCTCCTTTTTATACACTGTTCTCCTGAAGCATTGAGGGTTCTATTATTGTTTGATTAGGTGATATGTCCAACACAGCCTCAAGTTCAAAACCACCATCAAGAATAGAGAGAAGGCCCTGGCAGGTTGGCGCAGTGGTAGAGTGTTGGCCCAGTGTGTGTATGTCCCCGGTTCGATTTCCGATCAGGGCACATAGGAGAAGCGCCCATGTGCTTCTTCACCCTTCCCCCTCTTGTATCTCTCTCTCTCTCTTTCTTCTCCTCCCCTCCTGCAGCTGTGGCTCAATTGGAGCAAGTTGGCCCCAGGTGCTGAGGATGGCTCCATGGCCTCTACCTCAGATGCTAAAAAATGGCTCCAGTTATATCGGAGCAAGGTCCCCAGATGGGCAGAGCATTGCCCCTTAGTGGGCTTGCCAAGTGGATCCCCAGTCGGGGCACATGCAGGAGTCTCTTCTGCCTCCCTTTCTCTCACTTAAAAAAGAAAAAGAAAAAATGGAGAGAGGCCTTCCTACCTGCCTACTACTCCTGATGTTCAGTATTAATTTTCTCCCTCCCCTCCCCTCCCCTCCCCTCCCCTCCCCTCCCCTCCCCTCCCCTCCCCTTCCTTTTTCCTTCCTTCCTTCCTTCCTTCCTTCCTTCCTTCCTTCCTTCCTTCCTTCCTTCCTTCCTTCCTCCTTCCCTCCCCCTCCCTCCCTTCCTCCCACTCCCTCCCTTCTCCCTCCTTCCCCCTCCCTCCCCTCCCTCCCTTCCCTTCTTCCTTTCTCCCTTCCCCTTCCCTTCCCTTCCCTTCCCTTCTTCCTTCCTCCCTTCCTCCCTTCCTCTCTTTCACAGACAGACAGACAGGAAGAGAGAGAGAGAGATGAGAAGCATCAACTCATAGCTGCAGCACCTTAGTTGTTCATTGATTGCTCGCTCATATGTGCTTTGGCGGTTTCCAGATGAGTCAATGACCCCTTGTTCAAGCCAGTGATCTTGGGATCAAGCCAGTGACCATGGGGTCATGTCTATGATCAAGCCAGTGACCCCATGCTCAAACTGGTGACCTCACCCTCAAGCCTGTGAGCCCGCGCTCAAGCCAGTGACCTTGATGTTTTGAACCTGGTTCCTCAGTGTCTCAGGCTGATGCTCTATCTAATGTGCCACTGCCTGCCTGGTCAAGCCCTATTTCTTTTTTTTTCTTTTTTTTTTTTACAAGGACAGAGAGAGAGAGAGAGGAACAGATAGGGACAGACAGGAACGGAGAGAGATGAGAAGCATCAATCATCAGTTTTTCGTTGCGACACCTTAGTTGTTCATTGATTGCTTTCTCATATGTGCCTTTACCATAGGCCTTCAGCAGACCGAGTAACCCCTTGCTCGAGCCAGCGACCCTGAGTCCAAGCTGGTGAGCTTTGCTTAAACCAGATGAGCCCACGCTCAAGCTGGCGACCGTGGGGTCTCGAACCTGGGTCCTCTGCATCCCAGTCCGATGCTCTATTCACTGCGCCACCACCTGGTCAGGCAAGCCCTATTTCTTTTTAATTTAGTTTCAATAGTTTGTGTCTTTCTAGGAATCTGTCAATTTCATGTAGGTAAATTTGTTGACATTAATATTTCCTTACAGTCCCTTTTATTTCTGTAAAGTTTGTAGTAATGTCCCCTTTCTTTTTTTTTTATATTGATTTTTTTTTTCTTTTTAGGAAAGAGGAAAAGAGAGAGAGGGAGAGAAAGGGAAACATCAATTTTGTTGTTCCACTCATGCATCCATTGATTGAGTTTTGTATGTGCTCTGACCAGGGATCGAACCTGGGTGTTTGCATTAGCTGTCTCATACGTTGTATTTTCAGTTTTCATTCATCTCTAAGTAGTTTCTAATTTCCTTGTGGTTTCTTCTTTGATTAATTGGTTATTTAGGAATGTGTTGATTAGTTTGCACACAGTTGTTAATTTCCCCAATTTTTCTTGTTTTTGTTTTCTAAGTCCTTTCCACTGTGACCAGATATGATACTTTGTAAGATTTCAGGCCTTTTGCAGTTGAGTCTTGTCTTGTGGCTTAACTTTAGATACAGCCTGCCCTGGAGAATGTTCCATGTGTACTTGATAAGAATGTGTATTCTGCTGCTGTTGGGTGGAGTGTTCTATACATATCTGTTAAGTCTTGTTGATTAATGATGGTTCATGTTTATTTCCTTGTTGATCTTTTGTTCAGTGTTCTAGCCATTGTTGAAGGTGGAGTATTGATGTCTCTAGTTATTATTATTGACTTGCTATATTTCCCTTGCTCCATACCCTCTTTACAACTGTATAGTGTTCCTTGGTCTGGAACAGTCCCACCAATTTCCAGTCACTCTCCTACATGAGCTTTTAGTTTTCTGGTTTTCTAGTTTCCCCTTCCTGACAGAGCCTTTGGGCCTTGAGTCTTGTGTGTCTGCTATGCCCAGGGCTGATTCCTATAAGGGGCTTGCTGTGTTGGAGAGGAAGTGGATTTAGAATCATCCTTCCAGGTCTGCTTGGAAAAGCTGTGCCAAGGTCCTTTTTTATTTTGACAGGGAATCTCAGAGAGAGGGACAGATAGGGACAGACAGGAAGGGAGAGAGATGAGAAGCATCAATTCTTTGTTGCAGCATCTGAATTGTTCGTTGATTGCTTTCTCATATGTGCCTTGACCTGGGGGCTACAGCAGAGCGAGCGACTCCTTGCTCAAGCCAGCGACCTTGAGCTCAAGCCAGCAACCATGGGGTAATGTCTATGATCCCACGCTCAAGCCAGTGACCCCTTGCTCAAGCTGGTGAGCCCACTTTCAAGTCTGCAACCTCGGGGTTTAAAACCTGGGTCCTCTGCATCCCATTCCAACGCTCTATCCACTGCGCCACCGCCTTGTCAGGCCCAAGTTCGTTCTTGAGGTGTCAAGGAGGAGAGTTCCCCTGTCTCCCTTCACCTTTGTGAACTGTCTTGTGGAACAGAGCCTTACAGATTCTGCGCCCTGTGTTACTGTGACTCATCCCTCTAGTCCTGCTGACAGCCTTGCAGGATTGGCACTGTTACTATCCCCATTTTACAGATGGAAGCTCAGGTAAGTGACAACCCTTGTACGCTTGTCCAGGCCACATGGGAAGGCCATGGCTCAGCTGCGCAGCTCCAGTCTCTGTGCTCTCTACCACCATGTTGTTTTTGCAGGGAGATGTGACTGGTTTTCCAGCCTTCAGAGTTCAATGGCTCCTTTCCATCTTTGTTCCTGTGGGTGTAAGGCAGTGACTGGGATGGTACCTTGCAGAGGGGGAGAGGAATGAGCCAGATTGGGTTGATGCTTCATTGGTTGGGGGGCACGTTTAGCTGTGTGGCTTTGGTTCAGTTGACCTAACTTCTCTAGCCTCAGTTTTGCCATCTGAGACATGGGGCTGGCGAGAGCCCCCATGAGAGTGAAACAAGGACTTGCGTGCATGGTGCTCTGTGCAGTGCCTGTGTCATATGTACCCTAGAGATGCAGAGATGCCAGCTACTCTTTTTTTTTTTTTTTTTTTTTTTTAACAGAAGAGAGAGAGAGAGAGAGAGAAAGAAGGGGGGAAGGGGTGGGAAGCATCAGCTCGTAGTTGCTTCTCATATGTTCCTTGACTGGATAAGCCTGGAGTTTCAAACTGACGACCTCTGTATTCCAAATCGATGCCTTATCCACTGTGCCACCACAGGTCAGGGCTGGCTACTCTGGTTGTAACTCCTCAGCAGGCATTTTTTTTTTTTTGTATTTTTCTGAAGCTGGAAACGGGGAGAGACAGTCAGACAGACTCCCGCATGCGCCCGACTGGGATCCACCCGGCACGCCCACCAGGGGCGAAGCTCTGCCCACCAGGGGGCGATGCTCTGCCCCTCCGAGGCGTCGCTCTGCCGCGACCAGAGCCACTCTAGCGCCTGGGGCAGAGGCCAAGGAGCCATCCCCAGCTCCCCGGCCATCTTTGCTCCAATGGAGCCTTGGCTGCAGGAGGGGAAGAGAGAGACAGAGAGGAAGGGGGGGGGGGTGGAGAAGCAAATGGGCGCTTCTCCTATGTGCCCTGGCCGGGAATCGAACCTGGGTCCCCCGCATGCCAGGCCGACGCTCTACCGCTGAGCCAACCGGCCAGGGCCTCAGCAGGCATTTATTGAGTACCGTATGTGTGCTAGACACTGTGCCGGTTGCTGGGGATCTGGCACTGAACAACACAGACAAGAATCCCTGTATGTGGAAGGCTGAAGTTGAGGGTGGGTGGGGGAGACCAGGAAGCTTGGGTGCTGGGGTCAAGGTAAAGATCCTGCAGAGAGAAGGGACAGAGCCTGGATTGGGGAGCTGAGAGGAGGGGGTTCTCTCCTAGGAGACACCAACCAGCCAGTGTTCTATGGAAGAGTGGAGGATGCTCTGGGGACATCTGGGGGAGAGCAGCCTAGGCTGAGGTATCAGCCCCCAGGGCCTGGAGTTGGGAGCCAAGGGAGGAAGCGGAGAACGGCAAGGAGGTGACAGGGTGCTGGTACAGGACCCTGTGAGTCACAAGTATCCTGGAAGCCAGTGGTTTTAAGTTTGAAAAGCTCTCCTTAGCTTCTGAGCTGAGAACACACCAGGCAGGGCCAGGCCCTGGGAGATTGGGGATGTGTGGGTATGACCTAGGAGGGGACTTAGCCTAAGAATGTTGGGACTGAGCCAGGGAGAAAGGAGTGGGTCTGAGTATGTTTCAGGCAGCTGCCAGTTGGCTCTAGGGGGTGGGGAAGCAATGACTCCAAAGAGCCTGAAGGCTGGTCTGTCTTGTGTGACACTGCGTCCCTTCTGCCTAAATAGTTTCCTGCTATGTGGCATCCCATCATACTAGAAGAGGTTCTGGGAAGGAGGGCCGGGTGCAGGGAGTCGTGTTTGTCCCCAGAGACCACTGCCCACTCTCTTATTGAAGGAAAGAGCCTGCAAGAAAATGGTTCTGAAATGATAGAAGTCAGGTGGGGTACTGCTTGGCTTTTTAAAAATTTTTTATTTTATTTAGTTTTTAGAGAGTCAAGAAAGGAGAGAGACAGACCAACAGAAACATTGATCTGTTTCTGTATGTGTCTTGACTGGGGATCGAAATGGCGACCTCTGCATATTGATTGGGATGATGATGCTCTAAGCCAGTGGTCCTCAACCTTTTTTGGGCCATGGACCAGTTTAATGTCAGAAAATATTTTCATGGAGCGGCCTTTAGAATGGGACGGATAAATGTATTACCGAGACAAGCGTCAAGAGTGAGTCTTAGCCTGACCTGTGGTGGCTCAGTGGATAAAGCATCGACCTAGAAACACTGAGGTCACCAGTTCAAATCCCTGGGCTTGCCTGGTCAAGGCACATATGGGCGTTGATGCTTCCTGCTCCTTCCACCTCCTCTCTCTCTCTCACTCTCTCTCTCTCCTCTCTAAAATGAATAAATAAATAAAAAATTTAAAAAAAAGAGTGAGTCTTAGACGGATGTAACAGGGAATCTGGTCATTTTTAAAAAATAAAGCATCGTTCAGACTTAAATATCAATAAAACGGAAATAATGTAAGTTATTCTTTCTCTGCAGACCGGTACCAAATGGCCCATGGACCAGTACCGGTCCGGGGGTTGGGACCACTGCTCTAAGCAACTGAGAATCCGGCCAGGGACTGCCTGGCTTTCCTTCATATGTGTTTACTGACATCCCACCTGTGGGTCAGTTAGGCCCCTCTGCTTGGTGACATACACAGAACTGAGAGTGCACAGGCGGCTGAGCGCCATGCAGGGGCTGCAGAGATATGGAGAGTGGTCACCACCTCCCAGGTACCTGCACTATCTCTTCACATCCCCACCACACCCAGTTTTACAGATGAGGATGTGAGTGATCTGTGAGTGACCTTCCTGCCAAGATCACAAGGGCAGCCCATGCACGCTGCAAGCTGTGTGCTGTGTAGAGCACTGATGAAGTTGTTGAGGGGCCCCCCAGAAGGGTGGAGTTGAGAGCTCAATCCCAAAATGCCTTTGGTTTCCCCTTCATCCTTGAAAATGCTACTTGGCCAACAGTTGCTTTGAGGCTTCTCAGTACAACTGAAAATTACAAATTAACATTTGCTGTTATAAATGTTACAAAATTGCATTGGAGACTATTGAACAGAAAGTTTTCCATTCTCACTTCTTAGGCAACCTCCATCAAGGATTCGATTGTTGCCACCAAGCTTATTGTCCATAGGCCAGAAACATACACAAGCATAAAAGCAACAACAACCCCACCCCACCCCCCACCACCGCCAAAAAATAATTGGAGGACAGTATCAGTTCTCTGCATAGCACTCGGCTTTCAGCACTGAAGCCTGTATTGCTTCCTGGGCCAGTTCCCTGCTGATGGACATCTAAACGGTTCACAGGTTTCACTCAGAAATCACTGCCTTTGGGAGTTGCTATCCTTGCGAACCCGGAGAATGAAAACAGAGTGATATGGGACAGCAGTCAGTATGGACAGTCAGAGGAAGTGACATTTGTGTTGAGTCCTGAGTGAACAGAGGAAGTCAGGACTGTAGAAAGCCTTGGAGGAGACATTTCAGGCAGGGAACCAGCGTTTGCAAAGGTCCTGAAGCAGGAATTGTTTGGCTTCCTTGCTTTACCTTGACTACCAGGTTTGGCTGGAATTAGTGAGCAAGGTGGAAGTGGGGGACTGAGGGCAGGGAGGTGACAAGGCAACTGCTCAAGGCCTTGGAGGCCATAGGAACACTGGAGCAGAGCATAGGAATACTTGGGAGTAGAGAAATATTTACAATGATCTGACTCATTGTGAGTTTTTCTTTGCTTGTGGCAAATGCTCTTTTGGATACCAAGATAAGAACTTTTCAAATCTTCCCAACTGCTCTCTGAGGCATGGCATTATTCCCACTTAACAAATGAGGCACAAAAGAGGTGACCAGACCTGCCTAGCTTGTCCAGAAAGGAGAGGGCAGTACCTAGATTCCAGCTGGGTTCTGAGCAGCCCAGAGAGGGGGTGGTGAGTTGCCATAGGCCATTCCCTGGTTTTGCTTCTGGCCTGGGGCCAGATGAGACCATGAAGCAGGTGACACTAGGGCTGAGTGCCAAGGGTGGCGCTGGCTCTGGAACCTGCAGGATTCCTGAGCAGGGAGAAGCCTGCTGGGGATTTTGTGAAGGGGTGTTGTCTGGAGTGTAATTGTGAAAGCCAGTGAGATGTCTTCCCGCCCCACCGCCTTCTGGGCCTCATTCTCATTTGTAGACATCAGGTTTGGTGAGTGGGAAGGGACAGATTGTCATCACGTGAACAAACAGGTAAACTGGAAGTTGCCAGTTATAAGGAGAATTGAGCAGCACTGGCGTGTGACAGAGGGAGCTGCTTCATATTGGGATTGGGGGTAGGGAGGAAACAGTTTGGTTAGAAGTTGCCTGCTGGCCATGTGAATTCTGCAGGAAGAGAGTTCCAGGCCCAGAGAGCAGTGTGCAAAGGTCCTCAGGCAGGACTGTGCCTGGTGTTTTGGGAGAACATTTGAGGAGGCCATTGTGGTAGGAACCAAGTGAATGAGGGAGAATAGGAGATGAGGACAGGGAGGTGACTGGGCAGATCATGTAGGGCTTTGTGGGCTATGGGGAAGACTTGGGCTTTTACCTCGAGGGGGTTGGGAGCCCTGGGAGGGATCTGAACAGAGAGGGGACACGCCATGACATAGCATCCACAGGTGCCCTGTGGCCACTCTGGAGAGAGCAGGTGAAGGTGGGCAGTCTGAGAGGGCGATTATACTATTCCAGGCAAGTACTGAGGGACAAGGCCAGTGGCCTTGGATGTGAAGAGAAGCGGCTGCATTTGAAAGTGGAGCCACCAGGTGTTGCTACAGGGCATAGTGGGAGTAAGAGGTGGGAGGAGTCCCAGGTCTGTGATCTGAGTGAGGGGTGTGATCTGCTTGGCCCTTGGGGTGACCAGAACAACACAGTGGTACCTGTCTGGGGCCACTGAGTTTGGGCCAGGCTCTGGGTGATCAGTAGTTGCTGTTGGATGGTCACTGTTAGATGCAGATGAGGCAGGGACCAGGGCAGGATGTGCACAGGGTGGATGTTGAGCCTCTTACTTCTGTTCTAGCAAAACCACAAAGGAGGCTCCTTTGGGGGTGGGGTTGACTGGGGTGTCACCCTTATAGGTGTCCCACCCATATTCCCATCCTGGCTCTGCTTTTTCATGGCTGAGTGGCCTGGGCAAGTCTGAAACTCTGAGCCTTAGTCTACTGATCTGTGAAATGGGTATATTGTCCCTGGCCTCATTCCTTCAGTGTTGCTAGAGGGTTTGCTGGATGTTGCCCAGTGGTCCTTGTATGGCGGGCATGACCCTTAGCATGGAGCACCTACTGACATTGTGCTAAGGCCTCATGGCCAAAGTGAAGATTTGAGTGACTCTAGAAGGGTGTGGTGATGAGGAAGGGTTCCCAGCCCAGGACCCTTGCCCAGTGCCTGCCACCAAACTGGTCAGATGAGTGATCCTGGGTACTCATTGGATCTGGGTTGGGCTTGTTGCTGACTCATTCTGTGCTGGCTTATCTATTTATTTTCCCTCCACTGGGAAGGCCTCCCCACCTGCCAGCTGGGGGTGTTGGCCTCCATTGTTCTTGAACACAGGAATTCCCAGGTTCATGGGGCCTGGAAGTCAAAGGGCTCCTGGTGGGGCGTTGTGCTTTGTACAAAGGATATTCCCTGAAGCCCTCATCACCTTTCAGGGAAAGGTGGCCCATTTTAGAGCTGGTAAATTGAGGCTCCACAGGGGTGAAGTGACTCATACCAGGTCACACAGCCAGCCAGGCCCTCTGTGGTGTTTGAATGGCATCCTCCCATCCCACAGGTGGCTGAGCCAGTGCCCAGAAAGGGTGGAAACCTGTCTAGGGCTCAGGGAAGCAAAGCTGGGCTCTGAATCAGGTTGTCTCCAGAGTCCATGGACTAGACCAGTGTTTTCTAACTGCTGGTCTGTGGACTGGTCTACCAGAGATTCATGCTGGTCCACGAAAGAGTTAACCACTCTGATGTTGTGTGAAGATTACAGACCCACGGATCTTAGTCAAATTCACTTATGCTCAGGGTAGTTTCTGCCTTACCAGTCCCAAAATTATTCTTCTATTTTCACTGGTCCCCAAGTGTAAAAATGTTGACAACAGGCCCTGGCCAGTTGGCTCAGTGGTAGAGTGTCGGCCTGGCGTGCAGAAGTCCCGGGTTCGATTCCCGGCCAGGGCACACAGGAGAAGCGCCCATCTGCTTCTCCACCCCTCCCCCTCTTCTTCCTCTCTGTCTCTCTCTTCCCCTCCCACAGCCGAGGCTCCATTGGAGCAAAGATGGCCCGGGCGCTGGGGATGGCTCCTTGGCCTCTGCCCCAGGCGCTGGAGTGGCTCTGGTCGCAACAGAGTGACGCCCCGGAGGGGCAGAGCATCACCCCCTGGTGGGCAGAGCGTCGCCCCCTGGTGGGCGTGGCGGGTGGATCCCGGTCGGGCGCATGCGGGAGTCTGTCTGTCTCCCCGTTTCCAGCTTAAGAAAAATACAAAAAAAAAAAAATGTTGACAACCACTGGATTAGACCTCCACTGGAGGCTGTGTCGGTGTGTAGGGGATGTGCGTTTGGGAAGAATCGGTGCATTCCACTGCAGCTGCCCAAAGGTAGGTGAGCAGGGCCTGTGGGAAAATATTTCTTGGGAGAAGGTACAGCCCTATGCCTATGCCAATTTGTCTGGTAACCAGCTTTTGTCTGAGGTGGGCTGACACATCCCTCCTCCTATTACTGACCAGGAAACACAGACCAAGAGGCAGGGAAGCCAGCCTAAGGTCATACAGCATGCAGGACAGCCTGTATATATGGTGGTGCTTGTAGCAGCGGGGAAGGAGGAGGAAGGGGGAGGATGCTTTGAGCCACAGTGAGGGACGTGGTGACCTGTGAACCGTGGCTGCTTCTTGGGGACTGTGGTCAAGGAGGAGGAAGCAGATGACTGAGGCTTGAAACTCGCCTCCAGATAAGTGGACAGTCAGTGTTCCAGGCAGAGCTGCTTGGGAGGTTTTCTTCCATCACACCACCAGGAAGGCCTTAAGAGTGTTCTTGCTGCTGTGTGCCAGGAAACGCTGTGGGTGGCCTTAGGCCACAGCCAGACAGGCCCCTCCTCACCAAACTCCTTGGAGATTTCTGGGGGACTGCTTTTTGGGTGCTGTCCAGGCTGAGGTAAATGTCACTGTCTTTTTTACTCAGCAGTCCAGGAGCTTCTAGAAACACAATTGGATAAGTCCCAGGGCTCCTAGAATCTGAGGCCCCTCATGCCTGCCCAGCCTCGTCTCTGAGGCTTCTCCCCGATGGACTATTGTCTTCTTCACTTAGACTGTACCCTCCACTTGTCTGTCTTGCTCGTCATCAACTCCTAGCCCCAGGAAGCTGCCTTCTCTTGTGTGTTCCCAGAGCTGCCTGTGTTCCCTTGGGCATCATGCTAGCCCTTGTGTTCTGTGGCTCTCCCTGTCCACGGCTGTTGTGTCACCTTTGTGCTCACAGTGCCTGGCCCTTCAGACACACCCACAGCAATCACAGAGGCCAACTCATGCCAACACCAGTGGCAGAAGGCCTGGCCCTGGCTGGGGAGATGCCAAGAGCTGTGTCAGAAGTGCAGGCCCAGAGGCCTAGTGACCTGGTGCTCAGAGGCTCAGACCCCACGGGTTTGAGTCTCTGCTCACAGCACGTCTGGACACTATGTGACCTTGCACAGCTGCCCGGGCCTAGCTGCATCTGTAAATTGGAACTCCCAGACTCATCTTGGTGGTTCTTGTCATGGTTAAGTGGCTTAAATCCATGGAAAGTTCTCAGCTCCTTGCCTGGCATACAGTGAGTGCTTGACAATGGTTAACTACTTTATTTGAAAAAGTAATTTTAAAAAATTGTTTTTTAATGTTTATTTTATTGATACTAGAGGAAGGGAGATAGTAGTAAAGAGACAGGAACATCCGTTCGTGCATGTGCCTTGAGTGGAGATCAACCCACAACATCTGTGCTTCAGGATGATGCTGCAACCAACCGAGCTATTTGACCAGAGCAAGTGTAATCTTTTTTTTAGGTGAGAGGAAGGGAGAGAGTGAGGCAGACTCCTACATGTGCCCTGACCGGGATCTACCTGGCAACTCCATCTCGGCCTGATGCTCAAGTACTGAGCTATTTTTAGCAACTGAGGCCTACATGCTTGGACCAACTGAGCTATCCTCAGTACCTGGGGCCATGCTTGAACCAGTTGAGCCATTGGCTACGAGAGGGGAAGAGAGAGAGGGCATAGAGGAACAGGAAGAGAGGCAGATGATCGCTTCTCTTGTGTTCCCTGACTGGGAATTGAACCAGGGACATCTATATGCTGGACTATTGCTCTGTGCACTGAACCATAGGCCAGGGCCAAAAGTAATTTATTTGAGTCAGTAATCCATATGGTTGATGATACACAAGTCAAAGATGTTCCAGCCTGACCAGTGGTGGCACAGTGGATAAAGCATCAACCCAGAACACTGAGGTCACTGGTTTGAAACCCCAAGGTCGCTGGCTCTGAGCATGGGCTTTTCAGTGTGGGGTCACTGACTTAAGTGGGGGATCACCTACAGGATCCCAAAGCTCATTGGCTTGAGCAAGGGCACACTGACTCAGCCTGTCAAGGCACATACAAGAAGCACAACTAAGGTGAAAGCAACTATGAGTTGATGCTTCTCACCTTCTTACTCCCCTCCTATTTCTCTGTCTCTCTCAAAGGAAAAAAAAAAAAAGGATGTTCCAGAACATGCAATGATTCTCTCTCCCAACAGGCCCCAGCCTTAATGGACTTGATTTTTTTCCCCCTTCAGTCACAAAACACACACATTTCTGCATCCTTCTTTTTCTCAGTACAACTAGACATCCAGACGGGAAGTTCCATGTCAGGAGATAAAAAGTTTTCTTTTTCTGGTGGCTCCACAATGGTGTGTATGGGCTCTAATTTTTTTTTTTTTTTTTTTTTTTTTTTGCATTTTTCTGAAGCTGGAAACTGGGAGGCAGTCAGACAGACTCCTGCATGCACCCAACCGGGATCCACCCGGCACGCCCACCAGGAGGCGATGCTCTGCCCCTCTGGGGCATCGCTCTGTTGCATCCAGAGCCATTCTAGCTCCTGAGGCAGAGGCCACAGTACCATCCTCAGGGCCCGGGCCATCTTTGCTCCAATGGAGTCTCAGCTGCGGGAGGGGAAGAGAGAGACAGAGAGGAAGGAGAGGGGGAGGGGTGGAGAAGCAGATGGGCGCTTCTCCTGTGTGCCCTGGCCGGGAATTGCACCTGGGACTCCTGCACGCCAGGTTGATGCTCTACCACTGAGCCAACCGGCCAGGGCCTCTAATTATTTTTTTAATGTTTATTTTATTGATTTGAGAGAGAAAGAGAGACAGGAGCATCGATCCATTCTCATATGTGCCCCAACTGGGGATCAAACTGGCAACCTCTGCACTTTGGGATAATGCTCTAACTAGCTGAGCCATCCAGCCAGGGCGGTGGGCTCTAATTTATTGAATTAGTTCTCCCCACCTAATGGGCTTTAAAGTTCTTTAGATCTGAGCTATTCTTACTGGGAAACTAACAAAATTGTAATGTTTCCATGGGCATTTTTTAAAAAATTTTAGCAAGAGAATAAGGAGAGAGTGAGAGAGAGAGAGAGAGAGAGAGAGAGAGAGAGCGACCAGAACATCGAGCTGTTCCTGTATGTGCCCTGACCAAGAATTGAACCAGCAACAACCTCTGTGCTTCGGGACAGTACTCTAACCAACTGAGCTGTATGACCAGGGCTCCATGGACAAATGTTTTGTTTTTGTTTTTGTTACAGAGACAGGGAGAGGGAGAGAGAAGGACAGATAGGGACAGACAGGCAAGAAGGGAGAGAGAGAGATGAGAAGCATCAATTCTTCGTTGTGGCTCCTTAGTCTCCTTAGTTGTTCATTGATTGCTTTCTCATATGTTCCTTGATCGAGGGGCTGCAGCAGAGTGAGTGACCCCTTGCTCAAGCCAGCGACCTTGGGCTCAAGCCAGCGACCTTGGGCTCAAGCCAGCGACCATAGGCTTCAAGCTAGCAATCTCGGGTTCAAACCAGTGACCATGGGGTCATGTCTATGATCCCAGGCTCAAGCCAGTGACCCTGTGCTCAAGCTGGTGAGCCTGCACTCAAGCTGGCAACCTCGGGGTTTCGATCCTAGGTCCTCCACATCTTAGTCTGATGTTCTATCCACTGTGCCACTGCCTGGTCAGGCCCCATGGGCAAATTTTAATGGGGTGTTCTCTCTCTGTACTTCCCTGAGTCTTCATGAGCATGTCTTCTTGGGCTTATTTAAACTCATGACCTTTTCATTGAAATTTAACTTAGATAGAGGAACTCGCCCAATCTTAAGTATACACCTTGATTTTTAAAATAAATGTACACTGGACAGATTTAAGATAGAGGACGCTGTCGTCATTCCAGAAGGCTCCATCATGCCCCTTCCAGCTGGTTCCCCCAGAGGGAACCAACTGCTCTGATTTCTATCAGCAGAGACTAGTTTTGCCTGTTCAAGTCTACTTTGACTCAGCAGGTGATACAAGGGCATATGTGTACAAAAGGCGTGTGTGAGAATGCTCATAGCAGCTTTATTATGGCCCTGAACTGGAAAGACCCCAAATATCCCAACACCTTGTGATTGGATAAACAAACTGGTCCATTTATACCGTGGAGCATGGCTGAGCAATGAAAAGGAACTGGCTTTGGGCACCTATGTCAGCATGGAGGAACCACACAGATAGACGGGGTTCATTCGCCCAGTGCTCCTGTATTGTTCAGTCACTGATACATTTTGCTCACATGGAAGAGGTGTAGCAGTGGAGGGCACGCACACTGTCACTGCTGCTGTTGGTGATTCTTTGTCGAAGGGCTGGTACCCGTAGTCTCTTACGTGCAAGGTGCCCCCTGTCCCTGCCTCTCAAGTCTCTGCCTATGAGCCAAGTGGCCTGGGGCTGCAGGGAGCTAGGGTCAAGGCCATGGTCAGTGCTGTAGAGGTTAACAGCCCCCAGCTGGCCAGCTGCATCCATGGGAAAGCCTGACACCCGCTCTGACCGCTCTCCTGGAGGCACCGGTTACCCCCTCTGGCAAGGGCCGATGTAAAGAACTTACTTTGGGGTCTGGTTACATGTGGCCTCCTTGCTATCTCCTCTCCCCTACCCACCACACTCCTACATGTAGCTCACCTCTTTCCCTTGTCAGAGAGACCTTCCCTCCCCATCTCAGCCCCAACCCCTCTAAAGCCTGTGGTGCATCTTCTTCATCCCCAGCCCTGCATCTCATGTTGTCTCCATCAGAATGCTGGTGCTGGTGTCCCCAGCACCTCCAACGTGCTCAGTAGGTGTAATGCTTGAGTGAACATGCGTGTGACCTTGGCTAGTCACGTAGCCTCTGTCCCTGTCTCCTTATCTGCCAAATGGGAGAACAGTACATAGTTCAGAGTGTCTTACTACATGAAGTGTGTGTGAAATGCTCCCCGAAGGGCAGGCATGGCCCTTGGGCTCTTCATCCTCAGGAATGTGGCTGCAGGGATAGCACCCGAGCTGTGGAAGGTTGACTGTGCTAACAGGCTGTGGGTTCCCCTCTTCCCCAGGACCTCATGCGTGTCCTCCAGGTGTTCTTTCCTCTGTTTTGGCCCCTCCTGCCCTCCTCCTTAGTCCAGTCTGTCCTTCCATCATGGCTGTTCATCTCCTAAACTCCTCTTAGCTCTGTCCTGTCTGTCCACTGCCCTCCGCGGCCGACCACCTCCAGGCCAGGCCGTCCTTGCTCAGCAAAGGCAGTGCATCACTTGCCTGCCTCTTGGCTCCTACCCTCATACCTGCAGCAGCCAGAAAGCTCTCTCTCTCTCTCTTTTTTTTTTCCTAAAGATTTTATTGATTGATTTTACGGGTTAGGGGGAGGAGTAAGAAGTATCAAATCATGGTTGCTTCACTTTAGTTGTTCATTGCTTGTTGCTTGTCATATGTGCCTTGATTGGGCAAGCCCAGGGTTTTAAATTGATGAGTTCAGCGTTCCAGTTTGATGCTCTACCCACTGAGCCATCATAGGTCAGGCCAGAGGGGTCTCTTAAAGCCACACACCTATAAAAGTACACACAGTTATAACCTGGCTGTTCTTAAACCCCATTAGGTGGTCTTGCCCTAAGAATGATGATCACCCTTCTCATCATGACCGCCAGCACCACCTTCACCCCTGTTTGGGCCTATTCATTTGAGCGCCCTGCTCTGCTGCTTGCTGGTAGCACCGCTTCCCCCCATGAGGCCTTCAGAGCTCCGACTCCTATGGAGGGCCCCTCATCTTTCAGGCTGGGCTGCAATTTCCCGCGGGGATACAGGTTGACCTATGTGTAGTCACTGCCGTGCCCCTGCTCTCAGCCAGAGGGAGGGAGACATAAGCATGGTGGGATGGCCCACAGGCTAATGGGGTTCCTTCCTCCTTCTGCCCACTGGGATTCACATTCCCAGGGATTCTGATGCCCAGCTTAGGCTGTGACCAGCAGCCTCCTCTGATGCCCTCCAGGGTCCCAATGGATTCCCAGCAAAGGTAGGGTGCCCCTGAGACACTGTGGTTTTAATAGTATTCAGGAACAAGATGGCACCAATGGTATTAGGCTGGGAACCCAGGGATGCTGTTGTCTTTTCAGATGAGACACAACTGTTCAGTCTTAATTGTCCTATGTCTTGCATAGATTTCAGATAATCGAAATGTTTATCTAGGTGCAAACCTTGTTTGAAATTCCATTTTACATGAAACAAGTCCTTTGCATGGCTTTAATAGTCTCTGAAGAAGTCAGTTTTACTCCAGTGCCTGCTTGGGTCTTTGTTCCTTCGCTTTATTTTCTTAATGGTCCAGGGCGGCTTCCGGACTTCTCACTCTACATGAATCCATGTGTCATGGTGTAAGTCGGTACAGGTAGCGCTTGAGTATTTCTGTAGTTAAATACATAGCATACTTTTTTTATTATTATTAAACCAGCTGCACTAAGGAATCATTTACATGCTAGGAAATTCACCTATTTCAAATGCAGTGATTTTTAGTAAACTTATAGTAAATATCAACAAAATCACCACAAGTCCAGTTTTAGAACATTTTTAACACCCCAGAAAGCTCCCTCCTCTCTGTTTTCCACTCCTGGGCAAATACAGATCCAATTCCTGCCTGTATTATTTTGTCTTTTTGGGACATGAAACATATTTTGTCATCAGCTACTTTCCTTTTAGTCTTTATATGATACATATGGCATTATATTAATTTAAAACATGTATGTAGGGAATGTACTGATCTCTTCGGATCTGGGGGCGATGGTTCAAATAACTGTTAAGGAAGGGGCCCTTTGGGGGTGTGGGGCTGGAGCACAGCCAGCCAGAGGGAAATGGTTCCATTTGTTACCAACCTTCTAGCCAGTCCTCCCGCATGTGCCCACTTCTGCCTGAGGACCCTCCAAGGACAGAGTGTTCCTCGGTGCCCTGCTGAGTTTGGTGTCTTTGCTGAGGTCACCCAAAATGCAAGAGGGGATTGCTCCACCACGTGTGGTCATACTTCCTGTCTTGCACATTGGCCTCATGAGTAATTTCTGTCCCCTTTTCACTCCCGCAGGGACTTCCTTCCCCGAGGTTCAGGAATCGTCACCCGGCGGCCTCTCATTCTGCAGCTCATCTTCTCAAAAACAGGTACAGTGGGATGAGTCACAGCTGTAGCAGGAAGTGAACAGAGAGGCTGTGTACAGCAGGAGCCAGGGGGCTTGTGATGGAGTCTCTGATGTCTTGACTCTTGTTCAGGCTGGAATTCATGTTTTCCATGTCTAAAGGGAAGTTGAAGCACATTTCACTGAGCACCCACACCCACACCCACCCCAGCATCCTCAGCCATGACCAGGCCACCAGGTGTCATATGTGCTTGCTGCGTTGTTGATAAGGTTTTTTCTGAATGCTTTCATAATCAGTAGCAGACATTGTGACACTTCAACCCCAAATGCTTCAGTGCGCCGCCCCTTGTGATAGGGATATTCTCCTGCAGTCACAGACCACACCCTAGAAAAGTAATCCTTCCTGCCTGTTATATAATGTCCAGTCCATACCTGTTGCCAGTTGTCTCTCAGATATCTTCCCTGGCCGTTTGACAGCTCTTCCAGTCTATCCCGTGCTATACTCCATTGTCATGTTTCCTGTTTTCATTAGAGCAGCATTCCTAGCATTTCTTTTTTATTTGTGATTGATTTGTGGGTGAGACCTGCAGAAGGAATTTCAGTTCCTTAAATTGAATTAAGAATCTTCTAGCCCTGGCTGATTGGCTCAGTGGATAGAGCATTGGGCTGGCATGCGGATGTCCCAGGTTTGATCCCCAGTCAGGGCACACATGAGAAGTGACCATTTGTTTCCCTTCCCTCTCTCCTTCTTTCTCTTTTCCCCTCTCACAACCAGTGGCTGGGTTGGTCCGAGTGTCGACCTCAGGCGCTGAGGATAGCTAGGTTGATTCACGCATCAGCCCCAAATGGGTCATCTGGTAGATCCTGGTCAGGATGCATATAGGAGTCTATCTCTTCTCTCACTTAAAAAGAAAAAAGAATCTTCCACATACAGATTTTTTATCTTTTTCTTGGTGGCCTCAGTTTATTTCTGTTCTTCCCACATAAGTCTGACCTGACAATGGCATGAAATCTTCTAGCTTGAAATCTACTCAGGCCTCTTTGGAAAGCATCTCAGTTAAGAAGGTAAACAGGGAGAGGGAGCTATCCAGGTCTCCATGTAGAGTCTCTAGGCTACTTCCTTACTGATCTGGGTGTCGGCCTTGGCTAGTTCAGCACTTGGGAAACGAAACATACACCTGTTTTACAGACCGGGAAACTGAGGCCTAGCCAAGATACCTGCCTTCCTAATGGGCTTTATATATTTATTTATTTATCTTTCAAGCTTTTATTTATTTATTTATTTTTTTCCATTTTTCTGAAGCTGGAAACGGGGAGAGACAGTCAGACAGACTCCCGCATGCGCCCGACCGGGATCCACCCGGCACGCCCACCAGGGGCGACGCTCTGCCCACCAGGGGGCGATGCTCTGCCCATCCTGGGCGTCGCCATGTTGCGACCAGAGCCACTCTAGCGCCTGAGGCAGAGGCCACAGAGCCATCCCCAGCGCCCGGGCCATCTTTGCTCCAATGGAGCCTTGGCTGCGGGAGGGGAAGAGAGAGACAGAGAGGAAAGCGCGGCGGAGGGGTGGAGAAGCAAATGGGCGCTTCTCCTGTGTGCCCTGGCCGGGAATCGAACCCGGGTCCTCCGCACGCTAGGCCGACGCTCTACCGCTGAGCCAACCGGCCAGGGCTCAAGCTTTTATTTAAGGGCAGTGATCCAGGATGGATTTTAGATCTTGTTGAAAGCTGCCATGTCCATGGACTGCATATAGTCCTCAAAAGCAGTGATCCACTCCTCCAGCATGTCTGTTCCAACTTTATCGTCTTCTACTACACACTGTATTTGAAGTTTTTTAATTCCATACTCCACTGGAACCAGTTTAGAAGAGCCCCAGACCAAGCCATCTGCTTGAATGCTCCTGACACACTCCTCTAATTTTGCCATATCCGTGTCATCTTCCCAAGGCTTCACGTCCAATAAGATGGAAGACTTGGCAACAAGCGCAGGTTTTTTGGCCTTCTTTGACTCATACTGTGCAAGTTGTTCTTCTCTTAGCCTCTTTGCTTCTTCACTGTTCTCATCAGATCCAAAGAGGTCAGTGTCATCATGATCTTCTTTACTATCTGCAGTTCCACTTCCTGTGGTGTCTTCCACATTAGCAGGGCCATACTTGCCCAAAGCTTTCTTCACTCCTGGCAGGCTGGCCTTTTCCTTTTCTTCAGACTTGATGTGATTATACCAACGCAGGACATGACATAAGTCAGCAGGTGGTGGGCCCGAGACTGTTTCAAATACTATACTGCCACATCTGCTTGTGAAGGACAGTGTAGCTCTTGTTCGCCAGGTAGTTGTTGAGCACCTGGAGGCCGGTGGGGCTTTTCAGGTCTCCAAAACCCATGACGTGGGCTGATCCGGGAGCTGGCAGCAGCGGAGGAAAGGGACCCTAGTGGGCTTTAGATCTGCATCTGAGGGCAGCCCTCAGACTGGCTCTCAGCTGTTCCGCAGTCCCACCCTGCCTGTTTGCCCTGGGAGGGCATGGGGCATGACTCCATTGAGAGTCTGCATTGGATTGGCCCAACACCTCTTTTTGAGCTCTGGCCACGGTTTTAGATGTCACAGGTGGCTTGGCCTGTTGGGTTTCTGCTTCCCATTTTGCAAGTTGTTGGGGGTGTTTGTAATGATCTGCATTTTAACGAGTTCCTGAGGTGGTGCTGATGCTTCTGGCCCCTGGCCATCCTGGGAAACCCTCTGACCCTGTGGGCAGGAGCTGGGAGCTAAGACTGCCCAGGTTCAGGTACTAGCTCTGTAGCTTACTGGCTATCTGGTCCCTGGGGGGGAACTGCTTGCTGCTCACAGCCATGTTTCCTGTCTGGACAGTGGAGATAATAATGGCACCACCTTGTCCACTGTGGTGAAGACCATGTTATTCAATACATCCTTAGAACAGCGCTGAGTGGTGCTGACCCAACAGCTGCAGCCTTATGCCTGCTGCCAGTCTGTTGGGGACAGCTTTCTGGGAGAACAGGAGACCTGGCTTCTTGAACTGGAGGTCAGGGCCGTGTTATGGAGGAATGGGCTCCTGCATCACCTCCACAGTGGCTGTTACCTAGTGATGGTCCACTGAGCACATACTGTGTGCCACACACTTGTCCAAGGCTGTGGCACTGAGGTGAGGCCAGGACCTGCCGCCTGCCCTCCTGGCACTCCCATTAGTGCTGGGGGACAGATGAGGAAGCCTTGGGAGAGACCAAGAAGGAGACACACAGGTCTGGTCCTCATCAGATGGGAGCATGTGTGGTGGGGGGAGGGTGGGAACGCCATAGGGCTTTTCCAAAGAAGGGATGTATAAGGAGTCTGACGTGCGATGGGTATTATCAGGAAATGGGGAACTCTCCTCCCCAGCAGAGAATGTGTGTAAGGACCACAAGGCCACGGTGCCCAGAGTGGCCTGTCGGAGGAACTGAAATTTCTTCTGTAGGGCGGGAGAAGCATATGACGAGCAGTGGCCCTGTGGGAGCAACAAGGGCAGGAACTTGAGGGTGCACATCTGCCCAGTGCCTGACCCAGATTAATGCTGACATCTTCATTCTTGTCATCCTGTTCACAGAGGACTGAACGGAGGCTTCTGAGCTGAAGCCACTTTCCTGAGTGCACAGAGGAGAGTTATCTTGAGAGCTTCATCTTAAATTCATTTTTGGGGAGTGTGGTCTTAGACCAAGGTGTCACTTGACCAGATCCTGTAGCTGCTTGTGGAGAAGAGACCACAGGAGCCAATACAGGGGTAGGGGGACCGAGGAGGAGGTGGGAGCAGATGCCCGGGGCAGGGAGGGAAAGGGGGGCAGCTATGGAGTTGGAGATGCAGTGGATCCTGTTGGGTTGGGGTGTGGGTAGGGGTGGGGGGGGAGCCCTGCTGTCCCATATGGGAGTGGCCTTTCTGTGTCCCGGTATGCATATAGCCCACCTGACCATAGCATTCCAGGCCTCTCAATGCCCCAAGTAGATTTGTACACACTCTGTGCTAGGCCTGGGCCAGATACCAGCAAGGCAGTGTGAGTTCTCTGAGAGTCCTGGCCCTCTCTGAGCCCAGCCAGAATGAGAAGGGAAAGCACAGGGCATTGTGGGAGACTGTGTTTGGCACTGGCTCTACTTTGGGCCAGAAGCCCAGGGTAAACACTCTAGGCAGGGGCAGTAGTTTATGTGAAGCTGTGAGGCGAGTGTAGAGAGGGGCCAGGAGGCAGTGGCATAGCCTGGCAGGGGGTGAGGGGCTCAGGCTGTGGAAGCCTGAGTGGCATGCAGGGTAGGGAGAGCAGCTCAGCCCACTGCTGCTTTGTTGAGTACTGTCAGGCCAGGGGTATGGGCCAGGAGGCCAAGGAGAGGTTAGCCTGGTGAGAAGTGATGAAGCCTGGCCCAGCGTGGTGCTTTGTGTGTGAAGGACAGTCTAGAGTGGCCTTGAGGTGGGGAAGCCACCAAGATACCAAACAGCAGAGGCCCTGGGGCTGAGGGAGGCAGGTGGGAGATGGGATACCCCACTGACATGAGGAAGGAAGCTCAATGCAGTGTGAGATGAAGTGATGATGGCGGGGGCTCCTGGGGTTCTCCAGGGCTAGTCTCTGTAGGCTGTGTTGCTCCTAGAGGTTGGACTTTTTGTCTGGCTGGCTCTTTGGGACACGACTTTGGAGACGGGCTGTCATTTTTACTGTGTGTCTATTTAAATACTGTGGCAGGGACTGGGAACCAGAAGGACTGGCTCTGTTCTCTGCTCATGAGGAAGAGAAGGTTTGCAAACAATGCAGCTGATCTGGAGACGGGCGCAGCTCTGCAGTGGGAAATGGCAGCAGCTTGGCCTTAGCTGCTGGGGCCTTGGCTGCTGGGGATGAGTTGAGAGGGAGTTGTTCAGGTCCTGCAAGATGTGAGCTCAGTCCTACAGCCTCTGACTTTTTTTCTTTTTTTTTTTTTTCTGAAGCTGGAAACAGGGAGAGACAGTCAGACAGACTCCTGCATGCGCCCGACCGGGATCCACCCGGCACGCCCACCAGGGGCGACGCTCTGCCCACCAGGGGGCGATGCTCTGCCCCTCCGGGGCGTCGCCATGTTGCGACCAGAGCCACTCTAGCGCCTGGGGCAGAGGCCACAGAGCCATCCCCAGCGCCCGGGCCATCTTTGCTCCAATGGAGCCTTGGCTGCGGGAAGGGAAGAGAGAGACAGAGAGGAAAGCGCGGTGGAGGGGTGGAGAAGCAAATGGGCGCTTCTCCTGTGTGCCCTGGCCGGGAATCGAACCCGGGTCCTCCGCACGCTAGGCCGACGCTCTACCGCTGAGCCAACCGGCCAGGGCCTACAGCCTCTGACTTATTTGGGCCACGTATGGTTAAGTCACAATTCTTAACAAATGCCCAAACCAAAAAAAAGAAGAAGAAAAGAGAGGAAAAAAGGTGGGTGGAGAACATGTTCACAGCTACAGAGGCCCAGGCTAACCCCTCTTGCCTATTTCTTCTGTTTTTGTTTTCCTCATGGGGAAACTAAGGTGCAAAGAATGAGCCTGGCCAGTAGACAGACCCTGTCCTCCCTTGCAGTCTCCCCCAGGTCCAGAGTATCCTGAGGGCGTGGGGATGGCACGGGCATGGGTCTTTGCCTACTCCTGCCCTTACCTGCCTCCCTCAGATTGACTGGGCTTGGAGTCAGGCAGCCGTCCCTCCCAGTTGGGTCTCCGTCAGACCTACTGTGACAGGCTTATGCAGTGTTCATCTTCCCCATCAGACCAGGAGCCTGGCTCGAGGCTGAGCCTCTGTCATCAAGTAGTGCTTTGGGGAGGAGAGAGAGTGGGAAGACAGCAGCTGGCCCCACCAGACATTTCCCTGTCCAGTCTCCCATTTATCCAGTTTGGTAGCTTTGGGGGTGCTGGGCCACCTCGAAGCTGAAGCGGGGACCATCTTCTGGCAGAGTCATTCAGTCATACATGTAATTATTATTATTTTTTTTTAGCAAGAGAGAGACAGGAAGGGAGAGAGATAAGAAGCATCAATTTATAGTTGCAGTGCTTTAGTTGTTCATTGGTTGCTTTCTCATATGTGTCTTGCCTCAGGCCAAGGTGGGGGCTCCAGCCAAGCCAGTCACTGCATGCTCAAGCCAGTGACCTTCTGATCATGTTGATGATCTCACACTCAAGCTGGTAACCCTGTGCTCAAGCTGGATGAGCCCTCACTCAAGCCGGCATCCTCAGGGTTTTGAACCTAGAACCTCAGTGTCCCAGGTCAGTGGTCTATCTGCTGCGCCAGCATTGGTCAGGCCAGACTGGTAATTATTGAGCACCTACTGATGCCCAGAGTGAACCCCAGGGACCCAGAGTGCACAACACAGATTCAGATCCTTGCCTTTTGCGGTGGACCTTCCAGCTGGGAACCAGAGAAAACACATAGGATAGGATAAGAAGGTGAAAGATCCTAGAGTACTTGGAGGATGATAAGGATTGGGCACTGAAGGGGAAAAGACTGGAGAGGGTGTCATCTCAGGTGAGGGCCAGGGCAGACCTTCCAGAAAACACTTGATTGAGACAAGGGAGGGAGCTAGGAGTGTGCTCGAGGCAGAGAGAAGGACCGGGAGGCAGGCTCAGGCTTGGAGCTGTGTGCAGGGAAGCCAGCTTGATGGGGAAGGAGTGAGTTGAGATTAGAAATTGGAGGGAAGGAAATTTTGTAGGGCTTTGTAGGATGTGGTAAAGTCTTTGGCTTTTACTCGGATAAGGTGGAAGCCATGGAGGGTTCTGAGGAGAGGAAGGATGTAGTTTGGTTTTAAGAGAGTCAGTGCATTGGGGGAAAGCAGGATTGATGAAAGCTTTTTTTTAAAAGATATTATTTATTGACTTTAGAGAGGGAGGGAGCATCAAGACTTAGTAGTTGTTTCTTGTATGTGCCTTGACCGAGCAAGCCCAGAGCGTTGAACTGGGGACATCAGCATTCTAGGTTGATGCTTTATCCACTGTACCACCACAGGTCAAGTGGTAGAAGCTTTTGAAAATGTTGTTATGACCCTGGAATCTATTATTATTGTGTTGGTTTTTTTTAAATAAGAGGAGGGAGACAGAGAAACAGACTCCTGCATGCACCTGGACCAGAATCCACTGGGCAAGCCCCCTCCACAGCATACCCTGGTCATCTGGGACCTAGTTGCTGGTTGCTCGGCAACCTAACTATTTTTAGTGCCTAAGGATGGAGGCTCCATGAGCCATCCTCAGCATCTAGGGCCAACTCCCTCAAGCCAGTCCAGCCATGACTGCTGGAAGGGAAGAGTGAGAGAGAGAGAAAAGGGGGAGGGGGAAGGGTAGAAAGCAGATGGTTGCTTCTCCTGTGTGCCCTGACCGGGAATTGAACCCGGGGCATCCACACACTGGGCCGATGTTCTACCACTGAGCCAGCTGGCTGGTGTCAACCCTAGAATCTAGCACATGTTTCCAAGGAGCCCAGTTAAGAAAGGCAGGTGGTGGCCCTGGCCGGTTTGCTCAGTAGTAGAGCGTCGGCCTGGTGTGCAGGAGTCCCAGGTTCGATTCCCGGCCAGGGCACACAGGAGAAGCACCTATCTGCTTCTCCACCCCTCCCCCTCTCCTTCCTCTCTGTCTCTCTCTTTCCGTCCCGCAGCCGAGGCTCTACTGGAGCAAAGTTGGCATGGGCGCTAAGAATGGCTCCATGGCCTCTGCCTCAGGCGCTAGAGTGGCTCTAGTCGCAATAGAGCAATGCCTCAGATGGGCAGAGCATCGCCCCCTGGTGGGCATGCCTGGTGGATCCCGGTTGGGCGCATGCGGGAGTCTGTCTGACTGCCTCCCCGTTTCCAACTTCAGAAAAATACAAACAAACAAAAAAAGGGCAGGTGGTGAGGGATGGGCCTGGCTGGCTCCTGAACCTTCCTGCTGCCCACTGACATGCCAAGGAAAAAAGCCGAGGCCTTCTAGCACAGACTACTTCAGTATCATTTATCCACATAGATTGGAGACTGCCAGCATACGGTGGGCTCCGGGCACCACAGCTTCCTATTAGTATGATCCACAGTGACCTGGCCTTGAAGAGGCAGTGCCAGGTGGCATAGAGTCAGGGAAGGCTCCCTGAAAGAAGTAACAGTCAGGTAGGCCCTGGAATAGGAAAAAGTGGGGCCAGACCTTCCAGGCATCAGGTCTGGCGGGGCAGGGGAGAAGGCCCGTATGATGGCCTCCAGCTCCTTGCTCATCTCAAATCCCCCGCAGTTGTCCTGGAAGGGAGATGGTCTCTTGCCAGTGCTGAGCCCAGGGCCCTGAGCTGGAAAAGAACTGAGGCTGGAGAACTTTTCCATTTCAGGGTGGCTACTGCAGAAAGAGCAGCTGAGTGTGTCCTCTTGTCCCCGTGGGGAACTAGAGCGTGACTGCCCTTGGGAACTGGGTCAGCTGATGGGGGTGGGGTGGGTGATGCTGATCCTCCAACTGGTGTCCTCATTGCCCCTGCTCCCACATGGCCAGTGCCGATACTGGACAAGGTCCTCAGTGATCTGAGCCCATGGAGTCCCCCAGACCCCAGCTGCAGAGCTTCAGAGAGGTAAAGAGCCTGCAGGTAGCCTCAAGAAAGGCCATGTGATCTGAGTCACTGCCTGGAGATAGATTGTCTGTACTCCAAATCCCAGCTCCACCACTGAGCTTGGGCCAGGTCTCTTCACCTCTCTAGGCCTCAGTTTCCTTATCTGTGATACAGCCATCACAGAGATGCCCGCTGCTCACTCATGAGGAGTAAATGGGACCACACACTGGGTCTGCCCAGAATGAGCAGCGAGGCTGACTGTTGGCCATAGTTTGTTAGATTACTGTGATGGGAAGGCAAACCTCCTTCAACTTGTTTCTTTCTGTCTCATTACACCTGTGGATAGAAATTCTAGACTGCCAGCCTTTCTATATCTCCATCTCATTCATCTTTATATCCCCCCTCTTTTGTTTCATTTTAGGGAGTGAGGGGAAAGAGAGAAGCATCAGTTTGTTGTTCCATTTATTTATGCATTCATTGGTTAATTATTTATGTGTGCTGACTAGAGATTGAAGCCACAATCTTGGCTTATCAGGACAACATTCTAACCAACTGAGCTACCCCGGCAGGGCCTCCATCATTTCTTTTGAAGCAGCTGATGGTGGTATGTCTGTGCTGTGGTTTATGTGTAGCCAGCTCTTCTCCTGGTGGACATAGAGGTGATTTCCAGTTTTTTACTTTTTGGAAGCATGGTAGTGCATCTCTGCAGTGGTCCAGTTCTTTACGTTCTTTGCTGCGTGACTTATTTCCCTCTTTTTAGCATCCTTGCAGGAGCCGTGATCTCTGAGCCTTGTTCCCAACATTTACTATGAGAATTCAAACATAAGGAAAAGTTGAGGAATTATACCGTAAATGCCTGTAAACTCAGCACCTGTATCCTACAACAAACATTTTTTATTTTTGCTTTATTCTATATCTGTGCTTTGTATTTCTCTAGCTTGAGGACAGGACCAGCATTGCCTTATTTTTTGTTTTTTTACAGAGACAGAGAGTCAGAGAGAGGGATAGACAGGGACAGACAGAAAGGAACAGAGAGATGAGAAGCATCAATCATTAGTTTTTCGTTGTGCATTGCAACACCTTAGTTGTTCATTGATTGCTTTCTCATATGTGCCTCGACTGTGGGCCTTCAGCAGATCAAGTAACCCCTTGCCTGAGCCAGCGACCTTGGGTCCAAGCTGGTGAGCTTTTTGCTCAAACCAGATGAGCCCACGTTCAAGCTGGCGACCTCAGGGTCTCGAACCTGGGTCCTCGGCATCCCAGTCCAACACTCCATCCACTGTGCCACCGCTTGGTCAGGCGCATTGCCTTGTTAATTACTTGTTTGTTTCCCTCCTTCTCAGTGTTAATATGTTTTTTAGTTACCTTGGGCTCAGAAGGCATGCAGAGTCCTCTTATATCCACTTGAGGCCCTGCCTAGAAAGTATTTCATCTGAGGAGTTCATGTCTAGGTGGGGGACCCCTTGAATAGCCAGGAAGGGCAGAGGGACATCAAGACAGGCTTTGGTGAGGACAGCAATGGTGTCGTATTCTCTACTAGGACAGCAGCTTGCATCTCTCTTGACTGTGGCCAACAGAGAGGGAGGTTTTACAACCCGACCCAGGACTCAGTCTCATGATGAAACCACAGCAGAGGTTTCATCAGATGTACCTAACCCATGGCATGCTCTCCCTCCCAGGAGCACACCAGCACCCCTCCCTTGCTCCCTTCTTCCCCCACTGGCATATGTCCCCTAAACTCTAAGGGACCGTATTAGACTTAGAACCAGGGGAGCATTGGGCAGTGGCAGGTCGTCCTGAGCTAACTCCCTAGATCTCTCTCCATGGCCTAACAGCAACTCCGTCTAGGCCAGCGGTTCTCAACCTGTGGGTCGTGACCCCGGCGGGGGTCGATCGACCAAAACACAGGGGTCGCCTAAAGCCATCGGAAAATACAGCTGAGCTATCCAGCCAGGGGTTTTTTGTTTTGTTTTTTCTGAAGTTAGAAATGGGGAGGCAGTCAGACAGACTCCTGCATGCGCCCTACCAGGATCTACCCGGCATGCCCACCAGGGGGCAATGCTCTGCCGCAACTGGAGCCATTCTAGTGTCTGAGGCGGAAGCCATGGAGCCTTCCTCAGCACTTGGGCCAACTTTGCTCCAGTGGAGTCCTGGCTGCGGGAGGGGAAGAGAGAGACAGAGAGGAAGGAGAGGGGGAGGGTGGAAAAGCAGATGGGCACTTCTGTGTGCCCTGGCTGGGAATCGAATCTGGGACTTCCACATGCTGGGCCAATGCTCTACTGCTGAGCCAACCTGCCAGGGTTTGATCTTTTTTTCTTTTTTTCTTTTTGGACTCATAATATGTCATGATGTGCAGTTTTGCAAAATACTTCTTGAGAATGTTCATCCCATGGGGATGGGATCTTTGCTAGTTTTGTTCCTTGTGGAATCCCTGAGGTCTGGAAGGGGGCTAGGTCTATAGGAGTGCCCCTCAAATATAAATACTTTTCACAAGGGTGAATCTATTGCTTTCCAGATTCCTAGATTCTTTCTCTGTTTGCAAAGCGCCTATCCTGCAAGGTCATCTGCTCCCCACGCCCTATAAGACTGCTTCTCTTTTTTATTTTTTGCATATTTCTTCTCTTTGCAGAATATGCTGAGTTTTTGCACTGCAAGTCCAAAAAGTTTACAGACTTTGAAGAAGTTCGACAGGAAATTGAAGCAGAGACCGACAGGGTCACGGGGACCAACAAAGGCATCTCCCCAGTGCCCATCAACTTGCGGGTCTACTCACCACACGGTAGGCAGCATGACCATGCACCTATCATGGCAGAAGAAAGCTGACTGTGCCAGTCATGGGTCAAGCCAGCCTTCTTGTCAAAAGCATATGTCCCCTTCCATTTTCTTCACATATACCCAGCCCTCTTGATCTGTAGCATCCCACTTTTGATAGATGGTACTGCAAAATTGATCTCAGCTCTAAGAAAAACAGCCGCCAGGAAGACTGTCAGGAGTGGTGGGGCCGAGGCAAATTGGAGCTATATGCTTTATTTGTTTATTTATGTACTTAGTTATTTATAATTAAAATAAAATTGTAAAACTTTATTATATCACATAGTTGATGTTCAGTTTTCTATTAGTTTCAGGTATATAGCATAGTAGTTGGACATTTATATAACTTAGATGATTCACCCTTGAAAGTTTGGTATCCACCTGACACCATACATAGTTATGATACTATCATGAACTATATTGCCTATGCTGTACTTTACATCCCCGTGACAGTGTTGTAATTGCCAGTTTTGTATGCTCCTTTTAAAAGAGCAGACACCGCTTGGCTCCCAGGTGATGGTGGCCACAAAGGACACCTCTTTCAGTTTTTCAGGAGGATCCAGAAACAGTCTGTGCAAAATGTCCTGATTTTAAAATTGCATCATTTAAATAGAGTAGCCTGTGGTCATATACAGCATCTGGCCCAGAGCATGGATTGCTAACTCAAATAGCATTTGGGAAATATTCCAGCAGTCTCTTAACTCCTCAGTATGGGATCCTTATGATGAATTTAAAATTTTATTTTTTAGTGAATTATGCCTATAGATGGCTCACACTAAAAATTACAAAAGAATATACAGCAAAATCCCACCCTGTCCTTGATATTATAAATATATTTCATGTTCTTCAAATGATAATGTATCTGTGAGCATTTATGGATATATAACATGTATATTTACTCAACCTATAACATGATATAAAAATCATTTATTCCTCTCTTTTTGTATGAATGCATCCCAGAGTGTGTTTCTTATCAGAGTATCACTTTTTGTTTTTAATGGTTCTTTGGTATTGGCTGAACTTCGGGTTGAAATTTATTTAGTCATTTAAAGCAGTTCTGATCTACAGATAGAGATGTCCTCATTGAAAACTGTATCACTGACAGAATAGGTAGAGGGTATCTGTAGGGTAGGATCTTAGAAGGGCAGTTACTGATCAGAAGGGGTGACCCAGCTGGAGCAGCAAGAGGAATCCTGAGGCACTGGGGAAATGGCTGCGTGGAAGAAGAGGCCATGTGTGCCTCCCCTCCCTGGGCTTGATGACCTTTCCCTCTGGTTTCCCTCCTAGTGTTGAACCTGACCCTCATTGACCTCCCTGGCATCACCAAGGTACCTGTGGGGGACCAGCCCCCTGACATCGAATACCAGATCAAGGACATGATCTTGCAGTTCATCAGCCGGGAGAGCAGCCTCATCCTCGCTGTCACCCCTGCCAACATGGACCTGGCTAACTCAGATGCCCTCAAGATGGCCAAGGAGGTCGACCCCCAAGGTAACCACCAAACTGCACAGTAGCTCCTCCCTCTTCCAGGTGCCTGTGATCATTGAGACTTGACTAGCATCCTTGATTCCAAGTCACTGGTATTCTCTTTGGCACATGGCCTCCCTAGGAAAAGGTCTGATGGGACATAGCATTTCCCATGAGGACCAGCAACGCTAGATGGCCCCAGGAGGCCATTATGTGGCAGTTTGGCATTCCTCAGACACAATGGTGTAGGGGAGTGAGAAAAGCCCAGTCCTGCTAGGCACAGATGCAAGTCCAAATCCCATCTCTAGAAGTTGTTTACCCTCCCAAGGTCCTCTTTCTGTCCAAACGGGAGCAGCAGTGCCAACCTGCAGAGTTGCTGAGAGTACTAGAGCTGTCGCCATCACTGCTCAGTGCCAAGCAGGGAGGTAGGAGAGGGAGTTAGTGAAGCAAGTTGGGGTGCTAAGTCGTAGTAGAAGAGTGTGGCATCTCTGGCTTAGGGCATTCTGGCTCAAACTTTTCCAGTGGCCATTTATTCAGTAAATGTCAGTTAACACCTGCTATATGCTAGGTTCTGTTTGGCCTTGGGAATCTTATAGGAGACAAAATTAACAGGTGCCCTGCCACTGGGGAGCTGGTATTCTGATGGGGGTGACAAAATCCAACAAGGAAATAAGCAAGTGGGATAATTTCTGGTAGAAGTAAGCACTGGAAGAAAATAGAACCCTTTAAGAGTAGCTGGGGTGGGAGGGGAACATGAGCCTGTGAAGATGTGAGGGTTTAGGCAAGACAAGAATAATTAAAAGAGCCTGACCAGGTGGTGGCGCAGTGGATAGATTGTCGAACTGGGATGCGGAGGACCCAGGTTTGAAACCCCTAGGTCGCTGGCTTGAGCTCAGGCTCACCAGCTTGAGCGTGAGGTCATTGGCTTGAGTGTGAAATCACAGATGGTCGCTGGCTTGAGCCCAAAGGTTGCTGGCTTGAGCAAAGGGTCACTCGCACTGCTGTAGCACACTCCCCCCCCCCCCCCCCCCCCCGCATCGAGGAACATATGAGAAAGCAATCAATGAACAACTAAGGAGCTGCAACGAAGAATTGATGCTTCTCATCTCTCTCCCTTCCTGTCTGTCTGTCCCTCTCTCTGTGTCACCAAAAGAAAACAAAAAAAGAATAATAAAATGAGACAAATCCAGAAAAATGGGCAGTAGATGGTAAACAGGCTGGGTGTGATTTGAGGTTGGGTTGCCCAAGACATAGCAAGGAGGCTAGTGTGGTTGGAGCAGAGCCAACTAAAGGGAGGGCAGGAGATGGGAGGATAGGGCTGGGGCGAGAGCTAGTTGCTCAGGACCTTTGGGTAGCCATGGGAACCTGGATTTATTGAGAATGTTGAAGGTTTAGCGGAGTGTGGCACACACTGAAATACATTTTGCAAAATGCTGTTGAACTATATAATTCCATGTGGTTTGGAGGGAGTCGGGGACCAGCAAGGAGTTGGGGCAGACAGGCTCTGTGGCTCATGCTCCCTGGTTTCCAGCCTTGAGTCAGACCAAGGGGCATGTTGACCTTGGGTGGCTGCTGCGGGCCCTTTCCCACCTAGACTTCTAGTTCCTCAATGTCCAGAGCTGTGTGCTGAGCACTTCGTCCCATGTGGATAGGCTGTGCTAGCTCCTCCTCAAGGTCATCTCAGGTGTGCTTTCCTTGGAGGGACTGCCCCTGCCCACAGTCCCCCACAGCATCCTTGTCCCTCAGTCTGGTCCCACAAAATGGGGTGTGAGTGACAAAGCTGCTGCAGAGGCAGAAGCTTGAGCAGTTGGTAAGAAAATCCGAATGAATACAGTTGAGCAGCATTTATGAACTGATGCTGGCATTCTGTCTTAAAAGAGGTACTTTTCTGCCTTTGAAACTATTAGTAAATTTTACTCAAAAAATGTCACCGTTGTAAAATATAGAATCTAGTGCTCGCTTTGACAGCACAAATACTAAAATATAGAGCCTAAAAAGTGACAGCTCCTCCTTCCCCTGCAGAGATACTTGGAGCCACACTTGGTAGACATCCTTTCAGTTCTATATGCAAATTCACATTTTTTTTTTTTGAGACAGAAAGAGGGACAGACAGATAGGAAGGGAGAGAGATAAGAAGCATCAACTCATAGTTTCATCACTTTAGTTGTTCATTGATTGCTTCCTCATATGTGCTTTGACCAGGGGGCTCAAGCTGAGCCAGTGACTCCTTGCTTAAGCCAGTGACCTTGGAATCATGTCAGTGACCTTGCACTCAAACTGTACGAGCCTGTGCTCAAGCTGGCGTCCTCAGGGTTTCGAACCTCAGCATCCCAGGTCAACGCTCTATCTACTGTGCCACCACCAGTCAGGCTAAACTCACATTTTAAAAATTGGATGTTTACATATTTTTCTGTGATGTATGTGTTTTCCTTTTACCATAGGGATGTACATACATAGCCATCCACCTGGTGCCCCATCATTGCCTTTTCTTGTTTTTGTGCTGTTGGGTTGTTTCAAGTCTTTAATAAACAATGGTTCGGTGACCTTTAAGTTTCCAAGGGAGTTAACTACCCCAGGTCCTCTCCTCCATCACATCTCTCTACCTTGCTCAGCTTCTCCCCTCCAAACCTGGTACAAGCTTTGTGCATACAGTATTCACAGCTGTGGTCCCTTTGCCCTCTGCAGAGGTGATGTTAGCTCATAATCTCACAGCAGAATGGGCACAGGCAGGGGCACCAGGGAGGGCATGCAGTCACCCCCTAGGTGCCTACCTTAGTGCCCACTGAGGATATTCCTGGGCCTCCCTCTGTCCCCTGAGTGTCATACACGTGTGTGTACACACACACACCCACACACAAGGTTGGCACAGAGGTGGCTCTCAGGCACTGGCAGGGAGGTTGGCCTGCAGGTTTCAGGCTTTGCTTGGAAGTTCCTCTTGATTCTGAAGAGAGACAGAATTCAATGGGTGGCTTCCAGATGGAAATTGGCCATTCATAAAAAAAAAGTAGCCGTGGTTCATGTATTGTGTTGGGACTTTGCATGCAGAGAGTACAGCATGGAACCTCTGACCTGGGAATTCAGTGAGGTGTCCCCTGATGCTGTAGCAGCAAGACGAGGTCACTGATGATACAAATGATGATTGTGACCAGTGTTTATTGATTGAACATTTATCAACATGCCAGTTTTATTCTTATGGTAAACCCCCTGAGATTGGTGATGTTACTGTCTTCATTTGACTTGAAGGAAACTGGAGTCTGGGAAGCAGACATTGTGGCTTATCCCAGGTCGTATGTCAGTGGGAAGGGGACCAGGTGGACCCATGGTGGCTTGGGACTTCTTCCTAATAGTGCCTTAACCTCTGGGCTCTTTCAGGCCTGCGGACCATTGGCGTCATCACCAAGCTCGACCTGATGGACGAGGGCACCGATGCCCGCGATGTCCTGGAGAACAAGCTGCTCCCCTTGAGAAGAGGTGCGGCGTGGTGGGAACCTGGGAGCCTTGGGGCACGGCATCGGGAGGCCGTAGGGCCCGGAGAGGGGAGGCCTGGGGGCCGCAGGGCCAGGGGATGGCAGGAAAGAGAAGCGAGTGGAGCAGGAGAGCTGATACACCCTGCTTTTTGAAACAAAATTTGTTTTTGTTCTCATTACTGAAACCTCAGCAAGTGCTTCCAGATACATTCCACCATCACCTGTTTCCCCACTGCCCAAAAGGCAAGGCTTTTCTGTTGCATTGTAAACCCTTCTAACTTTGTTTTCTGAGGGAATATATCTTTGTCTTCTGTTTGTATATGTTAATTTTTCAAGTACACACTTAACACCGCTCATTTGGGGATATGAGAAAGCAAGTATAGTTGACCCTTGAACAAAATGAGATTGAACTGCACAGGTCCAATATATATGGATTTCTACACTGACATGCATATTTCATGGTGTTGAAGGGCTAGCTCCTGCTGGTAATCTGCATATGTGGAGGGCTAGCTATAGTTATATATGGATTTTCAACTGCACTGGAGGTAGGCGTCCCTGACTCCTATATTATTCAGGGGTCAACTGTATATAGAAAGGAGAAACTAAAATCAGCCTCAGCCAAATTCCCCCAGAAAGCCATTAGTTAACACACTGTGGCTCTACTTCCAGAAAGTTCCCAAGAATTTGTAACTTTGATTAAATTTCACACTTAGTTTTTTTTATGAACATTTTCAAACATTCTTGAAAGTAGAGTGGACCCAGCTTTGGTGATTATCAACACACAGGAATCTCCCACATGTCCTCGCCTACTGTTGTCATTTTCATCTGGGGGATTAAAAAGCAAATTCTAGGCATTGTATCATTTTATACATAAATACCTAAGGTTCTGTTTCATCTCCCCCTCCTTGCCTCCTTGTTTTTTGTATAACATTCATTTGTGGAAGAAACCAGATCATCCCCCACACTCAGATTTGGCCAATGGTAGTTCCCTGTAAGTTGGTAATTAGAGTTACACAGAGGCTTGATTAGACTCAGTTTTAGGTTCTGACCTTCTGATTGGAGTAGTGTAAGTATTTTTATTTCCAAAAAATGAGTAGCAAACATTTATTAAGTGTCTGTTACATACCAGGTACTGTTCTAAACTCTTGATGTGTAAGAGCCCGCTTAATTCTGATAACAAACAACACGGTGGCTCTGTTTTCATCCTCATTTTATGCATGAAGAAACTGAGGCACAGAGAGTTTAAATTCTTTGCCCCAGCCCACACAATTAGCATGAGGCGGAGCTGGTTTTGAATGCCAGCCTTCTAGCACCAGGCTGCTTTGTGACCTAATTGTCCATTTCACATAGCAAAACAGAAAATTTCCCCACAACAGTCAGATATTCTTCAAGGTGACTTCAAAAGGTCCTGTGGAGTCTCTTATGTGGATGTGTGGGGGCCGTTTGTTTATTCTCCATTTGTTGAACACTTAGGTTGTCTTCGATTTTTCCCCATAGCACACTATTGACTATCCATCTAGGTTTTTGGTTTTGGGGGGCTATTTCATCCCTAATTGCTCTGTTGCCTTTCCCATGCCTTCCCTCTGGGATCAGCTTTCAGCTGTGAGCACCTTCTGGCTCTTGCACCTAACTGGCACCGTTTAAGTCTTGTCTTTTGCTCCCAGGTTTTCCCTCCTTGATGTCTAGGGTAGCCATGGAGAAAACATTCAGACCCTGATTTCCACCTTCCCCCAGCACTGCTGGGACACTGAGTGATGAGAGGTGGCCCTAGATCAGGACAGAGTGTGTTTAGGAGCAAAACCCCAAAACCTATTTGGCTGTGAGGTTCAGAGGCCGAAGAGCTAATTTGTGTCAGAGGTTTAGGAAGGAAGGGTCAGTGCTGAAGAGGGAAGCGTACCCCATCTGTCCCCGCACCTTCCACTGGCATTTCAACTACATGCTCCCTTGCACATGTAGGACCACCGTCGTAGACTCTGAGGGACACTAGCTATGCTCAACATTGCTGCCTGAGTGGCTGGATGGCATGACCTCCTCACTTTCCTTCCTTTCACTGTTGTCTGTCTCCCCTCCTCTGCCTTCCTGTCTGTTTCCAAGAAAGTGGTTCTTCCTGTCTCCCCTCACTTATATGCTTGCTTCTGACGGAAGACCTTAGGCTCTCTCTCAGATTTCTTCTCTTGCCTCACAGCTTTCAGAATCCTTCCAGTTGGTTCCTTCTTCTTGGCTTATGAAAGACTTAGAACGACAACACCTTTAGAGGAACCAAAATTGGAGCTAGTCTCCTCTCTTTGCCCCCTACTGCTTTCATCTGCTCACGGTGATAGACACTTTTGGCTTCCCACTGATCTGGGTTTAGACCGGGGTCTGCTGATCCTCTCGGAGGCTTTTGCAAGTGACCCCACCTTGGCCTGCCTTGGTTCCCTCATCTGTAAAATGGATATAGTAACAGAAAGGATGAAAATCAGGTCTGCAGATGGTTCATGAAGTGCTAGTCCCCTTTTCCCCAAGAGAAGCATTGATAGACCCCCACTGCCAAGAAAATGGGGATAAATATATGTATTTATTACTTTTATGCCACTTATTTCCACCTATCTTCCAACTTTATTTATATTAACAACAATGAATAACCTCCTCTCTTTATTGAGGAGCTACCATTTGTCAGCTACTAGGCTAAGTTCTTTATTTCCCACAACACCCATTTGTGTATCCATATTGCTTGGTGTCTCATGTCTACACTTAGGGGCTCCTGGGAGTTCTGGCTTTTTGAATACCATGCCCCTTCTCTCTTTTTTCTTCTTTCTTTATATTTTTCTTTATCTACTCGTTATTTATTTATTTATTTGCTTACTTATTTACTTATTTAGAGGCAGGGAGAGAGAGACAGGAACATCGATCTGCTCCTGTATGTGCCCTGACTGGGGAATCGAATCTCTGAACTCTGGGACAATGCTCCAACCAACTAAACTATTCAGCCAAGGCTTAATTTTTATTGATTTTTTTTTTTTTGTTTTTTTTTTTTGTTTGTTTTTTTAGAGAGACAGAGAGAGGGGAAGGGAAGCATTTGTTCTTCTACTCAGTCATGCATTTTTTTGGTTGCTTCCCGGGTGTGGCCTGACTGGGGATTGAATTCACAACCTTGTTGTTTTGGGACAGTGCTCTTAACTGACTGAGCTAACAGGCCAGGCCTCTTCTTTTTTTTTAAATTTTTTTATTGGGCCCTGGCTGGTTGGCTCAGTGGTAGATAGTTAGTCCCGCATGTGGAAGTCCCAGGTACCATTCCTGGTCAAGGCACACAGAAGTGACCATCTGCTTTTCCACCTTCCCCCAACCCTTTCTCTCTTTCTCTCTCTTCTCCCGCAGCCATAGCTCGAATGGTTCGAGCAAGTTGGCCCTGGGCGCTAAGGATGGCAGCATGGCCTTTCTCAGGCACTAAAAATATCTTGGTTGTTGAACAACAGAGCAGCAGTCCCAGATAGGCAGAGCATCACCTGGTGGGGGGCTTGTTGGGTGGATCCCAGTTGGGACGCATGCGGGAGTCTGTGTCTCTGCCTCCCCGCCTTTCACTTAATTTTTAAAAAAATTTATTGATTGAGTTTAGAGACAGGATGGGAGAGAAAGACAAATATACAGAAACATCTATCTATTCCTTTATTTGCCCTGACTGAGGATCAAACCCATAATCTTTGTATGTCAGTTTGACACTAACTAACTAAGCTATCCAGCCAGGGCCCTATATGCTCTTTATGTCCAAATATTGAAAATTTTTTCTTCACACTAGTATTTTTATTCTAAAAAAATAGTTTCTTATATTTGGAAAGAAATTTCCAAAATGGTACTGAAGGCTCTTAATTGAGGAGACTGTCTCTTAACCCCCGCCCCTAAGTCCCATTTCTCATGAACTGACAGTTAACTGTTTCATAGTTTTCATTCCGGAAATTTTAATATAAATACATTCATTTTTAAAACTTGCCCATGTTTTCTTCAAGTACTTCTATAGTTCCATATTTTGTATGTAAATCAGTGATCCTTCAAGAACTAGTTTTGGTAGGTGCCCAACTTTGCCAGCTTTGACCATTAAATAATTCAACTTTTCTTCCACTGAGGAAAGTGAAGTGGTAGCTGTTAGTTCTCACCGGCTGCTGGGTATGATTTTGGACTTTCTTATTCCATTCATCTCTCTAGACCAGGGGTAGTCAACCTTTTTATACCTACCGCCCACTTTTGTATCTCTGTTAGTAGTAAAATTTTCTAACCGCCCACCGGTTCCACAGTAATGGTGATTTATAAAGCAGGGAAGTAACTTTACTTTATAAAATTTATAAAGCAGAGTTACAGCAAATTAAAGCATAGAATAATAATTACTTACCAAGTACTTTATATCGGATTTTTGCTAAGTTTGGCAGAATAAATCTTTATAAAAGAACTTACTATAGTTAAATCTATCTTTTTATTTATACTTTGGTTGCTTCGCTACCGCCCACCATGAAAACTGGAACGCCCACTAGTGGGCGGTAGGGACCAGGTTGACTACCACTGCTCTAGACAGACTTGCCCCAATATACCCAACCTTTTGCAATATAATAGCTTTAAAATAGGTTTTAATGATTGGCAAGATTAGCTGCCCCCCAATTGCCCTTCTTTTTGAAATTTTTTTTCTTACCTGTTTTTTAAAGCTCAGTTTGTGGATTTCACCTTTTTTAAAGCTTATCTCCACCCCCATCATGCCAGGCTGAACGTAGTCTCTCCTTCCAAGCATTTGCATTGCCTTTCAGGATTGCACTCTGCATTTGCGTTCTCTGTGTTGTTTCTAAGTAATGTGTGCAGCTTGTAATCCATTCTGTCTGTGACTCATAGGACAGAATCCACGTACTAACCTGCACCTAGCTTAGTTTTGTGCCTTGGCTGCAATGGGCACCTGGGCACCTTGGCTTGCCTGGCAGTGTCCCTGTCCTGACCCGCTCTCCCCGCAGGCTACATTGGTGTGGTGAACCGCAGCCAGAAGGACATCGAAGGCAAGAAAGACATTCGTGCAGCACTGGCGGCTGAGAGGAAGTTCTTTCTCTCCCACCCAGCCTACCGGCACATGGCTGATCGCATGGGTACCCCACACCTGCAGAAGACTCTAAATCAGGTATGTCAGTGATTTTGTGGAGTTGTATGTGCTGTGCACAATCTGCCATCCACAGTGATGCTGGCTTGGTCCAGAGCAGCTCTTATTTTAACAGAATGGCTTCAGTCCGTCTTTGATTCATGGCCTGATGAAGAAAGAGTGTATGTTCAGTAAGTTGGTACCACTAATGTTATTAGCACTATTATTATTATTGTTGTTATTATTACTTTTTTTTAGGGAGAGTGAGAGAAAAAGAGTGAGAAACAGGAAGGGATAAAGAGAGGGAGGAGAGAGATGAGAAGCATCAACTTATAGTTGCTTCACTTTAATTGTTCATTGATTGCTTCTCATATGTGCCTTGACTAGGGGGGGACCCTGAAGTCGAGCTAGTGACCTGTTGCTCAAGCCAGTGACCTCGGGGTTCAAGTCAGCGACCTCAGGCTTCAAGCCAGTGACCTTGGGAATCACGTTGATTCCACACTCAAGCTGGCGACCTTGGGTTTCGAACTAGGGATCTCAGCGTTCCAGGTCAATGCTCTATCCACTGTGCTACCATTGGTCAGGCATTATTTTTATTATTTTAATTATTTAGTCAATACCTAGAAGTTTGCATATGGTTCCTTAGGTTGGTGACCTGGGTTATGAATGCTTGGCCCGAACCAAACAAAGTGGCGAGCCAGGATCACCAGATGGTAGCTCTGTGGGGAGACATCAGAGCGTGACCCTCTTGGGTCTATAAAAAGCCCAGGCCAGCTTCTGACTGGGTTGCTCTGAGCCAGGGTCTCAGCCTCTCTCCCTTATTCATGAGTTGGGAATCATCACCATCCCTGCCACCAAGGCTGGCATCTACTAAGTTCTCAGTTTGCATGCTGTGAAATGCAGTGTGTATCAAATGCCAGCAACTCCAGCATTTCACTATTTTTCTATTGCTCTTTTTTTTGTATAAGCAATAGAGTCACAGGGTCAATAAACAAAACCAGTATTAAAAATGCACAGTGATACCTGAACAGGCAGTGGCACAGTGGGTAGAGCGTCAGACTGGGATGTGGAGGACCCAGGTTCGAAACCCCTAGGTCGCTGGTTTGAGCGTGGGATCATAGACTTGAGCCCAAGGTTGCTGGCTTGAGTGAGGGGTCACTTGTTCTGCTGTAGCCCCCCGCTCCCCGCCAGTCAAGGCACATATGAGAAAGCAATCAATGAACAACTAAGGTGTCGCAATGAAGAATTGATACTTCTCATCTCTCTCCTTTCCTGTCTGCCTGTCCCTCTCTCTGACTCTCTCTCTGTGTCACAAAAGAAAAGTACACAGTAAAGCACCCCCTCTTCTCCTCCCCCCACCCACGTTAGTACTGCTTAACTTACTGTCTCTAAAGCAGAAAAGACTTCCGAGAATCACATTCTGCCTTTCTTACCAGAAATGATGATATAGTCATGGTGCCACCCTTGCTTTTATTTTTGTTGTTGTTTTGTTTTTGGCTCAGCAGTTTCTCCTGGAGCTCTGTCAGTGCGGAAGGAGTTCTTTTCTATCTTTTGTGGCTGCATAGTATTTCCTAAGCAGATGGACCCTAATCTGTTTGACCAGTCTCAGTTTGGAAGCCACTGTGTTGGCTTCTTATCTTCCTACTCAGTGAAAGGTAGCTGTTAACAACAACATTTTGTATATGTGCTAATTTACTCCAAGTCCCTGATGGGAGATTATGTCGTCACACTGTAAAAGGCAGTGCCTTTTCTTAGGAGCTATCCCAATTTGCTCATCTGGGGTTGCAAGGCATATCCCCCTTGATTCTTCATGGACCTTCTTGGATGGTGGCAGGGCCTCAAAGCAACAATCTAAGAGTCATTCCTTTATGTCCACCAAGGGGACACGGTGTCAACCCAAGAGCAGGGCTCTGTCCTCTGGGAATGCAGATTTCTAATGGGGTGGACAGACTTGGGACATGTCACCAGATGAATGCTCAATCAAGTGTTAGTTAGTTAAGGGGGCCAGGAAGAGAATGGGTGCAGAGCAGGAAGGCAGAGACAACTGCTCAGAGAAGCAAAGAGGGAAGGAAGTGTCCAAAGGATGGGGCCCTCCGGGAAAGGAAGTGGGTTTGCCAGGGCAGGGGGGAGGATCAGGAAGGGAAGTAAAACTCTCCTGCAGGCTGCAGGGCCTCCTCTGAGCCCGTAGCCCAGCTGGCCTCCTTAGGGCCTGATTCCACATCAGATGCTTCCTGGAGCAGTGGTCCCCCGCCCCTCTGTTTCCCCATGAGTTATATGGAACTGCTGTAATTCTCTAAGATGCTGTCAGGACCAGAGAATCTGTAGAACCCATAGCCTACCCTTAGAGACCTACAGTTCCCACAGAGAGGTCACAGAGGCTTTGGGGTAGCCCAGATTCATGCCACAGAGTGTGATGCCCTTCACGCCTGTGACTAGCTTGATGGGCATTTTGTAAGTTCTTTTCTATTGTAGGACAGACAGCAACAAAACACTGCTTTTCACTTTTGGGGTATTAGCTGATTTTACAGCTTTTGATTTGCCTTTCTTTCCAACCAAACCTTCCTTCGTCATTTTCTGCCTTCCTTTCCTTCTCCCCTCCTTTCCCTCCTCTCTTCTTCCTTTCTCTCTCTCTCTCCCCTCCTTTATAATAGTAAACAAAAATGTCAAAAAGTCAAACAGCTCAGATATAGTGAATGTCCCATATCCTCCCATCCCATGGGGAGGCGGCTAGTGTCACCGTTTCCTGGGCTTCCTTCTAAAGACACTCAGGGGCTAGAGGGCTGATGTGTTTATATTGCCTTCCTCTCCCTCCCTCCCTTCTTCCTTCCTTCTCTCCCTCCTTCCCTTTCCCCTTCTCCTTCCTTCCTTCCTTCCTTCCTTCCTTCCTTCCTTCCTTCCTTCCCTCCCTCCCTCCCTCCCTCCCTCCCTCCCTCCCTCCCTCCTTCCTTCCTTCCTTCCTTCCTTCCTTCCTTCCTTCTGAGAGATGAGAAGCATCGATTTGTTAGTTGTTCATTGATTGTCTCTCATACATGCCTTGACTGGGCTAGGATGACTTGAGCCAAGCCAGTGACTCTGGGGATCATGTTGATCCCACTCTCAAACTGGTGACCTCAGGGTTTTGAACCTGGGTTCTCAGTGTCCCAGGTTAATGCTCTACCCACTGCTCCACCACCGGTCAGTCTCCCTCCCTCCTTTCTTTTCCTGTTTCCCCCTTTCTTCTTTCTTTTTCCCCACCTGAACAGTGAGATTTTTACCCATTGCTCTGTATCTGGCTTTTTGACTCTTTCCCTAAACTTTTCTGCACTGCTGCCTCCTTCTAAAACTTATGAGTACTGAACAAATCCATGTGTTGCAAAAGCAGAACAGTTGAAGGAAAGGGGGCTATGGTGAAAGGTTCCCGTCCTGCCCTCCTGCTCCATTTTGCCCCTTTTTTTCACATTTGTTTCTTGTGAATCTTCCTTTTCTCTGTTCCTGCAAATGAAAACATGTTCTTACTTTCTCCTTGTCTTTTCAAAGGAGGGAGTGCTAAATGCATACTTTTTATTTTCTTGGGGGAGCTGTTTCCTTCTTTGTTTGTAGGGCCCGTTCCTGTGTCCGTATATCTGCCCATTGTCCCGCTGTCCACATGTACTGTCTACCACCTATCCGTCAGTCTGTGGTCCTGTGCTGGCCTCCTGAGATTTCACTGAGCAGCACCTGTGGGAGGCTGTTCTGGGTCAGCACACGTGTCCTTGCACACAGTTGCATGTACTCTGTGGTGTGGACACCTTGATGGGACTGTCCTACAAAGTCCTGATGGACTGTTCTCAGCCTCTCTCTGCTCCTTACGCAGTGTGACTCCAGCTGATGTTCTGTTGCTTTCTCCTGAAGTGGGGGGTGGATAGCTGGGCCTGGGTGCCATCATGCTTGGCCCTTTCCTGTGCCTGTCCTGACCTCTGATCTCTGGATTCTCTCCTGCAGCAATTGACCAACCACATCCGGGAGTCACTGCCAACCTTGCGAAGCAAGCTGCAGAGCCAGCTGCTGTCCCTGGAGAAGGAGGTGGAGGAATATAAGAACTTCCGGCCCGACGACCCCACACGTAAAACCAAAGCCCTGCTACAGTACGTGTGTCACTCCCTCAGCCCACAGCCTAGCTCACACGGACCTGCATCCAGCCACAGGGTTCCAGGTCTAAGTTAGGCACTGATTTTCATTCCTCCATTTGTTCATTCAACAAACATTTCCCAAGGGTCACCAATGTCCTGAGCATTGCAGTGAAAGGGCAGATGCCGATCCCTGCCCCACATCTTTAGAAAGGGCAGAGGGGGAGGGATGAGACAAAATAAGTAAATAAGAAAATTTATCATATGTGAAAATGGCAAAAATACTGAAGTGGGGAAGAAGCTAGAGAGTACCAGGGTGAGCGTGGGGTATCACTTAAAATAGAGTGGTCAAGAAGGCCTCTCTGAGACAGTGAGAGTCAGGCAAAAACCTGAAGAAGTGAGGGAAGGACCCACGTAGAGTTTGGGTTGGGGGCCCAGCCAGTGCAAAGGCCCTGAGGCAGGACTGTGTCCAGAATGTTGGAGGTCCATGTGGCTGGAGTAGAGTGAATGAGGGAGAGTGAGAAGTGAGGGCAGAGTGTATAGGCCTTGTGGGCCACGGGGAGGACTTTAGCTCTTGCTGTGAGAGAGGTGGGAGTCATGCTTGGTTCTGAGCAGACTCAGGACTCCTCCTGTCCCTGCACTCTTGGTTTCTGCCCTTCCAGGGACCCTAAGCATTCCAAGGACTTGGCTAGAGTGACTTCCAGAAACTCCTTGATAGCTCATATGGCAGATGATAGCATGCACAAGACAACCTCTGTAGACACAGCAGAGTGACGCTGCCCCCATGACCATCGTAGGTCTGACATACCCCTACCCTCTCAGTCATGTGGCAGTGCATGGTGGGGGGATCAGGGGGAGAATGCTTTTATGCTCAGCCAGGCTCAACTGCATTCTTGCAAAGTTTTCTGTAGAGAAACACGGATCCTTTGTAGACTTGAATAGAAGATTTGGTCTAGCTAGAATGTGCTGCAACCTGGGAGTAAGCATGGGCAGGCTGGGCTCCCATCAGCTGGTGGCCATGTCTCTCTGAACCTTGCTTTTCTTGTCCCTACATGAAGATGGCTGCAGCTGTCATCTCACATGGCCATTGGTGGGACTTAGGAAAATGCTGCTGTTGGTACTCTAGAATCCTTTGGCAAGGCTGGGGCCAGGGTTTAGCACATTAAGTGTTACTCTTCACCAGTGCCCTCAGGGCTCTGCAACTAGTTTTGTCATCTCTGGATGTGCACTGCTGTCATCTGCAGCCCCAGAGGGGCTGGGCCTTCCTTCCTTAGCATCTTACACATGGGTCCTAGCTCCTCTACAGGCTGCAATCCTTTCCCGTTAGGGGTTGTCCCTTTGAATGGCTTGTTGCATGACTTCCTTTTCAGCCTTTATTATAAAAGTGAGGCAGAGTGGCCGACCGAAAACTCCCTCTTCAGTACCCTGGTTCCCATCCTCAGGCTGTTGCCTTACAAAAGAATAAGAACAGATGATGGAAGTGGCATCAGGAGCCTTCTATTTCTTGTGGCCACCTGCCTATCCCACAGGTTATTCCTATGACCCGACACCCGTAAGGGGACATTTGGGTATTTATTGCTTCAACAGATGCTTCTCGAATTCATCTCTGAGTACACATGTGAGGCTTCCTAAAGGGCAGACTCCTAAAAGTGGGGTGGCTAGGTTGAGGGGCACTTAAATTGAATTGCTGTCAATTACACGGTCTCCAGAGCGGTGTTACTGAGGCCCAAGCCTGCAGGTCCGCAGGTCACACACAGGTGCATGCAGCATGGGGCTCCCAGGAAGCCAGTGATGAAAAAGCTTTTTTTACTTTTATCACCATTGTTATGATAAATTGTTCTGTATCTCCGCCTCCTCCCCACACAGCTTGGTCATCACTCCCAAGTTGTACCCCACTTTGCCTGCTGGCCCCATCCTGTGACTAGAATGCAGATCATTTAAAAGCCCCTGGCAGGTTCTTTACTCAGGCAGAGAGGATGGGGGCATCTTTCAGACCCACTGTCCTTCTTCAGTCTTTGTGCTTTTATGCTTTGTGCCCGGCTCTCTCCCTTTCTAGAAGGAGAAACAGGAATGCCTATTCCCTAGACGTGTGATTGTGGCTGTCTGCTCATGACTGCTCATCTCTGGTGACTACAGATCATCGACCGATATCTCACCTGCCCTGTACCTGGCTCTAGTCATTTTCTCTGGCTGCTTTGACAAAGTACCACAGATAGAGTGGCTTAAACAGTAGAAATTTATTGTCTCGCAGTTCTGTTGCCTAGAGTTTGAGATCAAAATGTCAGCAGGGTTGGTTCCTTCTGGGAGATTTGGGGGTTTGCTGGCAGTCTTTGGTATTCCCAGTCTCTGCCTTCATCTTTACATGGCTTCTCCGTACGCCCATCCAAATTTCCCCTTTTTCTAAGAACACTAATCACATGGGCTCAGAGGCCCACCCTACTGCAGTGGAACTTCATCTTAACTAATTATATCTGCAGTGACCCTGTTTCCCAGTAAAGGTCACATTCATACTGGGTGTTAGGACATGAACATGAACTTGGGAGACACAATTCAACTCCTGACAGTTGGTAAAGGCGCTTGGTGAGCCCAACTCGGACTCCGGGGCCCCTGGGAGACTGACATTCATGTGTGGTTATGTCTTCCTCTGAGGCTGGCGGCAGGGGGCCAGAGACTCCATCTGAGCTCTGAACCACTCCACTGCTCTCATAGTGCTACTATGATCGTGACCTTGCGTCCTGGCCCACCATTCAAGATCCCCATTCCATGTGTGGCATGAATATAGGCCTTTCTGGTCCCCGGGAAGGAAACCCCACCATCTGCTTCATGTGGGCAGAGAGATCCTCAGAATCTGGGCACCCTGCTGGGTGCCCCCGCCACCCCAGCTGGGGAAGGAGAACCCTCTTCATTGGTAGCTGACCTTGGCCACCCCAGCAGTGCACTGGCGTCTCCTGTATGTGTTCATGAGAGCTGGACTTCTCTCTGTTCGAGTGCTTTGGGCTCCATGCTGCAGGTCCAGGGTGGGTAATTTAGTACAGGCATACCTTGTTTTATTGCCGTTTGCAGGTACTACATCTTTTACAAATTGAAGGTTTGCGACACCCCTGTGTCACACAAGTCTATTAGTGCCATTCATCCAGTAGGCTTAGATGATGGTTAGCATTTTTCAACGATAAAGTATTTTTTCATGTGTGTTGATTTTTTAAACATAATGTTACTGGAACTCTTAATAGAAGGCAGTATAGTATAAAAATAACTATATGCACTGGGAAACAAAATTTGTATCGCTAGCTTTATTGTGCTATTTGCTTTATTGAGGTGGTCTGGAACTGAACTTACAATATCTTTGAGGCCTGCCTACACTTAAGTAGACCAAGAATTGGGGAGGGGCAGAAATGAGGAAATGATTAAGGCAGACAGTGCACAGGAGTGAAGGAGCAATTAGAAATGCTAAGGAAAACCAAGACACTAATAAATATCTTAGATCTTCTCTTATCACAGTACTAATAGCAATACTTGGAGACATTTTGTGAGGGCTGGGCTGGGTTCAATGTGCCACTTGTGATATTACGACATTTTGTCAGTTACATGACATTTTAAGTTCTGAATTCAGAAGTTTTAGGTGAGTTGCCATGAATTGACAGCATATTCTCTTTTTTTGTGGGTGTTTATTTTATTTTATTTTTTTGTGTGGCAGAGACAGAGAGAGTCAGAGAAAGGGACAGATAGGGACAGACAGACAGGAAGGGAGAGAGATGAGAAGCATCAATTCTTCGTTGCGGCTCCTTAGTTGTTCATTGATTGCTTTCTCATATGTGCCTTGACGGGGGGCTACAGCAGAGCTAGTGACCCCTTGCTTGAGCCAGCGACCTTGGGCTCAAGCTGACGACCTCGGGGTCTTGAACTTGGGTCCGCCACATCCTAGTCCTACGTTCTATCCACTGTGCCACCACCTAGTCAGGCTTGTGGGTGTTTATAGACTAGTGGTGCATTTTAGGATCAATGACTTGGAGTTGATGAAATCCTTGAATCCTCACAAAGACTTTGTATAGAGGTGCTGGTACACTCAACCCACTTTGCAGGTAAAGAAATTGAGGCTCAGAGGGATAAAGCCATCTGTCCAAGGCTCAGCCTATAGCGGTGGAGTGCTGACCTACACGTGCTTGGAGGTGGCGGGAACCAGTGGAAACCACCTGAATAGTGTGGAGGGGAATACCTTTTCACTCAATGGTCCTGCTGGATTAGGCCAAGTCTCAGGGCAGAGGTGAAGTTGCTAAGCTGTGACCCATGAACCTCACTCTTGTCATCTGCAAAGTGGAGTAATAACTGCACCCCCTTCAGTTCAATGAATGATCATAATGAGCTTATAGAGTGGACCTGGCGTGGAGCAAATGCTTGCCACCTGCAGCACCTGAATTTTGTTTGTTTTGATCTACACAGAGATTTTGCTGCTAAAAAATAAAGAGGAAACAGAACCATGTTTTGACTCAGGACATAACCCTGGAGCTGTCTTGAAACCTCCACTTGATGTTTGAGTTTTCTTTTTCCTTGTTAGGATGGTCCAGCAGTTTGGGGTGGACTTTGAAAAAAGGATCGAGGGTTCCGGAGACCAAGTGGACACGCTGGAGCTCTCCGGGGGAGCCCGAATCAATCGCATCTTCCACGAGCGGTTTCCCTTCGAGCTGGTGAAGGTAGTACAGCCTGGGCTGGGCCCTCCTGTCCCTCATCAGGTACCCTGCTCAGCCTGGAGCCCGCCTCCTTCCCGAGCTTGAGGTCTTGGACTCCGGCCTTCAGGTCTGAGCCTAGAATGTGGCCTGGGGGAGGAGACCCCCAGGTTTCCTGAGCAGGTAACTTACAGGTTCCTGGCAGAGCTATACAAAAAGTTTTATTTTGTTTCTTTGATAAAAACCAAGGTACATGCTCCTTGTAAAATATGTAGAAAATAGTGGGAAATTCTCATGTCCCAGAATGTTGAAGAGGGAAAATAATGCAGATTATGGACCCAACATAAGCAACGTAAAACATAGATAATATTTATAATACCCTTCCATATGACATTACATATGTGTCTAGATGTGTATATTTGCATAGGTCTTTATAAAGTTCTTGCAGTTTTTAGTGATGAGATTAGAGTTTTAAAAAAATTTTTGCTTGAACTTTTACTGTTTACTTTGACCACATATTTTTATAAAAACCAGTAAAGTTCTTTTCAATTAAAAATCAAAAGCTAAAAGCCACAAAATTCCCATAGTCCTAACACCCACAGACAACTCCTGTTAGCACTGAAAGTGTATCCTTTCAGAATTATTTCTATGCAGACAGAAAGCGCCCCCTTGTGCTCACCTCAGCAGCCTATGTACTAAAATTGGAAGGACTACAGAGATTAGCATGGCCTCTGCAAGGGTGACACACAAAATTTGTGAAGCGTTCCATTAAAAAAAAAAAGCCCTTCTTGCATACACAAACACAGCACATATATTCATCTATTCTTATGTGCACATATATATTGTTTTAAAAATTATGTCTTTAGGCCCTGGCCAGTTGGCTTAGCGTTAGAGTGTCGGCCCAGCATTTGGAAGTCCCAGGTTCAGTTCCTGGTCACGGCACAGAAGAAGCAACCATCTACTTCTCCATGCCCCCTCTTTCCCTCCTGCAGCCATGGCTTAGTTTGAGCAAGTTGGCCTGGGTGCTGAGGATGGCTCCATGGCCTTGCCTCAAGTGCTAAAATAGCTTGGTTGATGAGCAACGGAGGAGCTGCCTCACATGGGCAGAGCATCGCCTGGTAGGAGGCTTGCAGGGTGGATCCCAGTCAGAGTGCAGGCAGGAGTCTGTCTCTGCCTCCCTGCCTCTCACTTAATATAAAATATATATAATATATTATATATCTATATATTAATATTATATATCTTTATACCCTGATTTTTTTCATGTGGTGGCCATCTTTCAAAACCAGTTGTAAATATTTTATGCATTATCAACAACAAAGCAATTATTTTATAAATGTCCCATCATGCAGTTAACCAGTCTCCCTTTGTTGGACATTTAGGATTTTTTTTTTTACATTTTTCAGCAGTAATGAATAGTTCTTTTGAATATAGCTAATCATTAATTCCTCAAAGTAAATTTCTAGAGCATTTCAAACCTCCAGGTCCTAGTGTAGGTATATTTTTGGAGGTTCTTGATTTGTACTGCGAGTGGCTCATACAGGAGTGCAAGAGTGTTAGTTTCACAGCATCCTTACAGATACTAGGTATTTAAAAAAAATTTTTAGTATTAAATTTTTTTTTAATATTTAAAAATTTTTTTGACCAATTTAATATTCTGCCATGTGAATACAACATAGGAGACAACATTCCCCAAATAAACCCCTGTTCTGAGGGGCCGCAGGTGCATCCTTGCATGCATTGGATATCTCTGTTCTTAGATGGAGTTCGACGAGAAGGACTTAAGACGGGAGATCAGCTATGCCATTAAGAACATTCATGGAGTCAGGCAAGTTCCACAGGGAGACTCGCCCTTGTTCCTTTCACTCTTGTGGTGCCATCCTCCAGCCAGTTGGTCCCCTCAAACCTCTGGGTGCCCTGATTGTGAGGTCTTGACAGGACTCCTAGGTGGTTCTCAGAATTTATAACTCTTTCCAAGGGTACTTGAGGGTGGATGTCCTCAGTCCTGTGTAAGTTGTCATGGACCACAGGGCTGTCTGCTGCCCTTGACTTAAACATTAGTTAAATGGTTCAGTCAGTTGGCATGAGCCCTAGTCACTTTGGTCATCCAAGAAAGCTCACTGCATATTTGTTTGTCCTGGGGAGGCAATGGAGCCAGGTCTGAGTCTTGAGTACAGGAACCCCGTGTTTGTCCCTGTCATGGTTTCCCTGTTGAGCCTCCTGGGTCCCCTCCGTACTCCAACAAAAGTGGTCCCTCCAGTGGTCCAATCTCATGTCACCGCGGGGTATTTAGGTTGCCCTGGGGTTTCCAGGGAGTGGATACAGGCATCTGATTCCCAGACTTGCCATGACCTTGGTTCTTCCTTGGGAACCCAGCCCATGCCTATGCGATTGCTGACCATGTTTTGTTTCTCTCTGACTTATCTCCCCTGTCCCTGGGTTTGGATGGTTTTAGGACCGGGCTCTTCACCCCGGACCTGGCATTCGAGGCCATTGTGAAAAAGCAGGTCGTCAAGCTGAAAGAGCCCTGTCTGAAATGTGTCGACCTGGTTATCCAGGAGCTAATCAATACAGTTAGGCAGTGTACCAGTAAGGTATTCGCCCCTCGGCAAGGGACTCCTGGCCATGTGGAAATGGGGGTTCAGGGCTTTGGTATCAGTTTCCCAGTGCTTCTGCAGCCTGTGCCCCCTGGTGCCTTTCCCCCTGCCCCCAGATTGCCTCAGTTTCCAAGAACATGACATCTTCCCAGAGGCTGGGGCAGGGGCATGTCAGCCTGGGTGCAACTGGGGAGGGGGGTGCCAAGCCTCCAGAACTGACCAGACTGGTGGGCAGGCTCCCTGGGACCCTGATACCAAGCCTAGCATGTGTCTGATAGAATTGGGGTGTCGTTGGGCTGTCGCTTTGCCGCCTTCTGGGAAACAGAGGGACTCTGCGTCAGCTGCTGGAGGCCAAGCTCCCTGTACCCCCCTGACAGTCACTCCTCCTTGGGTGATGCCTTTAGGCTTCCTTCGAGCCAGTCACTTCTCCCCAAGTTGCCAAAAAAGGCCCAAACACCAATGCATAATGAGTGCTTGGGTCTCAAAGCTCCTAACTGCCTCCTCAGTTTCCTTGCTCCCTTCCAGGAGCAGTGCTGTTCCTCCAGGCAGCTGGTCCTCAGATCCACTAGGTCACAAGCGCCTGGGCGCCTGGGCCACTGCCTCCCCCAAGCAAGATATAGTGGGTTTCCCCGAGGGCCTGGTTCCCAGGGCAGCATGCTTTGGCCAAGCAGCTGAAGCACTTCCCGGTGGGCAGTTTGTGCTTGTACGTCCATGACGGCCATATAGCTCTGAGTCAGCCTTCAAAGGCGGGATTTCTGCTTGAGCCTTCTGTTCTCAGTCTGAAAAGCCCACATTTGCTTCTTAAGCTTCTTTGATTGGAAAAGGGAGGGGAAAGAAATGCAGGGGGGTTGGAGATTATCATCTTGGAGCCCGTTGTTGCAGATAATGAAAACTCAAAGCATCCGCACACTCTTAGCTGTCTGCATGGTGACACTGACCCTTAGCACATCTATAATGAAACCCAGACCAAGTCTACCCCTGGGACCCAAGGTGCCTCTTTGATCTGAAGTAGCTTCCGGGGCAAATGCGGGCATAGGCTACTCCACGCATGTCACTAACCAGCTGACTCTCGTTTCTCTCTTTCTCTGTCTCCTCTCCTGGGTGTGTGGCCTGCACTGTCCCTGGGTGTCTTTCTACTGGTCCCACCCTCCGCATGACCCAGGACGGGGCTCTTCACCCCTGATATGGCCTTTGAAGCCATTGTGAAAAAACAGATTGTAAAACTCAAAGAGCCAAGTTTGAAGTGTGTTGATCTGGTGGTCTCAGAACTGGCCACAGTCATTAAAAAGTGTGCTGAGAAGGTAACAGAAGGTTTTGTTATTATCACCTACGCATATGTCCCCCATCTTCTCCCTCTGTTGTTAGTCTCACCCCATGCATCTGGGAGACTCTGCCTCAGATGGACCCCCAAATCCATCCCCCCATCCATGGGCCAGTTGTTACTTAATGACATCTCAACTGTGCATTGGCAGACAAAACAGGGCGAGTTGCATTGCACGTGTGTCCCACTTTTGCAGTTTGGCCTACCAAAGGGGCTGGGAGGCCTTCGATGCTGCCAGAAGCTTTTATTCAGCAGGCAGTGGGGATGAGAGTCAATGCTTGTTCCTAAGACCCTTAGAGAAAGGGGGTTTCCAAACTGTCATCAAAACAGTAAAACATTGCAATGTGCAGACCATGTTCTAATTTCATGGGACATTTGCTTGGAATCATCAAGTGATTTTGAAAAAAAAAAAAAGTGATTTTGAATGTCCACTTAGTTTTCTTCAATTTGTGAACTCAACCCAAACTGCGGAAGGTGGGCCTTCCATATGTTGGTTTGATTACTGCTGCAAAGGCTGGGGTTCTGGGGGTGTTAGAGGAATGGATTCTGAAGATGAGATGATGAGGAATGGTTTTCCACAAGGGGGTCCCTCTGAGATAGATGGCCCAGATGCCAACTTACCATCTAAGAGCAGTCGCTACATGCTCAAGCTGGGTGAGAGTGCTTGCCCCAGTTATCAGCGGCTTTAATTGCAGTCGGTGTCCCTCGCTCTCACCCAGTGCCGGTGGGAGGGGTATGGCTGTCATCCACTTTCTCTGCCACTTTCCACCTCTAAATCACATTCTCAAAAAGCATCTTTGCTTGTGCATGGGCACCCTGTCACTCTCTCTGGCCCACTGTGCCCCCACTGTTGCCCTTGTCTCCTGGCTGGAGCAGCGATGAGACAGGAGTAGGGTGGGGACTCGGTGGGCCCACCCCATGTCACCCACCTTCCCCATGTTTTCTGTGTGGTTCACATTGCTTCCCATGCCGTGAGGACCCAGCCAACACTACCACTCTGCTTTTCCCCAGCTCAGCTCCTACCCCCGGTTGAGAGAGGAGACAGAGCGAATTGTCACCACTTACATCCGCGAACGGGAGGGGAGAACCAAGGACCAGGTATTGGCTTTTTGTTTTAATTTTCAGTTATAATTTACCTGAAGGAAATCTTGAGTGTTATGGTTCAAGTTTTGATAAATGCATACAGTAACCCCCACCTCAATCATAATATAGAAAGCTTCTATCACCCCCCCAAATCCTCATTCTTTGCTCCTTTGTTGTCAACCCTTCCCTGACCCCCAGGCCGTGGCAGCCACTGGCTGCTCCCTGTCCCTGTAGGTTTGTCCTTTTTTCTAGAATGTTCTGTGAACAGTCTCCTGTACTACATAGCCTTTTGATTCTGATGTCCTCTCAGCATGATGTATTTAGGATTCATCCCTGTTGTGTGTGGTGCATCTGAAGTTTATTACTTTTTGTTTTGTTCAAGTTTATTACTTTTGATCTCTGAATGTGTGGCCCACAGCTTGTTTATCTGTTTGCCTGCTGGAAGACCATAGGGTCCTTTTTGTGTTTTAATTTTCCTGTGAAGACCATCCAAGCACACACAAAGGTCGAAAGTGGGACTCCTCCAAGCAGTCATAGTGGCAGTTCACCTGTCCCCTGCTGAGTGCACCAAAGACTTCATTGCACCTTCATATGCCCCCAAACCTGGTCTCAGTTACTTTCCCCCAGTTATTTTCTGTGATCTCTTTGCAGCTGTTTGTTTAATCCAGAACCAAAGCAAGCTGACGTGTTATGTTTGGTTGTGATAACACCTGTTTAGAATGGTTCCTCTCCCCTTGACATTGATGGAGAAGGAACTGGCTCATCTGTCCTTCAGAGGATCCCCCAGTCAACCTGCACCTGTTTCTTCATAGCTTCTATAGTCTAGAAGCTGTAATGTATCAAAAGCCTGAGAGATTCCAATTCTTTTTGTGTCATTGCTATCAAAGATGCTGCTGGCCTTCCATACATACCACAGCCTCTGGTTGCCTCCCTGTTGACACTGCTAGTCTTGACCCATTGGCTCTGGGGTAAATGGGATTCAGGCTCTAAAAAAAGCGACAGTGGATCCCACGGACGGAACACACCACCAACTTTCCAACAAACGCGCAAGGTCTGACCTGGTGCCCGGCCTGTTTTATGCTTGGGGCTTAGATATAGGAAAGAGCAGGGTACTGTTTAAGGGCCTATCCTTTATCTGAGATGACATCCCAACTGGCTCCTGTGTGTCTGTATGTGTGTTTCTGTGTGTGTGTCTGTGTGTGTGTGTCTGTGTTTCATTTTAATGTCCTCACCTAGCCACATTATCTTTGCTTTTTAAATGTAGCACTTACGAAATGCCAGGTACTAGCTCAAGGATTTACATATTGTGAATTAGTTAACCCTTTGAAGTGTGTCCCTTGTGCCCCTATTCCACAGCTTGGTAACATGGGACCCAGAGTCATATAGCCAGAGAGTGGCTGAGCTGAGCCTGTAGCCCGGTGGCCAGCTCCAGAGGCTGTGCCCATGACCACCACACTGGGCTGCCTTGTTCTGCTCTGTTGGCTCAGTCTTACTTAGTTGTGAGTCCCTAATGTCTGGAAGCACCTGTGTTCTCTTCCCCCTGCAGATGTACCCGGGCTTGGGGTGGAGGTGTATATGTGTGACCCCTCTACTCCTGCCTGGGAAGCAGCATGATTCTGCACTCCCACCCCCATGAGAAAAGTGCTCCAGCCACTGTACCTCCCAGCCATGCTGGGCTCTATACAAGTGCTCCTCAGTATACAATGAGTATACTAGGATGTAACCTCATCATTACATCCTGATAACCTCATCAAATGTTGAAAATATAGTAAGCTGAAAATGCACTTAATACACCTAGCCTGCCAAACATCATAGCTTAGCCTAGCCTACTGTAAATGTGTTCAGAATATTTACATGAGCCTACAGTTGGGCAAATCTTTTGATACAGTGAATACCCTGCAGAGTACCGATTATTGACCCGACCTGTATGATCGTGTGGCTGACTAGGAAGTACAGCTTGCTGCCCAGCATCACCAGAGCGTAGCATATCACATATCACTGGCCCCGGAAAAGATCAAAATCAAAATTCAAAGTATAGTTTCTACTGACTGCTTATCACTTTCACACTCTTTTAAGTCACAAAGTCAGCCCCTGGCCAGTTGGCTCAGTGGTAGAGCATCGGTGTGGCATGTGGAAGTCCCAGATTCGATTCCTGCTCAGGGCTCACAGGAGAAGTGACCATCTGCTTCTCCACCCCTCCCCCTTCTCCTTTTTCTCTCTCTCCCACAGCCGTGGCTCAAATGGTTCGAGCAAGCTGACCCTGGGCACTGAGGATGTTTCTGAGGCCTTGCCTCAGGTGCTAAAATAGATTTGTTGCTGAGCAATGGAGCAGCAGCTCCAGATGGGCAGAGCATCGCCCGGTAGGGGGCTTGCCGGGTGGATCCTAGTTGCGGCGCATGCGGAGGTCTGTCTCTGCCTCCCCGCCTCTCACTTAAAAAAGAAAAGAAAAGAAAAAAAATAGTTAGAAAGTCATAGATCAAACCATTGTCGGGGACAATCTACTCACAGTGACCCCTCCTTTCCCCCAGATTCTTCTTCTCATCGACATAGAGCAGTCCTACATCAACACGAACCATGAGGACTTCATTGGATTTGCCAAGTATGTACTGTTCATTGCAGCAGCTGATGGGGTGACACCAGTCTGCTCTCAGTTGTGATTCCCTCTGTGAGCTGGGCACGAGGGTCCCTGATAGGGTGTCCTGGGTGAGAGTATGTGGAATGTTGACTGGACAGCAGCAATCCCATCCCCATTTTTCCCACTGCATTGCCTGTGGGCACCAGTGGTTTAAGGAAGAAGGTGCATTCCTAGGGTCAATCTCGTGAAGAAAGGACTGGGCTAGCTAGCGCCCAGTGCTTCCTTTCCTGGGGGACTTCTCTGAGCCTTTTGTAGACTCCTGTGCAGTTTTCCCAGATTCTCCATACGCACTTGGCCCTTTCACAGAGTGTCTCATGGGGTCAGTGTCGCCCAGGATCGCCGTGGCTAACATTTATACACTATAGACATAAAACCAGAACCTTCCATGGAACCTGAATAAAGAGCTAGAACAGGGAGCTCTGGTTTCAGCAAGATGTAAATGTAAATGCATCCCGCACTGATTCCATCAACCCCTAGATCCTTCTCAGTGAGCGTGAGCATCACATGGACTGTTGTGGTAGCTCACAAAGGTTTTTTTTTGCCTGAGCCCAATGGAATAGCAGACCATTGGTAGCCAACTCCCTAGTATCATTTAGCAGATATTGCTGGTGTGCCCTCTCTGTACCAGGCCCTATGACACAGCAGTGAGGAAGCACAGACCCAGGTCCTCACCCTCAAAGGAAGGTCCCATGCCAGAGACAGACATGCACCCGAACAGTTAAGATACAGTGTGGTCAGTGCTGGGGCAGGGGCTGTGTAGGGTCCATGGGAATCCAGAGGGCAGTCTTCAGGCATGGCCTTGGGAGGGCAAGGAGGCATCTTTGAGGAGGTGCCTGGCAGAGCCCAATCTTGGGCTACTAGGCAGCAGTGAGAGGTTCTTTCTGTCAGGGGTCTCTGTGTTGGGCTGAATCATTACCAGGTAGAACATTTATCAGTGCACTCAGCACACTTATTGAGCAGCTCTTCTGTGCTAGGCACATGGTAGGTGAGTGGAATGAATGAATAAGGGCATGGTCAGAAACTTTGGGCCCCTGCTGAGGGTGGGCTGGGAGTCACAGTCCATGGGCTGCCACTCAAGCAGGGTCTTAGAACCTGGGGAGCAGCCTGTCCCCAGCAGTCAGTTGTGTGTGGGCTGAAAACACTGGTCCTCACTGTTCAGTTTGCTGCTGTTTTCCTCACCTTGATGTCTCTGCTTCTCACACTTCATCCACAGTTCCTTCTCACAATCTCTCCTGTTTTTCCTTTGACCACTCCACTCTTTCCTCTGGATTCCTGCGCCTTCCCACCTCCCCCAGTTGTTACTATACTGAGCAGCTGGTGACCTGGTGGGTATTGCCTGCTGTGTGCCTTTTTCCTGGTGTGTGAACAGCTGGGGGCGGGGCCCAGGGTGCCAGGCTCCGCCCAGCCCAGGTATAAACCAGGGCTTCTGCCCTGGGTGGGATATCCCAGGGTCCCATGGAACAGCCGTAGATCGCTGTCTCAGATCCTTTGGACTAGGACAGCAAATAAGCCAGACTTGGCCCTTGCCACTTCAGAGACCCAAAGGCTGGGGACACATTGTCATTGAGCAAATTTTCATAAGGAAAGCAGAAGTTGCAAAGGAGAGCAGGTGAGGGGTTGTGGGAAAGGAGAACAGGGATACGTCCTGGAGAGACCTTACCAAGGAAGTCCTGATAGCCAGGTGACAGGCGGGATATCCTAGAGCGTTAGAAATGGGGGAAGGAAGGCCCAGAAGCCAGGAGCATGGGGAGACCAATCCAAGGGGGAGGTGAGAGGTGAGGCCCTATCACCTGGAGGACCCTGCAGGCCTAGAGGAGGACTCTGGGCTTCTCTCAAGGCATTGGGAAATCTCCAGTTGGGTGTAGGAAAGGGAAAGCTGCAAGCATGTGGGCTGCCAGGAAAAGAAGGGCGCCAGGGAGCCCTTAGGAAGTAGAATACCTGGGACTTCCCTAGTACCCAGGCCTTGCCATGTGTTGTCCAGCTTGGTCCTGTTTTCTTTTTTGTTGTTGTTAGCGCGAGAGAGATGGACAGACAGGGACAAGCAGGATGGGAGAGATAAGAAGTGTCAACTCATAGTTGCAGCACCTTGGTTGTTCATTGATTGCTTTCTTTAATGTGCCTGTCGGGGTGGGGGGGCAGCTGAGCCAGTGACCTTGGGCTTCAAGCCAGCTACCGTGGGGCCATGTTTAGATCCCACACTCAAGCCGACGACTTCAGGGTTTCAAACCTGGGTTCTCCATCCCAGGCTGACGCTCTGTGCACTGTGCTACCGCCAGCTCAGGCAGTCCTGTCCTCTTCAGACACTTTTGATCAAACTTCTTCCTTTGCTTAGATGTTCTGGGCTGTTTTCCCACTGCCCTCTAAACTCTAAAAACAGGGGCCAAAAAAAATATCCTTTAATAAACTCATTAAACATTCAGGAAATTATTGGATAAAATTCTGTCTCCATTTTTAATGTGTCAACTTTTACTGATCAAAGAACAGAAACTTAGTCCATTTGTGCATGTGTACGCACACACACTAAACTACCCAATAGCCAACTTGAACTTTAAGGTAAAAATCCCAGAAGTAGTGAGTAAAAGAATGAAACCAGGATGGTTGCCTTTTCATATTGTTCTGAAAGTTCCAGCTAAAGTAATATGATAAGATATGACATTAGAATGAACAAGAGAGCTAAGTAGGTGGCCATCCATGTACAAAATACGTGGCCTTCATCCGCACTCATCATTTTCTGGCATGAACTAGCCAGGAAACAGGATGAATAAGGGACCTTGTAGAAACACACCCTGTTGACCTTGACTGTCCTCTAGTTTGCGGTAGCAGCCATACAAAATGAATGTTGTTTATTGGTGAGCTGCTGTCCCACAGTCTGATCTCCCAGGTCTGACAATGCCGTAGTCAGCTACTTAGGACTTGGAGCTAGGGTTAGAGATCGGAATTGAGAGCCAGAGGAAGCCTCAAGTTTTTGACCCCCCGCTTGGCACTCAGGTTACTCTGAAACCACAATGGCTAACTTCCAGCCACCTAGGAATCTAGTTTCTCATGCCCATTCTTGGAGGCTCCAGTGACTTCTGGAAATAGCTGGTGCTCTCAGGAGTGGCAGAGATCAGGGCTTAGAAGCCTTGGTTTAACTCCATATGTTTTCTCATTCCACGAACCTCAGCTCTCCCTTGGGCAGCCCTTCGTGTGCAGGGCAGTTTCTCTCTGATTCTGCCCTTAATTGGTCACTGGCTTCCTCATATGGGCAAGAACCCCACCTGGGCCGCGAGGACCTCTTGTTCCTACATCTCACCTGCATGAATCTCTCTGTGCTTCGGTTTCAGTGCCCAGCAGAGGAGCACACAGCTGAACAAGAAGAGAGCCATTCCCAACCAGGTAGCCACCCCTCCAGGGCCAGCAGCTCCACCTTTGGGAGCAGGGGTGGGAGGGCACTGAGAGACCACTGAGCCTTGTGATGGCACCCAGTGTGTGCATGCTCCACCAGATCCTCACCCCTGCAGCCTCTCGAGTCCATTTAGGTTTTGATGCTTCGGGAAACTGGTCTGCAAGCCAAAGCTCTGACAGGGTTAAGGGGACAGATTTTGCACAACTGTCAGGCGCTGAAGGAACATCCAGGACCACGGTTAGAACTTGATCCTCAGGATATCCCTATCACTCATAGTGTCTCCAGCAACACTGGGTTCTCAGCCTGAAGGACTTGGAGCCTGTGGGAGGTTGCATTGTGTCAAACAGTTCTGGGGAGGCCTGGGGTGGTTTGACCCCTCACCCGGAGAAGCCCTAAACCACACACAAGGTTTTCTACCTTGATGTTGTGTCCCAGCCAGAGACCTATAAAGTAAGAACAGCAACAGCTTTATATTTACCAGTATTAGGCACTTTTTTTTTTTTAAGAAAATCATCTGCAAAAGTTTCTGCCAATATCCCCTGCTTCTTCATATCATGCGGGGATGGGGATCGGGCTCTTCTGTTTATCCTGCACGATTATAGAGCCCTCTGGAAAAGAAGGGTATAACCACTGCATGATTTTTTGTGTGTGTGCTTGTTGTAGGTAATATGTATGTTGCTTTTTTGTTTTGGAAGATGATAATGAATTAAATATTAACACCATGAATATAATTAATAGCATGTAATTTTTTTTCTTTTGCTGTTTTTTTCTCTGCTCTTTTCTCCTCCCATTTTTGTGCCTTTCCTGCTTTTTCTCCATCCCCTCATGTCCCTTACGTCTCTTTCTCTGCCTGCTCTTCTTTGATTTACCTAACTTTGCATTTTCAAAGGGGGAGATCTTGGTAAGTACCCACTTAGTGTGGTAGCAAACATTAGAGAATGTAGTAGTGGTGGAGGGCCCCTCCCTTAACATTCCCTTCCCCTCAAAAACACAACTAAAAATCAAATTAACCTAAAACCCACTGCCTCAGCCTGTGCCCAGCATCATGTTGCCCTGGGCATAAGCCGACTCACACAGACACTAACCTGACCACCTCCTTCAGCCCGTTCCTGGTGTGTTGACCTGGTTTCCTGTGGATCAGGGATGGCAAATACTCAGCTAATACCCCTCACCTCCCGCTCCTCACAGCCCTCTTGAAAGATTTTGCTGAAGCTCTGCTAGAACTTGCCACCACCACTGCTTTGTCTCCAGTGCAGATGTCACCATGCAGAGAATGTCCCCCTCCTGGGCTCATGGCAGACATTACTTATTGATATAGTAATGCCTAGTAATTGATCTTTCCCTTGTGCCTCTCTCCTGTCATGTGCCATGGCAGACACTGCTGACCAATCCTGACATTCTTTCTTTAGCATGCCGCCACTCCCCATTCTATGACAGATATGACTAACTGGCCAGGGAATTGTTTTCCCACATGATAGCTTTGTATGTGACAGTTCCATGACAGACATGACTAATTGATTAGGGAACTCTCTACTGGATGCTGCCACTATTCTGCCTCCATGGCATATACAGGATGAATTTGTCTCTTCTGTTCCACTTGCCCCCGTCCCTGATCCTTTGCATGTGGCAGACATCACTTGATCTAGCTTTCCTTCCCGCTGCACTTAGAATTCTTACCACCAGACTTTAGGCAGCTCCTACTTGTTGATGAATGTGGCCCCCCACATGTGTGGTATTTGCCATCCCTGTTACAGGTTACACCTCCTCTCCTTGTGTGGCCCCGCCCGGGGGGAGCAGGTGCTGCTCTGGCCTGAGAGTTGAGCTATTTTCAAGGTGACTGCCTCGGGACAGCTGGCTTCAGCCCCAGAGGTCTCCATCTCGGAGCCCTCTAGGCCTCTGGCCCTAACAGCAGCCTCTTTCTCCTGGATGGCCTCTCTCTACAGCCCCTGAGGCACCCTCTGGTGGGGACCTTCCACAGGATCTTTCCCGTAGCTCAGCTGATCCTGTGCAAGGGCCTCACTTGTGCCAGGGCCTAGAATTCTCTCCAAAGATACAGAAAGAGACAAAGCTTGGCCAGGGGAGGGGGTGGCAGGAGGACAGATTGTCCTTGGCCCCTGATTCCCACTTTCCCACATGTTGCCTTTAACCCCCTTTGAACTTGAATTAATTCCCGCCTCTAAACAGCCCAGGGGCCTGCTTCTTTCCACACCCCGAGAAGTTGAGTCATTCTTTTCCCGCTGGATTCCACACCCCTGGCCACAAAGCCCAGCCCTGCCAAAAGCATGGCTGGTCCCTGGGTTTCCCAGCTATGGTTGCCATCCCTGCCTGGGCCACTGGACGCCTGGGAGGAGGCTAGGCCACCCTGCTGGTGGGCACCAGCTATGTCGCTTCTTGCCTGCTGCCCGTGCTGTCCCTGTGGCCCTTTCTCCCACCCTGGCATGCCTATTGCTGTGCAAACTAGGTCATGGGAGCCCTGCCTGCCTCTCTAGCTCCCCTGCCCACTCCACTCCTGCCCCACCTTATTCTAAGCCCAGTCCCCTTGGGCACAAATCTGGCTTTTGGATGAGAGGGCCCAAGTACTTCTTTTTCTCTAGACTCAGCACCTGTGTCTGCCATGCACAGTTTGCACCTCCCCAGGATGGGATTCTGTCACTGACCCCAGTTGGGTTCCCATGAAGGCAGTTCTCTGGGTGGCTCAAGGGAGAAGGGAACTTGGGGGCTTCTTCAGATCTGACTAGCAGCCTCCTGCCCAAACATGCAAATGTGCCATTCCTGGCATGGACCCCCTCTCATGTCCACATGCCCTGCAGCACAACCAGGACCCTGCCTGCCAGCTCTGTCTACTATACTAACTGACGGTGGAGGCAGGCAGACCACCAAGAGGTGGTTGGGGCACATCTGCCCCTGGGAACCAGGCTGGACCTGAGAATGCGGAGGCCTATCCATGGGAGGATTTCTCTGGAGAGCAGTGACAGCCTGTCTTGTGAACCCCTTCATTCTCCCTCCCCTAGCTGTCAATCAATGACTGAACTGAAGGTTAAAAACACCCACTCTGTGGACCTAGACTAAGCCAAGGCAGGCCCCACCTACCCCTGGGGCAGTGGAGGGGTCAGGAGCACAGCTCGAAGCTCTGCGGCTGGATAAAGTGGCCAGATGCAGAGGCTTCTTCTTGGGTCCTAGGCAAGAAGGTCTTGAGCCTAAGTCTGGAGACCAGCTTGGCCCCAGCATGACCAATCTTGCTGCTTACCTTAGGACTGAGGGTGTTCCCAGGACCTGAGACTTTTAGTGATAAATTGGGGGATCCTGGACAAACTAGGGTAAGTTGGCCACCCTGCTGCTACGGAGGATACTATGACCTTGTTGGCACTGACAGCCTCTGCCCCCTTGCCCACCAGGCCGCCTGTGCCTGGGCAGGTGCCAGAAGTCATTGCCTGATCCATGATGGACAAAAGACTCCAAAATGCTGTCTCGTCATCTAGGGAGAGAGAAGTTTATGTCCTTAGTCTTAACAATGGCTTCCAGGTGGCATCTCATGCCATCTCCAGCCTGGGCAAGGACTTCTACATGGGGTCCCTGGGCACTCTTTGGCCACCTCCATCTTTATGCGCTGAGGCTTAGAGCCTAAGTCTAGCCCCAGGAGGGATGAAGGCTGGTGGCTGGTTACCCTATGAAGATTTAGCAGGCTTGGGGCAGGTCAGGGTAAACAGGCTAGAGTCCCTCCTGACACCCACCCACTAGGCAGGCATGGGGGCCCCAGGTTGGGTGCTCCTGCCCCACCCCAATCTGGGGTCCCAGCACCAGCTGTTTGCAGCCATTTACGCCTACCCTGCCCCACCCCAATCTGGGGTCTCAGCACCAGCTGTTTGCAGCCATTTACGCCTACCCTCTGCAGGTAGGCCTAGTGTATTGCTGCCTTGGCCCCAGGTGGCCCTGCCTGTGTCTCCACATGCTTTCCTGCTGCCCCAGGGTCCCTAGTCCAGAGTAGTGGGGGGTTCTAGCCCACACATGCCTCCATGGCCCAGGGAATATGGGAGTGTGGCACCCCAGGGGGCCTGCATTTAGCTATCAGGTGAGTGTACTGTGTAGGCCTGGGCTTTGCCTCTCACTCCAATGACAGCCAATGCCTGATGACTCCTATCCAAGGGGTCTCTCACCCCGATGTGTCAGGCACAGAAAAGAGACCATGGGGCTTGAGTCTAACATGGGATATATTCCTTGTAAGTGCTCTGGGCTCAAACCTTCTCCCTTAGCGCTCTGGATGGAGTTGACCCTTCATCCTCAGACTGTGATAAGAGCCAGCGGAGAAGGGAGCCCAAGGGTGGGTGCTGTCAAAGCAGGTGCCTGTGCTGCTGAACACCTGCCCTAGGAGCTGGGCAGATGAGCCAGCAGAGCAGGCATCAGAGTCAAGGCTCCAAGGTGAGCCTCTGCCGGTGGCTCCTGAAAGGAGAGAGAAAAAGAACTACTTCATTGTGTGGGTGACTCCTCCAGCCCTCTGTGGACATCTACCTTCCAAGGAGCATAAGGGGCATCCCTCATATTCATGTCTCACTGAGATAATTATGATTCCTTCAGTGTCATATTTCCTGTGATAATGACCCCACACATAGGCCTGGGATCCCTCCTCTGGGACCCTTTCAGCAAGTGTACCTTTTGCCACCTGTGCTAACTCAGCCTAACCCCAGGGGCCGAGTTTGTTTCCAGTCAAACCTGGCATGTAACTGAGTTGGTGACTGTCCACCCAAGTGCCCCACACTGTTTGCCAGCGGGAAGTGCTTGAGCAAGGCAGAGTTGGGTTGGCTGTCTGGGTTGGAGGTGCCTCTGCCTTGGTCCCTGGCTTCCTGCCTTGCTGGGGGCGAGGGCACTGGCTTTTGCGCTGAGGCTGGGCTGCGCTGGGCAGTGAGTCCTCCACTGAGCTGTGCTCTTCTCCCCAGGTGATCCGCAGGGGCTGGCTGACCATCAACAACATCAGCCTGATGAAGGGTGGCTCCAAGGAGTACTGGTTTGTGCTCACTGCCGAGTCTCTGTCCTGGTACAAGGATGAGGAGGTGAGTGACTGGCGGGCACAGGACCATAGGGTGAGAATAATGGTTGTTCACTCGTCATTCACTTGCTCACTTGTTCATTCATTTACTCACTCACTCTTTCATTAAAGAAAGGTTCCCTGAGTACCACTGTGCCTCAGAGCTTACCATTAGGATGGTAACAGCCAGGGCTGAAGGGGATACAATGCATTACACATCATATCCCCCCCTCTGGGCCCCTTTGGGGTCTAACCTGATAGAGGGAAGGGAGATGGGTGAGGGAGCCACTGGCAGGTTGGAAATTGACCCCAGCCTCAAAAGCCAAGCAGGGGAGCTTCTTGCTCTTAGAGGAAAACGGCCTGGTATCAGGGACTCAGGCTCATGGCTAGGCTGCTGAGACACTGGTGTTCCATGGTCTGCAACCTCCATGGGCTCAGCTAGGCCCTTAGCCTCTCTGGGCCTCAGTTTCCTCATCTGTGAATTGGGTAGAATGACCCTACCTACTGTGAGGTGCTTAGCTGGTGTCTATCTTTAGAGTGTTACACACTTGCTTGTCCTGATCAGGACAGGGAGGCTTCCTCATGGAACAGCACTAGGAACAGTAACCTCAGAGAGCAGTATCGCAAGCCGCACTGGCAGCTGACCCCATTCCAGAATGGCAGGCCTAGGCCCAACTGTGTGTACTTTCACCAGGTTCAGAGACAAGGCAGGTAGAGCTTTGTCAGGGCCCCTGGGTGGCTCTCTTATTTGTGAAGCCCACTGAGGCCACACATGGAGGGTATTCTTCTCAGGAAATCCTCACACTTTGTCCATGAGGAAACTGAAGCTCCAAGTAGTGACTTCATGTCACAGCAGAGGAGGGGCCCCAGCCTACACCACTGTCCCACAGCCCAGGCCGGATGTGGTTCCTCTAAGGGAGGGTATTTAGAGGTGAAATCATCCCGCTTCACACGAGGCCAGACATTCACCCCATAATGTCCTGGGAACCTCAGGAGCTCTGAGTCCCATGAAGGAAAGGACACTGTTGGGTAGGTGTTTTTAAACCGGGGGGGGGGGGGGGCAGCGATCCAAGGCCTCACAGCTTCATGAGATTTGGATGTGGAGGGAGGGTGAGAGCATGCAGGCGTTCCTCAAAGAGCCCTCGTGGCCACATCAGCTCCCTAAAATGGCTGAGAGAAGGGTGGGGTGACGCTTTCACATTTTTTTCCCTTTCCGCCCCCGCAGTCTGAAACCCAGCCTGCTCTGTGGTTTGTCAGCTGTCAGGCAAGCTCGGGGCTGGTCCCTGCCTTTGGGCTCGTGGGTCCCCAGGGCCTGGTATTGGCCTTGAGCAGTTTTAAATGGGCTTTGGGGCCCAAGCCCCAGCCTGGTTCTCCGCTTGGCACCATTGCAAGCCCAGTTTCAGAGCTTCTTCTTGAACTTAAGAGAGGCCCTTCATTTACCTCTCACCTGGCAGTTGGAAGCAGGAGCTCCAGACCCTCCCTTGGGGCCCCAGACCAGAGGCAGGGGAAGTGTGGGAGGAGAGCCAAATGCCCACGATGGTAATGAGAACCAGCAGGCCTGTGAAAGGGGCCTTGTGTATCCCCAGATATAAAGCAGGCTCAGACCAGGAGGGGCGGGAGCAAAATCCTGTGCCCCTACCCAAGTTAGGATCCCATCTGGGATCCTCAGAGTCATACATGATGGCCATCCTTGCAGCCAGGCTTTCTTAAAGAAGCCTCAGAGAGGGGCAGGACATTTGTATTTCTTTATTTAAAAAAATAAACCAGAGAAGTTGGTTACAGCAAGAGATAGTAGGGAGATGGTTCAGCCAGGGCCCCCAACGTGACAACCTGCGTTGGGCCTCCCTCTGCCATTCCCTGGAGACTTTTCTCCCACCCAAGCCCTTCTTCTGGATTCCAGAACCTTCTGTCCAAGTCTCCACCCCGGGGGGGGGGGGGGGGAAACAGGGTGGTGGGCGATGACACTCACCTGCAGGTCTGCCTCTCTGTGGGGGTGGCAGCAAGTTTGGGGGGCCCTTGTCCCGACGTGCCGCTGGCCCGAGCCCAGCCTAACCAATGTGCAGACTACTGTACACATTCAGAGCCCCCTGAACAGGTAGTCTGAACACTGGGTTGGCGGGGCCGGCTGTACATCCCGTGGGCCCCCCAGGCAGCGGCAGGGCCACCACGCTTCAGCACCTCTGAGCAGGCAAGGTAGCCACTGCTCTGCCCGTGACAATCTGCTGTAGCTTTTCTGACGTGGCGAGGCTGGGCTGGCTTGCATCTGGAAAAAGTTGTGGGTTTTCAGGAAATCCTAAGGAGGGGGTGGGTGGGAAGGAGGGTTTGGGTCCGTGGCCTCTGCGTGCGGGAGACAGTTTCCTTGGGGGTCGGGGTGGGGGCGGGCACACACAGCTGTGTGTGTGTGTGTGCGCGCTCGCGCTCGCGCGTGCGCGCACACGCCAGCAGCATCAGGAAGGCACGCTGTGCTCTGGGTGGAATCACACTCTAAACAATTCCAGATGTGTCTCGCGCAGGGCCCAAAAGGACTGTGACTCAGTTACTTGGCCTGCCCTGCTGGCTAGAAACTTCCTGCCTCATGACACAGCAGGGTGGGGGCAGTGAAGGCCTTTCCACAAACTTCCGATAAGGGAACTCCCGTCCTGGCCCCTTCTAGAGCCCCCAGAACTTACAAGGACAACTGGGACATCCTTTCTTCATCACCTTCCCTCCCTTTGACTCCAAGTCTAGCACCTGAATGAGTGTGGGGACCCCCATCTTCTAGGCACTAGGCCCTTCTCCCAGCCACACTGCAGCTCAGCCTCTGGCCCTGAAGAAGTGCTGTATCCTGCTTCCTCCCTGCCCAGAGCCTGGTAGGCTGGCCCTGGAACCATGAGAGAGAAAAGAAAACCCCTGGTGTCTTCTAAGCACTGGCTCTGGGGTTGGTGCACAAAGTCAATGCTCAGCTCTAACAAGGACAAGACACCTGTCTGCCTTTGACAGATGTAGAAACTGATGCAGAGGGGTAGCGGCTTGCTCAAGGGCACATAGTCAGGGAGGGGCAGCCCCCACCTGCCAGGGAACCCCCTGGCCCCCTTCCCTTCTGTCACTGTGGATGCTCTTGAATTTGGAAGCATAAGACACGTTGACTTCTTTCTTGGCTCTTCTGAGAGACAGGGACAAGTGGGAAGAAGTGAACTGCTGGATGAGGTGGCAGGGCTCTCCCCGAAAGTCGCCCAGGAGTTAGAGGCTGGGAGAGTGGTGCCGAGACCTGGCTTTGGGGCACACGTCCCTCTGTGCTCACTCACCTGATGTGCCAGGTTCCCTCCCTGAGCATGATGCTTCCCTGGTGGGGAAAAGGGTAGGTTTCATGAGAGGAGCAGCACTTCACAGCAGTCCTTGAGAACAGCTGTGGCTCAGGTGAGCATGGGACCGGGGGACCCTGACAACATGTTATTTCCTGATGTGAAAACCCAGCTAGTGTGTGCACGTGCGTTACACATGAATACATTGCTATTGTTAGTACTAACGATGATGCACCAGCCCTGTAGTTGTTTAGCCGATGACTGTGGGTGAACATTGGGCTCCAGAGTGTGATTTGCCAAGCCTGTGCTCCTGGACAAGCAACACGCCCACCCCAGCTGCTTCCCCAGCAGCCATCAGTAGGCACTTCCTAAACGGGGTTGCCCTTAGGAAGCAAGTAACACTTCTATGGCTTTGAAGCTCAGGCCTCAATTCGGTGGGGCCTTGCTTTACACCCCCTGGATCATCTGAAATCCCAGCCTCACCCCTGATCCCCTGCCTGCCCCTCTCCATGCCTCTGTCTCCCCTCTAAAAATGGGAGCATATTGGTAACTCACTTTCGAGCTCCTTGTGAAGCTATAGCTGAGTGAACGGTTCATTCTCTCAGCTTGGAGGGGAAAAGAGGCTGGATTCTGGGTAGAGTTAGAGCTGGCCAGTTTTGAGCATCTTTCATGTGTCAGAAGTGAAAATAGACAGGAGTTCCTGCCCTCCAGCAACTGAAGGGTCAGTCCAGGTAACAGATAGTGCCCTAGGTCAATAAGCAAGATACATTGTGCCTACCTGTGGTTGCTCAGTGATTAGAGCATTGACCTGGGATGCAAGTTCAAAACCCCGAGGTCACTGGCTTAAGTGCAGGCTCATCCACTTGAGCACAGTTTACCAGCTTGAGTGCAAGGTCTCTGGCGTAAGTGTGGGATCATGTCAATGATCACTGGCTTGAGCCCAAGTTCACTAGCTTGAGTAAGAGGTCACTGGTTTGGCTAGAACCCCCTGGTCAAGGCACGTATGAGAAGCAATCAGTGAACAACTGAAGTGCCACATTTATGATTTAATGTTTCCTTTCTCTCTCTCAAAAAAAGATACATTGTGTTGTGTTGTGTTGTGTTGTGTTGTGAAGCACCAAGGGGAGAAGTGGGGATCGGTGGAGGGGGCATGGGATAAGGTGAGGGCAGATGTTGCCAAGAGGGTCTCCTCTGCACAAAGACCTGAAGGAGGCAAGAAAGGAGCCACAAAGGCATGGGCGTTGCAGTTCAGGCAGAGGTTCAGATGTGCAAAGCTCCCAGATGGGAACTTGTCTAGGACATTCAGGCAATGTCAGGGAGAAGAGCATGGCTAGGCCAGGGTGAGCAACACAGCAGCAATAGTGGATTACTTCATCTGAGTAGTGACTAACATGGGAGGTATCAGGTGTTGGCCGTGGTCCAGCCCTGGGCATCCTCTTGTCTTCATTTAAACAGCACAGGGTAACCCCGGCTCTGTTGTTCCTTTGTTGTCAACCCTTGCATTGGTTGGGAACCCAGCCAGTTATATGGAACATATCCCTAACAGGAGGGAGGGTGGTAACCCTTGCCTTCTACCCTTAGGAGAAAGAGAAGAAGTACATGCTGCCTTTGGACAACCTTAAAATTCGCGATGTAGAGAAGGGCTTCATGTCCAACAAGCATGTCTTCGCCATCTTCAACACGGAGCAGAGGTGGGTGCCCAAAGGGTTCCAGGGTGGAGACCAACCTTTCAGTCTTTCAGCTGCATCCACTGAGCACTGGTGTATGTAGTCTTTGCCCTGGAGTGTCATGTTGTAGAAAGGGAGTCAGGTGAGAAACAAAAATGCCATCGGCACTTCCAATGGGTGGTCAGGGAAGACCTCTCTGGGCAGAGTCTAGGATGAAATGATGGAGGAACCTTGGAGGGTTTGAAACAGGGACAGAACCCTACTCAGGTGCTCACAGGTGTCTTCTGGTGACTGTGGGAGAAACAGACATGGGGGTGACGGCAGCCCAGGAGACTAGGACCAAGAGACTGTGCTGGTCCAGGTGGGAGATGGTGGGGCTGAACCCCGGTGGCACTGAGGACATAGAGGAGGAGGGCGCAGTTTTCAATAGAGTTAACCAAATTCCTGGTAGATGTGGGTGTAGAGAAATGACTCTGGGCTCCTGCAGGGAAGGAGCTGCCATTAGCTGAGATGGGAGAGGCGGAGGCAGGGTAGGCTAGGGGACAGTTAGGAGCACAGTTGATGGGGTACATGGGGGCATCTGGGCTCTGTCCTTGCTGACTGACACTTGGCAGCTGTCTCACCACCCTGGCCCTGTGTCCCCCTGTGCAGAGGGTTGAAGGTATTACCTGATATATTGTTTAGGAGTTCAGAAAACCCAGAATAATAGTCGAGGAAACAAGATAGATGATTTGGTTTTTTTTATGTCAAGTTAAGACTTTACCACCCAGGGCAGGTGGGGCAGCTCCACAGGCATGTGTGCCCAGGCCCTCCCTATTCCTCAGCTTCCCTCCTCTTGGTCCAAAATGGCTGATGATGTTGCAGACATTGGGAAGAGAAGGAAGAGCAACAAAGACATTCCCCTCCCTTCGTGACTCCTTCCAGAAGTCTCTCAGGGCAGCCACTCACTGACCACCAGTTGGCCATCACAGAGCTCCATGCCTAACCTCAAACCCAAATTTCATGCCAGCGCTTTGGGGCTGCTTGTTGGCCATTTCAACCGTGCCTGCCTATGGAACAGGATAGGGTACAGATGCTGCTACCATCCTGGGGCCTCTGGTCATGAGTGTCTGGGTCAAGTGTGAATCCCGGTCACTCACAGACCCCAGAGCTCACTACACCCGAGCTGGGCCCACAGTCAAGGTCAAGCACTTGCCTCTTCTCTCTTCTTCTCATAGGAATGTCTACAAGGACCTGCGGCAGATAGAGCTGGCCTGTGATTCCCAAGAGGACGTAGACAGCTGGAAGGCCTCATTCCTCCGAGCTGGCGTCTACCCAGAGAAGGACCAGGTGAGGAACTGCCACGCCCTGCCTGGCTAGCACACCTTTGGCTAAGTTGACCATATCTGGGAGAGGAAGGGGGCTGGGTTCTCACAGGATAAACAAGATGAGTTATTTCCAGGCTGTATTTGCTAGAACTCTCGGAAGGCATGTAGCCCATACCCTCAAGCAAACAAAGCAGAAAGGTAGAGGAGGATTGTGTTATCAGGGCCCAGAAGGTTCTCCAGCTAAAGCCAAGGGCAGAGATGAATAGGGACTGGGAGCCTAACCAGGCAGCACAGTAAATAGAGCATCGGACTGGGACTCAGAGGACCCAGGTTCAAAACTCTGAGGTCACCAGGTTGAGCGCAGACTCGTCTGGCTTGAGCACAGACTCACCAGCTTGAGTGTGGGATCATAGACATGACCCCATGGTCACTGGCTTGAGCTCAAGGTCGCTGGCTTGTGCAAGGGGTCACTTGCTCTGCTGTAGCCCCCTGGTCAAGGCACATATGAGAAAGCAATCAATGAACAACTAGGATGCCACAACAAACCATTGATGCTTCTCATCTCTCTCCTTCCTGTCTGTCCCTCTCTCTGTCTCTCTTGCTTAAAAAAAAATAGAATAGGGACTGGGATCCCATCTGCTTTGTTCTCTCTTCTCTCCTCCTTTAGGTAGAGTGAACATGGCCATCCTCGGTCCCCAAAATAACATGTTGTTTCAATTCCCAAATCAGAGGATCTAGATCTAGCCTAGCTTAGGCTGTGGTCAGCCCAGGTCCAGGCAGTTTAGGCCACGGGCAAGCAGGGCCACATGGTGCTGACATGGCCATCAGGGGCCAGCCCTGGAGGGTTGGTTGTAGGTGGCACAGGGAAACAATTTCCAGAGAAGAGGGGCTCCCCACGCTCTCCTTAGACCACAGTCCCCCTTCACTGCCTCACCTCCCACCTTGCAGGCAGAAAATGAGGATGGAGTGCAGGAGAACACCTTCTCCATGGACCCACAGCTGGAGCGCCAAGTGGAGACCATTCGCAACCTAGTGGATTCCTACGTGGCCATAATCAACAAGTCCATCCGCGACCTCATGCCAAAGACCATCATGCACCTCATGATCAACAACGTAAGTATCTGGCCCCAGTCACAGGGAGGGGCCAGGGGTGATGGCAACCATATTTAGCCTAAACACTGTATTGTATAAAATAAAAAATTAGAGTTAGTCAGCGCCTTTTTAACATCAAAATCAGGATTTCCATCCTCTTGTGTAAAATTGGAAGGTAAAGTCTACACAGGGCTGATACTTCCATTTATAATTTAAGCTAACACAACATGTGTGTGTGTCCTCTAAATTATTTTTTTTTAGTCATATAATAACCCTAGGAGAGGGACTGCTGTCATCCCATTTACAGACAGGAAAATGGAGACCCAGAGAAGTCAAGAAACCTGCCCAACACTCAGGAGAGTAAGAGGTGGGATTCAAAGCCCAACTGAGTCTATCCTCAACTGTAGCCTGGTATTGGCGGCCTTGGCCTCCTGATGGCCTGCAGCCCAGCCCAACTTTACTTTCAGTATTACCCGCCTGCCCAGGTGCCCATAAGCTTCTCATTTAGGCTTCTGTTTGGTAAAATGCAGTTCCTCATGGTCTCCTTCTCAGTGATGATCAGTGTTAAATTTTGTGGGTGCCCTGGTATGTTCTCACATATAGATGGGATTTAGGAAATAAATGGTTCTGCAGCCTGAAATTTTAAATGCATATATGCTTTGACCCTGTACTTCTACTTGCAGGAATTTCTCCCACAGAGACATTTGCCCGCATGCCAATTGAGCATATACATGATTTTTTTTAATTTTTTCAGCAGTGTTTTGTAGTGGCTCAAGATTGGAAATCTCTATCTTTTAAATAGAATCTATTTAATAAATATCCATTCTATTGCCAAAAAAAAAAGAGTTATGAATATGTTCAGGTCTATAACTTTTATTATTAAGTGGAAAGGTATGGAGCATAACAATATACAGGAAGGCTCCATTTGTGTAAAAAGAGAGAAGTACAGCCCGACCTGTGGTGGTGCAAATGGATAAAGTATCGACTTGGAATGCTAATGTTGTAAGTTCGAAACCCAGGGCTTGCCCAGTCAGGGCACATACAAGCAGCAGCTAATATGAGTTAATGCTTCCCATTCCTCCCCCTTCTCTCTTTCTCTCTTTCTCAAATCAATAAATAAAATCTTTAAAAAGGGGGGGAGGTACATACATCTCGTGTATGCACAGACATCTCTGGAATTTTGTACAAGAACCTAGTGAGAGCACTTGCTTCCTAGAAGGAGAATTCAGGGGGCTGAGGAGGCCAGTGGACAAAGGGGTTTTTGCTGTACTTTATAGTATCTTTAGATTATATTTTACTTTTCCTTTTACCAGTTTTTCAAAATTTAAATGTTTGAATATCTGATGCATTCACATTTAGAAATTATCGAAAACATGGTCATCTTTAGAGATGTTTGAGAAAATTTCCAATATACACAATTTGTAGAAGGAATCTTTTGTTATGAGGTGTCATACATCCACTGACTCAATGTATTTCGGTCTCAAGCCACTCTTGACCTTAATGGGCATGCTATGGGAGCATCCCCTCTAAAATCAAGAACAAGTTGGCCATTTTCACTTTTAACTTTCATGTAGAGTTACTAGTCAATGTAGTTAGACAAGAAAAATAATTTAGAGGTGTAAACATTGAAAAGTTATAAGAAAAAGTATGCCTATCTGTTGAAGCTCATGTACACATGATATGTATACCTAGAAACCCCAAGAAAAGTAACTGAAAAACTACTGTATCCTATAGTAAGATTGGAAGATTCAAGAACAAAGTATAAAATTAACTGAAAACTTGTGCAATAATTTCTCAGTTAACATTATGGATAGGTTCTATGACTATAAATGAAATGACAAATAATGAAACCCAAGTTTTCCATAGACTAATTGACATACACCTGAAACTAATATAACTAATATAGTATTGTATATACTAACTATACTTAAATTTAAAAAACACCATAGGCTAATAGTTATAAATAAATAAGGGTTAGGTTCCTATGACATCACATCTGTAATATAATTAAATGACATTGAACTAAACAATATTATTAGAGGACCTGCTATAGTTTCTGAACAAAAACCAGTTTGAAGATAAAACAAGAGCATAAAATTTCTATAGTAATAAGAGGTATGCTTCTAGGAATAACTTTAATTAAGATAATCTAATAAAATGTGTTGGAAGAACACTTGAAAGCATCCCTGAGCAACTTGGAAGACAGCTGGGTGGAAAGCTGTATTTTAAATATCTTACTTATTGTATGATAGACAAAGAAAACCCTACCAACTGTGGTAGATGCTTTTCCAGCCAGTCTCAATGGTTGGCTGAGTTCACAGTTGGTATGGTGGAAGCCCTGACCTCTCTGAACCTTGCCCCCAGACAAAGGCCTTCATCCACCATGAGCTACTGGCCTACCTATACTCGTCAGCAGACCAGACCAGCCTCATGGAAGAGTCAGCTGATCAGGCCCAGCGGCGGGACGAAATGTTGCGCATGTACCATGCACTCAAGGAGGCTCTCAACATCATTGGAGACATCAGCACCAGCACTGTGTCCACTCCCGTGCCCCCACCTGTTGATGACACCTGGCTCCAGAGCACCATCAACCACAGGTCTGTGAGGCCTGGTCACCCATTTATGCGGAGGCTGCTGCCTTTGGGTTCCTAGCACCTCTCCCAGTCCACAGGCGGGCACAGTAAAGGGGACCAATCCAGATGGCACAGAAGCCAGGACTAGTCACAGTGGGAGCTGGTAGCCCACCTCAGCCCAAAAGGACAGGGAGAGAAGGGTTAAAGATAAGATGGTCTCCTGGTGCCTTCCATTGCTTCAGCCCAAATGAAATCCAAAGAGGGCAGGAGGCCTAAGCAACACCAGCCATGGAGGTCAGCCTGGGGCACAGAGTATGGCCAAGAATGGTGGGGGATGGGGGTGGGATAGGATCTGAAGGGCAAAACGGGGGCATAACCAGCACATCTTCTCCCCTCTGACTCTCCCGAGCTGTTGAATAGAAATAAGACCCTGGTGTGGGTAATTCAGAGCATCAGACAGGGAAGGCAGGACAGCATCCAGCCTGGGGAGCAGTGATCCTCAGGCCCAGGGGTAGCCTTTGGGGCAGGGCCTTGTGGCCTCTGAGGCAACCGGACTTGATCTGTAGGGTAGAAGTGTGCTCTGGAAGTTATTTTCAACTCTGGAGAGTAGTTTGGAGGAAGCACAGAGTTGAGGCCTGAGCAGGGCCAGTGAGAAGGAAATGTTTGTGAAAATGAGATAAGAGGGAAGCAGGGTCCCTTAGCTAAGGACAGGTTTTAGGGAGGATGGCCACCTCTGGCAGGTCTGGGGAGTGGGCAGAGAATCCCAGTGCACCTGTACTGCCCCTTGCCCAGGACCAAGAGCTCACCCACATCTCTATACCAGCCAAGATCCCATTACCCCGGTTGGTAGCTAGTACCAGCCCATCACAGAGGAGGTCACCATGGCCATCACCCCCTGCCCAGCTCAGGCTTCTGTGGCCACACTAGCATGGCTGATGCTTGTGCCCACTGTTTCCAGCTCATAACCTCTTTCTTCCACAGCCCCACTCCACAGCGCCGACCCACGTCCAGTGTGCACCCACCGGGCCGGCCCCCAGCAGTAAGGGGTCCCACCCCAGGGCCTCCCCTGATGCCTGTGCCAGTGGGGCCAGCAGCCTCCTTCTCAGCGCCTCCCATCCCATCCCGGCCCGGCCCCCAGAGCGTATTTGCCAATAATGACCCCTTCTCGGCCCCGCCTCAGATCCCATCTCGGCCCCCTCGGATTCCACCCGGCATCCCCCCCGGAGTGCCCAGGTAAGGCTGGCCCCTAGTTGCCTACCATTTAGAGTCACTGGCCTGCACGCTGCAGGGAGTAGAGGAGTCACCAGCATCTTATTTGGCTGGTTGAAAAACTGTGGCCCATAGAAGCCAAGTCAACTGCCCAAAGTTGCAGAGTGATAGAGTAAGGCGACTCCAAGGCTCCAGGCCTGTACTCTGCCTGAGCTGTGGTGGGCCTACCACACAGCTTGGGGGACCTTCACACTGGGCCCTTTCTCCTGCTTTTGGTCTTTGCTTCCTTACTGAGGACACACATCAGTCATCACATAACCCTGCCGTACCTCTCCTTACCTTCTAGGCCAAGCTTTCTTCTCCACACTTGTCCCATGAGGAGCCTGGGGTCCAGGGTGGTTGGGGGACTTGCCTAGGGTCACAAAGCAAGTGACTGCAGGGCTACCAATACCTAGACTTGGAAAACTCCTCCATTGCGCCCTGGCAGCCTTCAGAGCATCTAGCAAAGGGCAGCAACCTGAGAGGGGGTGGCGGAGTCTGGGTCCTCACCACTGCCCTGCTTCCAGCCTCACTGCTTTCTCCCTTTCCTTGTCTGTCTTTATTCTCTTTGCAGCAGAAGACCCCCGGCTGCGCCCAGCCGTCCCACCATTATCCGCCCAGCCGAGCCATCCCTGCTCGACTAGGCTGCAGGGGCATTTCTGGGGGGTTCCTTGTGCACCCTTGGTGCAGGAGCTTCGGTGGTTTGGGCCCCTCTGCTGTCTCTGGTCCTCCTGTCCCCAGGCTAGCACGAGGCTCCCTGACTTTCCTAACCCTGGCCCAGTCATGAACTGGCCTGGCCCCTATCCCCAGTTCGACATAGCACTGAATAAAGGGGCTCTGGAGCCCCAGTGTCAGGGGAACTTGGGTGTTGCACTTTGGGGAAAGAGGCCTCAGGTAGCAGAGGGAACTGGACCCTGAGCATCATCTTAAATGAGGGATCTCAGCTGGTATAGAGGGGACTCACCCAGGGGATTTTCTGGCCTAGAAAGCCTGAGTAGACTGGACCTTCTGGAAACTGCACCAAGGGCGCCTGTACCCTTAGGTTTGATTTACTGGGGTGCAAGGAGTGTGTCCACTTAGCAGTGGGAACTCCTGGTGGCAAGCCAGGAGCAGGTCCAGTGATGCCCGTCCTGCCCAAGTTGTACATATTCCTTCCTTGGCCGTATTAACCGCATGGCCCAGCTTTGGCTGCCAGAGGTGCCTTTGCCAGGTCTGGAACCCCCGGCTCCACTGGCCTCACTCCTCCCTCCGCCCCTTCCTCCACCTGACTTCCAGAGTGGCCTGGACTTGGGTTTGAGTGGGTGGGGAGGCTGTGGGCCCCTTGGCTCCTACCCAGGTTTCCCACATGGGGCGGGCCCCAGGTGGCCACTCTCTGAGCAGACTTTGCTCACTGCTCGCTCAGTTTGACCACTGTTAAGTGCCTGCACTCTGTATCCTATTAATAAACTAAAATAAAGGGAAGAAGCTTCTGATGGCTGCTGTGTGGGCCTTTTGTGTTGGCATTCAGGCTGATGTTGGCTACTTACCTTACCCCCAGGAGGACCCCACCCCTCCAACAACAGGTTCCCCCACACCTCACTCATGGGGGCTCTACTCTTGGGAGGCTTCATTTCCAGGGGAATCTATCTCTAGAGGGGAGAGCTTTTACCTTCCTGAAACCCCAGGAGTGGAAGCAAATATTCCCCGCCACCCCACCCCACTATGCCCCGCAGAGGCCTGGGGCAGACATCAGAATCGCTGAGAGGAAAGGGAGTCCTGGCCCTCCACCCCACACTGTTCAGTGGTCAGGCCCTCTCTCCTCCCTGAAGTCCTGAGCATTTCCCCAAGGTCCCCTCTTCCCCATCTTGGGACCCCAGGCCTTCTGGCCCAGCTTGAGGACACAGTTAAACTTTGCTTTCTGATTTTTCTCTTATGCCCAGGCGACCACCTCCATCGGCTCCCGCCAGACCCTTCTTCTGAGCTTCGTGGGAGACCCCTCCCGCCTGCCTGACTGCCCTCTTGGGGGCAGGTCTGTTGTGGCTGGTGTCCCTGAGCCCCAATCACCAGGCTCTGTGATTTTCTGACCGTAATTTATTGGCTCCGGTCCCCAGGCCAGACTGCCCTTTATTCTGTGAGGCTCCTGTACAGGCTTTGGCCAGGGCACCCCGTCAGCCCTGTCTGGGGCCCCTATAAGGGAGAGCAGGAGGGGCAGGTGGTCTTATAGGCCCTGCTCCTGGAATTGTTACCGGACCTCACACATAGCCCCTGCTGGGCCGAGGGGCCGGCTTCTTCCTGTCAATAAAGTGACTGTCCTGGCAAGAACACTGCAACAAGAGTCTACTTCCCAGCCCCTGGCTTGAGCAGGCCACCCTCAGCTGCAGCAACAGTCCCCAGGAAAAGCAACAAGGAGGGGAAGGAAGGCATGGGGTCCCATGAGCAGCAAGCCCCTTCCCACCATGACCTGGCTCATAGAGCCAGTGAGGAAGGGAAGGGGAAGTTTGCTTCCTGGGCACCATTCCACACCAGGCAGTGGTAGTGCAACTGGAAGTCTCAGGCTAAGGCACACTTACAGTAGGGGACATGGGTGGGGCGAGAAAACTCCAGGGTTGCATTCAAATACTGCAGTGCCTTCCCAGTGCACAATTTCTAGGAAAGTGGATACAACCACTGAGTCAGTCACCCTTTCTGGATGGCCTAGACCTGCAAGCCAGCCAGTGTTCTGGCCTGGAAGGGAAGACACATAGGGGCCGCACGGTCAGGCCCAGAATGCACAGCCTCCCCTCATGTAGGAAACTATTTGGTGAAGGGACTCCCCAAGGCTCACACGCATGCACCCTGGTGCCACTCCTTTTCCTTGTTCTTCCTTCAGAGGTAGGGACTACGTAGGCACAGGGCGTTTATCCTGGAAGAAGCGCTTGAGTGTGCAGACCTGCAGCACAGCTACTAGCAGCAGCACAGCCACATTCACAGCCGACCAGAAGTTAACCCGTTCAAGGTTGCCCTCCTGCAGGTTGCGGTCACGTGCCTCAAAGGCTCGCAGCAGTGTTAGCATCTGGATGCTGCGTTCCAGACGAGTTCTCATGGTCTCAATAGACTCCTGTGGAGTAAGGGAGGAGGAGGGTCAGGCCTCTGTCCTTTGGGGAGCAGAGACCAGTAAAATAGGAAACAGGGTGAGTCCGTGTTGCTGGGGGAAAAAAAGCTGAGAGCATGGACTGACCAGCCTGCCTGAGCCTAAATTCTCATTCTGCCACTCACTGTGAAATCTTAAGCAATTGAATTAACCTTTCTGGGCTTCAATTCCCTCAGAAATGCTGTGCGAACTGAATGCTTAATTAAGTGTGAAGAATGTATTTACTAGTGGATAACAGCACAGTTGCTGAAGCCAGACTGGGTTCAAATATTGGCTCTGCCAGTTGCTAGCTGTGTGGCTTTAGGACAGTTACTTAGCCATCCTGTGCCTCAATAAAATGGGGATGATTTGAGTATACTACCTACTTTATAGGGTAGTTATGGATATTGAGTTTTTTAAGCCCTTAAAATCAGGGTTTAGCCTGAGCAGGCAGTGGCTTAGTGGATAGAACATCGACCTGGGATACTGAGGATTCAGTTTCAAAACCCTGAGGTTGCCAGCTTGAGCATGGGCTCACCAACTTGAGCACAGCGTTGTCAGCTTGAGTGAGGGATCATAGACATGACCCCATGGTCACTGGCTTGAAGCCCAAGGTCCCTAGCTTGAGCAAAGGGTCACTGGCTCAGCTGGAGCCTCCTAGTCAAGGCACATATGAGAAAACAATCAATGAACAATGAAAGTGCCGCAACTACGAGTTGATGCTTCTCATCTCCCTTCTTCTCTATTGCTGTCTGTCCCTTTCTCTCTCTTTCTCTCTCTCTCTCCTCTTTTTTTTTTTTTAATTTTATTTATTTATTTTTACAGTGACAGAGAGAGAGAGATAGGGACAGACAGACAGGAACAGAGAGATGAGAAGCATCGATCATCAGTTTTTCGTTGTGACACCTTAGTTGTTCATTGATTGCTCTCTCATATGTGCCTTGACCGTGGGCCTTCAGCAGACTGAGTAACCCCTTGCTTGAGGTGAGCCTTGCTCAAACCAGATGAGCCTGCGCTCAAGCTGGCGACCTCGAGTCTCGAACCTGGGTCCTTCCGCATCCCAGTCTGACGCTCTATCCACTGCGCCACCACCTGGTCAGGCTCTCTCTCCTCTCTCTTAAAAAAAAAAAAAAAAAAAATCAGGGTTTACACCTAGAAATGTGCAGTTATTTTTAACTGTGAACTGCCACTGTTAATGTAATTAAGTTGGGGGCAACGCTGCTATGAGAGGCTGGGTCAGGCCAAGGAGGACCCCAGCCAAGGTTGGGCAGCACACTGCTGCCCAAAGCCAGAAATCTGGGAGGAGTGGCCCCAGCTCGGCCTGGGCGCACCTTGATGTCCTCCATCTTGACATCCAGCATCTCCTCAGGCTCCACGACCTCTGCCCAGCCTTCGACCTCCTCATCGTCCTGCAGGCTGTCAAAGATAAGTTCGAAGAACACCAACTTCTCGGAGATTGTGCTGAAGGAGTTGTCAAAGCACAGTCTGTAGTCCCCAGCCTCCGTGGGTTCTACCCTGGGCAGAAAGGCAGACACATAGATATGACCCCGAATGGCCACCAGCCGGACTCTGCGAAATATGCAGGGTAGTAACCGGAGGCCGCTGGGGAGGGGCAGGGCTGTAACCGAACCCTAGCAGGCAGCGGGACTGAACTCACGTGTGCACCCCATCTGCTTTGCGGGACTCACTGACCAGCAGCACGCCCTGAGGGCTCTCCAATGTGAAATCCACATCCAGCCCAGCACCTGCGATCACCTGGGGGGCAGGTAAGAGCAGGTGGAGGGCTAGGGGTAGGCCAAGGGCACCTGCCAGAAGCCCGGGCTGAAGCACCGCGCAGACCCAAACAGACCACTAGGGACCTCCCTGAGTGCAGACACCCACACTTGCAACAGAGTCTTGCCCCTACCCGTCCTTTGGGCCGCGCCCATAGCCTTGGCTCCGCGCCCACTGATACGACAGATTTGTGATCAGTCCTTTCGTCTGATTGGCTTTTACCTGGGCACGCCCCTGATTTGGCCACGCCCTAAGAGACAACGGGTCCAGCCTTGTAACCAAAACATCAGGGCCTAAAACATCTGTAGATTGCGCCCATTCTCATAGCGCTTTCTGGCCACGCCCACCAACATCTTCAATCCGACACGACCCTTTGGCCACGCCTACGAATGTTTAGTCCTATGAAGGACTCTATTCTTCACAGAGGCCACGCCTCCTGGCTGTCTCACTATAGCCCCGCCTTCATCTATTACTCCCTCCCACCCTTCCTCTCCCAGGCGTTGCGTCCGACCCTTCCGTCTGACTTTCGCAGACTCCACCCATACGTTCTTACGCACAGGTTCCTGCCCCTTTCCTCTTTAATGCAAGTTTTGCTGTAGCTGCTTAGCCACACCCCTTCCCTTGGCTCCGCTCGCTCCCTGGCCCAGGACTCTCTACCTGGTACTCGGTCTCGAGGCTTGCGTTGGCCGGCGCGGATTGGTAGAAACATTGCTTCCTTCCTGCAGGTAGCAGGAATGTGAACTCGCCGTCCTGGATCGGTGGGGGTCCTGCCCCTTCCACCCCGACTGACGGCAGTAGTAGCCACAGGGCCAAGGCTAAGGCCGCGCCAGCCGCCATCATCAGGATTATCCGGTCTGCTAACGGGTTTTGGCTCCTTTAAGAGCTAGCCCTGCCCACCTTGCTACTTGACGGAGCTCATTGGTAGCCGCTTCTGCTCGTTATTAACCAGCGGTGTCGGGAATGAAGGACCGCTTGAGGGTGTAGCTGCCCAAATGAATGCCTGATGTACCCATAAACGGTCAACCTTCTAGAGACTTTTCTGACTTGTTCTCACTTTCGGTCTCTATTGCTGGTGAACGAAAATGACAAGTACCATGATATTGCGTTCTCCTCAGGCAAACACTAAGACAACTAAAGTGTAGGAGGCCGGGTCCTTTTAAGTCACAGCCTTGCGGTTTACCCAGAGTAGGCCGTGCGCGGCTTATCTTGGAAGGTCCAGTCTGGGTGGAGCTGGACTAGAATAGAGGCTGGGCGTAGCCCTGCACGCGACCCATGTGGCTCGAGTATTAAAAAGGCTCAGCTTAGGTGGACCGGAGACGTTTTCAAATTAACTGGAGTATCCCGTTATCTCTTGCCTCTGAATAAGGCCCCAGCTTCGAAGCCCGATTCCTCATTCCCTTTGCGATTTAGAGCCATCAGTTTCCTCATCTTTAAGTTGGGACTAGTGAGAATTGAGATGAGTCTTGGTCCATAGTGAGCGCTCGGTTGTCATGCATAGTTAAGGAGCGTGGCTCCAACCTGCACCCCAAAGGTCTTAAATTCAGATGCCAGCGGTAAGCAGAGTGATTCAAGTGGCTCAGCGTAAAAAAAAAAGAAAAACAGGCCAGGTTCTTGGAGTCAGCAGAGAAGAAGTGAAGTTGAATGTGGGCCTCGGAGCCAGGTTGCGAGGTTCAAACCACACCCCAACCTTTACTTGAGGCAGTCACCCTCATTTTCTTCATCTGTAAAATGCTGTGAAGATGAAGTGAGATAACGATTCGTCCTTGGCACGTCATAAGCCCTCATTAAGTATCTGGTATATTCTAGGTTTATCGTCCAACTACTTAACTTCTTTCTTCCTCAGTCTGGCTTAAGAGGATATGAAGAAGACCTCCCTTTGGGATACGGATAAGCAAAGCAGTCATTGGAGAAATGGACTCTGCTTGGTGATTCCATCTAAACATAAGAAAAAATGTTTAGACGGAAATTTTGAATCCATTAAAGTTAGGACTGGAGAGGTTGGCAAGTGGTGACAATTACTCTTCAAATACAGCTGGTGGCTGTCAGCGCCTCCCTGCATTTGGAGAAATTGGGGGAAGTAACACCACTTTGTAATGTCAAAGTTTGTGTGCTGCTGTTGGTATTTTTATTTCACTAGATTTTCTGTTATTCAGACTCTGCTTGGACGTATTGAATTAGTTGTGGAGTATGAGTGATGCCCCCCCCCCCTTTTTTTGAGAGCATGTTTATTAAAGCTGGGGACAGTGAAACAAAGAAGGATTTAGGAGAGAGCCTGGGCAGGGCTGCTTTGGCTCCCTAGAAACCTTATAGAAAAAAAGTTAATTACATGGTGCCGTGTGGGCTCACTGAGAAGTAAGTCACAGGGACAGAAGTGGTCCAGGTTGGGGCTACTTTTAGCTCCCTGAAAAGTCAGAGAAATGGGAGTCTGGGAGACAGGTTCAGGGGAATAGCCCAGGTTGAACTACCACTGCCCCTTGCTCCCCTAGTTGCAAGTCCCGTGGGGACCCTTAGAGTGAGGAGAAAGAGTAAAAGTACATGCTCGAGAAAAGGAGGGGTGTAAGTGTGCACCGAGGTGGAATTCACATTACATCAAATTAACCATTTTATAGGGAACAACTCAGTGGCATTTAGTATATTCACTATGTTGTGCAACTACCACTTCTACCTACTTCCAAAACATTTTCATCAGCCCAAAAGGAAACCCTGTACCCATTAAGCAGTTATTCCTCATTCTCCCATTCACCCCAGCTTCTGGCAACTGCCAATCTCCTATATGGATTTAGAGTCTGGATTTTTCCTTTTTTTTAATTAAAATTTTTTTTAAATTTTATTTATTCATTTTTAGAGAGGAGAGAGACAGAGAGACAGAGAGAGAGAAGGGGGGGGAGGAGCTGGAAGCATCAACTCCCATATGTGCCTTGACCAGGCAAGCCCAGGGTTTCGAACCGGCGACCTCAGCATTTCCAGGTCAACGCTTTATCCACTGCGCCACCATAGGTCAGGCTAATTAAAAAAAAATTTTTGTGTGTAAATGAAAGATATGACCATTTGGCTATTTTCACTTAGCATGTTTTCAAGGTTCATCATCATAGCATATATCAGTATTTAATTCCATTTATGGCTGAATAGTATTCCAGAACCAGCCCCGGCACCATACTGATGACACAAGCTGCCATCTTCAAGACCTGTCATGCTAGGGAAGGAGGTGATGGAAGGGCAAGGAAAACACAAAGCTTTTCTGCTGCATTTACATTTACATTGCATTTTTTCAAATTGAGCATTTGCTTGGTTGGCATAAATCTTTGGCTCTTTTCCAGAGTTTAGATAAAGTTGATTCTGACTTTATTCAATTTGTCAATGTTTCTGTAGAGGGACAGGCCCTTGGAGCTACCAACTCCTCCATTTTCTCTGACATCTGGGGCCTTAATAGGTGATTCTTATTTCCCTCAATTAAACAAAAATAAAAACTTCCCCCTCCAGGCCCTGGCCGGTTGGCTCAGTGGTAGAGCGTCGGCCTGGCGTGCAGAAGTCCCGGGTTCGATTCCCGGCCAGGGCACACAGGAGAAGCGCCCATCTGCTTCTCCCCCCTCCCCCCCTCCTTCCTCTCTGTCTCTCTCTTCCCCTCCCGCAGCCGAGGCTCCATTGGAGCAAAGATGGCCCGGGCGCTGGGGATGGCTCCTTGGCCTCTGCCCCAGGCGCTAGAGTGGCTCTGGTCGCAACAGAGCGACGCCCCGGAGGGGCAGAGCATCGCCCCCTGGTGGGCAGAGCGTCGCCCCCTGGTGGGCGTGGCGGGTGGATCCCGGTCGGGCGCATGCGGGAGTCTGTCTGACTGTCTCTCCCCGTTTCCAGCTTCAGAAAAATACAAAAAAACAAACAAAACAAACAAAAAAAAAACCCAAAACTTCCCCCTCCACCATTCAACAAATATCTACTATTTGATACTGTGAATGAAACAGACACTGTCCATGTCCTTGTAGAGCTGTCATCCTAGTGTTGCTCCACTAAGATAATTTTAGGTAGTCATAGGTACTAAGAAATAAATGCTAACTTGTAGGTGGGGTGGCTCATTTAGCATGGGTAGAGTCAGGGAAGGCTTCCCTGAAGAGATGGCATCAAAGTTCAGACTTGAAATAGAAGGGACAGGAAGAGGCACAGTGCCCTGAGGTCATAAGACACTCAGAGGGCTCAAGGGACAAAAAGGAGATGAGAGCGGTAGAGAAGGAAGTAACCAGAGAAGAGAAGGGAGCAGTCAGTACAGGCCACATCATGTAGGATTCTTCTTCCCTTTGTAATATTAGTCTAGAATTTAACCTAAGGTTCTTACAACCATGTGGAGTTGGCAGACTGGCTTCTGGAGATCAGGGATCCCTATCAAAGAATGTGTGCTAGCCAATCTTTGTGCACTCCCCACCTGAGTTGTTCACCCTTCTCAGTACCACTTTGTACCCCGGAAAGCTGATCTCAAAATACACTGGATAAACTTGGCTGCTTGAGTTTGGCTCTGGCAGGAGATCTGAGGCCTGGAGGAGAGGAAGGTCTAGGTATATATCCCTAGGCTCCTACCCTGTTTGTCTATATCTCTCTACCAAAGCCTGCATCTCCAGCTCTCTCCAAATTCCAGGACCACTTTGTCCCCAGCAACTTTAAGCCTGGGCTGGTAACAGCTCTAGCTCCAAGACCCCAGGAATCACCATCCATTGTTGATTTTCCTTCATCCTGTCCATGACCCCTCTGTTGTACCTCTTTAGGATGACAGCTGTGTGACAGGTGACCAATACAGGCACGTGTTGCTTTTTTTTCTGAATTCAATTCCAGGTTATAGATTCCTGCACCATATTAACTACTCCCAGGATGAAATCCTTACATACATCTGAGGCCCTTCATATGTATTCCCTCTACCTAGCATATCCTTCCTCTGTCGTCTTCTCAGGCTTTTGGAGTCAAATGTCTTGAAAGAATCTCTCAATTCTGTCTACTGTACATCAAAGCCAAGAATCTCTGAACTCTCTCTTCTGTACACACACGATAGAACCATAAGGATAGACCAAATGAATGTTTGTTGGCTTTCAGGTCAAACAATCAAGAAATATTTGTGGTTCACTATAAGTCAAGCACTGTAGTAGACATTGGGAAGGTCCCGGAGACAATAAGGACCCCATCCCTGCACCTCTGGAGAAAGAGAGCTGGATGAATTCAATAAATTCAAGCACGTTCTCTGAACCACATTGACCTAATTTAATCAATATTTATGGGATATATCAAACTGCAGTGTGCAGTTTATATATTTTAAGGGCCAATAGTATGTGGATCAGGATATGCTGGGCCATCAAAAAGATCAGTAGGGCCTGACCAGGCAGTGGAGCAGTGGATAGAGTGCCAGACTGGGATGCGGAGGACCCAGGTTCAAAACCCAGAGGTCGCCAGCTTGAGCGTGGGCTCATCTGATTTGAGCAAAGCTCACCAGCTTGGACCCAAGGTCGCTGGCTTGAGCAAGGGGTTACTCAGTCTGCTGAAGGCCCGTGGTCAAGGCACATATGAGAAAGCAATCAATGAACAACTAAGGTGCCACAACGAAAAACTGATTGATGCTTCTCATCTCTCTCCATTCCTGTCTGTCTGTCCCTGACTCTCTCTCTGTCTCTGTTAAAAAAAAAAAAAAAAAAAAAAAAAAAAGATCAGTAGGTCCTGGATGATTAGCTCAGTCAGTTAAGAGCATTGTCCCAAAGAACAAGGTTCTGGGTTTGATCCCAGTCAGGGTACAGATGGGAAGCAACCAGTGTGTATGACTGAGTGGAACAAAAATGAATGCCTTCTTTCCCCCCCCTCCCTTTTCTCTTCTTCCCTCTCTCTGTCTCAAAAAAAAAAAAAAATTTAAGCCGTGACGAGACAGCTTGGTTGGTTGAAGCATCATCCCAGAGTGCATAGGTTGCTGGTTTGATTTAGGTCAGGGTACATACAGGAACAGCTTGATATTCCTGTCTTTTTGTGCCTCATCCTCCACCAGAAAAAAATCAATAAACTTCAAAGCATTTAAATTATATGGAATATATTGTCTGACTACACAGGAATTAAAAATCACGGTAATTATCAAATAAGTGCAAATATTTATAAATTAAGCAACACCTAAACTATGGTTCATAGAAAAAATATACAAGATAATATTTCTAACAATGATAATGAAGCATAACATATCAAAATCTGTGAGATGTAGCCTGACTGGTGGTGGTGCAGTGGATAGAGCATCAAGCTGTACGCTGAAGTCCCAGATTGAAAATCCAAGGTCATCAGCTTGAGCACAGGCTCATCCGACTTGAGCATAGACTTGCCAGCTTGAGTTTGGGATCACCAGCTTGAGCGCAGAATCATCAACATGATCCCAAGGTTGCTGACTTGAGCCCAAAGGTCACGGCTTGAGCAAAGGGGTTACTGGCTCAGCGTGGGCACCCCAGTCATGGCACATATGAGAGACAATCAATGAACAACTACAGTGACACAACTACAAGTTGATGTTTCTCATCTCTCTCTCTCTCTCTCTCTAAAAAAAAGTGTGAGATGTAGTTAAAGCAGTGCATAGAGGGGAAATGTATAGCTATAAATGCTTATGTCATAAAATCAACCTTTTCCTGACCAGGTGGTGACACAGGGGATAGAGTGTTAGCCTGGGATGCAGAGGACCCAAGTTCAAAACCCCAAGGTCACCGGCTTGAGCGCAGGCTCACCAGCTTGAGTGCAGAGTTGCTGGCTTGAGCGTGAGATCATAGACATGAACCCATGGTCACTGACTTGAGCCCAAGGTTGCTGGCTTGAGCAAAGGGATCACTGGCTTGGCTGGAGCCCCCAGGTCAAGGCACATGGGATAAAGCAATCAATGAACAACTAAGATGCCGCAATGGAAAATTGATGCTACTCATCTCTCCCCCATTCTGCCTGTCTGTCCCTGTCTGTTCCCCCCACCCTCACTAAAAAAAGAAAAGAAAAATCAAACTTTAAAATCAATGATGGCCTGACATGTAGTGGTACAGTGAATAAAGCATTGACCTGGAACACTGAGATCACCAGTTCGAAAATACCCTGGGTTTGCTTGGTCAAGGCATATATGGGAGTTGATGCTTCCTGCTCCTCCCCACCTTCTTTCTCTCTGTGTGTCCTTTCTAAAATGAATAAATAAAATCTTTAAAAAAACAAAATCAGACCTGACCTATGGTGGCGCAGTGGGATAAAGTGTCGACCTGGAACACTGAGGTTGCCAGTTCGAAACCCTGGGCTTGCCTGGTCAAGGCACATATGGGAGTTGATGCTCCCTGCTTCTCCCCCTTCTCTCTTTCTCTCCCTCTTTCCTATCTCTCTCTTCTCTTTGAAAATTGAATAAAGTTTTAAAACAAAAAAAATCAATGATCTACGTTTCTATCTTAAGAAGCTAGGCCTTGGTCAGGTGGGTCAGTGGATAGGGCAAGATTAGATTGTGGGTTCAATCCCTGGTCAGGGCACATATGAGAAGCAACCAATGAATTCACAACTAAATGGAAAAACTAAGTAGAACAATGAGTTGATGCTCCTCTCTTTTTCTCTCCCTTCCTCTCTCTCTCTCTCTCTCTCTCTCTCTCTCTCCCATTTCCTCTTTCTCTCTCTCAAATCAATGGGGGAAATTTTTTTAAGCTAATAAAAGAAAAGCCAATTAGACCAAAAGTAAATAGAAGAAGAAAAAAAAAAGATAAACCCAAAAAGCAAAGAACAGAAAATAGAGAAAAACTACAAAGTCAAAAGCTGGTACTCTGAAAAGATTAATAAAACCTAATTAATCCCTAGAAAGATTGATCAAGAAAAAACACAAATTACATTACCAACAGGAAACATCACCACAGACCCTACAAACATTAAAAAAAATAACAAGAAAGCATAAACAGTTCTATACCAATAAGTTCTACCACTTAGATGAAATGGACGAATTCAAGCATGGTAATTGTAATAAAAGAAAATTACAGGCCCTGGCCGGTTGGCTCAGTGGTAGAATGTTGGCCTGGCATGCAGGAGTCCTGGGTTCAATTCCCGGCCAGGGCACAGAGGAGAAGCACCCATCTGCTTCTCCACCCCTCCCCCCTCTCCTTCCTCTTTGTCTCTCTCTTCCCCTCCTGCAGCCAAGGCAAAGTTGGCCCAGGTGCTGAGGATGGCTCTGTGGCCTCTGCCTCAGGCTCTAGAATGGCTCTGGTTGTAACAGAGCGACGCCCCAGATGGGCAGAGCATCGCCCCCTGGTGGGCGTGCCAGGTGGATCCTGGTCGGGCGCATGCGGGAGTCTGACTGACTGCCTCTCCATTTCCAACTTCAGAAAAATACAAAAAAAAAAAAAAAGAAAGAAAGAAAGAAAGAAAATTACAGTGCACTATGAGAGGATTCAACAAGGGGATTTTTCTCTTATTTTTAATTAATTAATTTATTTTTAAGTTTTATTTATTGATTTTACAGAGGGGGAACGAGAAGTATCAACTCATAGTTGCTTCACTTTAGTTGATCATTGCTTCCTTTTTGTATGTGCCTTAACCAGTCAAGCCCAGGGTTTTGAACTGGTGACCTCAGCATTCCACGTCAATGCCTTTTTTTTTTTTTAATGGAGACAGAGAGTCAGAGAGAGGGACAGATAGACAGGTAGGGAGAGAGATGAGAAGCATCAATTTTTTGTTGCGGTGCCTTAGTTGTTCACTGATTGATTTCTCATATGTGCCTTGACCAGGGGCTTACAGCAGATAGAGTGACCCCTTGCTCAAGCCAGCAACCTTGGGCTCAAGCCAGCGACCTTTGGGCTCAAGCTATTGACCATAGGGTCACATCTATGATCCCATGCTCAAGCCAGCGACCCCATGCTCAAGCTGATGAGCCCGCGCTCAAGCCGGCGACCTCGGAGTTTTAAACCTGGATCTTCCGCGTCCCACTTCAGTGCTCTATCCACTGCACCACCACCTGGTCAGGCCTAGGTTGATGCTTTATCCACTGTGCCACCATAGGCCAGGTAACAAGGGGATTTTTCTAAGTTCAGAAGGGGTCTGGAAAAGATTTCCCAGAAGTGATATTTAAGCTGAGACCTGAAGGAGTAGGATTTCACTAGTTGATAGAATTTTGTCCTAGGCAGAGAGCATGTGCAAAGGCCCTGAGGTTGGAATGAAGTTTTTGTGTCCAAAGGAAAAAGTCTACTCTAGTGGCCCTTTTTGGTGTTTGGTGAACACACACTTTTGTCTTTCCCAGGTGTAAACCTCCAGGTGGACCTGCTTGATTTGAATAGAAACATTTAGAGACCAAAGCAAACCTACTGGTCAAACAAACCTTTAGAAGATTCTAGGCTATGAATGGAAGGCACTTTATCCTGCAAAATATATCACTGCCTCAGTTCTGGAACTAGTTTCTCCAGCTGGTGAAGCTCCTGAGGCTTTTCTTCTCTGTGGCTTCACATTGGAAATGCTCACACCCCATTTGGCATTATACTTCATATCATAAGTTTTTTGGATATTTTGTCTGCTCCTCTTAGCCCCATTCTACAGAACAGCAAGATGAGGCTTCAAAAAAGGATCATGTTTTTTTTTTGTTTGTTTGTTTTTTATTTTTTAATTTATTTATTTATATTTTTTACAGAAACAGAGAGTGAGTCAGAGAGAGGGATAGACAGGGACAGACAGACAGGAACGGAGAGAGATGAGAAGCATCAATCATTAGTTTTTCATTGTGCTTTGCAACACCTTAGTTGTTCATTGACTGCTTTCTCATATGTGCCTTGACCGCGGGCCTTCAGCAGGCCGAGTAACCCCTTGCTCGAGTCAGCGACCTTGGGTCCAAGCTGGTGAGCTTTGCTCAAACCAGATGAGCCCGTGCTCAAGCTGGTGACCTCTGGGTCTTGAACCTGGGTCCTCTGCATCCCAGTCTGAAGCTCTATCCACTGCGCCACCGCCTGGTCAGGCAGGATCATGTTTTGCCTGAGGTCAGAGAGGCCAAGCCCTAACCACCACGTCCTACCATTTTCCACCTAACATGTGTATCAACTTTGGTGCTGGTTGGGCTGTGGTGTATGTCCTGGGCATAGTTTCCCAGAGAACCCCTGGTCCTTACCCTTCTTCATGCCCAGGAGTCCTCTCAGGGGTAGGAAAATAAATACACCCCAACTATCACATTTGTTTGTCCCTCCCATCTGCAGAATCATTGCAACCAAGACTCAGAGAGGTGCCAGGGTCTGATGTCCGCCAATGGAAAGGGTGGGGAGAGGGGAGAGTCTCAGTACCCAAGGATGTGTGCAACTTCCTGCCGGTGAGGAAACACTGGGCTAGAATTAGCCCAGTTTCTCCTTTCCCTGCTCTGGCCTCACAGGAGGAGTTGTGGCGAGCTGTGGGCCACACTGGCCTCAGCCAGATTGCCCGGCCAAACGCCGGAGAAGCTATGCCCTGGACTTTCCTTCTCTTCGCAGCCGGTGAGCCTGACACCCCTGCATCACTCCCATGATACTCCCCCATGCCTGCCCAACTTGTCTCTGAAGGAAGCAGTGCCGGGGGCATCCCTCCCCAGGAGGCTGAGCCCTGACAGATCTGTCCCAGAGCCTTGGAAATGTCCCAGGAGCATAGCATTCTTTTATTGGGCTCTTTGCTACCCCCCACATCATGGCTATCAGAAATGCCACCACACTGGAGAGAGTGGTGCCCACACCCCATGACTCAGCCTGCTTGGCCTCTGAGGCTCCCACCTCCAGGGCCGGAGCAGGAGATTTGCTGCGGGATAAGGGGAGGCTTGTGTAGACCTCACCTGAGTCAGACATACATTGTGCTCAGGAGCCTGGGGGCAGCTGGGGAGACATAGGTACCTCCTGTAGGAAACTCAACCCCAAAATCTATATTCCTCAGCACAGCTTGGGAAGCAAGATAGAACCTCTCAGTCCTACCCCCTTCCCACTCTTTCCCTGCCTCATTCTTCTACCCACTCTAGTCTCCTTGAATATCCCACACCCTTTTCAGCCTCCCAGCCTTTGCCTATGCTGTTCCCTCTACCCGAAATGCTTTCCCTCAGCTTTTCCTGTGTTGCTTCTTCAGGGAAGCCCTCCGTGGCCACCCTAGCTAATCCAGTCTTCCCATTACTCTGATGTGCTGCAAAGCATTTCTTGTCTCCTTGAGAACATCAGCTTCCTGGGCATGTCTCTCTGTCTGTCTATCTCATTCACTGCTCTGTCCCCAGCACCTAACAGGGCCTGGCACATAATCAGTGCTAGTGCTGTTGATCGCAGTAATGAGAATGTAATTGTGTTGCTGTGTAATAACCACTGCTATTATAAAAAACGACAACACAGGGACCCCTCACCACATGCTAGGTACTTGATTTCCTCAGCATTACAGTGGGGTAAGGATGACTAGCCTCCCGTTGTACATAAAAATTAAGGCCCACAGAAGTTGATCAACCAGTTTGAACCTATATTGATTTGAATGTCTCCTAGAATATGAAAAAAGTATTAAATAAATGTATCTTTTATGCTGCATGTATAATAAGAACTTTTATAACTGTATATATGCTTTTGATGTATTTTCCCCTCAAAATTATCAATAGTGTATTTGACAAGTGAATAATAAATATGTAATCAATTGGAGGAAAAAAGAAAAAGAAAAACCAAGGTCCAGAGGTGAGCCACTTGCCCGAAGCCACACAGCCAGGTTGGCCCTTACTCTAACCAGCCATTCACCCAACCTCCCTTATTCTGCATTATAGGCTCCATGGCAATACCAGCACCGTCCATCCTGCTGGTGCCTCCACATCCCAGCAGTCAAGAGGACCCCATCTACATCGAGTGCATGGCTCCCATGGGTTTCCTAGGGGCCAATTTCACACTGTACGGAGGGGAGAAGGTGGTCCAGCTCCTGCAGGCTCCTGAAGACCAACTCGGGGTCATCTTCAACCTGAGTGGCAGCAGCTGGGAAGCTACAAGGGGAACATTTCATTGCCAGTATGGCGTGCTAGGCGAGCACAAGCAACCGCAGTTGTCAGCACTCAGTGAGCCTGTGTATGTTTCCTTCCCAGGTAAGGCCTTTTCATCTACCCTCACTGCCTGAGGCTATATTTGCCTCACTACCAAGCCTTTTCTCTTTTCTTTTCTTTTTTTTTTAAATTTTTATTTATTCATTTTTAGAGAAGAGAGAGAGAGAGAGAGAAGGGGGGAGGAGCAGGAAGCATCAACTCCCATATGTGCCTTGACCGGGCAGGTCCAAAGTTTTGAACTGGCAACCTCAGCATTCCAGGTCGACGCTTTATCCACTGCGCCACCACAGGTCAGGCACTACTAAGCCTTTTCATGTGCTGTCCCCTTTGCTTAGAAGTTGTCGCAGGACAAGCCAGGCTTACAACTTTCCAGGACTTACCTTTTCTTGTTTAATTCTCACAGTTAACTCCGTGTGATGGGTGGAATGATTTTTGCCATTTTGCGGATGAGGAAACCAAGGCACAAGCAATGAAAGGACTTGCCCAAGTCATACAGCTAGCAGGCAACAGAGCTGGGATTCCATGGGCCCCCAAAGCCCAGCATTGAATCTGCATGCTCTGCTGCCCCCCTCCCCTCCTAGCCACATAACATTTTATTTTAAACTTTATTGATTTTTCTTTTTTTTCTTTTTACTTAAATGTGGGGAAGCAGAGAGACAGACTCCTACATGTACCCCCACCAGGACATAACCAGCAAGCTCCCTACAGGGTGATGCTCTGCCCATCTGGGGCTGCTGTTCAACAACAGAACTATTTCAGCTCCTGAGGTGAGGCCATGGAGCCATCCTCAGTGCCCAGGGCCAGTTTGCTCCAATCAAGCTATGGCTGTGGGAGGAGAAGAGAAAGAGAGAGAGAAGGAGGAGGAGGAGGAGGAGGAGGAGGAGGAGGAGGAGGAGGAGGAGGAGGAGGGAAGGGGTGGAAAAACAAATGGTTGCTTCCCCTGTGTGCCCTGACCAAAAATCAAATTCAGGACTTCCACACGCCAGGTCAAAGCTCTACCTCTGAGCCAACCAGCCAGGGCCCACATAACATTTTAGAACACCTGCTGTTCACCAGGCACTGGCCTTAGCAGTGCAGGTTCAACAGTAAATGAGACAGTGTCCTTGCTTTCTTGCAACAGATGATAAACAAGGAGTGATAATTATTTGATCTGCCTGTGAGGGGCAAGTAAAATGCCAAAGATGAAAGACAGCCTGGTAGATGGTGTCATTTAAAATACAGAGGAGAGCCTGACCTGTGGTGGCACAGTGGATAAAGTGTCGACCTGGAAATGCTGAGGTCGCTGGTTTGAAACCCTGGGCTTGCCTGGTCAAGGCACATATGGGAGTTGATGCTTCCAGCTCCTCCCCCCTTCTCTCTCTCTGTCTCTCTCTCCTCTCTCTCCCTCTCTGTCTCTCCTCTTTAAAAATGAATAAATAAAATAAAAATTAAAAAAGAATAAAATAGCCTGACCAGGTGGTGGCGCAGTGGATAGAGCGTCGGACTGGGATGCGGAAGGACCCAGGTTCGAGACCCCGAGGTTGCCAGCTTGAGCGTGGGCTCATCTGGCTTGAGCAAAGAGCTCACCAGCTTAGACCCAAGGTCGCTGGCTCCAGCAGGGGGTTACTCAGTCTGCTGAAGGCCCGCGGTCAGGGCACATGTGAGAAAGCAATCAATGAACAACTAAGAAGTCGCAACGCGCAACGAGAAACTGATGATTGATGCTTCTCATCTCTCCCCGTTCCTGTCTGTCTGTCCCTGTCTATCCCTCTCTCTGACTCACTCTCTGTCTCTGTAAAAAAAAAAAAAAAAAAGAATAAAATACAGAGGAGAGTGGCCAGGGAACACCTCTCTGTGAAGGCGATGTTTGAGTAAACACCTGAATGATTAGGAGCCAACCACATGAATGACTGGGGCAGGAGGGTTACAGGTAGAAGGAGCAGGCTGTACAAAGGCCCAGAGGCTGGAGTGTACCTGGTGTGTTTGAGCAATGTGAAGGCACCCTTGATTGAAGCCCAGTGAGCAAAGAGGAAAGTGAAGAGAGATAAGGGCAGGGAGGTGGCAAAAAGAATCTTGCAGGGCCTTGTGGCTGCAGCAAAGACTTTGGCTTTTTGGAGTGGGACAGGATTCCTGGGAGGGCTGCGGGTCTTTCCAAGAAAGGGGTGGGTGTGGGCTCTGGATTGAGGAATGGTAGGGAGAGAGGAGCTTCCAGGAGGAGACGGTCAGCATCAGTTAAAACTTTCCAGCGCTGGCCGGTTGGCTCAGCGGTAGAGCGTCGGCCTAGCGTGCGGAAGACCCAGGTTCGATTCCCGGCCAGGGCACACAGGAGAAGCGCCCATTTGCTTCTCCACCCCTCCGCCGTGCTTTCCTCTCTGTCTCTCTCTTCCCCTCCCGCAGCCAAGGCTCCATTGGAGCAAAGATGGCCCGGGCGCTGGGGATGGCTCTGTGGCCTCTGCCTCAGGCGCTAGATTGGCTCTGGTTGCAACATGGCGACGCCCAGAATGGGCAGAGCATCGCCCCCTGGTGGGCAGAGCGTCGCCCCATGGTGGGCGTGCCGGGTGGATCCCTTTCGGGCGCATGCGGGAGTCTGTCTGACTGTCTCTCCCTGTTTCCAGCTTCAGAAAAATGAAAAAAAAAACAAAAAACTTTCCAGCTGCGCCTGACCAGGCGGTGGCACAGTGGATAGAGCGTCGGACTGGGATGCTGAGAACCCAGGTTCGAGACCCCAAGGTCTCCAGCTTGAGCTCGGACTCATCTGGTTTGAGCAAACCAGCTTGGACTCAAGGTCGCTGGTTCGAGCAAGGAGTTACTTGGTCTGCTGAAGGCTCACGGTCAAGGCACATATGAGAAAGCAATCAATGAACAACTAAGGTGTCCCAACGAAAAACTAATTATTGATGCTTCTCATCTCTCTCCTTTCCTGTCTGTCTGTCCCTGTCTATCCCTCTCTCTGACTCTCTCTCTGTCTCTGTAAAAACAACAAAAAAATCTTTCCAAGCTGCACGGAGAACTTTGTTGCCAGCAGAGCCTTGCATGTTATGATGACAGAACAGTCTCTGTGTCATTCTCAGCTTTGAGTTTCACTATCAAAGGCCCCCTTCTCTCACCTTGGTCCTGTGGTCTCAGAGTGGGGAGTTGGCAACCTCTGCCTGCCCCAGATGAATGAATATACAAGGCTAACACTGTGAGAACGCCAAGTGTGTGTCTCTCCTTCCCCCTCGTGGCTTAGCTCCTGACCTCCACTGGGGCATCTGCTCCTGGCCCCCCTGAGAGATCCCCTCTCTCTCCAGGGAGGGGCAGCCAAATCCTTTGCAAAGAAAACTCTGAAGTTGGGGCTTCATGATTCTGCAGATGACCTCTGTGTAGGCCTCAGGGTCCACCATGTGGGTGGTGGTGGATGTCCTCTGATCCCCTGGTACTCATGCTGAAGCCAGCAGGCCTTTTCAGGCTGCAAATAACTGAAAAATTGACTCAAACTGGCTTCAACAACAAAAGGGATTTGTTGGTTCACTTAACTGAAGTCAGTTCACAGAACTGACTGACTTCAGGCATGGCTGGATCCAGGTGCTCAAAGGCATCAGGAATCATTTGCCACCTCTCAGTTCAGTTTTCTTCTGTCTTATTCTCAGGCAAGCGTTCCTCCTCATGGTTACAAAACTGTGCCCAGCAGCTCCAGATGTGTATCCTACTAGTTTTGTAATACTGGCCAGGACCCAGAAGAGTAAACCTTTCTTCCTAGTGGCCTAGCCAAAATCTCAGAATTAGCTCTCATTGGCTCAGCTTTGGTCATATGCCCACTCTGAGCTAATCACAGTGGTCAGGAAGAGGGAACATGCTAATGTTTTTTTGGGTCCTTAGGGTCCAGCTACACACAAGCCACATAGTTGGGGGTTAGGAGGGCCAGCTAGCTCCTCCAAGATTATCTGGAGGAATGACAGTTATCCTACCTCCTCCCTGTGCCTCCTCAGCTCTATGACCAGCCCACTCTCTCTTTTCCCATTTTCCTCTAGTGCGCACATGGATACTGGCACTCTCCTTGAGTCTGGCTGGAGCGCTCCTCCTTGCTGGGCTGGTGACTCTCGCTGTGGTGATCAGGAAAGGTAATAGCAGGCAAAGAAAGAATGGCCCAAGAGCTGCCAGTGTGCCAATGCCTGGAATGTGTAAATGCACTTTCATTCACACCCATTTTTCAGGAGCACAGAATTGGGAGGGGTCTTACTCCACAGCTTTCCATAAGTATAACAATGGTGGTGGGCAGGGGAAATTGGTGTGTGTGTATGTATGTAGGTGTGTGTGTGTGTGTGTGTGTGTGTGTGTGTGTGTGTGTGTGTATATATATATATATATTTTTTTTTTTTTTTTGTCAAACATACCTAACATAAAACTTATCATTTTAACCCCTTTTAAGTGTCCAGTTCAGTGGCATTAAGCACACTCACACTGTTGTACAATTGATGACCACCACCCATCTCCACACACATTCTCAAACTGAAATTCTGTCCCCACTAAACATTAACTCCCCATCTCCCTCCACCCAACCCTCAGCATTCACTCCCACTGTAATTAATATATATAAAAAAGATTTTGCATGCTTGTATGTTGTTTGAAGTTGTTACCAACACTCTTTATTCATGTACTTAGGAAAATAAATGTTTGCAGTAGTTCAGTTGAGTGGCAATGCCAGGGGAGAAGGCAAGGCTGGGTAACAAATGTCTGCGGGGACTTTTGGCTTTTTGGCTTTTAGAAACTTGCAACCAGGATGCACCCAGGACCAAAATCTAACAAATGCTTATTTATTTTTTGTTCCCCAGTTAAAATAAAAAGATTGCAGAAGAAAAGGTGAGACCATCCCTGGAGACCCTCAACGGGTGGTTTTGATTTTTTTAATTTATTTATTCATTTTTTTATTTTTTTTTAGAGAGGAGAGGGAGAGACAGAGAGAGAGAAGGGGGGGGGGGAGGAGCTGGAAGCATCAACTCCCATATGTGCCTTGACCAGGCAAGCCCAGGGTTTTGAACCGGCGACCTCAGCATTTCCAGGTCAACGCTTTATCCACTGCGCCACCACAGGTCAGGCCAACGGGTGGTTTTGGGGAAAGAACTAGTCAGTCCCAGGGCAGGAGTTCCTGATGGGTGTTAAGGACTCTAAGAGCTGGCCATGTTCTGGGAAGGGAAGGGCACTACCCTGGCTGTAGTGGAGCTCCGTTGCAAACAGCACCCTCTGATGGGAGTGCCACTTAAGAGCAGCAGAGCACTGTGCTAGGAACCCCTGAAGCTGGAGCTCCTCTTATCCTCATACCAGCCCTGGAAGCAGGTACTATAAATAGTCCCATTTTACAGACGAAGAGACTGAAGCACAGGAAGCAAATGGCTGAACCTTCCTCACATCCGCTTACTGCCAGCTGTCAAAAATGGTCTAATCACTGTAGAAATCCACAGTGGGGAGAAGCAAGTGGTGTCCCCCTGAGGTTGTGTAGTACCCAACTTGATGCTCTGGTTCCTGGGCATCAGGATGTCCCAGCTGGTCCTAGCCTTGGTTTCTCTCCTCTGAGAGAGGGCTGAACACCCTGCTGCGGGTGGCAGAGAGCGAGCAGTAGTTGGGTGGCAGAGAACTAGGGGTGGGGAACTAAAGGTAAAAAATTTTTTTTCTTTCTTCTTTTCCAAGTGAGAGGAAGGGAGATAGAGAGACAGACTCCCACATGGACCCTGACCAGGATCCACCCTGCAACCCCCATCTGAGGCCGATGTTGTGCCCATCTGGACCCAGGCTCACAACCAAGTTATTTTTAGCACCTGAGACAGAGGCTTCACAGAGCCATTTTCAGTGCCCTGGTTCAATGCACTGAAATCAATGGCTGCAGGAGGAGAAGAAAAAGGGGAGGGGGAGGGTTGGAGAAGCAGAGAGTTGCTTCTTCTGTATGCCCTGACTGGGAATTAAACCTGGGACATCCACACACCAGGCCGATGCTCTACCACTGAGCCAACCAGCCAAGGCAAAGGTCAAATTTTTTAAAAATTTTTATTTATTTATTTATTTATTTATTACAGAGACAGAGAGTAAGTCAGAGAGAGGGATAATCAGGGACAGAGAGAGATGAGAAGCATCAGTCATTAGTTTTTCATTGCGCGTTGCAGCACCATAGTTGTTCATTGATTACCTTCTCAAACGTGCCTTGACTGCGGGCCTTCAGCAGACCGAGTACCCCTTGCTGGAGCCAGTGATCTTGGGTTCAAGCTGGTGGGCTTTTGCTCAAACCAGATGAGCCCACGTTCAAGCTGGCAACCTCAGGGTCTCGAACCTGGGTCCTCTGCATCCCAGTCTGATGCTCTATCCACTGCGCCACCGCCTGGTCAGGCCAAGTTTTGTGTCTGGAAAAAGCCTCCTACCTGGGAGAGCATCACTGTCTTCCCAATCCCTTTGCAGAGAGCGAGAATCCTGCTGGGCCCAGATTAACTTCACCACCACAGGTTTGTGCCTCCTCCTTGATCTTGCCCATCCCGCCATTCCCAGGCAAGGTTCACTGCCTCAAAACACTGTGGGCCTCATTAATCACTATTGAACCTCTTCTGGGGCTGATCACTTCCCTTGGGAGCAAGAACACACCCTCCCCCTTTTCCACTTCCCATCTCATCTTCTCTCCTTGCCCCATCCTTGGGCGTTTTAAGCACTCTGCCCTATGCTTACAGCAGTTTTCTTCCCTCCAGTCTCAGTCTGAAGATCATCTCCTCCAGGAAGACTTCCTTGACTCCCCAGACAGTGTCTGCACTTTCTACTTACATGCTCCCAACAGGCATCCTGTCATTGTTCTTATCCCTTAGTAGAAACAAAATCAAGTAATCACTGCCTGTTGGGCATGTAATATTCATCTCCACTGCTGCATGGTCAGCTCCATGGGGAACACCCTGTGTCTGGCTTGTCCACTGGAGCACCCGATGCTTTCATCCTACCTGTCACTTGCCTCAAATGGAGCTCCACTTGTGGTCCAAACGTGTAGTTCTGCCTGCTTCCACCGGGGAGGGGGGGGCAGCCAGTCTGTGATCTGGGACTCTCAGGAAGGGACCCCAAAGGGAGAAACTCCATTCTTATACTTCCTTCACTATTTATTGAGCACCCACTATGTGTTGATATCTGCAGGGTTCCCTTGAAGACCATGACAGAGGTGGTCTCTGCTCACAAGCTCAGCCGATATTGGTCGGATCTTTCTGGGGCTAGGAGGGTAGTCCCTCACAGAAATGATGTTTAAGCAGAGATGTGCAGGAAGCGCTTCAGGGAGAGCCTGGCGTGGTGGAGGAGCTGAGAAGTATTTCCAAAAATGGGAGTTGAAATGGGGCACCCATTTTCTGGAGGGTAGTGAGAGAATGCTAAAGAAGGGCTCAAAGCAGAAGAGGAATAACATGCAATTTGCAGCTGTGTACCATGTTGCAGAATGGGCTGGAAGAGAGCAAAGAGAATGCTGGGAGATGGACCCTACGCCCTTCCTCAGGATTGACATTGGGCCTGTGGACTTGGGGGCAGGAGAGTGAGCAGGGAATTTAAACTGGCCCCAGTCCTGGTTCTCCTCTCTCTTTCTCTTTCAGACATGTCCTTCGATAATTCCCTGTTTGCAATCTCAATGGTAAGTTCTTTCGTTCCTTGGTCCTGGTTTTCTGCTGACTGTCCTAACCCCAGGGAGGCAGGGGGCCACCACCAGGCTGGGTTAACTTGTTTCTGAGCTTCGAAGAAACCTGAAATAGCTCAGAATCACTGAGCAAGAATTTGTTTGTGAGCTGAGAGTTGGCTCTGAGACATCCTGGGGGACTGGAGGCGGCCACATCCAGGCCATTGTGTGACAATAGACAGGTCCCCCCTTGGGGGAAGGTGCTTGCTGTGGGGGTCTGCACTGCCTTTGCATTCAGTCTGGACAAACCCCAGAATGGAGACTGAGGGGGACCTTGTGGCTATTTTGGAGCCATGGAGCCTTGTGACAATCCGATGTACACTGTAGCCCCCTCCTGGTATAAGAAGAGCCTACTTTGTGTTCAGTTTCTAGGACTACAGCTTAAATGTCATAGTTTAAAATTTTCCCCTTTTAGTGGGGAGGATCTCACTGCACATGACCCTCTCATCAAGGGATGTTGCTCCCCAGATTATACATATTTGGGCTGGGATTTTATTTTATTTTATTAATTTTTTTTGTGTGACAGAGACAGAGAGAGTCAGAGAGGGGGACAGATAAGGACAGATAGACAGGAAAGGAGAAAGATGAGAAACATCAATTCTTTTTTGTGGCACCTTAGTTGTTCATTGATTGCTTTCTCATATGTGCCTTGACCAGGGGGTACAGTAGACCGAGTAACCCCTTGCTCGAGCCAGTGACCTTGGGTTCAAGCTGGTGAGCTTTGCTCAAACCAGATGAGCCCACACTCAAGCTGGTGACCTCAGGGTCCAAACCTGGATCCTCCAGGTCCCAGTCTGACACTCTATCCACTGCGCCACCACCTGGTCAGGCTGGGCTGGGATTTTAAAAACTTTTATTTATTGATTTTAGAGAGAGGAGAGAGAGAGAAAGAGAGAGAGAGAAAAAAGGCCGCAGGAAGGAGCTGGAAGTATTATCTCATAGTAGTTGCTTCTTGTATGTGCCTTGACTGGGCAAGCCTGGGGTTTCAAACTGGTGACTTCAGCATTCTAGGTTGACTTTCTATCCACTGCGCCACCACAGGTCAGTCTTGGGCTGGAATTTGAACCCCTCTGTACAACTGCATCTTGGGGTGGCTTTGGTGTTTGTACTTTGTTACAGTTAAAATTTAAAAAAAATTTATTTTAGAGAGAGAGGAAGGGAGAGAGAGTGAGAGATTAGTTTGTTGTTCCACTTATTATGTACTCATTAGTTGACTCTTGTGTGTGCCCTGACATCCCCACAACCGCGGTGTCTGGTTATGACAATCCAACTAACTGAGCTACCTGGCCAGGGCTATTACTATTTTTTTTTAAACTAAGTTAGAGATATCTGAGCAATGAACATCATGGATCAAGAAAATGTTCAGTCCCTGATTGGTTCATTCAGTGGATAGAGTGTCACCCCAGCGTGTGGACATCCCAGGTTTGATCCCTGATCAGGGCACACATGAGAAGTGACCAGCGGCTTCTCCCTCTTCCCCTCCCTCTCCCCCTTCTCTCTCTCTTCTCCTCTCTCAGCTAATAACTTTATTGGTTCAAGCATCAGACCCAGGTGCTGAGGATAGCTTGGTTGATTCAAGCATTGGCCCCAGATAGGGGTTGCCAGGTGGATCCTGGTCAGGCTGCATGCAGGAATCTGTCTCGCTATCTCCCCTCCTTTCACTTAAAAAAATCATGGTAAAAGATATATACCAAAATGTACCATTTTAACCATGTGTGTGTGTGTGTGTGTGTGTGTGTGTGTGTGTGTGTGTGTGTGTGTGTGACAGAGAGAGAAACAGAGAGAGGGACAGATAAGGACAGACAGACAGGAAGGGAGAGAGAGGAGAAGCATCAATTATTCATTGCAGCACCTTAGTTGTTCATTTGTTTGTTTGTTTTTGCTTTCTCATATGTGTCTTGACCAGGGGGCTACAGCAGAGCAAGTGACTTCTTGCTCAAGCCAGCAACCTTGGGCTTAAGCCAGAGACCATGTAGTCATGTCTCTGATCCTTGCACTCAAGCTGGTGAGCCCATGCTCAAGCCAGCGACCTCAGGGTTTCAAACCTGGCTCCTCTGTGTCCCAGTCCAACACTCTTTCCACTGTGCAACCACCTGGTCAGGCCCATTTTAACCATTTTTAACTGTGTAGTTTTGTGGCATTAAGTATATTCACATTGTTGTACAACCATCACTACCATCCAATTATAGACTGTTTTGGAAAACTGAAGGTCTGTTCCCACTATACACTAACTCCTCACTCTTACCTCCCCCTAGCTCTTGGCAACCACCATTCTTTCTGTCTTTGTGGATTTGCCTCTTTTGAACATTTTACATAGAAATGATGCCATACAATGTTCACCCTTTTGTGTTGGGCTTATGTCACTTAGCATAATGTTTTCAATGTTCATTCAGGTTGTAACATGTGTTGGAATTTCCTTCCTTTGTAAGGCTGGCTAATATTCCATTGCATGTGTATACCACATTTTGTTTATCCAGTTACCCACTGATGGACACTTGAGTTGCTTCCACCTTTTGCCTATTGTGAATAGTACTGCTATAATCATGGGTTTGCAAGTATCTGTTTGAGTCCCTGCTTTCACTTCTAGTTTTTTTCTAAAGAATTAGAATGCTATGCCATTAGCTGAAATGAAAATGAAGCAGCTGAAAGGTCTCTTAGCTTGTACTGTGTTACTACACTGAGGATCTGATATTTACTTTGTAACACCCCATAAAGTGCAGTTGACTTTTAAAAAAATATTTTATTTATTGATTTTAGAGGGAGGAGAGAGAAGGGGGAAGTGAGAAGCGTCAACTTGTAGTCGTTGCATCTTGTATGTGCCTTGACTGGTCAAACCCATGATTTCGAATGGGCGACCTGAGCATTCCAGGTCGATTGATGTTCTAGCCATTGAACCACTAGAGGTCAGGCCAGTTGAATTCTTTTTCAAACAAGGAGATTGAAGCTGGTTATGGGCCTTACTGGGGTCACTCAGCTAGAGAAGAGCAGGACTGGGAGTGGAACTCCAGCTTGCTCTCACTTGCCAGACTTTAGCTTTATTATTATTATTTTATTTATTTTATTTTTTTGTATTTTTCTGAAGCTGGAAACGGGAGAGATAGTCAGACAGACTCCCGCATGCGCCCGACCGGGATCCACCCGGCACGCCCACCAGGGGGCGACGCTCTGCCCACCAGGGGGCGTCGCTCTGCTGCAACCAGAGCCACTCTAGCGCCTGGGGCAGAGGTCAAGGAGCCATCCCCAGCGCCTGGGCCTTCTTTGCTCCAATGGAGCCTCGCTGCAGGAGGGGAAGAGAGGGACAGAGAGGAAGGAGAGGGGGAGGGGTGGAGAAGCAGATGGGCGCTTCTCCTGTGTGCCCTGGCCGGGAATCGAACCCGGGACCTCTGCATGCCAGGCCGACGCTCTACCACTGAGCCAACAGGCCAGGGCCAGACTTTAGCTTTAGCAAGTTCATCTCTTCTTGACTGGCATTTAGAGCAGGGGTCTTTTAGGCACAGGAGAGGGTAGACTTTTGAGGAAGCTCAGAATGGAAGAGGAGGAGATAACAGTAATAGCTTTGTTCACTTAATGCTTACAATGTAATGTGTCAGGTGTTTTTTGTTTTTTTTTGGGGGGGCGGTATTTTTCTGAAGTTGGAAGCGGGGAGGCAGTCAGACAGACTCCCGCATGCGCCTGACCGGGATCCACCCGGCATGCCCATCAGGGGGCGATGCTCTGCCCATCTGGGGCGTTGCTCTGTTGCGACCAGAGCCATTCTAGCACCTGAGGCAGAGGCCATGGAGCCATCCTCAGCACCCGGGCCAACTTTGCTCCAATGGAGCCTCGGCTGCGGATGGGGAAGAGAGAGACAGTGAGGAAGGAGAGGGGGAGGGGTGGAGAAGCTGATAGGCATTTCTCCTGTGTGCCCTGGCCGGGAATCAAACCCCGGACTCCTGCACGCCAGGCCGACACTCTACCACTGAGCCAACCGGCCAGGGCTGTGTCAGGTGTTTTAATTCCTTTATGATTTGTAGCAACCCCAAGATGGAGATATTAGTGCTCTCCCTATGGTGGAAAAGGGGAAACTGAGCTCAGAGGAATTAAGTCACTGAGGTCACACCATTTGGAAGTACATACTGGAGCTGGGATTTGAACCCAGGTTGGTTGGTTTCCTATTCAGCAGAGAGAAAGGCAGGACAGAGGGTAGATCAGGGCCCTGAAGCTGTTGGGTATGTGCATGGGGGGTGAGATGAGACCTGATGGAATGAGAGGAGTCTCAAACTCATAACATGGGGGAACCCTGAAATCCCAAATCACCCAGTTCTATTTTTCTTCCATGGACAAAGAAAATGACTGCAGAAGGAGACACAGCCACCCTGGATGCTTGCTCAGACTCCACTGCAGCCCCTGAAAACTCCGGTCCCCGGAAGAGGCCCACCTCCACACCATCCTCACCTGCACCCCTTGAATTCAGCACCTTCCGGGCCTGCCATTGAGGCTGAGGATTGGGGCCCTTCTCTCTGTCTACACACTCTGTCCTCCATTCAGGCCTTGAGCTGGCCGGGCTGTATGGGGCCCAAGCTCCCTCCAGCTACTTTAGGGGGCTCTGGCTGCTGCTTTCTCAGGGAACTGAACAGAGACAAAGAGATGCCTGGCCTTGGGAACTTCCTCACAGAGGATTAGGAGTGGAAGAGCAGCGAGCAGGTGTTGGCCTGGAGGCTGAACAGAAAGCAGGAAACCTCTCTTTGGATTCTCAGTTTCCCAGACCACCAGCAGAGTTGTTAGGATCCCTTCTGGTTCCTAGCAGGGCCATAAGAGGTCTGAGTTTTTTGGCATACCCCTCTGGTTTCCTCCTCCCTTGTCACACCTGACTTGAATAACCCAGGTGGGTTTTTGGAGCATAGGGTACCCTGGGCTATGTTCTGTGTGTCTGCCTTGCTGGTATGCCTAAATTATTAATCATAGCACATGTTGAGCCATTCCCAAGGCCTCTATGGAGTGTAATCCTTCAAGTCTGGGACTTCTTGGATGCCTGGTGGGTGGGAGAAATACCCCTCAGCTGTATGCAGACAGGGTGGTTTTTATTTTTTTTATTTATTGCTTTTTAGAGAGAGGGAGGCAGAGAGACAGAAAGAGAAACATTGATTTTTTTGTTCCATTTATTCACGCTGTCACAGGTTGATTCTTGTATGAGACTTCACCGAGATTGTCCCCGCAATCTTGGCATGTCTGGATGACGCTCTAACCAAATGAGCTACCGGCGAGGGCCATGCGGACAGGGTGGTTTGTAGAGAGGCCCATGAAAGTGCTGGGACTGGACAGTGCCACGAGGAGTCTCTGCTAAAGTCCTGGCCTTAGTGGGTACGGGTGGTGTAATGATGGGGAAGAGGTCAGAGGAAATTGGGGAGAATAAATAAATAGTAAATGAGGGGGTCCAAGGAAGGGTGGGAGCTGGGGAAGATGGGAAGTGGCCGCAAGCCACTCTGGGTTCCCCAAAGGGCTCTGGAGCAGGGAATAGAGGTCTTGGAGGGAAGATGGGTGTGTGTGTGTGTCAAGGTGCAGTTGGTCAGGCTCTGCTTCAATCACTAGCCAGCCATCATTGGGGGAAGGTCGAGTAACTAGGGGTAAGGGAGGGGTCTAGGGAAAGGTCCAAGATTTTTTTTGTAGAGGAGACAGTAAAGGTCTGAGGATGGAGGAGGGGGGCACTGTGGGACGAGAATGGAGGTGATGAGGCAAACTGCGGAAGGGGGCCTTCCTACGGGGTTCAGGTAGGGAATAGAGGTCGAGTCCCACCTAGAACTGCTTTTCCAGCAGGATGGGCTGAGGGGTGGGGCCACAGTCTGCGGGTTTCCCCCAGGGGCCATCCGTGAGGCCCAGTGGGAGGGAGCAGCGCCGGTAATAGGAGCGGGGCCCGGTCGCACTGGCCTCCGCCCCTCCGCATGTCGCCTCACAAAGCCCGGCAGGGCCGGAGGGCGGAGTCCTGTCTCAGGGGCGTGTCCGAGCCGTCGACCGTCAGACCCGCCCCCACCGTCTCCAAGACTGGGAAGCTGCCTCACAAAGCGCGGCGGCTTGAGCGACGCGGGACTGGGGACGTGTCTGCAGGCAAAGTACCGCCTCCTGACCCTCCCCTGCCAGGCCCTCGTAGGGCCTCCGCACACGCACTGCCTCACAGAATGTAGCCAGTACAGCCGCGCCGGGGGGGTGGGGGGGGCGGGGGCGGGACTCAGGCTTAGGGGCGTGTCCTCTGAGCAGAACACCGCCTCCTGACGCACGCTTCTCCCCGCGGTTCCTGGGCTACCGACTCACCTCACAAAGCCGCGACCATTCGCGCGAGGCGGGGTTGGGTTGGGTTGGGAGAGGCGGGACTGGGCTAAGGGCGGGGCCAGGGCGGAGCCTATCCTTTCTGTGTGTCCGTCCTCGCCGTGCTCCCTCCCCGCACCCAGGGCCGCCGGCAGGGGGCGCTGCGCTACAGGGCCGGGCCGTGGGCTGTGGAAGCGAGGCGGCTCGTGGCCCGCAGGCGGCGCTGCCTGGCTCGGCCTCGGCCTGCGCGGCGGCGGCGGCGGCGGCGGCGGCGGGGCGGCGGGGCGGCGGTAGCAGCGGCGGCCTGGGCCCGGGCGCGTCGGCAGCGGTGGTGGGGCCTGGAGCCGGATCTAAGATGGCAGCGGCGGCGGCGGCGGCGGGGCCCGGCGCGGGCGTTGTTGGGCCGACGGTCCCGGGCGTCGCGGGGCCCTGCGCGGCCGTGTCGGTGTTCTCTGGCGCCCGCCTCCTCACCATCGGCGACGCCAACGGCGAGATCCAGCGGCACGCGGAGCAGCAGGCGCTGCGCCTCGAGGTGCGCGCCGGACCGGACGCGGCAGGCATCGCGCTCTACAGCCGTAAGTGCGGGGTCCCGGGTCCGCGCCGGCTGCCCGGCAGCGCGCTGGGACTGCGCACGAGGCGGGCCGGGCGGGGGGCCCGGGGCGGGAGAGACGCGGTGGTGGTGGGTGAGGGGCTTGGCGTCCCGAGGGTTTGGGGCCCCCAGTCATGGGGGCTGGTGTTGGGTGCTTGGGGCCGAGCCGAGAGAGTCGGCTGTGGGGGGTCCTGAGTGAGGGGTGTGGAGGAACGGTATCAAGGGGCAGAGGCAGAAAAGAGGGCGTGCGTGGCGGTCAGAGGTGAGGTTCCCTGTGTAAGGAGGGAAGCGGGAAATGGGGGAGTGAGGGCCCTGAGATTGGGAGGGGGCGGGCAGGAAATGGGACAAGAATGGAAGATGAATTCGAAGTACGCCGGAGGTGTGGGGGCTGATTGGGAGGGAAGGGGACCTGGGGTGTGGGAGAGGTGGGGAGTCTCGCGGTCGGGTGTGGCCGCCCTGGCGCGGGTGGAGGTGTGTGGGCAGCCTCTGACCATCTCAGGGGACCCTCTGGACTGCTAAGGACTGTTAGAAAGTGGTGCCCAGTCTGGGGCGGCTTGGAGGACCAGTTTCACCTATCTGGAGGGCTTGTTGTTGGGACCCCTGAGTGGAAAACTTGTAGATCAGAGCAGAGGGAGGCCCACGTGAGGGTGGTGCAAGCCCCTTGTTGTGCTCCTGGTGATAAAGTGGATGTGTAGGGCCTCTTCTTGATGCTGGGCTCGGAGGGGGTAACAGCTTCCTCCTGGGCCATGGTCCTCTGATCTTCCTTTTAGGGGATGTGAGAACCAGGTGCGTTTTCAGACGCTAGTTTCAAAACTGACATTTCAGTGGGGAAAAAAATCACAAATGTGTTTGCCAAGGACCTCTAATCTTTGTAGTTCACCCTTTTTCTTGTTATTCTTTCTTAATCTGTTTTCTCCCATTTTTGGTTTCTCCTTCAAATTTTGCTATTCTGTTTCATTCAGCTTGGTCTCTCAAGGTTTCTTGCACTGAGAATGATCTGGGGAACCACTCAGGAGTCTCTTGCTGGCTTTGGTCTGTGTTAATTTCTTGCGACTTTGGGTACAGGGTGTGAAGAGCAGTTGGTTACACAGGGTTCTCCCTATGCCTTGACTAAGAAAACCCAAACAAAAGGAACTGTGCCTATTTCCCAAGTGTCCCACCTCTCTTTGCTGGGGCAGATCTAGGTCTTGGACCAAATGAGAAGGGAGAAGGGTGTCCCAGCCAGGCATCAGCGCTCAAGACAGACACTTAAGATTCATCTTTTTTTTTTTTTAACAGAGACAGAGAGTGAGTCAGAGAGAGGAATAGGACAGGGACAGACAGACAGGAACGGGGAGAAATGAGAAGCATCAATCATTAGTTTTTCATTGCGTGTTGCAACACCTTAGTTGTTCATTGATGCCTTCTCAAATGTGCCTTGACTGCGGGCCTTCAGCAGACCAAGTAACCCCTTGCTTGAACCAGCGATCTTGGGTTCAAGCTGGTGGGCTTTTGCTCAAACCAGTTGAGCCCATGCTCAAGCTGGCGACCTCGGGGTCTCGAACCTGGGTCCTCTGCATCCCAGTCCGATGCTCTATCCACTGCGCCACGGCCTGGTCAGGAAAGATTCATCTTAAGCTCAGTAGGATCTTTGGCCCCTTGAGTGTGGCTCTTCCACAAAATACCATGTGCGGGGGCAAAGGCAAGCTTAGGAGTATCCTAATTAAGTTAATAACAATGTATCTACCTATATAGTTTAAGTTTAAAAATTTTGGCTCTCAAAAGAAAGTTCAGTCTTTGTACTGTTGATATTTGGCTTTATTGACTAATGAGTTTGCCGACCACTGCCCCAGATTATAAACAAGGCCATTCATTAATGAACAGAGTTAAGTAGGGTAGTTTCTCAAACTAGGGTCCCAAAGCTGACCCACAAAGGAGTTCCAGAGTGTTGGTTTTTCTTTTGTAAAAATCTTCTTTTGATTTTGAAACAGTTTGAGGTTTATAGGATTATTAGGAAGATAGTACAGAGTTCCCATATACTCAGTTTCCTTGTTAGCATCTTTGTCCAGCAGAGCTTTTTGTGTTTTAGTTGATATCTTAAATTGCTATTAGCTACGAAAATAACACCTCTTTTCAAGGTAATTCATAATTGAAGTATCATTTGTAAAGAGGAGAGAGTTCGTGTTTTTCTTATTTAGATTTTATTGATTGATTTTTTTTTTTTTTTAAGAGAGGAAAGAGAGAGAGAGAAAGTGGGGAAGAGAGGGAAGCATCAACTCAGTAGGTAGTTCTCATATGTTCCTTGACTCGGCAAGCCTAGGGTTTCAAACCAGTGACCTCAGCATTCTCAGCATTACCCACTGTGCCACCACATGTCAGTCAGTACATGTTTTATTTATTTATTTATTTATTTATTTACAGAGACAGAGAGTAAGTCAGAGAGAGGGATAGACCGGGACAGACAGACAGGAACAGAGAGAGATGAGAAGCATCAATCATTAGTTTTTCATTGCGCATTGCAACACCTTAGTTGTTCATTGATTGCTTTCTCATATGTGCCTTGACCGCGGGCCTTCAGCAGACCAAGTAACCCCTTGGTGGAGCCAGCGACCTTGGGTTCAAGCTGGTGGGCTTTTCCTCAAAGGAGATGAGCCCGCACTCAAGCTGGCGACCTCGGGGTCTCGAACCTGGGTCCTCTGCATCCCAGTCCAACGCTCTATCCATTGCGCCACCGCCTGGTCAGGCTCAGTCCATGTTTTTAAAACTGAGATTCTTAGTCTGGGATGATACAGTCTCATGAATCTAAAAGAGTCCCCCCCCCCCTTTACATTCATGTAACATTGGTGTGCAGTTGAGAGCAAGGGTTCTAAGGTCAGCTGAACCTGCTTGTATTAGCTTCCCAGGGCTGCCATAACAAACTTGGTGACTTAAAACAACAGGAATGTATTCTCATACAGTTCCTGGCCTAAAGTCGGAAACCAAAGTGTTGGCAGGGCCACATTCCCTGCAGAGGTTCCCTTCCTTGCCTCAGCCTTCACACAGCCTCTCCCCCCCCCCCCCCCCCCCCCCCCGTCTCTGTGTCTTTATCTATCTATAAGGACACTCATCATTGGATTTAGGGTGGGCCATAAATTTACAGCCCACCCTAAATCCAGGATGATATTATTTCAAGATCCTTAATTACATCTGCAAAGACTTTTTTTCCAAATAAGGTCATCTTTATAGGTTCTGGGGGTTAGGGTTTGGGTGTGTGTGTGTGTGTGTGTGTGTGTGTATGTGTGTGTGTGTGTATTTAATCTACCATGTGAGCTAAACTGGTGCCCTGCCAGTAGCTGTGTGTCTTTGTGCCTCAGTTTCCTCATTGGTAGAATGGGGGTGATGATAGGACTGTGTGGCACAGCACATTTCCTAAATGAATGAACATTTCTTTGGAGGTAGCACTTGCTCCTGTAGCTGGCTGGTAATGGCCTCAAAGTTGGCTAGATTGCTGCTCAGAGTGAGGCAGCACTGGTTCCTAAGCAGGCTTGGAGAGTGTGGGTGCTCAGGGATGGATTGCTATGAAGGGCATTGGGGAGCGCAGTCCCAGGGTTGGGGTGTGGGTTGCATGCTGCTCCTGGATCTGAGAGCAGTACTGCTGGGTGTGGGGTGCTGGCTAAAACATCAGAGATGGTCTAGCCACTGAGGGGATCCACAAGCATGTGGCAGCTGGGTGGGTGGTAGTGGTTGGGACTTGGGGGTGAACCAGGCTGCTGGGAGCTTTAGGTCTTCTTTTGGGATAAATTTCTTTCCCTGAACTCAGCACATTCCTATCTGGATCCTTCTGGGACCTGAATGCTTTGGCCAGATGAGAAAGCATCAGGAGCCCAGTTTTGCTCACCTATTTCTCATGAAGTGGGATCCTATGAGCCACTTCTGCTTCTGGGTCACTCCCAGGATTTGAATTGGTTTGAGTGGAGACAGGGGGGTTGGCCAGGACACCTGTATGAATTTCCCAGTGCCTTACTTGTGGGAGTTGGGCCAGAGGCATCCTTGGAGGCTGGCGAGGGTTCTGAACATGGAGTCTGACTGGTGTGCTCTTACACTAGCCATTTCACCTCCATGAGCCTGTTTCCTTACCTGTACCAACACTCAGCTGCATACAGCTGAGGTTTTCTCATCCATATGGGGAATATTGCCATGTGAAGCCCAGGAATGTAGGTGAAGTGGACCATGGGGCTGTGGAGCAGGGTGTCTGGCAGTAAATAGTAAATATTTCTATAGATATTATTGACTGTGATATTATTGCGGTAGAGTAGTGAAAGAGTAGCTTTACTAGAAGGGATCCTCTTGTGCTGTAGGGCTGCCCAGCTGTCTCATACTTTTTGCAGATGGGAGAGGAGCCCCTGGGCTGCATCCTCTTCCTGAAGTGGCAGGTCTGGGAGTTGGGTGTGGGTAGCAGGACGTATAGCCCTGTTTCTTGATGTCTATACCTTCTATGTGGGAACAATGAGAGCTGCATAAGGCCCTGTCCCAGTCACCCTTCCTTTTTGCCACTTGAAGTAACTCCCCATCTCGCCACTTGAAATTACCCTGGCCTGTGTCCATGGCACTGGCTAAATGGCAGCTCCCAAAACCAGGCCATTTTCTCTGGCCAGAGGGGTAGCCTTCCTGGGCTTGAGGAAGCTTTGGCACATCCTTGGAGTTCTTAGATGCAGGTTGTCTTCCCCTCGGAAGGAGGCAGATCTTTGGGGAAGCCCATTGTGGGGTGGCTGGGGCAGAGAGCAGAACAGACTCTCATTTCCTCATCCCCATGGCAGCCTTTCTGGAGATGACTGTGTCACCTTTCTTTCTTGGTGAGCACAAGGCACTTTAGCTGGCTGGCTGGATTCTCCTTGCCCCTTTGGCTAGGAAGAGATATATAGCAGGCCTGGCTCATACAGGGACTAAATTTCAGTTTGTGGGGGGCATGCCAAGGTGTGGAAACCCCGGAGAAAAACCCTCTGTGCAAACAGGTGAAGAATCACCTACTGCCACAGATTCAGAAACCCTTGTGACTTATTTCAGTCATATTCCTGGTACACACACACACACACACACACACACACCCTTGTGACTTATTTCAGTCATCCTCCTGGTACACACACACACACACACACACACACACACACACACACACCGACAGCTGGGGGAGGGGGAGAGGGCACAGAAGAGTTTGTCATAGGTGCCTAACCTTTAGAATATTCAGTGTCATGCTGGGCGACAGTCAAGAAAGTAACACTGGAAGGGCATTCACATTTCACTAGTGCCCGGAAATTGCTATTGGCTACCATTCCTTACTGAGCATTTACTGTGTACCAAACGCTGCATAAAACTGTGTTGACGGACTTAAATGCTTGACCTTGGGGGCAGCTGGGGGAAGAATAATGGTACAAAATAGTGCACGTGGACAAATGGGCCAGGTTGGGCCTGCGGCCTATTTTTCTACGATCAGGGAGAGTTGTACATTTTTGAAGGGTTGACTTTTTTTTAAATAAAGCAACCCAGAGAAGAATATTAAACCAAGACCATTGTGTCTTGCAAAAAAACTAAAATATTTATTTGTAGGCTCTTGACAGAAAAAGCTTGTCGACCTCAGGGATAAATGAATGAAGCAGGCAGGAGGAAGGAACACTGGGAACTTGGCCTGAGCAAGGGATGCCCCAGCTTTAAAAGACACGGAAAAGCCTTTCATTCTATATGCCTGTTTGTTTTGATTATGAAGTGTCCTGATTTCCCAGGCTAGACAGAGTATACTTTCTGGACTGTGTGGGGCAATTGGCCTGACAGGTATGGCCCTTGCCATGTGTTACCAGTGGTCTTGAAGACAGTCTTGCAATTTCAAGGATACCATTTCCATTGTATTGGTGGAAAACAGGCAAGGCTTAACCAAGTGATATGGCTGGCAAGCAGTAGAGCTCTGGCTTTGGAATTCAGGGCTATTGGACTCACTGTCTTAATACAGAGTGGTTCAGTGAAAAAAAGGTGATCAGGATTCATTTTGTCTGCATAACACAGACCCAAAGTAGAAGTGACTTAAACAAGATGGCATTTTATTTCTCATGCTCTTTGTGCTAAAATCTGGAGATTGGCAGACCAAGGCTGGTGTGGAGTCTCTACTTGAGGAACTCCTTGAACTCGGGTCCTTCCTGGAGTGAGGTCTTGTCATTGCAATCAACACTATGACTGGAATCCAGCCATTACACCCTGGTTTCCAGGCAGCAGGATAAAGAAGGCACAAAGGATGCCAGGGGCTGATCCCAGGTGTCTGTTAACGGTGGTTCCCAGAAATTGGCTGAGGGGGTTTCTGCTTTTGTCTCATTGGCTAGAATGTAGTCATATAGCCACCACTAGCTGCAAGGGAGGCTGGGAAATGCAGTTTTTAGTCCAAATGACCATGCACTTACCTAATTTCATGGTTTCTCTTTCTGTAGGGGAAAGGAGAACAGACACAGAGATGGTCGCCTTGGCCACAGTGGGTAGGATGTGGTTATAGCTAGAGTGTTGGGAAGGACATGGAGAGGTGCTGAAGTGGATGGGGTATGGGGACAGCAGCCTGGTGTGGAGCAAAGGGGTCCTTCTGAGGAATGGAGGAACTAAAGGGGAGGTAATGAAGTTGGGCCCAAGTCATGTTTTAGAAGGAATATAGCCTTTTCCTGTATGTAGTCAAGAGCTGCCCACCATTTTTCACAGGGGAATAACATGTTAAAATTGTATTTCTGAAGATTACTTTGCTAACAGAGGATGGTGTAGATGGGAGCAGGGAGAGAGAGGCCTGTGGAAGCTTCCAGACAAGAGAATGCAACAGAAATGTAACTGAACAGTTTCACCTTAGCCTAACCTCAGAAGCTATCAGAGGTCCAGAAGTTATGATAAGAAACAAAAGGTGAATTCTGCCCAGGGCATTGGGGACAACATGGTAGAGGTCATGACCCTTGGGCAGGGGTTGTGAGTGATCTGTCCACAGGGTTTGTTTGGCTACGGGATTAAAATAAAAGTAGATGTCGCCCTGGCTGGATAGCTTCGTTGGTTAGAGCATTGTCCCATAGTGCAGAGGTTGTGGGTTCGATCCCTAGTCAGGACATGTACAGAAACAGATTTGTGTTCCTGTCTTTCTCTCTTTCTTCTCCCTTCTCCTTCCTCTCTTTCTAAAATTAACTAAAAGTAAATAAAATAGACAATTTTTTTTTAATTGGGTGACTTCACATCAAAATTTGACTTTGTACTTCTGAAAAATCAGAAAACCCAGCAATAGCATTGTTTACAATAGCCAAGATCTGGAAATAGCCCAAGTGTCCATCAGTGGACAAGTGGATTAAAAGGCTGTGGTACATATACACAATGGAATACTACACGGCCATGAAAAAGAAAGAAATCTTACCTTTTACAATGGCATGTATGGACCTGGAGATAATTATGCTAAGTGAAATAAGCCAGGCAGAGAAAGACAAATAACATACGATCTCACTTATATGTGGAATCTAATGAATGAGGTGAATTGAGGAACAGAATAGAGGCAGAGGCAGGGTCACAGGGACTAGAGGGACAGCTGTCAGAGGGAAGTGGGATGAGGAGATGGGATCAGAGAAGGTTGAAGGGATTAGTGAAATTATATATACATAACACATAGATACAGATAACAGCGCAGCAAATCCCAGAGGGAAGGGGGATGAGGAGATGGGATCAGAGAAGGTGAAGGGATTAGTGAAATTATATATACATAACACAGAGATACAGATAACGGGACAGCAAGTCCCAGAAGGAGTTAGGGGGAGGTGGTAATGGGGGATAAGGGGATGGGGGGAGGGAGTTATATTGAGTGGGACACTTGAATCCATGTTAACACAATTAAAATTAATAAAAACTTTTAAAAAAATGAAAGAAAGCCCAGCAGTCCTAGGCCTACATGCCCTGAGACCAAGTAGTTAGCAATGCCACCTTCAGAAGTGGCATGCCACCCCTGTTGGCCAGAGTCCGCCCTGCCCGCTGCCACTCCAACACAGGCCTCACGCCAGTAGCCATCTATTCTTTCACTTGCAGTGGTTTGCTTCTTAAAATAGAGAAGCATTTGTCTGAACCCAGGTCTCCATTGGGTGTGGGAAAACATCTTTTCCCCCTAGCTTGTGCCTTCCTATGGTCCCCAGGCCCTCTCTCTCTCTTTTTTTTTTATTTTTATTTTATAATTTTTATTTATTTATTTATTCACTTTAGAGGGGGGTGAGAGAGAGAAAGAGAGAGAGAGAGAAGGAGGAGGAGCAGGAAGCATCAACTCCCATATGTGCCTTGACCAGGCAAGCCAGGGTTTTGAACCGGCAACCTCAGTGTTTCCAGGTTGACGCCTTATCCACTGCGCCACCACAGGTCAGGCATCCCAGGCCCTCTCTCTAGGTGGCTGAGTTTGATCCCTATACAAGTGAGGACTGTCACACCCAGTCCTAGCCTGGCCTGGCTTCCAGTCCCAGGCCCCTCCCACTGTCCAGTCCCAGGCCCCTCCCACTGCCTTGCTCTTCCTCAGCACCACCTGCAAACTGTTCAGGCCCGCAGCCCCTCTCTGGCAATTTGGAAACCCAGAACTTCTGAAAACCTAACCTGACAATTCATTTGACAGCAAAATCTAACCAGACCTGAACTCGTGACACCTGGGCTCTTTATTATTTCTATGTATCCAGTTTAATGTGTCTAATCATGTTTCCCTGTGAAACATGCTTCGTTACAGGTGAACCCATTCTCTGCTTGGGACAATCTACGTTATCTGTATGGTTTTGCCTTCTTAAAACGGAAAAGTTTGTGCAGGTGTACCTCATTTTATTGCACTTTACCTTATGGTGCTTCACAGGTGTTGTGTTTTTTGCTAATTGAAGGCAGCAAAAACATTATGACTTGATTTATTGTGATACTGTTATTATTATGGTGTTCTAGAACCCAATCTGGAATATCTCCAAAGTTTGCCAGTATTCTGAAACACACTGGGCCTACATGTTTCAGTCAAGAGGCTGACGGCCTGGCACCATACCCCCTGTTGGGGTTGTTGGGGTCTGTATATAAGATCACAGGAGGAAAGTGGATAGGTCATGCATATCACCTGGCAAGCAGGCAAGCAGTCATGCATTACACATATGATCTGGACATAGTAGGTGTTCAGGACTTTGTAATAGGAGGAGGAGGAGTATGGCATGAACTCATGATAATTCTCAGGTGCCAGGCTTCAGACCAGGTCAAATTTAACAGAGTGGGGGAGGCTTAGGAATCCTTGGTACAGGTGTGTTTCCTTTCCCGGGGAGCCTGCTCTGTGTCTGGGATCTACCTACTACCCAGGGAAGTGGTGGGTTAAGTTTGCCAGGACATCTGTCGAGATGCTCATCCCAGAAAGGTTGGGATGGAAGGCTAGCTAGACCTGGTGGAGAATGGAGGCTGCTGAGAGCTAGGGCTCTTAACCTGAAGTCTGTGGACATCTCCTGGCGGGGGGTGGGGTGGGGGGACGGGACTCCATGGTTCCCTGAAACTGAGTGCAGTTTTACATAAGGGTAGAAGAATGAGAGTCAGTGGCTATTACCCCTGACGAGCCTCCTTGATTGTAGAAAAGGTGTGACACTGGCACCTCTCTGAAGGGGAACACACATAAAACGCTTAACTCGCCTGACCAGGCGGCAGCGCAGTGGATAGAGCGTCGGATTGGGATGCAGAGGACCCAGGTTTGAGACCCCGAGGTCGCCAGCTTGAGCGCGGGCTCATCTGGTTTGAGAAAAAGCCCACCAGCTTGAGCGTGGGCTCATCTGGTTTGGGCAAAAAGCCCACCAGCTTGAACCCAAGATCGCTGGCTCCAGCAAGGGGTTACTTGGTCTGCTGAAGGCCCGTGGTCAAGGCACATATGAGAAAGCAATCAATGAACAACTAAGGTGTTGCAATGCGCAATGAAAAACTAATGATTGATGCTTCTCATCTCTCTCCGTTCCTGTCTGTCTATCCCTCTCTCTGACTCACTCTCTGTCTCTGTAAAAAAAAAACACAAAAAAACAAAAACAAACAACAAAACTAGTCTTCCTGAGAAAAGAAAAATATTTTAAAACGCTTAACTCCATGTGCATCTGGTATACCATGGTCATGGTGTTACTACTGGTTCTCTGTGTGTTTGGTGGTAGTTACCATTCATCTAACTTTAAACAATAAAGTTTTACTGAACATCTGCTGTGTGCCAGTCACTGCTTTAGGAGGTGGGGTTACAGTAACACTTATGATAAACACTTGGTCCCACATTTTTGTGTCTGGGGATGTTGTGTGACAGGCTGTAAGACAGCAATCACTTGGAATCATGCTAGTGCCCCTAGTGGTCTGTGCCTGGGAGAAAATAACAGGAGCTGAGGCTCGGGGATGCTGGAGAAGTGCTGGTTAAAGGAGTGGGGCATTTGGCCAAAGATGGGGGTGCTGTGGGGACCTGCTTAGGATGAGTCATTAAAGCCGCCAGGAGAACAGGTGGCGACTGGGGCCCAATTCTGACCCTCTGTCTCACCATCTGCATGCTCTCTCTGTACCTCAGTTTCCCCTGCAGTAAAAAGGGTTTCTTGATGGTATCCACCTCGAAGCGTTGTGAATTATGAGTTAACAGAATTAAAAGTGCTTAAAATAGTGCCTGATTTGTGACAGGTGGGAAGACCCCAGGAGTGAACCTGTGGGCCCTGCATGGCCAAGAGCAGCCACAGCATGGTTGGAGTACTACCTGCGAGGGGAGGAGTGGGCCCCAGTCAAGGGGCTTGGCATTGACTCCAAGAGTGTTCGGGAGGGAAATGACCCCTGTGGCTATGTCTGGGTTAGCTCAGTTCTTTTCCCTGTCATTTCTTAGTAGGGTGATCCCAGGTGACCCTCAGTCTCTGAATCTCAGCTTCCTTGTTGGTGGGGAGGCCTCACTGAGGGGCTGAGCTGGTGGCAGGTGGCCTTGGTGAAGGTGGATATCTGTCCCTGGACGATAGGCACAGCTCTGCTGCACAAGTCAGACATAATCCCCACCCCCGGCACACTCCTAGTCTTGGGGAGCAGAGAGAAGGCAGAGGAAGAATTCCATTTCCCACTGTAGGGGATGTGGCCAGGGGCCCAGTGTAAAGAGAATAGCAGTTGAGGAGCTATGTGTGAGGGCAGGAGGCCCTGGGCCAGAGAGAGAATTGAGGTGGGGAGGAGGGAATTCAGGGACTAGGAAACTGTAGCTCTGCTGGGGTATCAGCCTGCTCCCAGGGCAGATGGGGTCTGCAGTGTCACTGGGTCAGTCCTGCTGCTCTCCTGGACCCCTGTCTCCCCCTGCTTTACATTTCCTGGCTGGAACATTCTCCCTTTCCCCTCCTGGACTGCAGGAGCCCTCTCTAGGTCTGAAGCTGCTGGAGGTTGTGATTAGCATAGGCTGGGGAACCTAACCTTGATGTGACCTTGTGACCCTGGCTAAGTGACCCTAGTCCTCATTGCAGTTTCTTCCTGAAAAACAGGGTGATTTCAAGGGTTAGTGTTAACCCAGCACAGAGAAGATGAGTAACACAGTATACTGTATGTCATATATATATATATATATATATATATATATATATCCTCAGCCTGCTGTGTGGCCTGGAAGAGAAGATGTGTTACAGGTGTGGGGGTGACCATTAAACCCTGAGACAGGTAGAGCTGGGCGGGGCACAGAGAGGTGGCCTTGGTGATCCTGCCTGAGCCCCTCCTTGTAAGGAATGACTCAGGAGGGAACTCCTCCCTTTGTGCAGTCACCTTCCCATCACCTCACTTTGGGGACTTGTTTGGGAAACTTCAGGATTCAGGCCTTTGGAATAGTGCAGGGTGGGGTCATGGACACCTTCACATCTGTCCAAAAGCATGGCACCTGCCTTGACTCTTGTTTCATTGTCTAGCTCTGACTTTCTGGTTAGGAATCTGGAGTACCTGACTTCCCCCACCCCCACTCCTTTGTTCCCAGAAAAAAGTTATACGAAGGTAATTGAGACCAGGCTCCACCCAGGCCTGTAAGAGTTGGATAAGGAAACTGCATGGCCCTTGTATGTCTTCTCTGGGGGTAGGGTGGGTGGGTTATTCTTTTGTTTACTTATTTAATTATTTAATCAACATACAGATGCCCAGGCCTTAGATGTCCTGTTTGGTGCATTCGACAATTGTAAACTCCTCCCCCAAAGCCAGACCTAGAATTTGTCTCTCAGCCTCTGGGTAGTTTTTGTTTAGTCAGGTGGGTCTGTCCCCTGATGCCAGGCAGAACATCTTATAAAGAGGTCTAGACTGGTTGGAGGGGAAGGGGGGCTGTCTCCTCCCCATCCCCCATCCTTACACAGAGACCGGAGAGCCCCTTTTTATTCCCTGTTTTTGTCTGTCTCTTTCAAGCAATTCATCCCCCACAGCTTTGGCAAGAGCGGGTATGGGCCAGGTTTTTTGTTGTTGTTGTTCTTTTTTGTTTTTTTTTATGATTGTTGGTGGATTTGCTCCCCTGCTAATTGTGTTTCTGTAGCTGGGATTCGTTTTTGCTGGAGGCGTTACACATGTCAAGGGGAATGGTTTTATGGCTAGAAACCTGCCTGACAACCAGGCACGGATGGGATTCTAGGCAAGGAAAGGACCCTGGTAGATCAGAGCCTAAATGAAAAGGGATGCTCTTGGCCCTGGCCGGTTGGCTCAGTGGTAGAGCGTCGGCCTGGCTTGCAGAAGTCCTGGGTTCGATTCCCGGCCAGGGCACATAGGAGAAGTGCCCATTTGCTTCTCCACTCCCCCCTCCTTCCTCTCTGTCTCTCTCTTCCCCTCCCGCAGCCAAGGCTCCATTGGACAAAGATGGCCCGGGCGCTGGGGATGGCTCCTTGGCCTCTGCCCCAGGCGCTAGAGTGGCTCTGGTCGAGGCAGAGCGACGCCCCGGAGGGGCAGAGCATCACCCCCTGGTGGGCAGAGCTTCGCCCCTGGTGGGCGTGCCGGGTGGATCCTGGTCGGGCGCATGCGGGAGTCTGTCTGACTGTCTCTCCCTGTTTCCAGCTTCAGAAATAATAATAAAAAGAAAAAAAAAAAGGGATGCTCTTGTGACCCCTCGCAGGAGACATGAGAATCAATAATCAAAAACAGATTGGGGGGCCTCTTGCAGACCCAAGAAGCAAATTCCAGAGAACTTGGCCATGTGTTTCCTTGAGCTGGAGGGAAGGCAAAGGAAGATTGGAGCTTCCAGACAACCCTGACACCCCTCATTGCCCACCCCTGGGCTCTACTTATGGATGCTTACAGGCCCTACCTGTAAGCTAATGTTTGGCTAACATGGCTAATGTTTACTGAGCCCAAGCATGTGCCAGTGGCCCTGTGCCAGACGCTTTACGTTCATTGACTTGCCTAACCATAGAACAGCCCCTGAAGGGTGCTGTTGGCACAGGGGTACTCTGCAGAGGTGTGCGTCGGGTGAGACCAGCTCAGCTCATTCTCTTCCCTGCACATGCATTCCCTGTCGGGAGCCACAGTAGTAGCAGCTTTTCCCGTTTTGTAAACTGAGGCACTGGGTGGTGAACAGCAGACTTGGGATGCCAATCCAGGTGGACATGGTAACCTCCGTCAGCCCTGCTGCCTCTTGGGTGCTGGTGAGGAGTCATTGTCCTGTGTTAGGGCAGTGGCCCCTCATACACTTCTGGAACCCAAAGCCTGTTTTTCCTCATTCCTGCCTAGTTGCCAAGTCCCTTACTATGTTCCCTGTAGCATGCACTACATCTGGAGTCACATCTGGTGAGGCAGACGGATGGGTGGTAGCCCTCCTAACTTAAACATCCTGTCCTTTGAGCCTGCAGTTGGGCTATTCTGACCCCTGGAGCCCCAGGGTCCTGAAAGAGGCCTTTTCACCACAAGTGCAGCCCCAGGACATCCTGTTTCACCTCTGGGCCAGTGATCAAAACCTTTCTTTCAAGAGGGGCCTGATGTGACTCCGGTTGTTCTCAGCCCTAGGCTGCAGTTTCCTCCATCACTAATTCCCTATGAAGCTGCCCCTCCCCTGTTCACTGACCTCTTCTGCTTTGACCTCTCCAGAGCCACAGTGGGCTGCATGTTGAGACCTTTTAGCTCAGGGGTCCCCAAACTTTTTACACAGGGGGCCAGTTCACTGTCCTTCAGACCGTTGGAGGGCCGGACTATAAAAAAACTATGAACAAATCCCTAAGCACACTGCACATATCTTATTTTAAAGTAAAAAAATAAAACAGGAACAAATACAATATTTAAAATAAAGAACAGGTAAATTTAAATCAACAAACTGACCAGTATTTCAATGAGAACTATGGGCCTGCTTTTGGCTAATGAGATGGTCAGTGTCTGGTTCCATATTTGTCACTGCTAGCCGTAACAAGTGATATGACGCGCTTCCGGAGCCCTGACACATGCGTCCTGCATCGCTGCGCTTTGTGGCGCCACCACATACAGCACACAGGATGCATCCTGTGCTCTCTCACTGACCACCAATGAAAGAGGTGCCCCTTCCGGAAGTGCGGTGGGGGCCGGATAAATGGCCTCAGGGGGCCGCATGTGGCCCGCGGGCCGTAGTTTGGGGACCCCTGTTTTAGCTGGTTGAGGGCAGCCTCTTTCCTAGGAGCACATTTGTGATCCTCAGACCCAAGACTGGTCCAATTCCTGCATTTTCCCCGGCAGTGGTGGGAGCCAGAGTGTAGTGTGTACCAATAATCCAGAGGGTGAGTCCCCCTGCACAGCCCTGGAGGTCATGACACACCTCACATCAGCCTGACTTTCCAGGCCTCCCTAAGTGTCTCCTTAGCCTAGGGCCTCCCCTGCTTGCCTTGGTCCTTGCAGGGCACTGCCTGCTTAGCTCCTGTGTGTTGCAGGTGGTGAGAAGCCTTGGTGATCCTTACAGCTGTACGAAGAAGGCTCTACCGCCTCCCTGTAGTGGTGGCTCAGGAATGGTGCCTGCCAACCATGGTCAACCAGCCATGCCTGGCTTTGTGTGGGCTCAGAGCTCATGTACTTCTCAGTGCCCCAAACCAGGCCTCCCACAGTCTCCTGGGCCCAGATCTCCTAGGAGGCTGGTTTTGCTGTATCTCACAAACTGCTGGGTCCCCAGGCTGAGGCACTCCCAGCATGTCATCTCTCTGTGCCTCAGTTTCTCCACTTAAAAACGAGCTAAGTGTACCCTGGAAGGGGGTTGGGAGCACTAGCCAGTGCTGTTTGTGGCACTAAGTATGTGCCTGGTATTGCATAAGTCACAGCTTCAAAGCTATGGCTGGAGAAGAGAGGCCAGGTAAAGGAGGCTGGAGGCCCAGCTCTGGGAGCAGCGAGCACTGGAGTGGACTGTTGGTTTCCTTGCTCACCCGCAGCCCCCTCTTTCACAGCCCCCTCTTTCACAATTATCCTCCAAGCCCCTGTGCTTTCCGGCCTAGGAACTGGCAGCACATCTGCTGTGTCTTTTGTAGCTCACAAAGCCTGGCTGCGGCTGATTAGCATGGATGGGGAGATATTTGCATGTAATAGCTCCCACCCAATTGGTGCCCTAGGATTCTTTTCAGAAAAGCCAGGCCCTTGCTTTGTCTGGTCCTCCTTTTCTTGGGGTTGCCCTTCTGCACTCCTTGCAATTAGAGTCCTCTTGGGGACTGTCCAGATCAAGCCTGCAGGGCCTGAAGCCTTCAACCATTGAAGGCTGAGCTGGCTTCCCTCTGAGAGGAGCCTCTGGTAAGGAGCCCTCTAAGGCCTCTGACCTTTCCAAGCCATCACTGATTTATGAGGTTTGGTTGTGTCTAATGCAGGGGCCCTTCTCAAGCCCATGGTCAGCCCAGGGGCCACACAGGGAAGGCCTGCCAGGCGTTTCTTAGGGTGTCACCCCCATGAGTGGCACCAGCAGTCTCCTGAATTCAGCATAGAGGCCTGCGGCCTGAGTAAGTACTGGGGCTACAGGGGCCTTACTTTCCTGAGATGCCAACAGGAAACCTTGGGCTGGGGGGAGTTGCTGACCCTTACATGGCTGCTTCTCTGACCAGGAGCCTGTTCCATCCTCAGCCTTCCTCATCCACCACCTCAGAGTCCTGTCACCCTGCTGCTGGGATACTTTGGAAATGATTATCCTTACAGGGAAACCTGTATTCTCACGGCCCCTCTTAGTGTAGATTTAACTGTTTGACTTTTCCAGCTGCCCATAAATTGCCGAACCTGGACTCTGTGAGCCTCTTGGGCCAGCAGAAGTGGCTGTATTGAGTTATTGTGAAATATTTTGAAAGGAATGAAGGATAATAACAGCAAACACTGTGTGCTTCCACCCCTACCTTAAGAAATAAATGTGTATAGAATGAAGGGCCCCCATTTTGTCTCCTCCCAGGGAGGTAATTTCATGTTTCCTGAATTCTAGAAGTTAGCCTTTAGCCTTTACCAAGGGCCATATTGACATGGCCTAAAAACCCAGCCTAAAAACCCAGCCTAAATGTAGATGTGCCCAAGCATGGTGTGAGGCTGGTGCCTCTCAGCTACAGCCAGAAGTCCCCAAGGAGCACACCTAGGCTGGTCTGGGCCCAGCATGGCCTTGTGTCAAGACTTTTCTCTGGGTCTTCTCTCTATTGTTTCCCTCTGGCCTTAGGGACTTGAGAGCCCTTGGGTCTTGGGCTGGGCACAGAGTATATTATTCCTGTGACAACACTGAGCAATGCATTGTTTTGTTTTATTTTATTTTTCTAGACATGAAAGCTGAGGATTTGGTGAGAGTCCCCTTGCTTACAGGTGGCAGAGCCTGTATTCAAACCTAGAGCTGATTCTAAAGCAGGGTTCTGACAACTACCTTGCCATGTGGCCTCCCCTGAAGGCGTAGAAGGGTTTCCCAGGTGACAGCTGCCTGGAATGTAGGCCTGCTGCTGCCCAGGCTTAAAGAAACCGAGCTTCCAGTGGCCCTGGGCACCCTGGTCTGGCCAGCCTGTTCATCCTCCTCATCACAATCACTGAGAGGGGGTGGGGTGGCTGCAGGCTTGCTCTGGTGGCTGGAGGCTGAGAAACTCTTTTGCTCCATCCACCAGCCCTAGTATATACCCTTAGGTCATAGGGCCTGCGGCTGCAGGGGACAAAGGCTCAGGGCCTTTTCTCATTACTTTTTCCCATCCACCAGGGGGGGTGGTACATCTAGTTAGATCTGCTCACTTAGGGGAGGGCCCAAGCAATGTAATGATTGCCTTTTGTCTGGTTGTCTTTTGGGTACAGGATAAAAATTCCAACTTCTCCGGAGGATATAACATGAAAAGGCCCTCTTTTCCTCCCTCTGGATCTTGGCTTGTCCACACACTTGGTCATCTGGAGTGACTTCTCGTATGGTTTTTCAGGCACATGTAGGCACATGTGCATAAATCTCTCCCTGGAAACCCACTGTGCTTCAAGTTTTGCAATTTATTTTTTCTCAATTTAATTTTATTTTTTTAACAAGAGACAGAGAGAGGAGATAGGGACAGACAGGCAAGAAGGGAGAGAGATGAGAAGCATCAATTTTTCATTGCAGTACCTTAGTTGTTCATTGATTGCTTTCTCATATGTGCCTTGTCCAGGAGGCTCCAGCAGAGCAAGTGACCCCTGCTCAAGCCAGAGACCTTGGGCTCAAGCTAGTGACCTTTGGGCTCAAGCCAGTGACCGTGGGGTCATGTCTCTGATCCCACGCTCAAGCTGATGACCCCACGCTCAAGCAGGAGAGCCCGGCAAGCCCTGGGTTTTGAACTGGAGACCTCAGCATTCCAGGTTGATGCTTTATCCACTGTGCCACCATGGGTCAGGTATCTTCTTTCTTTTTAAAAAGTTTTCAAGAGGAGGGTGCCCCTGAAAAGTGTGCTTCCCTTCCGCAGGCAGCTACTGGAGTCATTTTTATTGTATTTCTTTCTAGATGAGGTCCAAGCACACAGTGGGTCTGGCCCATCCCTCACCTTCTCCTTTTTTACACCCATGGCATATATATTTTACACTGTTTGGTGTTTAACAGTGTGGCTTGGTCATCTTAACAGAGCAGCATCTACAGATTAAAATTTATGTCTTCATTGGCTACACCTTCATTCACTCGTTCAGTGGGTATTTAGGTTTGCTGTTTCTTTGAACAGTCCAGATTGAGGTAAATCCTGGCTGACATTTATAAGCAGAGATAGAGGATAAGGTGTGGGCATTGCTGGGTTGGGACAGATTGCCCTATGAAGATGCTCAGATGCAGTCAGCCTACAGGGTGCATGGGCCTACCTGAGGAGCCTGGAGTGACCCTCCTGGTCCTCAGATACCTGGCGCAGGGCATCTCTGAGGACAGCACCAGAACACCTGGCTTAAGGTTACGGCTAGAGAGGGAGACTGGGTTGGGTTAGGATTCCCCGGGTGGCATTAAGCTGACAATGGTTAAAATGGCCGCTACTGAGTCACGAAGTACTAAATATATTTATTGCTACCTCCATTATTTCAGCAAATCCTCATAGCAGGGAGGGGTTTTATCACCATTTCATTCCCATTTCACAGATGGGACTCCTGAGGTCAGGGGTGAAGGCCAGTGGTGGGGCTGGCTGCCAGGGCCTATACCTGAGTAGTGTGATCTTACCCTGAGGGCTGTGTCATGATCATCATTTGACAAATGAGGACACTGAAGCCATTGATCACACAGCTGGAGGACGGCAGGTTTGGCCCTGAACCGAGGTCTGCTTTGATGCTCATCATTTTAACTACTGCCGTTCTTTTTTTTTTTTTGGCAGAGACAGAGTCAGAGGGACAGATAGAGACAGACAGACAGGAAGGGAGAGATGAGAAACATCAATTCTTCATACTCCTTAGTTGTTCATTGACTGATTTCTCATATGTGCCTTAACTGGGGGGCTACAGCAGACTGAGTGACCCCTTGCTTGAGCCAGCGACCTTGGGCTCAAGCTGGTGAGCCTTGCTCAAACCAGATGAGCCCACGCTCAAGCTGGCAACCTCGGGGTCTCGAACCTGGATCCTCTACATCCCAGTCCGACGCTCTATCCACTGTGCCACCGCCCGGTCAGGCTAACCACTGTCATTCTTTTTTATTTTTATTTTTATTTTTATTTTTTACAGAGACAGAGAGTGAGTCAGAGAGAGGAATAGATAGGGACAGACAGACAGGAACGGAGAGATGAGAAGCATCAATCATCAGTTTCTCGTTGTTCATTGCAACACCTTAGTTGTTCATTGATTGCTTTCGTATATGTGCCTTGACCGCGGGCCTTCAGCAGACTGAGTAACCCCTTGCTGGAGCCAGCGACCTTGGGTTCAAGCACTGAGTAACCCCTTGCTGGAGCCAGCGACCTTGGGTTCAAGCTGGTGGGCTTTTCCTCAAACCAGATGAGCCCGCACTCAAGCTGGCGGCCTCGGGGTCTCGAACCCGGGTCTTTTGCATCCCAGTCCGACGCTCTATTCACTGCGCCACCGCCTGGTCAGGCACCACTGCCATTCTTAACCTTCATTGCTGGATGGTTAGAGAGTGACCTTTTCCCTCTTCTAGCCATGGAGTGGCACACCACACCATACAAGAGCAGAAGGAAGCTTCCAGTGCCCATAGTTTGGAAACTTGATCATTGCCTCCAGTGCATTAGGGCTTGTACTTCTGGTAGGCTGGATATCCTTCCAGAGTTTGAGCCCTGCACACATGGCCTGGCTTGGCATGATTGTCGTCACCTCCCCAAGGCAGTGTGTAATCTGCACTGTACCCCATATCTGTGTGATCAGACCCCCTGAGTTCCTTGAAGTCCCTCTTACTGTACCTTCTTACTGGGATACCATGTGCCATCAGCCTCCCACTGATACCTGTGAGTGTAGGGAAGGCAGGACCTGGCATTCTGTTCACTGCTGGGACACCTGTGCCTGCAGCTGGCACAGGGCGGCTGCAGGATGGAGCTACCCAGGGGTCCTGAGCAGAGGGAAGCCACTGGGGGGCTGAGAAGAGAACCTGATTTTTTCATGCCTCATCCTCCTTTCTACCTAATTCTCCCCTTTGCCTGGAATATATTTCCTCTAGAAGGTGAACAGCTCATGTTTTATTTGACAACAGGAGGCAGTTTAATAAAAGACCTCACGTTTGGACAAGTATTTCTATCCCCCCCCCCCCCAAGTCTGCCAAGATGAATTCTGTAGTTTTAATTATTCTTCATTTGGTGGCTGTGATAGTGTTCCTGCTGGAGAGGCAAGGACTTGAAATGCAGCCTTTTTGTTGTTTCTTTTCCCCTGAGCTGGTGGCTGCTTTCTTGTCTTGCCTTCCACCTTCCTGTTCTTCATGAGGGAAAGAACTTCCCTCATCTTACATGAAGATGGAAGGTTCTACCAGGGAAGAGTTTAACTCCAGTCCTTGTTCTGCTTTATCCCTCTGACCCAGCCTAAAGGGCTCGAGGCCCTTGCTTCAGTACTTTCCAGAAGCAAGGGGTGAGGGCAAGGAGGACAGTAGGGACAGAAAGTTTGCTGTGCTGGGCCATCCAGTACCCAATGTCTTTGAGCAGCTAAATGACTTTCCCCAGGCCTTGTACTTCGTCAGATCCTGGGTGCCTCGTCTACAATACCAGCTGCTTCCTGCATGAAGAGAAGGGTCCTATCTCCCTGACTATATGTTCTGGGCCTCCATACAGGCCAGCATCCCTGAATGCTCTCCATTTGCAGAGCCCTGGGTCTGTGCAAAGAAGGTGTTCTGTGTTTGGGGCTTTTCCAGGAATTTCTGGAGGACCTCAGGAAAAGGTGACAGAGATACGGGGAGGGAAAGGGGTACTCAATTTCAGGATCCATGGAGGCACAAGGGCGTCCTTTCTGCCCATGGTCTGGGGTGGTGGGTGGCAAAGGCTAGCGTGACACAACTTTGGAGATGGAAAGGTATGACAAGGTTATAGACATTGGCAGAGGCTCATGGCTCCATAAGGAGTTTTAGATAAGTGTTTCAGAAAGCTCTGGGAAACCACGGAGAGGTGTAAGGAGGCGAGAGACCACAGCAAATTAGCTGTATTAGAAATTGTGACTGAGGGGGTGACTGGAGACTTGGCCTCTCCTCTAGGATCACTGGTGTGTGCTCTTTAGACAGGTGTTTCTGTGTCTGCCTCTTCCTGAGGCTGCGAGCTGTTTTTTTTGTTTGTTTTTTATTTTTTTACAGGGACAGAGAGAGAGAGAGAGAGAGAGGGATAGATAGGGACAGACAGACAGGAACAGAGAGATGAGAAGCATCAATCATCAGTTTTTCGTTGCGACCGCGGGCCTTCAGCAGACTGAGTAACCCTTTGCTTGAGCCAGCAGAAGCTGGTGAGCTTTTTTTTTTTGCTCAAGCCAGATGAGCCCGCGCTAAAGCTGGCGACCTCGGGGTCTCGAACCTGGGTCCTTCCTCATCCCAGTCTGACGTTCTACCCACTGCGCCACCACCTGGTCAGGCAGCCGCGAGCTGTTTTGAGGCGCTCACCAGCCTGAAAGCTCTCAGAACCCAGTCCTTTTCAGGACTGTGGGCAGTATTGATTAAATATTTGGCTGTTGATAGCTGTAGGGTGGGGAGACTGAAAATTCCAACCCTCTAATTACTTTGTTGGACCCTGTGATCACCAGCCTTCATCCTTAAGGCTTTTCCAACAAACTGCAGTGGTTGAAAGGGGCTTGTTTTTTTTTGTTTGTTTTCTGTGACAGATAGAGGGACAGATAGGGACAGACAGGACAGGAAGGGAGAGAGATGCGAAGCATCAATTCTTTGTTGCAGCACCTTAGTTGTTCATTGATTGCTTTTACATATGTGCCTTGACTGGGGGGGCTACAGCAGATGGAGTGACCCCTTGCTCAAACCAGATGAGCCTGCACTCAAGCTGGTGACTGTGGGGTTTCAAACCTGACTTCTCCGCATCCCAGTGACGCTCTATCCACTGCGTCACTGCCTGGTTAGGCAGAGGCTTGTTTTTTAAAAATATATATTTTATTGATTGATTTTAGAGAGAAGAGAGAGAGAAAGGGGGGGGTGAGAAACAGGAAGCATCAACTGGTAGTACAGTAGTTGTTTCTCAGTCATGTCTTGACTGACAAGCCTGGGGTTTTGAACTGGCAACTTCAACATTCCAGGTCCACCACAGGTCAAGCTAAAGGGGCTTGTTATGAATCACAAAAGACACCTTTATCATTCATTTCACCAAGGAAATGTCAAGAGTTTTAGGATCTCTGTGCCAGGAACAAGGACTAAATATATATTCTAAATCTTGGTATCATAGCCTCCCTTTTTTTCCTGCCTTCCCTATGCTGTTTCTTCTCATTGGAGAATTTGTTCCCAGCTGCTTTACCTGGCTGGGTCCAGGTGCCACCTCTAGGTTCCCACCATGGCCATTACCACCTGGCTCATCTCACTTCCTCTTGGATGGGGATGATATATCTCTACTGCTCAATGTCTGATGAGCAAATGAGGAAGTAGGTAGAGGAGGGGGCTTAGTACCCAGCCTCCTGTACCTGTAGTTCTAGATGCCCCTGCTGGGTTTGTAATAAATCTCATTGACACACAGCCATGCTTGCTCATTTACATATTGTCTGTGGCTTAGTGAGTTGTAGCAGATTATATAGCCCACGAAGCTGAAAGTATTTACCATTTGGTCCCATATGGAGAAAGTTGATGGACTCCTTCTCTGAGGAAAGTGTAGAGAGGTTGGACAGCCTGTCAGGAGCGCAGACCCTGGATCCAGTTGTCTGAGCCACTCACTTGTGTGTGACCTTCAGCTAGATACTTAACCTGTCTGAGCCTCTTTTCTCGTGTGTGTGTGTGTGTGTGTGTGTGTATACATACATATATGTTAATGTACATACTAGATTTTTTTAATTGATTTTAGAGAAGAGAGAAAGAGAAACATGGTGAGGGAGGAGTGGGTATTTGCCTTGGACGGGAAAGCCCAGGGTTTCAAACCAATGACCTTAGCATTCCAGGTCAACACTTTTGTCTACTGCGCCACCACAGGTCATGCCCATTTACTCATTTGAGTGAAGGTGGGCAGTAACAGTAGATAGATACTCACAGGAGTACAGTGAGGGGTTCATGTAAAGTACAGGAACAGAGCTTGGCACCTGGAGAGAGTTGTTACATAGTCTGAAATTCCAGCTCCAGAAAAGTGTGGGCAGGGTCTGGGCCTGACTTCCTGTGGGACCTCTGTGTTTATGATATGGATTTATTTGCAGGTCCCTTGTTTCCCTGGGAACCAGATAGGTGGCATACCTAGGCATACCCAGTGGTGTCCCTGGTGGTTCTGGTCCCTCATTCCTGGGCCCCAGACCCTCAGTCCAGGTTCATCTCCTTTATGCAGTTTAGACCCTGCCTAGGGAGGGCCTCTGGGGAAGGCTGACTGGACAATGGGCCTGGTCACAGCTCAGCCATTTTTCTTACTACTTCAGGGAAAAAGAACAGCTCTGCCCACTCCAACTGGTGGGACCCCAGCACAGCCTCCTGTGCACACCCCCACTTAAAGTGTTACACCAGCCTGCTAGATCCTTTCCTGCTTCCTGTACCCCACCTCTCTGGGCTCTGTGCACACATCTCCTGAATATGCAGGCTGGTGCTCTTTCTAGGTTGGTTTCTGGAGGTGGAGCACAGGGCCTTGAGGTCCTGCCTCTCTGTGGCTCATCTGCTAACTGAATAAAGGTTGACTGAGAGGATGGTGCTAGCCTTGTCTGACAGCAGGTTCCGTGATAGACAGGGCTGTGCCTGTGGGGGGACCTGGTCATCATCACTGGGTCTAGGCCTGTGAATTCCAGGCCCTAGGCCCCCTTCCCCAGGTCCTCTCTCAGGACCCTCTCCCCTTGGGGAACTGTTAGGGAGCCAGGAGGCAGGGTGTGCATTCCAACTGTGCTCTGTCCAGCCACAGGTGACTGGGGACAGTGAGTGCGCCTGAGCCCCATGTGCAGCAGGCCACTGGCAGATAAAGGCACAGTGCCACCACTTCTGCTGGTTGTCCTGAGGGCCCATCCTAGTGAGGGAAGGGGAAGAAGGGGGAGAGGGGAGCCGCTATATAAAAGCCCAGAGCTGGCCCCTTGCGGGGGAGGATTGAATGTGGCCATGGGGAAGGAAGGGTCTGGGGATTGGAGAGAGGCTGATGAATGAGTGACACAGGTCATGTACAGCCTTGACTGTCAGTTCGATAGCTTAGACTTCTGAGGCCTTTGAAAGCACATAGGAATGTAGTCCAGTTTGGGTTTTTTTTTTATTTTCCCAACTATTTATCGAGTACCTCATACGTACCAGGGACTGGCCTGTGGGGTGGCATAGCTGTGACTCACAAAAGATGGGCTTTACAAGCTTTGGGTACCACTGCCGTAATGAGGCAGGGCATGTTGTCCTCAGCTCCAGCTTCCCTGGCCAAAGCCCAGCGTCTTTGGATGCAGCCAAGTTTTACTCAGCCACAGGTCCTTGTGGTCGCCTGCCTGGCTCCAGGTTGCTGGGGCCACCTAGGGCAACTAACTGGTCAGGTTGCCAGGCTGCTTTGTAAACAGGCCCTCACTGATCTGTTCACTGTTACCCTGGTGAAGCCAATAGATTGGCTTATCTCCTGCCCCAGGATGGACACCATGCCAAAGTTTGAGGTTCCTTCCTGGAACCTGCTTATAGCTAGACTTAGGAGTACCTTGTCATGGGTCTCCTGTGGGTACAGTATGGCTGTGAGCCTGCCACAGCGCCTTGCCAATATGCTCTTCCCTCGTGCTCTGTGGCTAAGAGGCTGGTCATGTTCTCCCCCACCACCCCAGGAAGGGTAGGACCTGGCTTCTGAGGTATGAAGCAGTTTGGCTGCCTGTGTGGCTCTGGAAGCCCTTTCCAGGCCCGGGGCTAAGACTACACGAGAGGAGAGCAAGGGGCCTAGTGAACACATGGAGGCCCTTTATATCTATATTCACCTACTGGGGACATTTTTTTTTTCTATTGAGATAAAATTCACATAAACCATTTTAAAGCATACAGTTCAGTGGTATTTAGTACATTCCCACTATTGTGTAACCATTACCTCTATCCAGTTCCAAAACATTTTCAGCAACCCAAAGAAAACCTTGTATTCATTAACAGTCGTTCCCCACCCTCCTTCCTTCTTCCTAGTCCCTGGCAACCACCAATTTGCTTTTGTTTGTTTGTTTGTTTTTAAAAAGTCTTTTTTTTTTAGCCTTGGCCTGATAGCTTGGTTGGTTTGAGCATCTTCCAGAAGCATAGAGGTTGCCAGTTTGATCCCCATTCTTGCCAATACTTGTTATTTTAACCCCCCTTTTTAAAAAAAATTATAGCCATCCTAGCCTGGCCAGGCGGTGGCTCAGTGGATAGAGCGTTGGACTGGGACGCTGAGGACCCAGGTTTGAAACCCCGAGGTTGCCGGCTTGCACGCGGGCTTACTAGCTTGAATGCAGGGTCGCTGGCTTGAGCATGGGATCATAGACATGACCCCATGGTTGCTGGCTTGAAACACAAGGTCACTTTCTTGAACCCAAGGTCACTGGCTTAAGGAAGGGGTCACTCACTGCTGTAGTAACCCGGTCAAAAAAAAAAAAGACTTTTTTCTCCCCATTGAATGTTCTTGGCACCCTTGTTAAAAATCAATTGCCTGTAAACGTAAGGGTTCATTTCTAGACTGATTCTATTCCTTTGATTTTGTGTCAGTCCTTTGCCAGGACTATTCTGTTTTTTGGGGTTTTTTTCTTGGTCAGAGAGAGGGACAAATAGGGACAGACAGATAGGAATGGAGAGAGATGAGAAGCATCAATTCTTCGTTGTGGCATCCTAGTTGTTCATTGATTGCTTTCACATATGTGCCTTGATTGGAGGGGGGTGCCTACAGCAAAGCGAGTGACCCCTTGCTCAAGCCAGCGACCTTTGGGCTCAAGCCAGTGACCATGGGGTCATGTCTATGATCCCACTTTCAAGCCAGCGACCCCACTCTCAATCAAGCTGGTGAGCCTGTGCTCAAGCTGGCAACTTTGGGGTTTCGAACCTGGGTCTCCTGCGTCCCAGTCCAATGCTCTATCCACTGCACCATCTCCTGGTCAGGTAGGACTATTCTGTTTTGATTACTGTACCTACGTTTTAAAATTAGGAAGAATGAGTCTTTCAACTTTGTTCTTTTTCAAGACCGTTCAGGTGATTCTGGGTGATAGGGCACATTTTGCCACATTTGTACTCGTTCTTCTCTCAGCACATATATTTTGTTGTTGATTTCATGAACCACTCCAAAGCAAGTTGTAGACATCATGAGAATCAATTTGAAATTCTTCCGTGTCTATCTGCTAATATTATGGAGATTCTTCTATAGAACCCCATTGCTATCATCACATCCATATCATTTCAAATTATTGTATCTATAGTTCACACTGCATTTCCCCAGTTGTCTCTTATAGCTCTTGAAAAGTCATTTCTTACATTGTAGTCCAGGGTCACACCTGGCATTTGATGGTGATATTTTTTAGTCTCTATCCTTCTGGAATAGTTCCCACTAATTTTGGTATTTTCTGACATTTTGGGGAGACCAGACAGGTTGTTGCAGACTGCCTTGTGATCTGGCACCATCTGTTGTCCCCTTGTGATGGGACCAGGTTAAAATGTTTGCTAAGCATGCATGACAAATGCCACATCTGTCCTGCTGTATTATATCAGGGCTACAGTGTTATATGGGTTTGTCTTATTCCTAGTGATGCTAAGTTTTACCACTAGGCTGCAGTGGGCACACCTGTTGAGTGCTTTGTTTCATGAATAAGTAGTAACAGTAGTAATGGTGGGTATGTGGATACAATACTTCCTGTGTATGCACTGGACTCTATGCTTGCCCCACCGTTAGCCCCATTTGACAGATGAGAAAACTAAGGCTCAGAGAAGCTAAGTGACCTGCGACCGTGCCGCTCTAAGCATCATAGTTGGGACAGGAACCCAGGCTTTTAGGCTCCAGTGGCCATGCTCATATACATTATGCTGCATAAATGCAAGGAGGAGACAGTGCAGCTGAAGGAGGCAGAGGTGCCACTAAGAATTATTTCTTGTTCCCCATTGTAGTGTCACTCAACTCTGAGGCCAAAAGTCTCCCCTGCCCCCTGTGTGACACGGAAGAATTGGCAAATGAATGCCCAACTCCCTTAGCTGGTCCTGGGTACCTGCCAGGGTCCTAGGACCCTCTCTGACCCTGCCAAAGTTGCCCTTTTATCACTGTGTCTTTCCATCTACATGCCCACTGGATGAACAAGGAACATGGCACTAGGGCATGCTCCATGTGGAAATGCCTGAGGCCAGGATATCTGCCTGGGCCCCACAGCTCCTGGCACCCCCTTCCCATCTCAGTCCTGGTTGCCCTGTGGACAGCAGCCCTCTCCCACTGGACAGGCTGGGCAGGCAGGGCACATGGCAGCACTTTCAGGGAGGGATTTGTGGCACCCTGTAAGAATCAAAAATAAGGGAAGGGGGAGGGTGATGAGGACAAGACTCAACAGGGACCCTTGCTCACTGGCCCTGGCGCTTGCCCACTCACTCCTGCTTCTTTCCTTGTAGATGAAGATATATGTGTGTTCAAATGCTCAGTGTCCCGTGAGACAGAGTGCAGCCGTGTAGGCAAGCAGTCCTTCATCATCACCCTGGGCTGCAACAGTGTCCTCATCCAGTTCGCCACACCCAATGGTACGTGTCCCTTCTGTCCTGGTGGCACATAGAGCACCCAGAGCCAGGGGGTCTTAGGTTCTGGGCTGTGGCTGATGGGGGTCTGGAGCCTAGTTAAATCATGGCCTACGCTTCTGTCCCAGTGAAGGCTCTGGTGTTGTTCAAAATCATATTCCCATGTAGAGATCTGTCCCTGGTCACTACATTCTTGGTTCCTAGAACGCTCTGTTCCTGACCCTCCCTCCTGGTTCCTTTGTAGGCTTGGCTCATATATCCTCGCCTCCAAGAGGCCTGGTCTAATCACCTGGCTGGGCTGTACCCCAGGCCTCTAGAGGAGCTCGTTCAGTGGGGTCTGGGGCCTGGCACTTCTGACAGAAGAGGATGGGGATGAGACAGAGTCCTGAGACAGGCAGAGGTTCTGTTCTGAGAACAGAGAGAAGTCATTGGAAGGTTCTAAACAGACCTGTCCTCGAGTACACAAGCAGACACACAAGGTTACTGAGGAGGGTGTGTGGTGGTTTGGGGTGGGGTAGCAGTGGAAGTGATAGGACTCCCAGGACTGGAGACCACTTGAAGGTCCAGCAACAGGCTTGGTCACTGCTGAGAAGCAGTCAGTGGGTCTGGTAGCAGGCACAGAGGCATGTAAAGGAGAGCTCAAGTTGGAGAGGTCCACAGTCACTGCCTGCTTTCAGCAGTCCATTCACTTGGCTCAGTGCCCTCGTGGAGGGGATTACTTAGGGTCCAAACCAGCCTTGGGCCACCTATCCTTGTGCACTAAACTAACTCCACAAGCCTGCCCCCCATTTCCAGGCACCTGTCCTGGCACTTTCTGCCTCTGTGATTTTGTTCTACTTTTTTTTACTTCATATAATTTAGTGGTCATCATTCTATGTTAATAAGTATAATTAATATTAAAGTACAGATCCTAGAACTGTGCAACACCCAGTCCTGCAAACTCATGGTGATTGGTTCTTTGACATGCCTCTGTTGTCCATTGAGGTCCATCAGTCCCTTATTATGGGATATTGAGGTGATGTCCCTTGTGTCCACTGCCATTTACAGACACTGCTGTGCACCACTGGGTGGACTTGCTAGAGTGGATCCCAGAAATATGACACCTGGGTGAGCAGGCTTGTGCCCTGCAAAAGTTCTGGCCACACAGTTCTTTGGTGAGGCAGTGCTCAGGCCCACTGCCACCAGCCATGTGGAGCACACGGACCCCAGAGTGCAAGATGCCAGCTTTCTTGTGGCAGCCACCAAGTGGTGGGCTTGGCTGCCCTTTTCTTAAGTTTCATCTCTGTTTTATTTTATTTTATCATCATTTTTATTAAATTAATTGAGATTTATCATTGTTTTTGGAAAGAAGAAATTGCCAAGTCACATGTGCTCAATGCAGGAAAGGGTATGCAGCTAGACAGAGGGCCACTGGCCCATACAAACCTTCCCACCCCCAATACTGTCTTGCATGACCTGGCTTCCCCCTTCCAGATTTCTGTTCCTTCTACAACATCCTGAAGACCTGCCGGGGCCATACCCTGGAGCGGTCGGTGTTCAGTGAGCGGACGGAAGAGTCCTCCGCTGTGCAGTATTTCCAGGTAGGTACTTGTGGTGTCTGGACAGGCCACAACCACCTTATGGCCCCCGGGAGGCTGTGCAGCACAGGGCAGACCCACCTGGGTTCATGTCCTGGCTCTGCTCCTTAATAGCTGTGTAACTTTGGGCAATTTTACTCTGCTTGCTGGGCCTCAGTTTCCCCTCTGTGAAAAGGAGATGCCAGGGCGTGCCCAGAAGGGTTGTTGGAAGGACTTGAGAGCAGGTGAAGTTCAGGTCCACAGGCGTTTTGAGTCATGAAAGCACAGATAGAGTGTACCGACCACTTAGGGCATGCCAGGCACTGGTCCAAGCACTTTCACATGTATGGAAGTGCTTGAGCCCTCCCAACAACTCTAGGAGGTAAGTACTATTATTGTCCCCATTTTACAGATGAGAAAACAGAGGCTCAGAGAGGTTAAGTGACTTGCTCCAAGTCACACAGCTATTATGCAACAGAGCCAAGATGGGAAGCCAGGCCTGCCTGATGCCAAAGCCTGTGCCCCTGCCCAGGTGCCACGCTGCCTCCTGATCGCCTGTTGTCTTACAGAGAGACCCCGCAGCACCTCACCTGCCTGGCGCTCTGAGTCCTAGGGTTCTCTTGATCTACTCTGCTTCTTTGGGGTCCCTAAGATGGGGCAGGCGGCCCTTGATCCCAGAACTCTGCCTGTGGCAAATCTTGAGTTCTGCTGGTGGATTCCAGGTCCAGGTGTCATCCAGCTGTATTCTTTGGCCATGGTGATGGTGAAGGTGTCCCTTGTGGGGGCTGTCTCTGGCTTCTCCCTTCCTCTTCTGGAGTAGCCAGCAGCTGCCGGAGAGGTTTGGGCCAGCTGAGAATGTACAGCCTCCTGTGGGAGGTTTGTGCCCGAGGTGGCCCTTCTGTCTTGGGCCAGCCAGGGCCTCGGCCATTTGTGCTGCTGCGTGCCTTGTGCCATTGGTGTGTCTCTGTTCCAGTTTTATGGCTACCTGTCCCAGCAGCAGAACATGATGCAGGACTACGTGCGGACAGGCACCTACCAGCGTGCAATACTGCAGAACCACACGGACTTCAAGGACAAGGTGAGCAGGCCTGCTCTGCCTTCCTCCTCCCTCTCCCCTCCCCCTCCTCCTCTTCCTCTTCCCTCATGCCCTTTCCCTCAGGTTCTATGCCTACCTCACTGCAGCAGTTGCCTCTCTCTTTTTTCTTTGCTCATGGATTTTATCTTTAATTTTTTCAGATTACAAAAGCAAAATCTACTTTTTGTAAAAACTCAAAGCACCCAGTGTGTATAGTATAGACATGAAAGGCTATCATTTTCCTCCAAAACAACCACTGCCCAGTTTTTCCCATGCTTCATGTGTATTTTATTATATTTATTATTATTTTTGTATTTTTCCGAAGTTAGAAGCGGGGAGGCAGTCAGACTCCCGTATGTGCTGGACTTGGATCCACCCGGCATGCCCACCAGGGGGCGATGCTTTGCCCCTCTGGGGTGTTGCTCCATGTGGCTGGCTGGAGCCATTCTAGTGCCTGAGGCGGAACCCATGGAGCCATCTTCAGCACCCAGGCCAACTTTGCTCCAATGGAGCCTTGGCTGCAGGAGGGGAAGAGAGAGATAGAGAGGAAGGAGAGGGGAAGGGGTGAAGAAGCAGATGGGGGCTTCTCCTGTGTGTCCTGGCCGGGAATCAAACCTGGGACTTCCACACGCCAGGCCAATGCTCTACTACTGAGCCAACTGGCCAGGGCCTCGTGTATATTTTAGAGTCATTTAATCTGTATATACACAAAATAGAATTGTATTTCACTACATACTCTTCCTACAAAATTCTTTTCTCACCTAATAGTGTGTCTTGGGACATATTATCAAGTCATGTGGATATAGTGTAATTTATCTAGTTACTACCCTCGTTCTTTTTATTTTATTTTTTTTAAATTTTTTTTACAGAGACAGATAGACAAGGACAGACAGACAAGAATGGAGAGATGAGAAGCATTAATCATTAGTTTTTCGTTGCGCACTGCGACACCTTAGGATGTGCCTTCTCATATGTGCCTTGACTTTGATTGCTTTCTCATATGTGCCTTGACTGCGGGCCTTCAGCAGACCGAGTAACCCCTTGCTTGAGCCAGTGACCCTGGGTCCAAACTGGTGAGCTTTGCTCAAACCAGATGAACCCGTGTTCAAGCTGGTGACCTTGGAGTCTCGAACCTGGGCCCTCGGCATCCCAGTCTGATGCTCTATCCACTGCACGACCGCCTGGTCAGGCTCCCTCATTCTTTTTTTTTTTTCCTTTTTTCTTTTTCTTTTTTTTTTCTGGAGTTGGAAATGGGGAGGCAGTCAGACAGACTCCCGCATGCGCCCGACCGGGATCCACCCGGCATGCCTACCAGGGGGCGATGCTCCGCTCATCTGGGGTGTTGCTCTGTTGCAACCAGAGCCATTCTAGCACCTGAGGCAGAGGCCACAGAGCCATCCCCAGCGCCTGGGCCAACTTTGCTCCAGTGGAGCCTTGGCTGCAGGAGGGGAAGAGAGAGAGACAGAGAGGAAGGAGAGGGGGAGGGGTGGAGAAGCAGATGGACGCTTCTCCTTTGTGCCCTGGCCGGGAATCGAACCTGGGACTCCTGCACGCCAGGCCAACGCTCTACCACTGAGCCAACTGACCAGGGCTTCCTCGTTCTTTTTTAATATTACCAAGTAGTATACAGTGAGTCCTCACTCAACGCCGTCAAAAGGTCCTGTGACTTTAAGTAAAATGCCATATCAGGAAACCAGTTTTACCTTAGGCTAATTGATATAAACAAGAGTTAGGTTTCTATACCATCTCATCAATTTTATTATGAATAACGTTGAATAAAATGATGTTATTTGAGGATGTGCTCTATACTCATGATTAAAAAGAGAGAATGTTACCCTGGCTGGATAGCTCAGTTGGTTAGAGCATAGTCTTAAAGTTCAGAGGTTGCCAGTTCAATACCCCGATCAGGGCACATACAGAAATGAATCAATGTTCCTGTCTGTCTGTCTGTCTGTCTCTCTCTCTCCTTCTCCCTTCCTCTCTTGCTAAGTCAATAAAAATAAAATAAAATATAAAATAAAAAGAGAGCAGTACAGAGTATCTGTTCAGAAGTGAAAGTTTAGTCCACCATTTTTTTTTTTTTGTATTTTTTTTTCTGAAGTGAGAAGCAGGAAGGCAGACTGACTCCCGCATGTGCCCGACCGGGATCCACCGGCACACCCACCAGGGGGCGATGCTCTGCCCATCTGGGGCGTTGCTCCCTTGCAACCAGAGCCATTCTAGCGCCTGAGGCAGAGGCCATGGAGCCATCCTCAGCGCCCGGGCCAACTTTGCTCCAATGGAGCCTTGGCTGCGGGAGGGGAAGAGAGAGACAGAGAGGAAGGAGAGGGGGAGGGGTGGAGAAGCAGATGGGCGCTTCTCCTGTGTGCCCTAGCCGGGAATCGAACCCTGGACTCCTGCACGCCAGGCTGATGCTCTATCACTGAGCCAAGCAGCCAGGGCCTAGTCCACCATTTTTTAAAAATATTTACCGATTGATTGATTCTTAGAGAGAGTAAGGAAGGGAAAGAGAAAGAGAGAGGATCATTGATTTGTTCTACTTATTTATGCTTTCATTGGATGATTCGAATATGTGCTCTGACTGGGGATTGAACTCATAACCTTGGCACAACGGTGCTCTAACCAAGCTACCTGCCCACTTCTCCACCATTTTGACCAGATGAGAACTTGTGTTTTGGTTTTTTTTAATGAATCTTTTTTTAAAATTTTATTCTATTCATTTTTAGAGAGGAGAGAGAGACAGAGAGGGAGAGAGAGGAGAAAGAGAGACAGAGAGAGAGAGAAGGGGGGAGGAGCTGGAAGCATCAACTCCTATATGTGCCTTGACCAGGCAAGCCCAGGGTTTCGAACCGGCGACCTCAGCATTTAGCATTTCCAAGTTGATGCTTTATCCACTGCACCACCACAGGTCAGGCTCTTTTTTTTTTTACAGAGACAGAGAGAGAGGGATAGACAGACAGGAACGGAGAGATGAGAAGCATCAATCATTAGTTTTTCGTTGCGCATTGCAACACCTTAATTGTTCATTGATTGCCTTCTCATACATGCCTTGACTGCAGGCCTTCAGCAGACTGAGTAACCCCTTGCTCGAGCCAGCGATCTTGGGCTCAAGCTGGTGAGTTTTTGCTCAAACCAGATGAGCCCTCGCTCAAGGTGGCGACCTTGGGGTCTCGAACCTGGGTCTTCCGCATCCCAGTCAGACGTTCTATCCACTGCACCACCGCCCGGTCAGGCAGAACTTGTGTTTTTCTTGACTTATCTACTGGGGCTCTCAACATGATCCATATGGCTCTGCCTCATCCATTGCCTTGGCTGTTATGCCCCCTCTTCTCTCCAGCATTGCTGAGAATCCCCTCAGGGCACCAATCCCCACTGAGCCCCAGTGACTGACCTCTGTAACCTGGGAAGATTTTCTGGACACAGCAGCATGCCTATCAGGATGATCCTGGTGGCCCAGCTTCATCCTAGTTGCTGGTGTGGGCCCAGTAGAGCAGTGCTTGGGGCCTAGGGAACACATGCTCCTTCAGCGAAGTCTCTTCCAGCTCCACCAGGATGGCAGTTGATTTCCTGGTTCATCTAGCGCTCTGAGAGGCACACTGAGACCCTCCCTCCCGCCTATGCTGGCACCCCTCTGTGTGCTCATTCTGTGCTCGCTGCTCTACCCTGAACAGTTCTGCTTTAGAAAGCTCACACATGACGCCACCAGGAACTTTTATCCTGATTCCACTGACGTAGACACACTCAGACAAATCCAAAATGCAGGATGATCTACCACACACTAGCCTGGATTCTTTTATGAGCTCATGGCTAGGGTTAGTGTGCAATCAGAAGACACTGCCACTAACATCCCTAACACCCTCTAGGCCCCTTCTTCCCCTGTGAGGGCTGCAGGAGTCCCAGAAGGACAGGTTAGCTGATGCACCATTTTCTGGGGATGACCAGAGTACCCCGCCTTGCTGATTGAGAGGCCATGGGGCCCTTAGGGTTGGGGCTGAGTGGACTTTCCTTGGGGGCTCCTTCCAGGATTTAGGAATGCCCTGTGGGGCCTGGGATCAGGGGCTGTCCACCTCCTGCCTTCTGTGAGCTCAGTGGTCATGCCATAGGGCTCAGAGGTGTCCTTACCTACTGAGTGCTCACCGCCAGAGAAATTACACATTCACTTATGACAGCCAGGTGTCCACCATGCTGCATAGGTAGTTCACAGGCTAATTAGTCCTTGAATCGGGTTTGAGAGCATGTGATGGTTTTAGCATCCTAGCTGTCTTCAGAAATCCCATTCTACCATCTTTAGATCCAGAACTGGGGGCTCCCATGTGGTCCAGGTGGCTCAGAAACCAATTATGGGCAGCTGGCCCATGACAAGGGGAGGCAGGCTATAGGCCCGGGTGCTTTCAGCTGCATGGGTGCAGGAAGCCAGAGCCTGGTGATGTGCATATTGTTAAAATCACCATTACTTTACTGGTGTCTTTTTCTTACTGACCCTTCTTTTTTCAGATTGTTCTTGATGTTGGCTGTGGTTCTGGGATCCTGTCATTTTTTGCCGCCCAAGCTGGAGCAAGGAAGATCTATGCGGTGGAAGCCAGCACCATGGCCCAGCATGCCGAGGTCAGCAGCCCACTAGGGCCCCAGCCTGTCCTTGTCCTTCAGCTCTGTGCCCACTCTAGCCTGGGGAAGCTGGCCCTTGTGGGAGCCCCCAGGAGACCTGAACCCCTCCTCCCTGGATTCAGAGGGGAAGCTGGGGACAATACCTCTCTTTTGATCTCTTGTCCCCAAAACCTGGGCCTAAGGTGGTGTCTCCTCCATGACTGGTGGTCACCTACAGGGTTCAAGGGTGACTTGGGGTCTTCAGAGGCTTGACAGCCTTGTGTTTCTGAGGGATCTGGCAGCGGCCTGTCTCTGAACCCCACTTCCATGACTGTGAAATGTAGGTAACTATAGGGTTTCATACATTTTATTAGTTTAAGCTGTCATTTTCTTTGGGGTGTTTTTGCACGGAAACATTCATTCACAAGGTTCAAAATCTAAAAGCCACAAAAGAGTCAACAGAAGTTGCTCTCCTCCCACTCCTCACTCCCAGCTGCCCAGCCGCCCAGCCCCTCTCGGGGCCAAGAGAGACATATATGCAAGCTCTACAGAGCAATTGGGTGGCTCTGTAAGCAAGCATATATCCTCCTTCACCTTTCTGGCTTTTATACAAATGGCAGCCCACTGCCATCCTGTACCTGCTCTGCTCCTTTAACATTTTGTCTGCTACTGTGTCATCATATGAAGAGCTTTCTTACTCTTTCTAGTCGGGTGCCACAGAGCATCCCTTTGACTGGAGGGACCACTGTTTATTTAGACACAGATTTATTGTCACCACTTAGGCTACTTCCTGATCCTTGCAGCACAAATGGAAGCCATACTGAACCCACCTCATACCCGTGTTACCTCTTCTGTGTGCGATTATGTTCGTAGGACATACTTCTAGCATTCGAATTGCTAGGGTGGAGAATGTGTCCCAGTTTAGCTTTGGTGGCCGTAGCAAAGCCTATTGTCCCCATCTTTTCTCCCATTAGCAGTTGCCCTTTTAGGGTGGGGGTGATATGAGGGGTGCGGGAGCTGCAGTGGGAAAGTCCCCGAGAGGGGACTGAGGCCGTGGCTGATCATGGCTCTGGTTAGGGTGTTAATGAAGGAGGTTCTGGGGTCCTGCTGACAAAAGAGGAAGAAGAAATTGGGAGGCCACATGGGGATAGAGGCCCTCCCTTATTTGAGGATGCGTGGTGGATGGGAGGGTGCAGGGACCCCTATGACCCTTCTGGCCTGCCCACCCACAGGTCTTGGTGAAGAGTAACAATCTCACTGACCGCATCGTGGTCATCCCTGGGAAAGTAGAAGAGGTCTCACTCCCTGAGCAGGTGGATATCATTATCTCGGAGCCCATGGGTTACATGCTCTTCAATGAGCGCATGCTTGAGAGCTACCTCCACGCCAAGAAGTACCTGAGGCCTGGTGGTGAGTGTCCCTGATGGCATGGGGCCTGGCACCAGAGGTGTGCCCACTGGACCGCCCCTGGCTGCTACTCAGTGGGCACAGTTGTGGTTCAGCTCTCTGCTGCCTATTTTGGTAGCCCTCAGTGCTAAGGGCATCTGGGCCTTCATGCCTCCCTCCCTCCCTCCCTCCTTCCCTCCCTCCCTTTCTTCTTTTCCCCCCAGTCCCCCTCTCCACTCTCTGTGCCCACCCTGCCCCAGACACGTCCATACATCCACCTGGCCAGGACACTAAGGTCCTTTTAGGTCTCTGGGCTGCCTGCCATCATATGCCCTGCTGTCATGGGGATAGTGTCTGGCTGGGAATGTGGTAGGTGCGGAAGGTGTCCTGTGGTGGACACAGAGGAGCTGACCTGTCATCTTCATTCCTAGCCCGGTAACCTTTCCTTCAGCCTGGTAGGCCCCTGTATCCTCTAGAGAGGTAGGGCAAGGGTCATTGTGTTGCAGGGGCAACTAGCTGTCTGTGCCCATCAGTGGCCTCCTGTTTGTGTCACTGTGCCTGCCCATCCATGCTCCTAGGTTATTGGATCACTGTTTATACCTATCCATCTGTGTCAGCCCTGGGGGGTCTGTGCCAGCACTGAATGTCTGCTGGTATGTCCATCTCTTGGTTCAGATGCATGTCTGAGTATTTCTGTAAAAGGGGCCGTGTGTATGCACGTGTACACGTGGCCCAGGAAGGCCTGTCCAGGACAGCAGTGTGGAAAGCCAGTGGACTGATGGCCCCACGGTGGGCAGGAGTGGGTTGTCCTGTGGGAAGCACTTATTTGGTCCTCTGACCTTTGTGGATTTAGGCTGCAGGGACCTGCCTTGGGCTTCATTCCTGCAGGTGGGAGGTGACTGCTGTGTCCCACAGCTGTGTTCTGTGTCCAGGTGTGAGTGTGGGAAGCTAAGTTTCCCGAGGGGGTTGTCTGGGCCCACTTTCCTCCCATTATGCCCTATGGTGGCCAAGCCTGCTGGGGGTGGTAGCCTCAGCAGAGTGGGCTCCTCCTTATGGGACAGAGACAGGAGTCAGTCTTCGGTGGGCAGCTGCACATTCCATCCCACTGCTCACACAACCTGTCCAGCAAGAGGTCTGGGGCCAGCTATGCCCCTGCCCTGCCTGCATGAGTGTGGCTTCTGTCTCAGGCAGCTCTTTAGGGGGATTGAAAGGAACCCTCTTCCCAGCTGTGCATTTAGGTGCCTTCATAGGAACCTAAGGCTGATGCCCAAAGTGACCGTCAGAGTCTTGTCTGGGCATAGCAGGTGGCTTCTGGGCCAAAGAAAGCATCTCCCCTCCCCCACCCCAGCTCAATTCCTGTTAGTGTCTCAGCTCCTTTTCCTCCCATAGGATAAGAAAGGGAGGTCCACATCTGGAGGCCAGGTGACTCGGCTCTAGACTCACGGAGGGAGCCGCTGGCCCTCACTCATCTGTTCCTTGAGTTATACAGATGGAGGACCCTGTTGCCCCTCCCATTTCAAGCCATGTGCCAGATTAGGGTGGTCAAAAGGCCCAACCTGCTTGCCAGAGCCTGGGCAGTCCCAGTGGTGGAGGATCCAGCTAACCCCAGCCAGCCTCTGACCACAGCTTACATAGTGTAAGACTCAGCCTCACTTTGTCCAGAGCACTTTTCTTAGCAGCACTACCTAGCTTACAGAGCAGGGCCCTGGGCACCACTTACTTACCCTGAGGCTTTAGCAGGTTCCTTCCTATCGATTTTCCAGCCCTAGTAATGAGACATAAGGACAGGCCCTCCTTTCTCCCTGGCTGGCTGTTCAGGTTTGGTGAGACAGTGCATGTCAAATGCTCATCGTGGCCACTGGCAGAGTAGGTGCCCAGTACCTCTGTGCTGCACAAGTTCATGAATGAATGAATTGAATGAAAGGCTGGGAAGACCCAGGGTTGGGGGTCCTGGGGCCCTTTGGAGGCTCTACCAGGCCCTGCAGAATGTCCCACCATGACGCCAGCACCCCTCCGTGCCTCCCAGGAAACATGTTCCCTACCATTGGTGATGTCCACCTCGCGCCCTTCACGGATGAACAGCTCTACATGGAGCAGTTCACTAAGGCCAACTTCTGGTGAGTGCCCTGTGCGTGTCCTGCCTTCTCAGGGATGGCCCTGCCTCTTTTTTTCCTCATTCTCAGTAGGACCTGAAAGAATTGGGCTGGATGAGGGCCAGCTGGGAGAGAAGGCAGGCTGCCCACTTGCCTCTCTGCTGCTGGTGACCTTGCTGTGGTGGGTGGGGGCTCTCTGCAGGTACCAGCCATCCTTCCATGGAGTGGACCTGTCAGCCCTCCGAGGTGCCGCTGTGGACGAGTATTTCCGGCAGCCTGTAGTGGTGAGTGGAGCACCCACGGTGCTGTTGTAGTTAGCCTGGACATGGCCCTCCTCTGAGGTAACAGGAGGGCAGGGGCTTTCTTGTCAGGCCTTTTGCAAGCTATGCAGCCCTAGAGAAGCCACTTTCCCTCTGAGCTCTTCTGCCCCTGTGCAGAGCTCTCTCACAGATGTATTGGGAATAAAGTGGCAATGCATATACAAACATGTAGCACACAGTAAGCATGCAGTGCTTGTCAACTGTTATTAGATGAATTGAGTCTTGGAACTGATTTTATTTGGTTGACTTTAATTAGTGAGAGTTTTGAACTGATTATATAGACCCATGGTATAAAAATCAAGAAAGTATAAAACTGAGAAGCCTTCCATGCTCCTGTCCCCAGACACAGTGTCCTTCCTAGAGGCAAACAATATTTCTTGTATATCTTTCCAGAGGTTTTATACCAAAATGTACATATGCGTGTGTGTGTGTATACCTTTTTTTCTAAAAACATAGCATAATCAACATTGTTCTCTTTCTCTGTGGTCAGAGAACGTACACTTTTTCATTTTGCTTGAAATTTGTTGAGTTACTTTATGCCCAGTACGAGGTCCTTTTTGGTTTATGTTCTATGTGTACTTGAGAAAAATGTATATTAATCACTTCTTGAGTACAGAATTATATTACTGTCAATTAGGTTGCATTTGATAATCATGTTGGTCAAATATCTCGTTTTTTTTAATTTGCTTTTCCTATTATTGTAGATTTATTTTTCCATTTAGTTTTATTTTTGGACACTACATTATTAGGTGTGTACAGGTTTAGGATTATTGTATCTTCTTGTTGGATTGATCCTTTTGTCATTATAGTGTCTCTTTTGATCTCAAGTGGGTATTTCTTGCCCTAAAGTCTATTTTTTTTCTGATGGTTGTTTAGCCACTCTGGTTTTATTTTTATTAATCTTTGTATAATATATAATTCTGTTCATTTAAAAATAACGGTAGTGCCTGACCAGGTGGTGGCACAGTGGATAGAGCATCAAGCCGGGACACTGAGGACCCAGGTTCAAAACCCTGGGGTCGCCAGCTTGAGTGTGCAATCATAGACATGACCCATGGTCGATGGCTTGAGCAGGGGTCACTTGCTTAGCTGGAGCCCCCAGTCAAAGCACATATGAGAAAGCAATCAGTGAATAATTAAAGTGCCGCAACTATGACTTGATGCTTTTCATCTCTCTCCTTCCTGTCTGGCTCTCTGTCCCTCTCTCGCGTGTAAAAAAAATTAAGAAAAATAAAAATAACAGTAGTAAAACTTATTTATTAACACAAATAGCATTTTTATTTTTTTTTATTTTTTATTTATTTTTTTTGTATTTTTCTGAAGCTGGAAACGGGGAGAGACAGTCAGACAGACTCCCGCATGCGCCCGACCGGGATCCACCCGGCACGCCCACCAGGGGCGATGCTCTGCCCACCAGGGGGCGATGCTCTGCCCCTCCGGGGCGTCGCTCTGCCGCGACCAGAGCCACTCTAGCGCCTGGGGCAGAGGCCAAGGAGCCATCCCCAGTGCCCAGGCCATCTTTGCTCCAATGGAGCCTTGGCTGCGGGAGGGGAAGAGAGAGACAGAGAGGAGGGGGGGTGGTGGAGAAGCAAATGGGCGCTTCTCCTATGTGCCCTGGCCGGGAATCGAACCCGGGTCCCCCACACGCCAGGCCGACGCTCTACCGCTGAGCCAACCGGCCAGGGCCACAAATAGCATTTTTAAGAAAAAAAAACTGTCCAGAAATTTCAGCAGGAATACTGGCATTTCGCCTGACCAGGCGGTTGCGCAGTGGATAAAGCATCAGATTGGGACACAGAGGATTCAGGTTCGAAACCCTGAGGTCACCAACTTGAGCACGGGCTCATCTGGTTTGAGCAAGGCTCACCAGCTTGAGCCCAAGGTCACTGGCTCAAGCAAGGGGTTACTTGGTTTGCTATAGCCCCCCAGTCAAGGCACATATGAGGAAGCAATCAATGAACAACTAAGGTTTTGCAATGAGGAACTGATGCTTCTCATCTCTCTCCCTTCCTGTCTGTCTGTCCCTATCTGTTCCTCTCTCTGTCACACACACAAAAAAATACTGGCATTTCTTTTTAAAGATTATTTTTTGAGTGAGAGAGGGAGTAAGATCATAGTTGCTTAATTTTAGTTTTTCATTGCTTTTTGTATATGCCTTGACTGGGCAAGCCCAGAGTTTCGAATCGGTGACCTCAGCATTCCAGTTCAACACTCCATCCATGGCATCAGCACAGGTCAGGCAGAGAACTGGCATTTTTGATTTGCAAATCCCTTTAATACCTGGCTCAGCAGAAGACAGTTTGATTCTGCTTCTGCATTTCTCTATTGTGATATCACAGGTGAGTGAATTAATGAAAAAGGGGAGAAAACATCTGAGTCTTATGATGAAAATAGTTTTGACCTTGGGTGCTTTGGAAGGTACCACACTTTGAGATTCGCTGCTTTAGGTTATAGTCTTTAGTGGTTTAAATGACCCTGGTGTGTCACAGGGCCCCTGCTTCTAGCTACCCTGCACCATACTCTGCTGAACCTTCCCTTAAGGTTTTGAGCGCCTTCGAAGTGACCTTCTGTTTCTTGTCCTCAACCCCTACCCCACACACAACTCAAGAATTGGCAAATGCCACAAAGTGAAATTGCATGCAGAACATCCACATTGCATTTCCACATTTCCCTTTAGCATCTTGTCCCATTGCATCCCAACTGCCTTGATAATCCTGAGCCCCCATTTTTATTTTCCCACCCAGGGAGAGGCACTGAAAAGTCCTATACCAAGGGGGAAAGGCACAGGCCAAAAAGCTTCTCCCTTCCCTCTAGAATCTTTGTCCCCAAAGCCATGGCTACTGCTGTTGCTCTGCAGTGCTTTCAGACAACTGGGTTCTTTCCTTTGTATTTCATTTGGCTTATATAGTTCTTGGAAAGAGTATTAGTCTGATAAAAAAATCTGTGTCATAGCTGTGATTGGATATCAACACACAGTTCTCTAACTTGTGTTAGAGAACAGTTTATCTCAGAGATCTTTCCCCATCTGTTTGTAAAGAGTCTCTGTTCTTTTTCACATACAGCCTTTTATGGATAGGTCACTGGTTTAATTAGATGGTATTCAGTGAGTTGCTACTATAGACAATATGTAATTACATGTGTGAATTTGTACATGTTCACATCTATCTGTAGGTAAAACTCCTGGAAATGAAAATTTTTACTGCATATGAACACTTTTCATTTTGAGAGCTGTCATCCAATTGTCTTATATGGTGTACCAGTTTACCTTTCCCCAGCATGTCTGAAAAGGGCAAACTGGTTTGACCTGAATGGCCTAGAAACCATGGCTAGACTCAGGGAGGGAGGCAGGGCTCTCCCCTATCTCACTGGCCCGAGTTGAAGTCAGGTTACCTCTGTGGTCTCTCCCAGGACACATTTGATATCCGGATCCTGATGGCCAAGTCTGTCAAGTACACAGTGAACTTCTTAGAAGCCAAAGAAGGGGATTTGCACAGGTACCGGCCCTCACACTCCTCCTCCTGGGCCACTGCTGGCTTTTGCAGGCATTCTGCTGCCTCAGGGCAGGCAAGCAGGCCATGGTCTGGGACTCTGCACCTGACCACCCCTCTTCTCTCTGATCAGCCCCTGATTGGCTTTCCCCAGCAACCACTGCCCTTTGCCTTCCAGGATAGAAATCCCATTCAAATTCCACATGCTGCATTCCGGGCTGGTTCACGGTCTGGCATTCTGGTTTGACGTCGCTTTCATTGGCTCCATGTGAGTGCAACAGAGCAGAGCGTGCTACTGAGGCCTGGCTGGTTCAGATGCTGGCTGGGCACTGGGAGGGCAGGACAACCCCTCCAGGTTCCCCTGTCCCTTCCAAAAGACAGTGAGAACTTGCCTCGAGCCAGAAACCATTGTGGGAGGGAAGTGTGTCTACCTTGTTCTGAGTGTCCTCATCCATTTCTTGACACGTTAGGGTGAATGGGTACTCCATAATTGTGGTCTCCTTGTTGTGTAGGCATGTGACTGTCTCTACCTGGGTAGCCAGCCTGTCTTAGCTCCAGGGCTTCAAAGGACCTGTCAGAGGGACAGATACCTGGGGGAAGCTCAAGGTGCATAGGGTGATAGCTCTAGCCTGGTCAAGTTCATGCCTGTCCCTTCTTGACAGAATGACTGTGTGGCTGTCCACGGCCCCGACAGAGCCCCTAACCCACTGGTACCAGGTCCGGTGCCTGTTCCAGTCACCACTGTTTGCCAAGGCTGGTGACACACTCTCAGGAACATGTCTGCTTATTGCCAACAAAAGGTGCGAGCTACTGCCCCAGCCTGAAGGGAGGTAGGGGTTCATCTACCCAGGCAGCTCATGGCCGCTATCTCTTACCCTCTTCACAGACAGAGCTACGACATCAGTATTGTGGCCCAGGTAGACCAGACAGGCTCCAAATCCAGTAACCTCCTGGATCTGAAAAACCCTTTCTTCAGGTAGGATGGGCCATCTGCCTGCATGGGGGGGAGGGGGGCGCCCTCCTGGCCTGCAGCCCCAGGGCCCTGCCCATTGGATCCATCTCTGCTGCAGATACACAGGCACAACGCCTTCACCCCCGCCTGGCTCCCACTACACATCCCCCTCAGAGAACATGTGGAACACGGGCAGCACCTACAACCTCAGCAGTGGGATGGCCGTGGCTGGTGAGCAGGCCCTTGTGTGAGTTGGGCGGGTGGCTGGTCACATCTACCAGCAATCCCTGGGAAAGGCTGGCAGTTCTAGCCCCTTGCACACTGCAGAGGACACTGTCTCCACACCTGACATCTCCTCCTCTGGACACAGGAATGCCGACTGCTTACGATCTGAGCAGTGTTATCGCCGGCGGCTCCAGCGTTGGCCACAACAACTTGATTCCTTTAGGTGAGTATCCCTGGGTCTGGGGAGGTGGGGAGTGGGGGGGTTGCTGACCAGTACAGCCCATGTGCTTAGGCCTTCTGCATCACGTTATCTTCCTGGGGCTCCTGGTTGAGGCTCCTCCACTCCTTTCTGCCTCGCTCTGCCACCGCTGCACCCACCCTCCCTGTACCCTGGTGTGAAAGTGCGAGTGGGAGCACCCACCTTGAGCAGAACGTGGCCCTGGGCTGGCCGGGGGTGGTGACGCCTCTCCCTTCCTTCCTCCCTTTGCTGCGCAGCCAACACAGGGATTGTCAATCACACCCACTCCCGGATGGGCTCCATAATGAGCACAGGGATTGTCCAAGGTAACAGAGGGAGTGGGTCCCATGGGTGTGAATATGCCAACTGCTGGGCCACCCACTGGCCCTCTTGCATGCTCTTTCTCTACCTCTTGACTCTGCTGTGGGGCTGGGTGGGTGAGGGGGCAGAGCTGGCCCTCAGTGCCTATGCCCCATTCCACAGGGTCCTCCGGCACCCAAGGCAGCAGTGGCAGTGGCTCCAGCGCTCACTATGCAGTCAACAGCCAGTTCACCATGGGCGGCCCTGCCATCTCAATGGCCTCACCCATGTCCATCCCAACCAACACCATGCACTACGGAAGCTAGGCCCCTCCAGTGGGGAATGGACTGATAGCACCAGGAAACCAAATGAAGACCCTGCCCACCCACTCCTCCGCCCAGGCGGCTTTCACCCCTGTACTGGAGAAGCCCAAATACCAGTCACAGCCCTCTTTGCTATGGGAACTTGGACACTTTTGTATACAACATTGCTGCCGCCGCCCCCACCCCACTACCCACCCACATCTTGGCCGAGTGTGTCGCTGCCATACTTTACATAAGATCATGTCATGGGAGCCCTGTTCCCCACTCCTGTCTTCTCTGGGCTTAACATCTGGTGAAACAGGTGTGTCCAGGCCTGACAGTTGCAGGCCCTGAGGGGCAAGTGGCAGGGAATAACTGTGGGCCTGCCCAGTTCCCCAACACCTGTCCCCTTGCCTGTTTCCAGTGAGAAGGCAGTCCTAGCTAAATGGGGCCTTCCCTTCAACTACCAGGCCTTGGTCACAATGGGTGTGACATGCTGCTTTTTTTAATTTTATTTTTTTACAAAAAGAACCAGTGTCAATCCACAGACCCTCTGAGAAACGAGGCCGGCAGGGCCGAGCCAGCAGCCCCTATCCTGAACTCAGAGGCTCAATGGTGAGGGGTGGCCCTGTTAGGTCTTCAGGACAGGGTGGGGCCAGGTCTGTGCAGCCTCATGGCTCCCTCCCACAAAAGGGTTCACCTCACACTTGAATGTACAACCTACCCCAGCTGTCAGGAAGGCCCTCCATCTGGCTCCTCCCTCTTGCTGCTGTCCTGATCCTCCTTCCCCACCCTTGCCAAGAGCTAGAACAGCAGGCCTATGGCCTGGAGGGGAGGAGGATCACTGTTAGCTACTGGGGGCAGAGAAACCTCAAGGATCTGTCATGGAAGGCATCCTTTTTCCTTGTAGCTAACATTAGACCTGTGCCCTCAGTATTTGTAGATGCTCCAGTCCCTATTATTATGGCATTTTGGTCCCTTCCCAGCCTGGAAAGGAGCCTTGCAGGGATCTTTCCCTCAAAAAAGAAAAAAAAAAATAAGGAAATGTGTTTCGGCACAGGCAGTTTTCTTCTACTTCTGCTCCCCCATTTCGAATAGAGACGGATGTGGTGGAGCAGAGGAGAGGCTCAAGGCCCTGTTAGCTGAGCACACCAGGAAGGGCAGGCCTAGCTGAGGCTGCAGCGGCTCCTTTGATCCCCTCGCCCCAGGACAGAAGAGTCCCAGCAGGTGGTTCATGGGGCAACAGCTGCACTGGAAGCTCCTTGTTCAGCTCCCTTTCTCCCGCCTTTATATAAATTCTCTGAATCACCTTTGCATAGGAAATAAAAGTGTTTGCTTTGTAAGAAAAGTCTGGAAAGTAGCAGAGCAACCTCGAGATATCAAAGGAACCTTCAGTCATCATCTGGGGGGCAGGGCAGGCAGAGGTGTCCTTTCATGTTGGACCTGAAAGAGAGAGTCCTGCCAGTGGCTCTGTGACTTCTCACCTTACAGGGAAGAGGCTGGAAGCACCTCAGCCACAGTTAGAAACAATTCCTTACCTGTAGGCTCAGGCCTTAGGTTGCTGTGGGTCTTGGTGGGGTGGGTGTCAGGAGTCTGTTTGGGGACACAGATATGGCCTGGGGTAGAGGTGCCATGTGTTCTGGAGGCAGTGGCTGGAAAAAGTAAAACTGAACCCAGACCCCTGGGGTTAGCCAGATTCAACAAACTGACCCCCCACTCCAAGGTCCAGCTGTGACCACCCAGACCCGTACCTTACAGCCCATTGCCAGGAGCGTATGGAGTAGCACAACAGCAGACAGCAGCACAGAGGCCACCAACCTGGTGTCCTCGCGGACAATGGGCCAGAAGGTGAACACCAGGCCAGCAGCTGACAGGGCCAGAGCCAGTGCCCCAAAGAACCACTGAAGCCATGGGACAGGGATCAGCCACAGGACCTGGGGGCAATGTAGGCAGATGGCTACCAGGTTTTTCCATGGCACATGATGCCCCCACTCTCTGAGACTGCACTCACCACAGTGGGAATGAAGATGAAGAGAGAGTAGCCATAGACGCACACCATCTCCAAGAAGGTATAAAGCCCCATGCGCTCTCGGACGCTCTTGCGCCACTGCAGGAAGGCCCACAATGCCAGTGGCACCAGCCAGGCGTAGCAGTAGATGGTGATGCCAGCCACAGTCACTAGGGGGCAAGGTAGGCAATCACCCCGGGGCCTTGTGGAACCTCTAGCCCCCCCCCCCCCCCCAGGTGTTGGGCCTTGCCTACTTTGCTTACCCTTGTGGAACTGGGGGCTGTAGTGGATGGAGGAGTCCCTCCTCTGGGCCAGCACCATTGTCAGGTTGCCAGTAATGGCCAGGACAAAGGCCAGTGTGGCACAGATCCAGAAGGGGCCTGTGAGTGGGATGTAGTCAGGATCCAAGACAGAGCTCCCAGGATAAGTGATTTGCCCTGTTTTCTCCCAGCTTTTCCAAGTTATGAGCTGCCTCCACCCCACTCCATCAGTCCAGCTTACACCCATAGCAACCTGGTGGTTGAATCCAGCGCTACCTCAGTCCTCATTGGCCTTTCAGCAGCCTTTGATGTAGCTGATTCCCTCTCCCTCTGGGAATGCTCTCCATACTCTTGGCTTCTGTCTCATGTCACTGGGAATTCCTTAACCTCTTTGACTCCATGACCTTTAATGATGGGGAGCCGGCCAGACCCAGCCCTCGGCCCACCTCTGTTCATTCCTTGAATGATCTTGTTCAACCTCAGGGTTTTGTGCCACCTCTAGGCCAACAACTCCCAAATGTCTTAAGTTCAGGCCTCTACCCTAAACCTCGAACTTATATTCAACGTTTCCATGTGCGCACCTCCCTCTCCACCCTACCACACTCACTCCCCTCATCCTACCCAGCTTTTCCCACTGATAAATAGCAACTCCATGCTTCTCATATCCAGGCAAAAATCTTGGTGCCCTCCTCAGCTCCTGTCTTCTCAACCCCTTATCTAGTGGGTCAGCAATCCTGTCAGCTGTACCCCTCAAGACATAGGCCAGAATCAAACCACTCCTCTCTTCCTGGGCCAGGCCCCCCTAGCCCCCCACACATGGACTACAGTAGCCACCTCTTCCCTGGTCTCCCAGCTTCTGCCCTCATGCCCCACAGAGGCCAGAGGGCATGTAAAAACATTTAAGTAAGCTCCCTTCTCACCAAACCTTAGTAGTTCTGTGTGACCTGCCACCTAGGTGGTGGCCTGGCAGTTTATTCTGTTCCAATGATAATGCTTCCCTACAGTTCAGGTGTGTTTCTGCCACAGGGCTTATGCCCCTTCTGGAATGTTCTTCCCCTAGTTCCTGCCCCAACCCTGACACCAACAAGGTTCATTCCCTCACCCTCCTCAGAGGGGTCTTCCCTGACCAACCCATGCAAACTAGATTCTCTCCAACCCTCTGCAATCTTCTATGTCTCTGTCTCTTTGAACAGTGTAAGTTTCATGCTCTACATGAAGGACGCCACTTTCTTCTAAGCTGTACTCTAGGGTCAGGCACACAGTCCACATTTGCTGACTGAATAACTGAATGAGCTGAAAGCACCTCACTCACCATATAGGTCCGGGCGATTCTGCAGATAGTGTCGTACAAAGCTGTAGCCAGGCCGGGGCAGCAGAGAACCTTTAATCCGGTCCAGGACCTGTGGGCAAGGCTGGGCTCAAGATGGAAGCCTGCTGTGGCTCCTCACCACCTCCTGAGGCCAACCTGCCACCCTAACCTTCAAGGCATCTTTGCTGCCCTTGCACCTCCTCTATCCACACTACTTGAAAGGAATCAGCACTTCCCTCTGAGATTTTGATGGGCTGTTCCCATGGCCTGGAGCCCCTTCCCATGGCCAGCCTCACCTTAAAATACCAGTGACCCAGCATTCTGATAGGGCCTGCTATCTTCCTCTTTGTAGGGTGCCCTGGAATGCTGCCCTTGTGGTCTTCCCCAACCCCAATATGGACAGTCAGCAAGGCCTGGGCATTCTCCTTCCTGCATCTCTCTCCAATAGGTCCTCTACTCTGTTGCCCTGATTTATCATCTCCTGGCCTGGCCTGGGGCCTCCAATCCACTTTCATGTTGCATATGTGCTCATTCCACTCCTCTCCTGTTCTATACTCTTCCATGACTTCCCCAGCATCCTCAGGATAAAACCCAAACCCTTTTAACATACTTCACAAGGCACTTTGTGATCTGGCCTCTTCCAGTCTATCCCCCACCTCTCACACTCCAACCAGACTGAGTGACAGGTAGCTTCTGTGATAGTTGCTGCCTTCTCTCATCTCTGATCTTTTGCATATAATGATCCCTGTGCCTGGAACATACTTATGCTTTCTTCCACTCTGCTCAACTAAGTTTTCCTTCTTAAGAAAATGCCTTACTACCTACAGGAGATTCTTGTCTAACTCACCATATCATGTGTCTCCTGCATTCCCTAAGCACCACTCATCACATAATTTTTATAGCACATCACAGTTACCTCTGCTAGCCTAAGTAGAAGCTCTTGTTTTGTTTTTGTATTTTTCTGTAGCGAGAAGTGGGGAGGCAGAGAGACAGACTCCCGCATACGCCCAACAGGGATCCACCCAGCATGCCCCCTAGGGCAGCGGTTCTCAACCTGTGGGTCGCGACCCCGGCGGGGTTCGAACGACCAAAACACAGGGGTCGCCTAAAGCCATCAGAAATACATATTTTATTTAAAAATGTATTGTATAATAAATATACAGAAATACATATTTTATTTAAAAATGTATTGTATAATAAATATGCAGAAATACATGTTTTATTTAAAAATGTATTGTATAATAAATATGCAGAAATACATATTTAATTTAAAAATATATTGTATAATAAATATGCAGAAATACATATTTAATTTAAAAATGTATTGTATAATAAATATATATTTTCTGATGGCTTTAGGCGACCCGTGTTTTGGTCGTTCGACCCCCGCCGGGGTCGTGACCCACAGGTTGAGAACCGCTGCCCTAGGGGGTGATACTCTGTTGCAACCTGAGCCATTCTAACGCCTGAGGCAGAGGCCATGGAGCCATCCTCAGCGCCCAGACCAACTTTGCTCCAATGGAGCCTTGGCTGCAGGAGAGGAAGGGAGAGATGGAGAGAAAGGAGAAGGGGAAGTGTGGAGAAGCAGATGGGTGCTTCTGTGTGCCCTGGCCGGGAATCAAACCCGGGACTTCCACACTCCAGGCCAACACTCTACCACTGAGCCAACCGGCTATGGCTAGAAGCTCTTGTTTTCCCATATGTGTATCTCCAGCAACCTGTCCATGGCCTGGTGCTCAGTGCATAGTAACTGAACCACAGGCATGACTCCCTGCCCCATCCCACTAGCTTCCCGGACCTGACCTGTGAGGTGTCCACATCAAAGAAGCTCTGATAGTAGCCAAAAGTCCAGAATCCCAGCTGCTGCTTATCCTCCTGTAGAAGCTGCACAATGTGGGCTTTCAGTGCCCGCCCTTCCAGCCTGGATCAACCAGGGGCTGGACAGAGGTAGGGCAGAGGGACTTGGACTCACCACAGCCTTGTCACTCTCCTCAACCTCGTCCTCAGATCCATAGCTGCCACCTGAGCCCACAGCCACAGCTACATGCCCCTTTGAGGTCAGCTGGTCACTTCTGCTAGTGGCCACATCTGGTGTCTCAGCTAGCAGATTAGTGGCTTCTTCGAACTCTATTGGGAATAAATTTGGGCCACAGGCAGGGTTTTTTTTGTTTTTTGTTTTTTTGCAGGGGTGGTGGTGGTGTAATTGAAGGCAATTTGTTTTGGACCATTGCTCATCTGGGGTCCAAGATTCTAACCGTAGCCTTCTCAGTGCTTTCTCCAACTCAGGGCCCAGCTTCCTCAATTTTGGGGAGCGGTCTGGAGGTGTGTCCCCTCCTACCAAGGGATGGTAACTGAGGGCTGGTTCTGGGATGGGGTCCTGTCTGGGGTAACGGCTCCGGTTTGAAGTCTGAGTTCAGGAATGGAGCAGAGTTCCTCAGGACTGGGTTTCATGCCTGGGGTCAGGGTTCACAGCTGACTGCGGCTTGGGTTAGAAACGAGTTGGGACTTGGATGTGCGGTTCTGGCCAGCAGAGGGAGGAGGTCGGGCCAGATCGCAGTCGCACTCACCATGGAAGGCCAGCTCGTCCGCCGCTGCCATGGTCGCTGAGGGGCGTCACCGCATCCCACGCTGAAGACAGAGGCCAGTCAACACCCAATCCCATTTGGTTCCCCTCCCGGAGTCTATCCCTGAACTCCCAGCCTGGCCTGGCGGTTAACGGCACCCACTTGGGCGAGAACTCGCCAACCCTACCCCACAGGAACAACACACCCTCCTCACCTGAGGCCGTCTCAGCTAGCGTGGCCAGAAGTTTCTGCGCCTGCGCGGCCGGCCTACCTGCCAGTCAAATCCACTAGTTCCAGAGAGCAACATCCGGCACCGGTCCGTTTTCTATGCTCTTCCGATAGGAAGCCACTACCGGCAATATTGACGCTTGCGTCGGTGAGCATCCCGGACCTTTTACTTCACATACGAATCGTTTCTCTTCGGAAAACGGACATCAAGGCGGAAGGGAATGGCGGCAGCCGCTCTGAAAAGACTTTGGTCGCGAAGCAGCGGAGATACAGGGGACGCGGCAGCCGCGAAACCAGGCGTGTGGACGAGGTTAGGTGAGTAGCGGCGGGGAGGGTGGCCGAGTGAGTGCCCGCAGCAGCCCAGTTCTTCTCACTGCTCTCCCTTTCCCATAGGTGCCTGGGCCCGCGCGCTCCTGCGGGACTACGCGGAGGCATGCGGGGACGCGGCGGCGGCGGCGCGGACCCGGCCAGGGCGGGCGGCCGTGTATTTGGGGTTGCTGGGCGGCACGGCGGCCTGCTGCGCTCTGGCGCCCAGCGAAGCGGCCTTTGAGGAGGCGCTGCTCGATGCGTCCGGGACCCTCCTGCTGCTGACGCCGGCCACGCGAAACCGCGACTCCGAAGCGTACGTGCAGCAGCTGCTTTGGCTGCGGGGCCGCGGGCGCCTGCGCCATGTGAACCTGGGCCTTTGCTCACTGGTGTACGAAGCGCCCTACGACGCCCAGGCCAGCCTCTACCAGGCCCGCTGCCGCTACTTGCAGCCCCGTTTAGTCGAGTTCCCGGACCGGATCCTGGACGTGGGCTTCGTAGGCCGCTGGTGGGTGTTGGGGGCTCGGATGCACGATTGCGACATCAACGACGACGAGTTCCTCCACCTGCCGGCACATTTGCGTGTTGTTGGGCCCCACCAGCTGCATTCCGAAGCCAATGAGCGGCTTTTCAATGAGAAGTATCAGCCCGTCGTGCTCACCGACGATCAGGTGGACCAGGCACTCTGGGAGGAGCAGGTCTTGCAGAAGGAAAAGAAGGACAAGCTGGCCCTGAGCCAGGTCGACTCGCTAGTGCGGAGGGCCCCAGATGAAACCCAGTGAGGCCTGAATCCCGACCCAGCTCTGAGCCCCAGCAGAGTGTTTGCCCGGGATTGTGCAGTTGGTGTGAGTGAGCTTCGAGTGCATAGTGACTGAAATAAATTACATGCAGAGGCGCTGGGTTTTCACAAAATTAGGAGTCCTTTCTCCTCACATTATTCTAATGCTGAACCTAATTCAGAGCCTTTTTGGTGTAAAAGGTGGGGAGAAGGGACAAGACCATATAATGTTTATCACTGCCAGTTAGCAATGAGCGTTATACATAAATTAATCTTTTTCATTGGGGCTCATGGAACCCCTTACTAAAGTATATCAGGTGACTCCCAAGTTCTATTAAAGACATTCAGATTTTCATTTTAAAATTTGAGCTGCAATGTTGATACTCTCATTTTCATGAGTAACTTTTTGTTTTAATTTTAAACTTATTTTGAAATAATTGTAGTCTCAGAATAAACTTGAAAAAGATACAGGACATCTTTTGTACCCTGCCCCCAGCTTCCCCCAAATGGTAACATTTTGCATAAGCAGTACCGAACTGGAGATTAAGGTGGGTATGACTGTTTGGATTTTACAGGGAAACTCGCTGCAAAACAACCTGCTTTTACCATTTGTTGATTGATAACTAGAAAGCCCAGCGGTCATACGAAATGACCGCTGTTCTAGATATTATAAATTGTAATTAAAATGATTTGTGCAAAGGTGTCTACTAATGCAAACTGAATTACCCAGGGCAGGCGGCGAGGACACCCCTTTGCTTAGTGCCCCACGGGGTTTCCCCCTGCTACTTGCTTAATTGCTTAAAGTAGAGTGCAATGAAGGAAACCACTGGCGGTACATTTCTTAAGAGCCACCACTAGCTCAATAAATAAAGGTGATTTAAATAATAAAATGTTAATTCACATGTCAAAGATCTCTTTGTACACAACATTTCTTGTGTAGATCTTTCCATCATTTTTAAGCTCGCCTTGCAGAGGACCATCAATTATTTTTTAATTTTACGTTCGTTCTTTCATGAACTCTTGAACAGGCAACATAAAGTTGACCGTGTCCAAATGCAGGCTCAGGTAAAAAAATGCCAGACAGTGTTCACATTTAATATTCATGTCACCAGAGGAATGCTCAAAAATTAAAGTTTCTCCGTTTGAAACTGTTTTAATCCTTTTTGTGTTTCGGTCAGCATTACTCTGTCGTTTTTTTGCATTTCTCTCCTGCCTTTGTTCAAGGGATTCATTTTGTTGAGATAGGCTTTTTTGTCTTGCATTTGAGGCAAGCCTTGTTTCTCTATGCTCATCAGTCTCATTTTGCCGAGAAAGACACATTTGCTCTGCGACTAAAGCAAGCCTTGTCTTTCTCTGCTCAGTGGTTTCTTTTTGTCGAGAAAGCCGTTTTTGTGCAGCTTGAGCTCCTTTTCTCTCCTCTTCAGTGCTGTATTTTCTTGGAGGCATTCGTAAAAGAAATTACGTTAAGACATAGTTTTTATGTAAAACAGATGATTGCCAATGCAAACAAATGTTCACCTTCCCCCTGACACACTCAATTTGCGTTCAGCCTTAAATTGTTTCAAAAGCAGATGATTGCCAATGCAAACAAATGTTCACCTTCCCCCTGACATGCTCAATTTGCGGTCAGCTGTGGCAACTTCACCCCATTGGCTAGTACAGTTACTCAAGCAACCAATAAGCTATCCGTGACAGACAGACACTTAAGCTGCATATAATAAAGATGATGTTCAAGTGAGTTGGAAGAATAAAATATTTTCTGAACTGGAAATCTACATGGCATCAATAGATTCTGGTTATGTGATACTTTAGTACCTTTAAAACACAGAATCCTATGGAAAGGAATATGTTAGCTGGTACTTAGCTAGGTTAAATTTTCAAGAATGAGACTTTCTCACCTAGGTGGCCTACATCTCGTTAATAAAACTGGGAGATGAAACAACCAGCTTTGTCGTTATTTTGTATTCTTGTGCTTTGCTGTTAAGTTTTGGTACTTGGATCTTTCCTTTATACAATGGGTGTGCTGGACACATGGTAATTTTTGTATTCTTATTTTGGGGGTAGGGGGATGCCTTTTCAGTCAGCATTTCTATTTTCCAAAGAAAAAGCGAAATTCAAAAAGTTTATTTTTCCAAGACTGTGGCAGAGCCATGATTCCAACTGTGTCACTTATTTCTCAAACTCATGGCACTATCTGATCCTAACAACATCCTGTCAAATTTTCTTTTCAAGTTGAAGTTTTATTTAAAATGTTAAAGAAATGGTTCTTGAAATGCTAATGAATAAAGTTAAGGGATACAGTGCTCCCTACTAGTCAGCCAGCCTATCTAAATACAGGGCCATATACTGTTGTATCAGAACAGCTACAAACAGACGTTTTGCCCCACAATTAAGTAGCCAAATTAAGGAGTCTTTATTTTAAAGCCAGCGACCGCATGGAGACCTAAGTCATTCAAATCATGTGGCCCGAACACAGTTTGGGGCTAGCTTTTAAAGACAAAATTCCATACTGATTGGGGAATGGGGAAGAGGAGAAGCAAGCAGGAAAACAAGTTCTCGTACAGTGTTTATCTATAAAAGTAATTCAGGGAGAAACATTCCGGGAACATCTGCAACCTTGCGGAACTATCCAAGGTCACAGCCTGGGAAACCAACCTCGAGGCCAGCGGTAGGGAGTCTTTTTAGAAAAAGTAAGTTCTGTTAAAAGTCTCTTTGTTTTAGAGAGAGTAAATTCTGCCAAAAATTACTCATGCTAAGAGCCTTTTTTTTTCTATATTTCAGTACAGTATGTAAGTGCCATGTAGAATTTCACAGTTGTTTAGTGGTAGATTATCTATGCCTAGATGATGTCCAGATTCTTAGTGTGGCCTGACCAGGCTGTGGCACAGAGCATAGAGCGTCGGACTGGGATGCCAAGGACCCAGGTTCAAGACCCTGAGGTCGCCAGCTTGAGCGCGGGCTCATCTGGTTTGACCAAAAGCTCACCAGCTTGGACCCAAGGTTGCTGGCTCCAGCAAGGGGTTACTCGGTCTGCTAAAGGCCTGCGGTCAAGGCATATATCAGAAAGCAGTCATTGAACAACTAAGGTGTTGCAATGTGCAACAAAAAACTAATGATTGATGCTTCTCATCTCTCCGTTCCTGTCTGTCTGTGCCTGTCTATCCCTCTCTCTGACTCACTCTCTGTCTCTGTAAAAAAAAAAAAAAAATTCTCAGTGTGTCATCTCGGTTCTGGGTTTACTCCTTTTCTGAGCGTGAACAAGGGCTCCCACTCCTTGGCCACAGCCAAATCCCTTGGGCCCAAAGTTCTTTGCATACCATCTTTTACAATAGATTTCACCTTCTTTTTCAGAGTTGTTGATTCAAGACTCTTTCCACACTGGGCACACTGGAAACAGTTTTTGTGCCAGGGCTTCTCTGCTCCAAGTATCTTCTCTGCAGCAGCATATGTGGAATCCTCACATCTGGAACACTTATCAGCACCTCCATATTTCTGAGCAAATTTAGAAGTGTTTGGATTTGTTGTAGGCCTGTCAGATTTAACACTCTGGCTTGATACCTAGCCTCTCACCCTGTCCATGTAAAGCGTTCCAGCACCCTGGCTGTAACCATAGCCTTTTGACCCATACTTCTTTCCGTAGAAAAATTTGCAGTAGATCTCTTCATCATGTATTGCCAGTGTTGTGCTGTCTAAATTTTTCTTGCAAACCACACACAGAAAGCAGGGATAGAAACTTCTCCCATCACACTGCACCTCTTCCATGGGATACATGGTCCTGCCACAGGCCCACTTGTTTCCACCTCCCTGGATGGACAGTTAAGTTGGAGGCAGGATCATGTACCACAAGCAAAGCTAGCAAAGCGGAGTCAGGGTGCACGGAATGTCCAGGAGCCAGAAATTATTAAAGACTGCTATCACTAACCATAACAAAAACTTGATTCCAGAAATAAATGAATATTTTAAAATGCAATGGAAATAAAGACAAATGATACTAAGTTCTAATACTTTTACCTGCCAAAGATTCTGGACAAAATCCTGATGTTTTTGTTAGAGAGATAGAGTAGCCAATTTTAAGAAAGAATTTAAAATACTGGCTTCAAAATGAGACCTGTTCCTATGGTCTTTAGAAGTATTAGAAGAGGACTGCACATCTTCATTGCTTGAGTCAGTAAGTGTCACTTCGGACTTCCTGCCAGAATGTCTTCCTTGAATGCCACGGACCAGCGGCGGCTCCTAATAACGGTGCAGAATTAAGGAATCATACTCATCAAGAAAAAATGGGACTGGGAGGACTCTTCAAATGCTGATGGCAATATCCCAGAGCCCCAGAGCCCCAGTTTGCTTTATTATATAGCCCTATGCAAACCAAGGAAGTCCTTGATACAAAGTAACACATCCAAGGCTAAAACAGAAACTCTCCCAAGGCATAAACAGGATGCATTAGTGAAATCTACCAACATCTGAAAACAGAGTCAGAGGAAGGGCAAGTAAATTGCTTCCAGCAACCTAAGGAAGCAAGTGGAGTGGGTGCAAATACTCAGCATCATAGCCAAATATGGAGATGGAGGGGGAGAACTTAGCCTTTTGCTAAACCTCGAATCTACAATGGCTTTCTGCCATTTATGGTCCACAACATATACCCCTTTTTTTTTATTTTTAATTTGTGTGCTGAGATTTGCACTCATCTGATTTCCTAGCTTCCTAGATTCTAATTTGGAGGCAGACTTAAAAAATACAGAACAAACACAAAATTAGTATAGCCAATGCTAACAGATACCCAAACAAACATTCTAATACATTACAGTAATTAAAGCCTTTAAGCAAATTCTTAGCCAATATAACAAGAATCTATAAAAGAGTAATGTCCTTAACATGTTCACCAAGTCCAGGTTGGCACCAACACCATTCCAAATCTCCTCAAATGCAACCGAACCCCAGTTCAGTCCATCAAAAGCTGTCACAGGAGCAGGAGTCCAGGAAACACATCAGGAAAAGTCCACATGGCACTGGAATTGCTGTCACACTTCCACACTGCAGCTAGCGTCAAAGTCCCAATGACTGCTGCTTCTAGCTGGTAATGATTCAGGTAGACTGGAAAAGCCATCTGCAGCATGTGTGGAGATGGAGCTTCTGTTCTCCTCAGCCTAGAGAGATGAGACCAGGGTTCTTTTCCCTGGAGCTCTGCAACCGTGGCGTGGTGAAGAGAACCTTAGGATACACTAAGCTGGGTGGCAAAGGTAAATTCGTAATAGAAGTTGGCAAAAAGGAGAAAGAGGCCCTGGAGGGTTGGCTCAGTGGTAGAGCGTTGGCCTGGCGAGCGGGAGTCCCAGGTTCGATTCCCGGCCAGGGCACACAGCAGAGGCGCCCGTCTGCTTCTCCACCCCTCCCCCTCTCCTTCCTCTCTCTCCCTTCCCCTCCCACAGCCAAGGCTCCATTGGAGCAGCATTTGCCCGGGTGCTGAGGATGGCTCTGTGGCCTCTGCCTCAGGTGCTAGAATGGCTCTGATTGTGGCAGAGCAATGCCCCAAGATGGGCAGAGCATCGCCCCCTGGAGGCCGTGCTGGGTGGATCCCGGTCCGGCGCATGCGGGAGTCTGTCTGACTGCCTCCCCCGTTTCCAACTTCAGAGAAATACAAAAAAGAAAAAAGGAGAAAGAGAGCTCTAAATTAGGAGTAGGTCCTAGCCTAAAATATGAGTGTGGCATTGAGGCAGGAGGAATAAAGGAAACACTATATATTAAACAAAGCAGGAGAAAATAGGACTATCAACACCCACAACAGAGATCTTCAAGGGAAGAATAAAAAACCTGAATATTCAGGCAAGACATAGTTAAGTGGCCCTTGTGTAAATGAGATCAGTTTACCTGCTACTTAGAAGAAATACCCTAGGCTTGTCCACAGTGTCATAGATGGGACTGACGGCCCTGGGCACCTTCAGCCTTCAGTGGCAAACCCCAGCATTCTGGGCAAGGTTAGGTCATAGGTGGCTGGAGCAGGGCTAGAAGAGACTGAACCCTCCCTTAGAGGAGCGAGGGGGAAGCCTACCTTCTAGTGCCCATTTTTTCCTCATAGGAAAGGCATGTAAGCCTGGCAGGCTTTGGCTCAATGACCTTCCTTTCCACTATTGAAGCAGGGTCCAGATGGAGTTCTATGAGGCCCCGCTGGGGTGTTGGAGACTTTGAGGGTGTATGCCAAGAGCTAGTATTTCACCTGATCTCTTTTGGGCTTTTTCTGCCTCTCTGTCATTATAGATCTTAAAAGCCATGCTCAGCCTGACCAGGTTGTGGCGCAGTGGATAGAGCGTCGGACTGTGGAAGACCCAGGTTCGAGACCCCGAGGTCTCCAGCTTGAGTGAGGGCTCATCTGGTTTGAGCAAAAATTCACCAGCTTGGACCCAAGGTCGCTGGCTCAAGCAAGGGGTTGCTCAGTCTGCTATAGCCCCTGGTCAAGGCACATATGAGAAAGCAATCAATGAACAACTAAGGTGTCGCAATGCACAACGAAAAACTAATGATTGATGCTTCTCATCTCTCTCCGTTCCTGTCTGTCTGTCCCTGTCTATCCCTCACTCTGACTCTCTGTCTCTGTAAAAAAATTAAAAAATAAAAAAATAAAAAAATAAGCCATGCTCAGAAGATCTCGCTGAGGGGTTTGAGGATCCCCATCGCCTATATAAACCTTTTCTGTATATCTGGAGCTATTTGGAAAAAGACAAAACAGTGTTATTAGCTGGATCAAATAAAAGAGGGTAGAAGTTTGCAGGAGAAAAAGATTTGGCGTCTCCTGTTCATCAGCATTCAAAAGAAAAAAATTTTTTTTTAAGTAAAAAGCATGATAAGATAGACTCATAGGAGTTCCAGGATATGACTCCCCCTTTTAAATTTTTTTAAATTGACCTTAAAATATTTGCTGGGTACACTTTAATAATATCTTGACTTTAAAGATTGTAAGAAATACCCGTAATTCAAAAGGTTTGACAAACTACAGTAAATGCTTTTGCTACATATGCAGGAGCATTATCAGTTTTAATCACATCAAGAAGTCCAATAATAGAAAATGCATAGACAATGAGTTATAACATGCTTAGCAGCCTCTCCTGTTCTAGCAGAGGTTACTGTAAATTCAGAATAAGTATCCACTGTAACGTGGACAACCGACTGTTTGCCAAATGAAGTAAACATCCATTTGCCAAAGTTGTCCTGGTAGGAGTCCTTGAGGGTTAACTCCAAATGAAGGGACAGATTGTAGTATAGGACACCTCGAACAGGACTTAATCTGCTGTGCTGTTTCCCAAGAACGTTGAAGCTGTTTACACAGGGCTGCAGCGTTCTGGTGATGAATAGTATGAGACTGGATTTCTTGATCTGTCATGGTTGCTCCAATAATTTTCTTTTGGGTAGCTTGATCAACAAGGGCATTCCCTTGTGCTAAAGCTCCAGGGAGCATGGAGTAAGCTCGAGTATGTCCTATAAAACATGGAGCTCTATGTTGACGTACAAATCTTTTGAAGAAGGAGAAACTGCTGAAATAGTTCATCAGCAGTTGTCCCTAAGACAGCAGTCTCTATAGTGGAAACAACCGTAAGTAAATATTTGCTGTCTGTATACAGATTAAAGGAAGAACATGGCAAATGCTGAAAAGCCATGATAATGGCATGTAATTCTACTCTTTGAGCTGATTTTAAGGTGACTGTTTCAGTATAAAGTTGTCCATTGGCATTACAATACCTGACTTTAAACTATATTATAGGGCCACAATAATCAAAACAGCATGGTATTGGCAGAAAAATAGACACTCAGACCAATGGAACAGAATAGAAAGCCCAGAAATAAAACCACATATATATGGTCAAATAATCTTTGATAAAGGGGCCAACAACACACAATGGAGAAAAGAAAGCCTATTCAACAAATGGTGTTGGGAAAACTGGAAAGCCACATGCAAAAGAATGAAACTCGACTACAGCCTGTCCCCGTGTACTAAAATTAATTCAAAATGGATCAAAGACCTAAATATAAGACCTGAAACAATAAAGTACATAGAAGAAGACATAGGTACTAAACTCATGGACCTGGGTTTTAAAGAACATTTTATGAACTTGACTCCAATGGCAAGAGAAGTGAAGGCAAAGATAAATGAATGGGACTACATCAGAATAAAAAGTTTTTGCTCAGCAAGAGAAACTGATATAAAAATAAACAGACAGCCAACTAAATGGGAAATGATATTTTCAAACAACAGCTCAGATAAGGGCCTAATTTCCAAAATTTACAAAGAACTCATAAAACTCAACAACAAACAAACAAACAATCCAATAAAAAAATGGGAAGAAGACATGAATAGACACTTCTCCCAGGAAGAGATACAAATGGCCAACAGATATATGAAAAAATTCTCAGCTTCATTAGTTATTAGGGAAATGCAAATCAAAACTACAATGAGATACCACCTCACCCCTGTTAGATTAGCTATGATCAACAAGACGGGTAATAGCAAATGTTGGAGAGGCTGTGGAGAAAAAGGAACCCTCATTCACTGTTGGTGGGACTGTAAAGTAGTACAACCATTATGGAGGAAAGTATGGTGGTTCCTCAAAAAACTGCAAATAGAACTACCTTATGACCCAGCAATCCCTCTACTGGGTATATACCCCAAAACCTCAGAAACATTGATACGTGAAGACACATGTAGCCCCATGTTCATTGCAGCACTGTTCACAGTGGCCAAGACATGGAAACAACCAAAAAGCCCTTCAATAGAAGACTGGATAAAGAAGATGTGGCACATATACACTATGGAATACTACTCAGCCATAAGAAACGATGACATCAGATCATTTACAGCAAAATGGTGGGATCTTGATAACATTATAAGGAGTGAAATAAGTAAATCAGAAAAAAACAAGAACTACATGATTCCATACATTGGTGGAACATAAAAATGAGACTAAGAGACATGGACAAGAGTGTGGTGGTTACCAGGGGTGGGGGGAGGGAGAACAGGGGGAGAGTTAGGGGGAGGGGGAGGGGCACAGAGAACTAGATAGAGGGTGGCGAAGGACAATCTGACTTTGGGCGAGGGGTATGCAACATAATTTAATGACAAAATAACCTAGACATGTTTTCTTTGAATATATGTACCCTGATTTATTAATGTCATCCCATTACCATTAATAAAAATTTATTTAAAAAAAAAAAAAATAATGGAAAAAAAAAAAAAAAAAAAAAGTTGTCTGTAGGTGCTTCAGGAATGGGCTCATTAACAATTGTTTTAGGAAATACAAATGTAGTAATTAATGAAAATTGAACTATTTTATCAGCTGGGTAGTGAGAATCAATTTGGCCTGTAAAATTTGCAAAAGCAATTTGCCATTTAGTAGAAGTTTCCCAGAGCCATTGTTGTTGATCTTTTGAAAAAAGAAACAACAGCCTGACCTGTGATGGCGCAGTGGATAAAGCGTCGACCTGGAAATGCTGAGGTCGCCGGTTCGAAACCCTGGGCTTGCCTGGTCAAGGCACATATGGGAGTTGAGGCTTCCAGCTCCTCCCCCCCTTCTCTCTCTCTTTCTCTCTCTCTCTCTGTCTCTCCCTCTCCTCTCTAAAATGAATAAATAGGAAAAAAAATTAAAAAGAAAAAAGAAACAATAATTTGAGGCTCAAAACCTATAAGTTGTAAGAGTCGCCTACACCCTTTGATAATCAAGGAGGCGACAAGGTCAAAATATGGAGATAAAACTTTTTTAGGAGTAACAGCTAAATGAATCCATTCAATAGGACCTGAAGCTTGCCACAATAGTCCCGTTGGAGTGTAACTTGAGGGACAAATTAGTAAGGCAATTGATTCTTCAGGATTTATGCGTTTTAGTTGTGCTTGTTGCAAGGCTTTTTCTACAAGCTTTAAAGCTTATTGTCCCACAGCTGTAAGTACTCGAGGAGAAGCTGGTTCAGCCAAGCCTCTAAGAATATCAAAAAGTGGCTTCAGTTCTCTAATAGTTAAGACTTGACTGTGGGCCTTCAGCAGACCGAGTAACCCCTTAACTTCAAGGAAGGTCTAAGCCAATTAATGTCTCCTAACAGTTTCTGGAAATCATTTAAAGTTCGCAAATGATCTGTCCTGATTTCTATTTTCTGTGGGCGAATTTGTTGTCCCTCAATAATTTGTCCTAAATAAGAAAAAGGTAAAGATTGCTGTACCTTTTCAGGAACTATATAAAGTCCTGATTCTTTCAAAGAATATTCTAGTTGTTGCAGAATAGTCAACACAATGTTTTTATCTGGGTGAGCGATAAGAATATTATCCATAGCCTGACCAGGCTGTGGCGCAGTGGATAGAGTGTTGGACTGGGATGCCGAGGACCCAGGTTCGAGACCCCGAGGTCACCAGCTTGAGCGCAGGCTCATCTGGTTTGAGCAAAAGCTCACAAGCTTGGACTCAAGGTCACTGGCTCCAACAAGGGGTTACTCGGTCTGCTCAAGGCACACAGTCAAGGCACACATGAGAAAGCAATCAATGAACAACTAAGGTGTCTCAGTGAAAAACTAATGATTGATGCTTCTCATCTCTCTCCGTTCCTGTCTGTCTGTCCCTATCTATCCCTCTCTCTGATTCTGTCTCTGTAAAAAAAAAAAAAAAAAAAAAAAAAGAATATTATCCATATAATGAATTATGTATGCCTTAGGGTGCTGCCTTTATACTGGAGAGATAGCTTGAGAAACGTATTTTTGGCACAAGGCAGGACTGTTAGCCATACCTTGAGGCAAAACTCTCCACTGGTATTGCTCCATGGAGCCTGGAAATTAAGAGAAGGAACACTGAATGCAAAACGCTTGCAATGATGAGGGCTTAAAGGAAAAGTAAAAAAGCAATCCTTCAAGTCAATAATTATAAGGTGAAAATTCTATGGAATGGCAGTAGGAGAAGGAAGTCCTAGCTGGAGAGGACCCATAATTTCCATAGTCTTATTTATTGCTCTCAAATCTTGTAATAGTCTCCAGTTTCCTGATTTCTTTTTAGTGACAAATACAGGCATATTCCATGGACTATTAGATGGTTCAATGTGCCCAAGCTGTAACTGCTCTTGTACCAATTGAGCAGCTGCCCTAAGTTTCTCCCGAGAAAGGGGCCATTGGTCTACCCATATAGGATTATCTGATTTCCAAGTAATTGGGTCTGCCCAATGCATTATTGGGGTAGCAGGAGCTACCAAGGCCCCTATGCTAATTTTTTTTTTTTTTATATATTTTTCTGAAGCTGGAAACGGGGAGAGACAGTCAGACAGACTCCCGCATGCGCCTGACCGGGATCCACCCGGCACGCCCACCAGGGGCGACCAGAGCCACTCTAGCGCCTGGGGCAGAGGCCAAGGAGTCATCCCCAGCGCCCGGGCCATCTTTGCTCCAATGGAGCCTTGGCTGCAGGAGGGGAAGAGAGAGACAGAGAGGAAGGGGGGGGAGGAGAAGCAAATGGGCGCTTCTCCTATGTGCCCTGGCTGGGAATCGAACCCGGGTCCCCCGCACGCCAGGCCGACGCTCTACCGCTGAGCCAACTGGCCAGGGCCTAAATTTTGATATCCTAATCCACGACTTCTGGTATTGGATGCCACTTCTATGAGGGTGAGAGTTCCCCACTGTTCTTTTCCCTAGTCCCTTAGTGGGCAAAAAATCCCTGATCAAGCATTTGAGTACTGACTAAACTATTAGGACTGACAAGCAATGCTCCCATATTTTTCAAAACATCTCTACCCCACAAATTAACTGGCCATCCAAGGAGCACATAAGGCTGAAAAAATCCAGAATGACCTTCATTATCTTCCCATTGTAAAAAACTAGAACTTTGTTGAGGGGATTTGCTCTGCCCTATACCTTGTAATTCTGTAGCTGCTACATGAGTGGGCCAGGAAGGAGGCCAATGTAGCTTAGCAATAACAGATACATCAGCCCCATATCTAAAAGTCCTTTAAATTTATGCCCTTGTATTGTTAGTTCCATTTCAGGGCGTTCCTGACCTATTTTTTTAAATCCAATTGGCAAAATCAGAGGAGCCAAATCACCAATTTCCTTGGGGCCCCTTTTGCAGAATGTGGCCTGAGAAGCAGAATTAGCATCCTTATACTATTCTTCTAACTGCCTGAATTAGCTGTGAGACAAATTCTTGAAGTGATTTATTAGAGCTCTGCTTAATTTTGCTCAATTCCTTTGTTTTGCCTAACTGAGTATAACCTTACACATAAACAAGACAATTTACGCACAAAAAACACAAGTATAGCCTGACCTGTGGTGGCGCAGTGGATAAAGTCTCGACCTGGAAACACTGAGGTTGCTGGTTCAAAACCCTGGGCTTGCCTGGTCAAGGCACATTTGGGAGTTGATGCTTCCTGCTCCTCCTTTCTGTCTGTCTGTCTGTCTCTCTCTCCTCTCTAAAATGAATAAATAAAAAATATTAAAAAAAACACACAAGTATAATGTATTACTTTGATCAGTCCTAATACTTAAGTTGCTATATGGCTCCTAACTCTGAACACACCTCATAATGCACTAACCAAGTTAGTAAGTCTTAAGGATCTACATTCTATTCTAATTTAAATTTAAATGAGCACTCCTTATAAGCTCTAAAAACATTTTTTTTTTTTTTTAAATATTAGCGCCAGCATTTCCAATTTTTGCATGCAAAAAAAATCTTAATTCAGGCCTTAAAAACAGACACATTTTAGACAACATTAAACAAAGACTAAACAGAAACAAGAATCAGACAAACCGGAGAGAAACCTGGGATTTCATAGCACATCCAGATTAGAAAGATGCCTGTCTGATATTAGTCAGGGCATTTTCTGAGAGAGGGACTGAAGGATGTGACTAAACAAAATCTCCAGAGAAAATTTGCTCTCGGCAGCTGCTGGGATATTTTCTATAGTCAGATCCAACACAGGTCCCCTTCCTCAATTTCCAGGCAAAGAATAAGAAAGAAACAAAATGATAGTTCAGAAGATTGTAGTTAAAACATTAAAGAAAATCAGACTATGACAGGAAAAGCTGTAATTTTCCTAATACCTGAGTCTCCTATCTATTCTCAAATTCTATAGTCACTGTAACTGGTGGCTCAGGTTGACTATACTGAGATTTTTCTCCTACCTCAACAGCCTCTTCATGAAAGTCCAACTTCCACAGCAAATAATCACCCCCAGAGCGACAAGCACAAGCAATCACCTTCCAGTCATTTGGGGGAAGAGCCTTTGCACTAATAGTATCTGATAAACCAAGTGAAAAGGGGGCAGTAGGCCCATACTGAACACAACCAAGTTTAAGCTCTTTCAGAGTTCTAAAAGGTACAGGTTTATGTTCTCGCACTAGTCTCTCTGTATCATCCTGTCTTTTTTTTTTCTTTATTCATTTTTAGAGAGGAGAGAGAGAGAGACAGAGAGAGAGAAGGGGGGAGGAGCTGGAAGCATCAACTCCCATATGTGCCTTGACCAGGCAAGCCCAGGGTTTCGAACCGG